>NC_084886.1:9782653-10442236 GCF_958979055.1 Alnus glutinosa
ATAAGCAATTGATAGTTTGGGGAGCCGGAATGTAAGTACCGGTAGTTCGAGGGGCCATCCGAAAAAAAGGGCTGTAGTTTGAGGGGCTAAATTGTATTCAACTCAAAAGAAATCAAGACCCCTACATCCTAAGCTAGAAAAAATTGGCTTAAAAACAACAAAGATAAGATCCCAAATAAACAACAACTTTAGGATCTAGAAATTCTCCGTTCCCTAGTGACAATATCAAAGATATCGATACATGAAAGAATATCTTCTAACCAAACATCATCACAGAAATTGATAACTGCTGATTTTGCAAGTGTATGAGTTGCTTCATTTAAAGCTCTAGACATATGAACAAAAGAATAGGATATGAGATAGAGCACTTCTGGTTTAATTCCTTCAATAAAATGGCCACTTCTAGAAAGATAGGGAAGATTAGAGTTCACCTCCCTTATGACATTCAAAGCATCTCCTTCAAAAATCACGTTAAAAAATTCAACTTTTGTGCTAAAAGTGACAGCATAAGAAGCTGCCATTAACTCTGCAGTGTGGGCATCAGTAAGTATGGATTTAGACAATCGTTTTGCTCCCAATAGGTTACCCATACAGTCCTTAGCAATCACGCCCAACCCCACCAAACCTGTGTTCTTATTGATAGCCACATCAAAATTAACTTTAATAGTGCCTTCCGGAGGTTTCATCCGACAGGGAGAGACCCGAACATCAACCTGCTAAGGCTGATTTGCCTCTTCATCACCTTTGAATTCATCCACTACAACAATAGCATCTGCATAAGTCTTGTTTAGATGTTCTGAAACACCCTAAAAAATCATCGCATTTCGATTTAGCCAAATCCGCCTAGCAATAGCTGCAAAATAATCCATCTCATCCCTGTTGAACCGGTTCAAGCAAAGCTACAAAAATTCTAGAAAAAAATGTTCAACAAAAGCACATTTCTGGAAAATAGAATGGCTTGCATTCCACACATCTTTTACTGCCGGCCAGAACCAAATTGCATGAGACATCAATTAAAGTTTTTTTCGATATATGTTTTTTATGCAGGACACGTCATTTAGACCATGTTTGGGATTGGGTTGTAAAATATAATTTGGAAAAAATACAATTTAACCCCTCAAACTACCACATTTTTTTTTTGGATATCCCTTCAAACTATCAAGGTTTGCACTGTGAGTCTGTGACCCCCCAAACTACCAAAACCTTTGAAAAAGGCTCCTTGGCGAAATTTCTCCATAATACTCCTGCTACGTGTCATTTTTCAATTAAAAAATTAAAAAAAATTAAAAAAATTAAAGAAAAATTTAAGACTAAAAAAAATTAAAATTTTATTTTATTTTTTATTTTTTAAAAAAAAAATTTGCGATCGATCGGAGGACGTACTGCTTATTTCCAACATCGTCATTGGGCACACCTGCAGCTTGGCGAACTCATCCCCCGCCTCTCCAAACGCAGACATGGCTAATTTCATATCCTTTGATGTCTATGATATTGATCTTTCGAAGGTTATGAATGATTTCCAATCTGAATTTTGTTTTGTTACAAACAACGAGCAAGTTTATCATCGTTGTGGAAGATCTCAATCGGTTTCTGAAGGAAAAATCAACAGCTGTAAGCTTGTTTGTTGATGTTCATATCCATTTTCCTTTATGTAACTTTTTGGCATTCAAAACATTTGCCAATAGCTACCTGGAGCTCAAAGATCACAAGTTTTTCTCTCAGGTGGTGGATATTTTTCAGAGCGGGGCGAGTTTGAGCTCGCCCGAGATCAGCTAGCTGATGATTGCGAATCAAAACTCGCTGAGCCAGGCTAAAAAATTGGTCATCACGACGTTGCAAATGGACGATGACTGGAGGGGTGTCGGGAAGATCGGGTCGCGGTTAGGAAATTACGCCACCACAAACATCCATATTTTTAAAATATATATATATATATATATATATAAAATAAAATTTTAGATTATTTATTTTTTAAATTTTTCTTTATTTTTTAATTGAAAAATGATACGTGACAGGGGTATTATGGAGCCAAAATGGACATTTTTCAAAGTTTTGATAGTTTGGTGGGCCAGAGTGTAAGTTTTGATAGTTTGAGGGATCATCCAGAAAAATAATGATATTTTGAAGGACTAAATTGTACTTTTCCATAAAACTTTTACTCACAGAATGTTTAGTCACTTTTTAAACCTCAAAGAATTATATGTAAGGACCAAAAGTGCATTTTTATCCCATATATTAAAGCTAAGTCACACGTCGTATGCTCATTTTCTCTTAAAGCACTAGTAACATACTTTCTAAATCTCATTCACTTTCCTAATTTAAGTAAAACCTAAGGAAACCAAAAATGCTACTCATGATCTAAAGGTAATATTTTTGCGGGTTAAATACCTTATTGGTACTTGAGTTTTGACAACTTTATTTTTAGTACCTGAGTTTCAATTTGCATCACAGACAATACCTCAGTTTTGGGAAAAGATCGAATTGACACCTCAGTCAAATTTTCCGTCCAAAAACTAACGGTCTACCACGCCACTGCCACTTAGCACCACTAAGAACACTACACCTGTCCCTTGCAACATGTCAGCACCCACATAATTGCCAAATCACCCAAACAATTTGTAATTTTTTAATTTTTTTTTAATTTTTTTTTTGGTGATTTGGCAATTATGTGGGTGCTGATATGTTGCAAGGGACATGTGTCGTGTTTCTAATGGTGCTAAGTGGCAGTGACGTGGCGGACCGTTAATTTTTGGACGGAAAACTTGACTAAGGTACTAATTTAGTTTTTTTTTCCAAAATTAAAGTACTATCTGTAATGCAAATTGAAACCTAAGTACCAAAAAATAAAGTTTTCAAAACTCAAGTACCAATAATGTATTTAACCCTACTTTTGCTTCCATTACCATTATTTTATTTTATTTTAGAGAAAAAAGTTGTATCTCTCCTCTCTTTCATTTATATTTTACCTAACATTTATTTAAAATAATATTTAAATGACTTTTTTTTTCTCTCTCTTTTACCTACCATTTATTTAGATAATATTTAAATGTTCTAAGAAAATAATAAGGGAGACTACTGTGAAGTTTATTTGAATAAGAAAATAAAAAATAAAAATTTTAAAAAAACTGTTGCTAATACACTTAATTTAAGTCGAAGCATCTTATAAACTAATTAGAGTTTTAGCTGTTTGGTGTACCACTCCTTACAAAAAGCTAATTTTGAAAACCTCTTTCAAAAAGAAAAAGAAAAAGAGAGAGAAGAAAAAAAAGAAGAAGCATAAGATGGTGAAAATTCTGCGTCTACATATCACTTTTTGTGAATGCCCCAAAATGAAAAATGACCACGATGACCATTGAAAAACAGTCAACCAAGGCGGGCAGGCGGCTAAAATAAGAAGCATTATGCAACAAGCAACCTAATTAAGTCAAATGTTTTCATCAGCAAACATACGTGACTGTTCTAACATCCTTCTCCGATCTCATCCACAAAGGATTTAAGATTCTCGTACGAAGAGCCACCTTCCTTTGTGGCCTCCCTAGCCAAATCCCTCCATTTCTTAGCATTCCTTCTCATTTCTTTCTCTTTCTCCCCACCTCCGATAACCAATTCCAAGCACCTCTTGATCTCATCACTTTCAACAATCCCATCCTCATTTGCAGTCACCCGCACTCCCGTCTTCCATACGTCCTGGATCAATTTTGCGTTTGTCCCTTGATCCGCCCACTGGGGGAACGCTACCACTGGCACCCCAGAAACTAAACTCTCCAAAGTTGAATTCCACCCACAATGTGTCACAAAGCATCCCAATGAAGGGTGTGACAAAACCTCCACCTGAGAGCACCATGGCACTATCATTCCCTTTTCTTCCAACTCCTCTCTACAACTCAGCTTATCCTCTTCCTTCTCTTCTTCTCCGTTTTCCTTAGCTCTTATGACCCACAAGAAGGGGCGCCCGCAATCCAACATTACGCGTGCAATTTCCTCCATTTGTCGCTTGGCTAACACCAACAAGCTCCCGAACGACACGTAAATAACGGATGATTTGGGCTTTGAGTTGAGCCATTCGATGTAGTGATCCTTGGAGCTTTGGAAAAGATCTCCTCCAAAACAAGTATCGGATGGATCTTTTCCATCCAGAAAAGCAGATGGAATTAGTGGCCCAATCCCAATCAAATTGAACTTTTCGATTGCTCTTATGGCCTCGGGCTCCAGCGCATCAAATGTATTCACCAATATTCTCGGCTTGCTTTCTTTTTCAAGAGCTTCAAGTTGTTCTTGAAATGCTGGAAGTAGAAAAGTATACGTATTTGAAGCAAGCAAAAAGGAGGGCATGTCACGGCTAGTGAGCAATGGTAGTCCTGGTAATTCTACTAAACATGAAGGGTCATTATTGCTGTTTCTGATGACATCACCATAACCATTGAAGTAGTTGTAGAATATGTCCAAAACCGTGGCAGGTTGAATCCAAAGAAGCGCTGATGGAAGGTGAAGTCCACTCGCCACGTCCGCAGCCCAAGGGAGGAGGATCGTGTAGACTAGGCCCGTAAATGGGTGACCCTCGTTTGCGCTGGACATGACAAGTTCAGTGAGGGCTTGGGAGCCACGGCGCTTGAGCTCGGACATGTAGTGGCTGACATCGTCACCGAGTTTAGACCTGTCGTCGTAGCCGTCGGAGAAGGTGGCAAAGGACAAGCCGTTGAGAGCGGGGATTTTGCTCATGCAACGGTGGGCAGTGATAGTGGTGACAAAGGTGACATGCGCTCCCAAGCAAATGAGGCGCTTGGCGAGTTGGAGGCCAGGATTGATATGGCCTTGGGCTGGAAATGTTAAGAGGAGGAAGTGGGGGCGGGCCATGATGGTGTGGCTGGGACTGCTCTGTGAAAATGGGACTGCTTTGCTCAAATCACTAGACATGCAAGCTGAGGACGCAGAAGGGTCGTATATAAAGGGTGAGGGGAATCAGGGGATAGGTGTCATGACGTTTGCGCTGACGATTAATTTGGAGAACGGGCTGAGATTTGGAAATTATCTTTCTTTACGACAAAATTAAATATGCAGCTCGTGACCAACTTTGTTACGCATTTTGGGCTTTCATCTTCTTTGGTGCAGCAAGATTTTATGACAGTCGTAGTTAATATCAACTCTGGTGCAATATAATTCTCTTTAGTTATTTAGGCCCTGGCAAAAATTAGAAAAGAAAAGAAAAGAAAAGATATTTACTTCCCAAGTTGTCTGGACAAATAAATGAATGATGCCCTACCTTTCACAGATGTTAGTGTTATTTGACTGTTTAAGGATAAGATCTTCTAAAATTATGTTCGAATTTGAGACAATTTGAAGAGATGATTGTGAGAAACCAGTTATAAAATTTATCTGATTAAATAAAAATTAGACTGTTCAACCATTTGTCCGGTCGGATGAGTTCCATAAGCGGTCGATTTCTCATAATTAATCACATGTCTAAATTGTCTCAAATTCAAACAGATAATTTAAAAGGATCATAATCCCTGTTCAAGTCCTTTTTTTGAGTATATATAGGATGGGCAGACAATTATTACTCGACACTCCATTTTCTTGGCTTGAAGATGTAATACATGGAATTAAATGGAAATGTAGTGAATTAGTGCGACTTTGGTGCCGGCCAGAATTTACATCACGTGTGTTGAAAATGTAGTGAATTAGTGCGACTTTTGTTTCTCATTTCCCCATATTTTTATACACATGACATGCATATGCTTGTTTGAATTAAAGTTATTTTGCTTGCTGCCTACTCAAACAACAGCCTCCTGTTGGGTCAATTCCCTTTGCCTTCATCTTAAAAGGGGATGATTGAGCACATAATTAATTTACCTAACTGAGATGCTGAAAAGACCATCCTGACCTTTATAACATTTTCCCCTTTGTCGAATTGAAAAATATATATTTTGCACAAGAAATGTATTGAAAGCAAACAACTTCTTACTTTTTAAGTTAAAATTAGCTTCAAAATACACTACATGGTGTTGGAGATAAAATTAACCCCAAGGACACGTGAATTCTAATCTTGAAACATCTCGGTACTACATCTCGAAGTTACATCTCGGACATTTGTTACGACCCAGTAGAAGAAGATCGTCTAGGTATGATGACACCTCGGTCCTATTGAACTCAGTAATGATAAGAAATATCCCGAGATCTCCTAGTCCGATCGGAGTGAACATATCTCAGATATTTATGCCTCGGAGGAAGTTTTCATCACAACCCAGTATAAAAAAAATTGCCTCGGTATGGTAATACATCGGACTTTCTACAACCCTGTTACGATGCGATGATATTCGGAGATCTCCTAGTCCGATCGAAACGAACATGTCTCGGATATCATCACCTCGGGGGTTGGTCAAAGTATACTACAATTGTCTTAGAGTAAGATAAAGCCAGTATCCCGAAAGACTAGGGATAAGCCTCTATCCTATAATCAACGGAATAAGACTGCTAATAACATGGAATTAAGATTGAAGAGGCAGGAGTGCTATCCAATTTGAACTCTGTCGCCTTATTCAAATTCCTGATGATAAGGTTAAGATTCGAACAGACTAGGACTCAAACTCCTAGTTCAACTGGGCTTCAAGAATCCCAGTAGAACTGCAATTACAAGCCTATAAATATGACCACTACGCCAGGTATGAAACATGCATATTCTCTGAACTTTTGAGATTACAGATATTTTTCAGGAAATTAATTTGAACTGACTTAGGCATCGGAGTCGGAGTGGGCGTAGTTGGCACTCCCGACTAGTCGTTTATTATTTTGCAGGGATCGAGGTAGTTCTATTGAGAGAGGAGGCGAATCACCAAGCGACACGTCACCATACCGAAAATTATACCAACACATGGCAACGATACCATATGCTTCAATTCGTTAGCTTCAAAATAGAAGCACGCGATGAGAATATGACAAATATATTGAAATTCGATCATATGTATACTACTAATATTATAATGCTACTCAAAATGATGCTACGAGTTATTGAGTTTGATTTTTGAAATCAAAATTCGAACAAATTTAATTTAATATATATAATTAAGAAATAAAAATAAAAACATTAACAGTAACTTTTAACTTAGAGAACAATCAATCGATCCACTTCGTTTCCATATCTCAATCCCACAAATCATGGGATATCATCTCCAAACCTCAATATCAAAATTTATTATTCATGGGATATCATCTAGTAGTAAGCTAGATAAGTCCTACTCCTACTCACAAAAAGATGAAAAATATTTTTTGAGTGTTCAGAACTTGTCAAAAACTACGGTTTATTTGCAGTATTTTAAGGCATAGCTATTTGGTTGTTTATTTCATAACAATTAAAGTTGTTAGGAGGGGTTGTTTAAAACTAATAAAAAATTAATATTTAGTTAAAATAGAGAAATATTTAAAGAGTTTGACATAAGAAGTTTATTAAAAATAATAGTTAAAATAACAAAAGTAGATTTTTCATTAAAATTCGGTTAAATTAATTAGTTTAGATAGTTTGTTGGGATGTCCTAAAGAGTGGTACGTTAGTGTATAGCTTTTCAAACAAATGAATTTGCCGTGGATGGTGTCAGTTAAGCTGATCATACGAAGCAATAATGTTGAAGAAAATCGTTATAATTAACATTTTTGATTACTTAGAGACTCAGAGATGAATTCATCCCTAACAACAAAGAAGCAGCCTAATTAATTAAGCCAAATGTTTTCATCAGCAAACTTACGCGACTCTTCTAACAACATCCTTCTCCAATCTCATCCACAAAGGATTTAAGATTCTCATATGAAGAGCCACCTTCCTTGGCTGCCTCCTTAGCCAAATCACTCCATTTCTTAGCATTTTTTCTAATTTCTTCCCCTTTCTCGCCACCTCCAATAACCAAGTCCAAGCATCTCTTGATCTCATCACTTTCAACAATTCCATCCTCATTTGTAGTCACCCGCACTCCTGTCTTCCACACGTCCTGGATCAGCTTTGCGTTTGTCCCTTGATCCGTCAACTGGGATACGCCACCACCGGCACTCCAGAAACCAAACTCTCCAAAGTTGAATTCCATCCACAATGTGTCACAAAGCATCCCAATGAGGGGTGTGACAAAACCTCCACCTGGGAGCACCATGTCACTATCATTCCCTTTTCTTCCAATTCCTCTCTACAACTCAGTTTCTCTTCTTCCTTCTCTTCTTCTCCGTTTTCCTTGGCTCTTATGACCCATAAGAAGGGGCGGCCGCCACTACAAAAATTTTGTCAAATTGCCACGTGCATTTTGACACGTGTACGACACTGTACACGTGTCAAAATGTTTGCCACGAGTATTTTGACACGCGTCTTACACGTGTCAGATGTGCAAGACTCTAATTGCACATTTTGACACGTGTATTGAAATACACGTGTCAAACCGTTTGACACGTGTATTGAAATACGGTTTGACACGTGTATTTGCAATATTCGTGTCAAAACGTTTTTTTTTTATAAAAAAAAAATCCAAATTGAATTTTTAAAACTTAAATTTGGGATTTTTTTTCAATTTTATTTTGTTATTATTTATTTAAATTTATTTGGGTTAATAAATTTTTGTTTTTTTTTCCAAATTTTATTATTTTCGACCACAAAAATACAAAAAAAACAAACGGTACATTATTAGAGAGAGAGAGAGACGTAGAGATCCAGAGAGAGAGAGGGAGGCAGAGAGAGATAGGGAGAGAGAGTAGAGAGAGAGACATAGAGATACTGAGAGAGAGGCAGAGAGAGATAGGGAGAGATACAGAGAGAGAGAGAGAGAGAGAGAGAGAGAGAGGTAGAGAGAGAGAGAGAAAGAGATAGAGAGGAAGAGAGAGAGAAAGAGATAGAGAGGAAGAGAGCGATAGAGAGAGAGACCGAGAACACTGTACCGAGCAGAGAGAGGTGGAGAGAGGGCGGCTCACCGGCGGGAAGGGCGGATGCGCGGTGGCCGGAAGCTGGCCGCTGCGGCTGTGACGGAGAGGGAGAGAGAGAGAGAGAGAGAGAGAGAGAGGTAGAGAGAGAGAGACCGAGAACACTGTACCGAGCAGAGAGAGGTGGAGAGAGGGCGGCTCACCGGCGGGAAGGGCGGATGCGCGGTGGCCGGACGCTGGCCGGCGCGGCTGTGACGGAGAGGGAGAGAGAGAGAGAGAGAGAGGGAGAGAGAGAGAGAGAGAGAGAGAGAGAGAGAGAGAGAGGGAGAGAGAGAGAGAGAATTCAGATCGGAAATGGGTTTCTGAAACCCATTTCCGATCAGTATATATATAAGCGGGAAAAAACACATATAACCGGGAGAAACCAAACAATTGGGCACGTGTACTCAGTACACGTGCCCAATCTGGGACGTGTATTTAAATACACGTCCCTAATTGTTAAAATTCTATTTAATTAAAAAAAAAATTATATTTGGAAAAAAATAACAGTTTGACACGTGTATTTAATACACGTGTCCAATTGGACACGCGTATTAAATACACGCGTCCAATTGGACACGTGTATTAAATATGCGTGTCCAATTGTTGAAATTCTATTTAATTAAAAAAAAATTATATTTGGAAAAAAATAACAGTTTAACACGTGTATTAAATACACGTGTCCAATTGGACATGCGTATTAAATACACGCGTCCAATTGGACACGCGTATTAAATACACGCGTCCAATTGGACACGCGTATTAAATACGCGTGTCTAATTGTTGAAATTCTATTTAATTAAAAAAATTATATTTAGAAAAAAATAACATTTTGACACGCGTATTTAATACGCGTGTCCAATTGTGGACACGGTACAATTAGACACGTGTATTAAGATACACGTGTCTAATTGGACGCGTGTCTACAGTAATCAGTACTGTAGACACGCGTCCAATTGTTGTGATTTTTGTAGTGCGCAATCCAACAATCCGCGTGCAATTTCCTCTATTTGTTGCTTGACTAACACCAATAAGCTCCCGAACGACACGTAAATAACAGATGATTTGGGCTTAGAGTTGAGCCATTCGATGTAGTGATCCTTGGAGCTTTGGAAAATATCTCCTCCGAAAGAAGTATCGGATGGATCTTTTCCATCCAAAAAAGCAGATGGAATTAGTGGCCCAATTCCAATCAAATTAAACTTTTCGATCGCCCTTAAGGCATCGGGCTCTAGTGAATTAAAGGTATTCACCAGTATTCTCGACTTGCTTTCTTTTTCAAGTGCTTCAAGTTGGTCTTGAAATGATGGAAGTAAAGAAGTATACGTATTTGAAGCAAGCAAAAAGGAGGGCATGTCATGGCCAGCGAGCAATGGTAGTCCTGGTAATTCTACTGAACACGAAGCGTCATTGCTGCTGTTCCTGATGACATCACCATAACCATTGAAGTAGTAGTAGTATATGTCCAAAACCGTGGCAGGTTGATTCCAAAGTATTGCTGATTGGAGGTGAAGTCCACTCGCAATTTCGGCCGCCCAAGGGAGGAGCATCGTGTAGATTAAGGCCGTAAATGGGTTACCCTTGTTTGCACCGAATACGATAAGATCAGTGAGAACTTGGGAGCTATAGCGCCTGATCTCAGACCACTGGTGTTTGACATCGCCACCAGGTTTAAACCCGTCATCGTAACCGTCGGAGAACGTGGAAAAGGACAAGCCATCGAGAGCAACGCTTTTGGTCATGCGACGGCGGGCGGCAACGCTGGTGACGAAGGTGACACGCGCCCCCATGCGAATGAGGAGCTTGGCAAATTGCAGGCCTGGATTGATATGGCCTTGGGCAGGATATGTTATGAGGAGGAAGTGGGGGCGGACCATAATGATTTGGCCAAATGGGACTGCTTTACTCAAAGGGACATGCAAGCTGATTCGTATATAAAGGATGGGGATAGGGGATTAGGGGTTATGACGTTTGCGGTGACGATCTGGAGAAGCGCCAAATTATCTGCTGTCCGACTAAAGGACAAATTACATTACTCTTCTTTTCTTTTTCTTTTTTAATATAGATATTTTGAAAGACTTACAAAGTTAAAGCCATAGCCAATGGTTTAACAAACCCAGGAAACAACGTACAACGACATTTCTCCAGTTCAACCTGTCACCATTTCAATCAATTTAAAAAAAAAAAAAAAAAAAAAAAAACTGTCACCATTATAATTGGATAAAAGACCATCTACAATTGTTTACCACAAAGAGGAATGACTTGCACAACACAAAATATATGGAGTAGGATTCAGACGGTGAGTTTCACTACATGATCAGTCTCCTCAGCTCCCATGTATTAGTGTTGTGCACAACTTTTGTGCAAGAAGGTTTTTCGTACCTTCTTGTCAATGTGAAAGATTTTTATGACAACAGCCAACAAGTAAATATGACGACTGTATTTTTTTTCTCAATATACGTGTCAAATTGTGCACTTAATGTCGTCCACATTTGACACGCGTTTTACGCGTGTCAAAGTGCACGTGTCTAAATGTTTGACACGTGTACAGCACTGTACACGTATCAAACTGCACGTGTCAAAATACTGTATTTTTTGTAGTGTTTTCTAAAGACTTTTAGTTCATGATTTATGTCACCTATTTAGACCCACCAATAAATGAAGATTTTTGTTTTTTATTTTTTGGTAAAATGCCCTTACAACAAAACTAAAGGGCAAAAAATTTTAAATTATAAAATCATTTTCGATGATTTCATTAAAGTGACACAAAGCATAAAAGATTGTTGGAACTTTGTTTTATATATTAAAAAAAATAATTATTGAAATAATTGCATCCAACGAAGACTTCACTTACCCAATTTATTTATTTTGTCCTAAAGTCCTTGGCTCCCATTAAACGAAAAGTATATAAAAAAGCTTTAAGCTTGGCATGTGAAGAAAGTCACCCACCCAACTATTTTCAAAGTCCAATGTCATGCTATTGGTCT
The DNA here is from genome assembly GCF_958979055.1 of Alnus glutinosa. Taxonomy (NCBI): domain Eukaryota; kingdom Viridiplantae; phylum Streptophyta; class Magnoliopsida; order Fagales; family Betulaceae; genus Alnus; species Alnus glutinosa. Next base: position 9,794,566 of record NC_084886.1, read on the forward strand.
ATGATAATGTGATCTTATTTGTTTCCAACAATATTTTTAGAAGAACAGTAAATTATAACAGTCGTAATCAATATCTCCCCTGGTGGAATACAATTCACTTATTAGCATCTTCCCAACTATTTTCCTTAAATACAAGGAACAAAACTATTTTTTACTTTCCTATAAAAAAACACACTATGATAACTTCTATTCACATTTCTCTATATCAATTAAATATTATTTCTTTACTATTTCTTTATACTTTTTTAGTTATGATTATCTATATGATAGGAGAAAGAACTTTTTTTATGATTCTAATAATGCTTGGAAATGCTACATGCATTAGGAAGCACCGTAGCATAGGAAGTTGTTGTTGGTGACTTTTTATGATTTTATTTAAATTTTTCTTAAAATTTAGGAAATAGAAACCTTATAGGGAAGTTTTTGTGAATACTCTTAGTTAATTAGACACCGACAAAAAGGATAAAAAAAGAAAAAAGGAAAAAGAGAAAAAGAAAAGAATAGAGAGAGAGAGAGAGAGAGAGAGAGAGAGAGAGATTACTTCACAAGTTGTGTTCGTTAGTTTATTCTTCCGAGGATGGGAAACGAGTGAGTGGAGTATTAAATATTTAAGTTGTATTTATTTAATTATTATTTTTTTTAAATATGAATTGAATTAATTTGTTAAAGCTCTATTATTTTTTTTTTCTCGAGCAAACTGGAGCTTGTTTATGAGCTACTCAATTAACTTATTCAATTCATTCTATATATAAAGTAAACGTCGTGGTTGTTTATTTTTTATTTTTATTTTTTAAAAAACATATTAATTATTATTTATTTAATTATTGTTAAGATTTATTAATTGAGTAATTAGATAAATTAACTAAACAATTTAATATGGAGTTTAACACAATATGACAATAAAAATCACAACATAAAATTATTGAAATATAAATCACATAAACATTACAATCATAAAGTCAACACAAATATTTTAGTTATGAGAAACGTTTTGAGCAGCTTAAAGATAAAACCACCCCGGAGTAGTCAAACTCATGAGATCATTATATTGAATGGATTAAAATACAGACTAAGTGAACTTACAACCCATATAAAATACTCTCAAAATATGTATGCACAACAAATTCCTTGCTGTCAATCTTCTTCCAATGTCTCTCCTTTACCAACCCCCTAGCTAGTATACCTCTTTGCGGTAGAAGGTTGCGTATAGCGTGGTTTGAGAGAGCTTAGCCCAAGAGAGAAAATCATCAAGCTTTTTAGAATTATCACTTAGTATAACAATGGATAAGGGATTCCTCACAAGAAGTTCAATAGCTCAACAATAACCTTTTAATCTTGAGAGAGCAATTGGATGGCCTTGCCTATTTATAGGCAAAGGGATAAGGTAACCTCAATGTGTAAAAAAGTTTGAATATTAAAGTGTAGAAATTCCTGCAGCGTCATAATGGCATTTTGACGTCAGGACGATAGCTAGGGTTTAATCGCTAATTTTATTGACATTGGCAGACAACGCCAGGTCCAGGTGATGTCTAAGTGACGTTGCAAAACTGGTAGTACACCCTCGAACAATCCAAATGTCAACACGTCCGAGTGACGTCTAGGTGATTTTGCCAAACTCATAGTCCTTGGGATCCAAACGTCATCACATCCATCCAAATGACGTTTCAAAATAAGTAGTCCCAGGAGCTCAAACATCGGAACGGTGAGGTGATGTCTAATCATTGGTTGTTCTTCAAAATCTTCTTAACAAGAGTTTTAGAATCGAAGTTTTGATCATCAAATAAAGTCAATTTATAAAATGTAACAATTTCTCCCTCTGCCGTTCGGTGACAAAATTAAAAAACACCATAAACAAAAACAAATTACAAGTAAATAAAAATTTACAAGCCCAACCCTAGCTTAACAAATTGCTACTAGAATTTCGTTGATAGAAGATGTTATTGTACATTGTCTTTGAAAAATAAAAACAAACTCATCACATCGTATTGAGATATGACATCAACACATCAGCAATACATGAATAAGATAGACACAATTTACAAATTCTCATAAGACATACATGAGTTTGTAAACAGAATTGACACAAAAATTTCCATCCATCCATCCATATTGAATTGCAAAAAGTGTCAATCCAAACAACTGAATAAACTATATATGCTAAACACACCAAAAATATTTCAATGTCAATAATCCCTTACAAACTGAATACATAAAAAATGAGTACATCAAAGTAGGAATATCTACCAGTCAAAATTGTAGCTGCAGTCAGAAACTCCCTCTCAAACGAAGCATACAACTCCCTAGTAGAGTCCCAACCAGCTAGCTCTCAACATTTTCCTGCCTTTTTATCACAATCGACAAAGGGAAGAATTCAAGCAGCTGACTCATCTACATCCTGGAAGGATCCTGAACAGGTGTTGCATGTAGGAAGGTTGTCCAGCAAAGACAATTCAACCGCTCAAAAGTCCGATATGGACAAGTTATCCGGCCACGAGAATGCAAGTATGCCCTCCGCCCTCCGGAATGTGGTCCTCCTGATAACCAGCCTCCTCTTAAGTTTTATGAAGGAGTGCCATCACGTCCAAGTCCACTTGCACAACGTTCCCAGAGGTTATAGATAACTGTTGGGGTCTATTTGCCAAATGCTCTTCAAAGATAGAGCCGCAAACAACTGGTCCAGACTCCAGATGCTGAAACAACTCTGCCGTCCAAAAATGAAAAAGCATCGGATGGAGTCGGGGTAAGCTTGCGCTTCTTGGATATTCGCTTTGCGTCCATGGCTGATGGCTGCTTGTGTGTTGCACACCCAGACACAGAGAGAGAGAGAATATGGCGGGAAATGTTAAAGAATAGTTTAGGGAACTTTTCTGTGGCGGGAATGATGCATCCTTTTGGCGGGAAATAAGAACATGTTCGGCGTTCGGGGTGGGTTGGATCAGGACCATCAGGTACCGCTCATATCAATCTGGATTGAGAACTCACATCCGATTAAAGTTTTTTCCGATATTTGTTTTTGACGCAGGACATGTCATTTAGACCATGTTTGGAATTGGGTTGTAAAATAAAACTTTCAAACCTAAAAGTAACTTTTTAGAAGAAAAAAAATTATTTTAAGTTTTTTCACAAAAATGTGTTTTTACCATTTTTAAAGCAAAAAAAAAAAAAAAAAAAGAATTTCTAGAGGTTTTTTTTACCAAATAAATCAACTTTTTGTTTGGCATAGCTTTTTAGATACTAAAAGAATTTTTTAAATTTTTTAACGCAATTTCAAATAGGCTATTAGTAGAATGATAAAACTATGTATTCAATATCTCCCCTTCTCCCCTAACTGAGCTAACTTCATAAATAAATTTCATCTTCCAAAAGAGACCCGAAGAAACTAGAGTTTGTAGAGCAAGCCTAGCTTGAGCTTATCACCGAACTAAATGATCCATTCAAGCTTAATTAAACAATTGATTTTTTAACAAACTGATCAAACTTATTGACAAATTGCTCAATTAACTTATTTATCCATTATATGAAGTAAATATGGTCAATTACCTTCGATCCCCTAAACTACAACTCATTTACACAATGCTTCATGAACTACTACGTACATGTCACATGCACTCAACTGTCTTAAATTACAATTTCTTACAGAAAAAAAAAAAGAAAAAAGAAGCTTATCGTTTGTCAAAATTGTTAAAATGATGTGAAAGGACTAAATACACTAATTTTTTTTTTTTTTTTGAAAAATACTCTTAGCCTCCCAAAGTATACCGTCTTTTGCGTTTTGTTATCTAATGTTAAAATCAACATTTTCAAAGAATCTAATTATGCCAAGTTAGACCATTTGTCAATTTTTTATTTTTTATTTTTTCATTTTTCTGAATGGAAAGCCAATTATCATGTGCATCACACATGACTTTTTAATGCATAGACACCCCAAAATGCCTCCGAGGTAAAGTGTTGAAAAAATAGAAAAGAAAAAAAAAATTATAAAAACAGAACAAACAAACAATCAAAAAATTGAGAGTGGTTGGTAGGCCAGGAGGTTGCTGAACTACCTCCGAGGCCATTGAGTGGTTCAAACACCCTCGAATGGCCAATTCCAAAGGAAGTGGCTGGACCAACTTTACATTTTTTTTATTTATTATTATTATTTTATTTCCTATTTATTTTATATTTAACCTCTTTTTTTTTTTTTTTATTAGTTTTCTTTGATTTGAACGTGATTTTTTTTTTCATCTCTCTTTAAGCTACCATTTATTTAGATAATATTTAAATGTTGTGGGAAAATTATAAGGGAGACTATTATGGAGTTTACTTGAATAAAAAAACAAAAAAACAAAAAATTTAAAGAAAGCTGATACTAATGCACTTGGTTTAAGTCAAAGCATCTCATAAACTAATTAGAGTTTAGGATACAAATTTTAGCTGTTTGGTGGACCACTCCAAACAAAAAGCTAATTTTGAAAACTCTTTTAACCCCCACCCCAAAAAAAAGAAAAAAAAAAAAAAAAGAACCAAAAAAGAAAAGCATATGATGGTGAAAATTCTAGGTCTACATATCACTGTTTGTGAATGCCTCAAAATGAAAAATGACAAGGATGACCACTTTGAAAATCAGTCAAGCAAGGCGGCTAGTATAAGAAGCATTATTCAACAAGCAGCCTAATTAATCAAATATTTTCATCACCAAACATACGCGACTGTTCTAACAACATCTTTCTCCAATCTCATCCACGAAGGATTTAAGATTCTCATACGATGAGCCACCTTCCTTGGTGGCCTTCCTAGCCAAATCCCTCCATTTCTTAGCATTCCTTCTCATTTCTCCCCCTTCCTCTCCACCTCCAATAACCAATTCCAAGCACCTCTTGATCTCATCACTTTCAACAATCCCATCCTCATTTGCAGTCACTTGCACTCCTGTCTTCCACACATCCTGGATTAGCTTTGCGTTTGTCCCTTGATCCGACCACTGGGGATATGCCACTACAGGCACCCCAGAAACCAAACTCTCCAAAGTTGAATTCCATCCACAATGTGTCACAAAGCAGCCTAATGAAGGATGTGACAAAACCTCCACCTGGGAGCACCATGTCACTATCATTCCCTTTTCATCCAATTCCTCTCTACAACTCACTTTCTCATCTTCCTTCTCTTCTTCTCCGTTTTCCTTGGCTCTTATGACCCACAAGAAGGGGCGGCCGCAATCCAACAATCCGCGTGCTATTTCCTCAATTTGTTGCTTGGCTAACACCAATAAACTCCCGAATGACACGTAAATAACAGATGATTTGGGCTTAGAGTTGAGCCATTCGATGTAGTGATCCTTGGAGCTTTGGAAAATATCTCCTCCAAAACAAGTATCGGATGGATCTTTTCCATCCAAAAAAGCAGATGGAATTAGCGGCCCAATTCCAATCAAATTAAACTTTTTGATCGCTCTTAAGGCATCGGGCTCTAGTGCATCAAAGGTATTCACTAGAATTCTCGGGTTGCTTTCTTTTTCAAGTGCTCCAAGTTGCTCTTGAAATGATGGAAGTATAAAAGTATACGTATTTGAAGCAAGCAAAAAGGAGGGCATGTCACGGCTAGCGAGCAATGGCATTCCTGGTAATTCTATTGAACACGAAGGGTCATTGCTGCTGTTCCTGATGACATCACCATAACCATTGAAGTGGTAGTAGTATATGTCCAAAACCGTTGCAGGTTGAATCCAAAGAACCGCTGATGGGAGGTGAAGTCCACTCGCAACTCCGGCCACCCAAGGGAGGAGCATCGTGTAGATTAAGGCCGTAAATGGGTCACCCTCGTTTGCACGGGACACGATAAGATCAGTGAGAATTTGGGAGGTACAGCGCTTGATCTCAGAACGCTGGTGGTTGACATCATCACCAGGTTTAAACCCGTCATCGTAGCCATCAGAGAAGGTGGAGAAGGACAAGCCATCGAGAGCAACGCTTTTGGTCATGCGACGGCGGGCGGCAACGCTTGTGACGAATGTAACATGCGCCCCCAAGCGAATGAGGCGCTTGGCGAATTGCAGGCCAGGATTGATATGGCCTTGGGCAGGATATGTTATGACGAGGAAGTGAGGGCGGACCATGATGATTTGGCCAAATGGGACTGCTCTACTCAAATGGACATGCAAGCTGAGTCGTATATAAAGGATGGGGATCGGGGTTATGACGTTTGCGGTGACGATCTGGAGAAGCGCCAAATTATTGCTGTCCCACAAAAGGATGAAAGCTTAGTTAGTAATATGCGGTCGTCACCAACTTTGTTACCCATTTCAAAATTTAAGGCCAAACGAAGCTACTTGTGAGTTTCTTTATTTTTTAAATGGAGCTACTTGTGATTTTGTTTGGACTCAACTAGATTAAGCTTGACTCGAGCTCCACTTGGTTATTAAACAAGTTATTTATGAATATAAAATTATACTCAATTATTAAATGATTCGTACTCGTATAAAACTCGGCTCGTTCGGTTAAAGATCGTGAACAAAATCGTATAAAGCTCGGCTCGCTTGTTAGTTCAACTCGCATATATTTATTAATATATATAAGTATATTATATACTTATATGTTATAAATTATAAGTATGTGCTACAATTCTATACATTATAATTTATTAGTATGTTAAATAATTTATGTTATATGTTATATCTTATTATCATATATGTTAAAAGTGTACTAATGTTAATATAAGTATATGAATAATCAAGCATAATATATTAGATATGTATATTTGTATAAGTATATAATTTATAATTATTTGTTTAGTTCAATAATTATGATATATGTGTGTGTATAATGACCGGCCTATTTAAGACAAATGGAAAGTCTAAAGACCTAATTATCAAAATTGAAAATATAAACTTTAAATTAAAATCACATAAAAACTTAGGGACTAAATTTAATCAGAAAATTTCGTTAAGAAATTTTTAAAATTAGGTTAACGGTCCATATGAACTCTTTAATTAAGAGATATTCCTAAGTTGTATAACTAAATAAGTTGAATTAGAATGATACACTACAAAAAATATACAATTGGACGCGTGTCTACAGTACCGGTTACTGTAGACACGCGTCCAATTAGCCACGTGTCTTTTTGACATCGTGGCTAGTTGTAGTCAAACCCCATTTAGACACGTGTATTGAATACACGTGTTCAACTGTTATTTTTTTCCCAAATATATATTAAAAAAACAAAATTTGTTTTTTGTTCATTTTTTATTATTTATATATATAAAAAAAAACTCCTTATCTTATTAACTATATAAAATTGTGAAATTATGATGTACATAGCATATACACATAAGGTTAGGTTTTAAAGCTATATGCTATATGTAAATTCTATACTTAGAGTTTATGTTTTTTAAATTCCTTATTTATATATATATGGTATACTGATAAGTACGTAAATCCTAACCTAATTTACATATTGTACTACATGCATAATTAAACCAAATAGTTCAAATTAGGATTTAGTTTTGTACACCATCTACGTTTAGAAACAAAAAAAAAAAAAAAAAATTTAAACATAACAAAGTTAAAAAAAAACCTATAATTAATACTATATATATAGATATGCATGCATGTAAACGGTTTAGGAACTATATATAATATTTACACTTAGGATTTATAGCTATATATAGTATATACACTTAATTAGGTTTATAACTATATATATAGTACATATACTTAGGGTCAGGGTTTATGGCTATATATAGTATATACACTTAGGGTTAGGATTTATAACTATATATAGTATATATACTTAGGGTTAGGGTTTATCGATATATATAGTGTACAAACACTACAGTATATTTACTCTAATTTTGTATGAGTAAGATTGTGATATTAAATCTAAACAGTTGGAAAAATGAATAAAACTATAGCATATATCTTATAGTTTTTTTACGGCGTTTAAGTCGAATTTTATTCAATCAAGTTAAAGAGTACATCTCCTCAAACAATTAAACAATTAAAAAATAAAAAATGAAAAAGCTAAATGTTTAAAGAGAAATGTTTAATTTCATTCTCTTACACTTAGGGTTTATGGCTATATAAATATATATACACTTAAACTTAGGATTTATAGCTATATATAGTATATATACTTAGGGTTAGGGTTTATCGATATATATAGTATATACACTTGGGGTTAGGGTTTATAGCTATATATAGTATATATACTATGGGTTAGGGTTTATCGCTATATATAGTATAATAGTTAGTATATACACTTAGGGTTAGGGTTTTAGGGTTTATAGGTATATATAATATATACACACTTAGGGCTATGAGTTATAATTTAATTGATTTTACATTTTATGAATAATAATGTCAATATATTTTTCACGTGTCATTATTGTATACTTTTAAATATATATATTAAATCATGAGCAGTTCAAAATTAGATTTTTCCGATATATATAGTACATATACTTAGAATTATGATTTATAGCTATATATATAGTACATATACTTATGGTTATGGTTATGGTTATGGTTTATAGCTATATATATATATATATATAGTATATACTTTTGGGGTTAGGGTTAGGGTTAGAGTTTATGACTATATATAGTACGTACCCTTAGGATTATAGTTTATAGCTATATATAGTATATGCACTTAGGGTTAGAGTTTAATTTTATGGTTAGGTTTTAGTTTTTATTTAGGGCCGGTTTAATATAGTATATATACTTAGTGTTAGAATTTAATTTTAGGGTTAGGGTTTAGTTTTAATTTATAGTTACGGTTTAGTTTTAGCGCTTAGGGTTTAGCTATATGTACGGTACATACGTTTAGGGCTGCATGGGTTTGTATTTTTTTTTACGTGGTTAAATTATATAAATATATATATATATATATAATTTTTTTTTTATTAAATACAATTTCTACAATGGGCGACGTGTATTTTAAATACACGTCACCCATTGGGGAGGTGTATTTAAAGCCACGTCCCTGATTGGACAAGTGTACTCAGTACACGTGCCCAATTGTTTGGCCAAGACAGCTGCGCGGGAGTTCTCCAGCGCGCCACTTGGCCAAATGCTGCCTTATATATATATATATATAATTTTTAAAATTCAAATAATATAATATTATATAAAATATATATATATTTCCGAAATGGGTAGCTTCCAGAGGAAGCCACCCATTTATGATTTTTCCCTCTCTCAGTATACTCTCTCTCTCTCTCTCTCTCTCTCTCTCTCTCTCTCCCTCTGCGTCACAGCCGCACCGGCCAGCTCCCGGCCATCGCGCATCCGCCCTTCCCACCGGTGAGACGCCCTCTCTCCACCTCTCTATGCTCGGTTCTCGGTCTCTCTCTCTCTAATATCTCGTTCCATCTCTCCCTCTCTCTACCTTTCTCTCTCTATCTCTTTATCTCTCTCTCTCTCTCTCTCTCTCTCTCTTTCTCTCTGTGTATCTCTCCCTATCTCTCTCTGCCTCTCTCTCAGTATGCTCTCTCTCTCTCTCTCTCTCTCTCTCTCTCTCTCTCTCTCTCTCTCTCTCTCGCTCTCTCCCTATCTCTCTCTGCCTCTCTCTCTCTCTCTCTCTCTGTGTGTGTGTAATAATGTAACGTTTGTTTTTTGTATTTTTGTGTTTTTTATTTTTGCTGATAGTAATAATTTGTTCCTCCCAAAAAATGCAGGTACAAAAAATACAAGAATCATATATATTACAACACAAAGTACAGGATTGTGAGTAATTTTCAAAATTTGTTTCCTTCATTTTTTGGCTATAATAAATTTCATATATTTTACTGTATATGTTTATATATTTTTCTTAATTGTTTATTATTCCAGTATTACTATATATTGTTGTGTCATTTTTTTGGTTTTGCTGTGGTTGGTTATTATGCATGGGAAATATGCATGCGTACAGTTGTATGTTTTTTGGTGATATATTTTACCATTTAAAAATTTGTGTTGTTATTATCATTTTTGGCAATTATCATATTTTGGTTTTTGGGAATTCTAAAAAACCGAAATATAGCAAAATGACTCATAAAAATGGTCCTCATATACAAAATCACTTTTTAAAAATAAAATTATGGAATTGTTTAAAATAAAATTGAAAGAAGTATATCGTACTATTCCAACATTTTTGGCTATAGAGAGACCAATAAAATTGAAGGAATCCTTTTTTGTATTTTCTTACAAAAACAATTTGAGAAACATAAAATGACCCTAAATAAATAATTTATGAACAAAAACCCTTTTATAAAAAAAACAAAAACCTTAACCCTAAACCCCTAAAAAAACAAACACCCTAACCATAACCCTAAATCCTAAACCCTTTACAAAAAGCAAAACCCTAACCCTAAAGCCCAAACCCTTTAACAAAATAAAAACTCTAACCCTAACCCTAAACCCTTTTTTTTAAAAAAAAACCCTAACACCCTAAACCTAAACACTAAATTCATAACCGTAAAACCCTAACCCTAAGCCCTAAACCCTAAACATGTAACAATAAACCCTTTTTTTTAAAAAAAAAAAACACCCTAAACCCATATTTGTTTTTGTTTTTTTAAAAAAGAACCTTAAACCCTTAAAACAAAACAAAAACCCTAACCCTAAAAAAAAGACAAAAACTCTAAACCCTTAAGAAAAAACTAAAACCCTTACCCTAAAAACAAAACCAAAACTCTAAACCTTTAAGAAAAAAACTAAACCCTAACCCTAAACCTTAAACCGTAAACCCTAAAAAAATACGAAAACCCTAAACCTATAAGGAAAAAAAAAACCCCTAACCCAAAACCCTAAACCTATAAGGAAAAAAAAAACACCCTAAACCCATATTTGTTTTTGTTTTTTAAAAAAAGAACCTTAAACCCTTAAAACAAAACAAAAACCCTAACCCTAAAAAAAAGACAAAAACTCTAAACCCTTAAGAAAAAAACTAAAACCCTAACCCTAAAAACAAAACAAAAACTCTAAACCTTTAAGAAAAAAACTAAACCCTAACCCTAAACCTTAAACCGTAAACCCTAAAAAAATACGAAAACCCTAAACCTATAAGGAAAAAAAAAAAAAACTCTAACCCTAAACCTATAAGGAAAAAAAAACACCCTAAACCCATATTTGTTTTTGTTTTTTTAAAAAAGAACCTAAAACCCTTAAAAACCCTAACCCTAAAAAAAAGACAAAAACTCTAAACCCTTAAGAAAAAACTAAAACCCTAACCCTAAAAACAAAACAAAAACTCTAAATCTTAACCCTAAACCTTAAACCGTAAACTGTAAACCCTAAAAAAATACGAAAACCCTAACCCTAAACCCTAAACCCTAAACCTATAAGGAAAAAAAAAAACACCCTAAACCCATATTTGTTTTTGTTTTTTTAGAAAAGAACCTTAAACCCTTAAAACAAAACAAAAACCCTAACCCTAAAAAAAAGACAAAAACTCTAAACCCTTAAGAAAAAACTAAAACCCTAACCCTAAAAACAAAACAAAAACTCTAAACCCTTAAGAAAAAAACTAAACCCTAACCCTAAACCTTAAACCGTAAATCGTAAACCGTAAACCCTAAAAAAATACGAAAACCCTAAACCTGTAAGGAAAAAAAAAACCCTAACCCTAAACCCTAAACCCTTAAGAAAAAAACTAAACCCTAACCCTAAACCCTTAATACAAAAAAACCCCTTAAAACACAAACAAAAATCCTAACCCTAAACCCTCAAAGAAAGAAACACCTAAACCCTAACCCTAAACCCTTAAAAAAAAAAAAACCCTACATCCTTCAAAACATATAAGTTAAAAAATAACACCTAAACCCTTAAAACACACACACACACACACACACACACACACACACACACACACACACACACACACACACACACACACACACAAAAAAAAAAAAAAAAAAAAAAAAAAAATCCTAACCCTAAACCCTTAAAGAAAGATCCTAACCCTAACCCTAAACCCTTAAAGAAAGATCCTAACCCTAACCCTAAACCCTTCAAAAAAATCCTAACCTTAAACCCATTGATTTATTTTTTTAGAAGTTTATACTGTAAGAAGTATGATTTGTCTCGGTCTCTTAACTCTATACAGAGAAATATGGACAAGTCATAGATGTCAGCGTGTAGGGGTACAACACAGTATAACGACGGATGTAGGGCGTTTGTGGCATTTGCCGTTAGCAACTTTACGGCCGTCGATGGCAAAATTTACTGCCCATGCAAGTATTGTCGAAATAACCAGCGTCATACTCCAGATTACGTTCTTGCCCACCTGACAGGAAGTAGGAGGATGAATCCAGGATACAATTTGTGGTATATGCACGGTGAGACAACGACCGGGTCCGCTGTTCATGGTCAGTGTTCGAGTCATCACAGTGGCACAGATTCCGCTGCCTGTAGCACTGAACATGGTGAATTCACAGAACAGGGGGGTGTGGCCATGGAACAGGATGATAACATGCACGTCATGTTGCGTGACGCATTCGGCATGCACGATGTTGCTGAAGCCGTCAGTACGGATCTGCATCAAGTTGACGAAGGAACCTCTTGCGGGGACGCATTGAAGTACCAAGAGTTGGTAAAGACTGCCGAGAAGCCCCTTCACCCTGGTACCAAGCACAGTAAATTGAGTACTACTGTACGCATGTACAATTTGAAGTGCGTTGGAGGTATTAGTAATAAGATTTTACGACCGTTGGATGTAGGGCGTTTGTGGCATTTGCCGTTAGTAACTTTACGGCCGTCGATGGAAAAATTTACTGCCCATGCAAGTATTGTCGAAATAACCAGCATCACACTCCAGATTACGTTCTTGCCCACCTGACAGGAAGTAGGGGGACGAATCCGGGATACAATTTGTGGTATATGCACGGTGAGACAATGACCGGGTCCGCTGTTCATGGTCAGTGTTCGAGTCATCACAGTGGCACAGATTCCGCTGCTTGTAGCACTGAACATGATGAATTCACAGAACAGGGGGGTGTGGCCATGGAACAGGATGATGACATGCACGTCATGTTGCGTGACGCATTCGGCATGCACGATGTTGCTGAAGCCGTCAGTACGGATCCGCAACAAGTTGACGAAGGAACCTCTTGCGAGGACGCATTGAAGTACCAAGAGTTGTTAAAGACTGCCGAGAAGCCCCTTCACCCTGGTACCAAGCACAGTAAATTGAGTACTACTGTACGCATGTACAATTTGAAGTGCGTTGGAGGTATTAGTAATAAGATTTTTTTTGACATTCTCGAGTTTATCAATTAGCTATTGCCTCCTTGCGATGAGACATTGCCAGATAATACGTATGAGGTGAAGAAGTTCCTAAGTGTCATGGGTCTAGGGTATGAGAAGATTCCGGCGTGCCGTAATGACTGTATGTTATTCTGGAAAGACAATAAAGAATTAGATTCATGTATCGTATGTGGAGAATCTAAGTGGAGGGCTGATATACATATAGATGAGGATGGTGAGGTCATATCAGCGAGGAAAAAATGCCAGGTGAAGATTTTGAGGTGGTTTCCACTCATTCCACTGTTACAGAGGTTATTCATGTATGAGCATACTGCGCCTCATATGAGATGGCATGCAGAAGGCCGCACTAGGGATGGCGTATTGAGGCACCCGGCCGACGGTGAGGCATGGAGATCGTTTGACCTTTTACATCCAGATTTTATGGCAGAGAGTAGGAACGTCCGACTTGGTTTGACAGCAGATGGATTTAATCCTTTTGGGAACTTGAGCACATCCCACAGCACATGGCCCGTAATGCTTGTGCCGTACAATTTGCCACCTTGGATGTGCATGAAACAGACGTCGTTCATCCTGTCACTAGCTATCCCTGGACCGAGCTCACCAGGTATGGATATTGATGTTTACCTTCAGCCATTGATTGATGAGTTGCTGGAACTGTGGAATGTAGGTGTACGAACATTCGATTCTTCAAATAAGGAAAATTTTAATATGCGATCCCAGTTGATGTGGACAATAAACGACTTGTCTGCGTATGCAGATTTATCTGGTTGGCCTAACAGGGGTGTGAAGGCATGTCATTGCTGTATGCACTCGACACGTTCTAAACACTTAAAGAACGGATGTAAATTTTGTTATATGGGGCACAGGAGATACTTGCCAACTGAACATCTGTGGCGGCTGAACAGAAGAACATTTGACGGTACTGAAGAATTTGACAGCGCGCCGATTGTGCCATGCGGAGATGAGATCCTCCAACTGTTGGACGGAGTTGCGTTTGGGGATGAGATCGCGGGTAAGAAGAAGAAACGGAAGAAGCGGAAGAAGGGTACAAGGAGTTCTGATGTTATATGGAAGAAGAAAAATATTTTTTTTCAGATTGCCGTATTGGAAAGACAATTTGCTTCGGCACAATCTTGATGTTATGCACATAGAGAAAAATGTCATGGACAATATACTTGGCACTATTTTGGATATCAAAGGGAAAACAAAGGACAACTTGGCAGCTCGGTTGGACTTGCAGGAAATGGGGTTGAGACCTACGTTGCATCCGTTCACGGCCGCAAATGGTAAGATGTATATTCCCGCTGCCTGTCACACGATGTCTAGGGAGGACAAAGAAAATTTTCTGAAGGTTTTTCGAAATGTTAGGGTCCCGAACGGATACGCCTCGAACATTTCACGATGTGTTCGGCTCAAGGACCGTACAATTTCCGGGTTGAAGAGCCATGATAGCCACATACTGATGCAACAGCTTCTCCCAATTGCATTGCGTAAGTCATTGCCAGATAATGTTGTTAGACCTCTTGTGGAGATTTCAGCATTTTTTAGAGGCATATGCTCAACCAAGCTATCACAAGAAGATATAGACCAACTGCAGGGTGACGTTTGTATAACCTTGTGCAAGCTAGAACAGGTATTTCCTCCAGGGTTTTTTACCAGCATGGTCCACTTAGTCGTGCATCTTGTGCGCGAGTGTAGACTCGGCGGACCCGTGCAATATAGTGGATGTACCCGGCTAAGAGGTAAAATTTGACATATAATATGTACATATATATTTTGATTTAAATGTAACCCTAATTGACGACAATCCAAATGTCGTGTATGTGGGTACACCAGGAATCTTGGGAGTTTCAAGTCTAATGTGCGCAACAAAGTGGCTCCTGAGGGGTGCACTACAGAGGGGTACATAGCGACCGAGCTGGTAACGTTTTGTTCAAGGTATCTGAATAACGCACCAACATTCAACAACAGACCTCAGAGAAATCCTGATGGATCCAAGGGGGCGGGCACGCGAGTTACCCTGAACCGGTTGACAATGCACTAGATTCATCGTTATATTGTGTTCAACTCTGAAGAGTTTCACAATTTGCGGATGTAAGTAGTGTTTATATATTTAACAGAATTCGAATAAAATAATTAATAACAATTATTACATAATTGTATATTCCCGCTGAATGTAGGATACACAAGGACGCGCTTAGGCGATCATGCACTAGGGCTCGCATTACGGAGGCTCTTATTGAAGCACAACATCATGAGCAGTTCTGCGAATGGTACCGTGCATATGTAAGGAAATGGTGGTAATTTTGAGATAATAATAAATTTATGCGGGTTCAATGTACTTAATCAATGTAATGTTTATTATTTGTAATTATAACATAGGTCGATGGTCTAGATGATCAACGTAGAGAGGAATTGGGCCACAACTTGATTATGCGTTGTAGAGGGCTAAAGGAGACAGCGGTCAAGTACAACAGGTATGTGGTAAATGAGAAATTGTTCCGCACGCTTGCCTATGATGTGGGAAGGAGGACGCAGAATAGTGGCGTATGTGTTCCAACCGTTGAAGGCGAAACGTACTACGGGCAGTTAACCGATATAGTTGAGGTCGAGTACTATGACAGGACTACGTACGTCCTATTTAAATGCAATTGGGTAGACCCCACGAAGGACAGAGGATTCACAATAGACGAGTATTGCCTAGTGTTTGTCAACTTCAATCACCTCGTCCACAGGGGAGAACTGATGAAGGACAAGCCGTACGTGCTTACATCTCAGGTAGATCAAGTATTCTACGTCGAAGATGGTAGGAACCCAAATTGGGTTTGTGCAGTTAGGACCAAACCGCGCAATGTGTACGACGTTGGTCAGGGGGAAGGGAGTAATGAGGCAGGTACAACCTACCATGAGTGCGTACCGCTCGTACTAGCCACTGATGACCTACCCGATACGAATGACGAATTCAAGTACGACAGGCCCGACATTGATCCGATCGAAGCTACCGTGATACAATGACTGATATATATATTGTTCGTACAATTTGCTTGAACTCAATACAAATTTTTATTATTTGCATAAATTTCGTTGTATAATTTGCATATTCGTTTCAAATATATAAAATACAAATTTTAATTGATTTGTCTACATTTGTTCATAGGTATCGATGGATCAGAGACCCCCTCCATATGCATATCGGGCACCCCGCCCACCCGTGCCCCCCATGACCACACCTACAGATTCGACGGCATTATATACTACGGCGTGGCCACACCACCCAGATGCCGCTTATAGACCGTTGATGCTGGGTATGGTGGTCGTGCCCACGTCAGATCACGGGCAGACCAGCACAGCTGGACCTTGCAGTTCTCCATTGTCGGAGCCCCCGACATTATCTCAGATAGGATTCACCCCACCGGGTAACGTGGCTCGATGGTGGGTGCGAGAGGGGATGGGGTCACAGGGTTATGCGCCGTACTTTCCGTATACATATAGTGTACCTATGACATGTAACCCTGACAGTGAGACGCAGGATGAGAGATTTCATCTGTCACAAACCGGGGAGATGTAGATACCGGCTGTGGGGTTGGGGCATGTGCCAGCCTAGGTAGCGATGCAGGGCCAGATTATGGGGTTCAGACAGATGCCAGCATTGACCGTGAGTCAGGGCCCGGGGCCTGGAGAGAGCTAGATGCCTGTATCTGGTGAGAGCCAGGTGCTACTTTTCGGTGAGAGTCAGATGCCAAATCTAGGGGGGAGCCAGAGTACCCATGACGAGGACGTTGCGATGTTAGGTACCGATCAGTTGGCCCCCGATAGCCCCCAGGATATGCTTTCAGATGATGATCAGCAGCCTCCACCAGCGGGAGGGGTTGGCGAGGAGGTCGCAGGCGACCCAGCGACCCAGCACATAGCTATTGAGCAGATTCGGTTGATGGGTAAGTACATATTTAGACAACCTTATAACTCATATTATTTTTTACCAAAAATAAATATTAAGTTTGAAAGAAAAATAAATTGAATTTACAATTTGTTGATATAATTATGTTTTTTAGTGTTAACCAATTAAATGTTGTATATTCTTTTTCATTAGGGTACAATCCAGACGGAACCATATATTATGAGGTGATTAGGGACCCAGAGAGAAACTGGGTGCTCCCGAGGGGGAAGAAGGTTGTGTTGTAGTACAATGTTGCTCTACAACCTGTGGGACGAGCCTGCAATCGCTTTAGGCGAGCTGAGGGCAGACTTATCAAGAGTGGGTCCTACATACATATGCGGGATGAATGGACAAGGGTAGCCAAGCAGATTAAGCAGGCTATGTGGGACGCGCTGATGGTATGTTTTACAAATATATTTTATTTGTTTATTTGAATTAAACTTAAAATTAAGTTTTTCTTGAAGTTTTTAAACCTATAATGCTTAAATTGAATGTGCAGGAGGAGTTCTATCTACTTGTATCAATAGACACGCGCAAGGCACAACAGGAAGCCTGGAATGATATAGGTCGGAAGCACCTCTCGTGGAAGTCGAGGTTCAAAACCAAGCTAAATATTCAAGACGGTGACACGCCCAAGATTATCCGTGAGAGAGTGCCGGATAATTTTTTTGCGAAGTATGACGCAGCAGATGTAGAGTTCCTACTGAGCGATTGGTGCACTGAGCATAGAAGGGTATGTAGGCTTTTAATTGTATGACAAAAAAATGTTGTAGTTTTTTAATAACTAACCATATAATTTTATTACTACTTTAAGTGTGTCAATGCTTACATTTTTATTTTAATGTTCAATTCGTAGGTGATCTCTGAACGGATGAAGAGGCTACGGGAGCAGAATGACCTTCCCCATTGTACGGGATCCAAAAGTTATGCCAGATTTAATCACGAGGAGGTGTAAAAAAATATATGTTTATGTTTTTAATATTTGGTGGTAATTGTATTTCTTTTTCTTTACACTATTTTATCGCTCTCTGTTTGTTATATATTTCAACTGGATGACGACAGACATATACATCTGGCACGCCCCCCACTCGCGCCGCGTCGTTCGTGAAGACCCACACAAGGAAGGATGGCACTTACTTGAATGAACGTACACGGGTCCTATGCGTATGCTACTGATCTAATTTACTAATATTTCTAAATTATGTGTGATATGTCATTATTCAGTATATGAGTTTTTCATGTTGACGACGTACAAGAGAGGATGACGCAGAGTTTATCGAGTGATCCAGCCGCCACGCAGAGCGTCTCCGCAGACACGGTGCGGTGGGCACCGAACGACGCGTACGAACAGGCGGTTGGGAGGCCTGAGTATGCGGGGAGGGTTCGGCAGGTTGGGCCGAACGTTATACCTGTTCGGGGGACATGTTTCTCATACAGGCCTCGCCCACAATGGGGACCATCTGAGGGCACATCTCGGGATTGGGCCGAACATGCCCGGAAGATGGAAGAAATCCAAGCGGAGTTATGGGCTGAGCGAGAGAGGAATGACGCGTTGGAGTAGTGCATGCAACAGTTCGACGCCATGGAGCAGTGCATGCGACAGTTCGAGGTCTTCATGTCCTCCATGGGAGTATCACAACCATGTCTTGGTGCTTAGTCTTCACCTGCAGACGTAGGTAGTACGTCGTCTGTTAGTAGTGTATCTGCAGGTATGATTTATATTGTGTATAGGACAAAATTACTTTCAATTTGTTTTCATTACCCCTTTAATTTTGCAAGCAATATTATATACTTTAATTGTCTCTATTATTTGCAGGTAATTTGACAACGGTTGGTACGTTGTCGTCTGTTGGACGACGGCTGAGCCAGCACTCCCCTGTCGCTACACCTTTGCTCGCTACACCATCTCTTGAACAGGCAGTCGCCGGTTGGTGATAACACGCCTGGGACGGTACCTCGTGCTTCGCAGGGACGCCCTTCGGATTTGTAGATATTTTGTGTAATTATTTTGTATAATTATTTTTTGTTTGTAAAGATTTGCATATTTAACAAATATGTTATTAATTATTGGTTTGTTTAATTTGATTTTGTTTTATTTTTGGGTAAAATAAACATTGCGTTGTTTGTGATCGGAAATAAGAAATTTATTTTTTATTTTTTTTAAAAAAAGAAAATTAATTAACCCAAACAAATTTAAAAAAACAATAATCAAAACTAAATTAAAAAAAAATAAAAATTGTATTTTTAAATTTAATTTAATTTTTTGTTTAATTATTTAATTGTATTTTTAATTTAAATTAAAAATATAATTAAAGAATTATATAAAAAATTTAATAAAATTAAAAAATGCAATTTTTATTATTTTTTTTAAAAATAAAATGTTTAACACGTGTATTGAAATACATGTGTCAATATAACTGGACACGTGTATTTAATACACATGTCCAGTTAGATACGAGTACTGAAATACACGTGTCCAACTGTTTGACACGTGTATTAAATACACGTGTCTAAATGTTTGACACGTGTATTTCAATACACGTGTCAAAATGCACAGTTAGTGACATCCACATATGACACGCGTCGCACGCGTGGCAAAGTGCACGTGGCAAACTGTTTGACACGTGTACAGTGTCCGTACACATGTCAAATTGCACGTGACAAAATCTAAGGTTTTTTGTAGTGATAGATGTGACTATAAGTAACATTATTGTAACAGTAGTTAAAAAGTAGTAATCATCTGATTTCTAATAGGTTATATTGAATTATTGAGTTGTTTATACTTCTCTAAAAAGTATTAATAGCCTGCTTTTGAAAATTATGATGAATTGAATCAAACATTATTAGATATGCACCAAACATTGAAAAGCAATAACAACCTAACTCTATATATATCCCGGTTGATCAATTGTACCAAGTAACTTTTTTTCAACTTTTTTTTTTTTTTAATAAAAAAATTAAGAGTTGTTTGTTTCAATTTGAACTATTAGTTAACATTCAACACTCTTCCCCATTTGAGTAGTCAACGCGTCACTTCCATTCTTATTATTGTAACTTTTTTTTTTTCTCTACATTTCTCTTCCGATCCCTATACTTACTTCACATCTCCCATTCTGATTTCTAACCGTCACTCTTCACCAGACACCACATCTATCCTTCCATCTTCCAAAGTTCACATCTTTCATTTCTCTTCCATATTCAACGCACTTCTTTTTCTTTTCGTTTCTTTTTTTTTTTCTTTCTTTCATTAGATTTCCTCTTCTCTTTTGTGGGGTTTTCTGCAATCTTCCTTTTTCCTGTTCGACTAAGTATGAAATTAACTATTACATCCAATTCATGTCACCCACACAACCTTGCTACTTTTCAAATCTCTCCTCTCTCACAGGCTCACAGCCATGGTGTCAGAAACTCACATTCCGTCATCGATCTGCGAAGATTGAAGAAGAAACAAAAAGAAGAGGCAAAGGCTAGCGAAGCCTTCAAAAATGGGCAAGAACCAAAAGAGAGAGAGCGCTATAGCCATGGCCACCATCTTCTTTTTTTCTTTTTTTTTTTTTTTTTTTTTCTTTTTTCTTTTTCTTCTCTTGCACAGGATTTTTCCTTGATGAGTCGAGCTCGAGCCCAACTTTTAATACTCATCTTGAGCTCGGTTCGAGCTTGAGATTGAGTAAAAACTAAACAAGCTGAGCTCGTACAAGTACTACTCCACGGTCTTCACCGAACTCCACGCATTTACAACCATTTCACATGATCTTGGTTGGAAATTCATGCGCATGTCACGACAACTTGGGGTAGTGTTAAAGTATGTGTATGATAGATTGATACGACATTATATAATCAGACCATTTTAATTCGACTACTTTAATTAAATGAATCAAATTCTTAATCTTAATTTGTTAATTTGAAGTTTGGTTCGTGTGAAATTTATGGGTCATGTAAAAAACTGTTAGCCATAAATATCATGTGTCATGTCGTGTTGAGGTATGGGGATAAGATAATATAAGTCAACTCTAACCCGACTCATTTAATTAAACGGGTCAGACCCTACAACTATAATTTGCTAATTTTGTGTTTGATTCATATCGTATTCGCAAGTCGTGTAAAACATTATTAGTCGTTATATTATCTCTCCAAGTAGTTTTTGTTTGGCTACATCTATAGCACTAGTTTCTATGTAGACCACAAAATTCAATAACGTGCTTGTAAATTTTTTGTAAAGCCTCGACATTAACAAACAAACCAAAATACAAAATACTCGTAAAACATTCAAAACCTAAAGAAAATCCTAACGTGAACTCATCTTCTCTTTGCTTACCGTGTTGAATGAAAAAGTAGTTCTCAGTTTCTCACCCATTTCACAACTATATTTTTCACATTTAAGTTACATCAAAATATATTTTTTTAAAATGAAACATAAAAAACATCATTCAAAAAGCATTAACTAACGAAGCCTAGATTGTCCATATGAAAAGTATTGATTCCTTTCGTTTCACTTAAAATAAAGAGGACTATATTTCCAACAAAAAGAGAGAGAGAGAGAGAGAGAAAGAGGGAGAAAAATCAAGTGAATTGCCAAGATTAATTAATGTGCAATGCTTAAATCATAAATTAAAATTGATTAAATGCGAAATGCTTAAGTATTTTTTATTAGAACATGGTATAATGGTGAAAATAGTAATTAAATAATTAAATCAATTATTTCTTATTAACTTCAAATTTTGGGGTAAGTAATGATTTAACATGATATTATAACAAATATCATGAATTTGAACTTTGTCTCCGTTATTCACCTTTCATTTTAATTTCACTTGTTGGACCCCATTTATTAAAGAGGAGTTTAAGCCCATATATAAATGAGAGTGTTAAAATATAAATTAAATAAACAATTTTTTATCAACTTAAGCTCTTAAAATAAGTGGTGTTTTAATTTACCAATAGCAAGTAGGCCTCAAATTCATTGCATATAATTGTTAGACGAAGTAAATGAAGTAAAATGTATTCAACTTGTCACCATTATAACCAAATAAGAATCCTCTACAATTATTTGTCAGCAATATCTTATTTGGTGCCAACATGATTTTTAGAAGAGTAGTGAACTGTGACAGTCGTAATTAATATCTCCCCTGGTGCAATACAATTCTCTTAGTTAATTAGGCCCCGACAAAATGGATAAAAAGAGAGAGAGAGAGAGAGAGACAGAGAGAGAGATTACTTCACAAGTTGTGTTGGTTAGTTTACTCTTTAGATGATGGGAATTGAGCGAGTTGAGTATTGAATATTTAAGCTTGGTTCGTTTTTTTGTTTTTTGAAATATGAATTGAATTATACTTTGTTAAAGCTCTGTTAATTTATTTTTCGAGCAAACTGGAGCTTATTCACGAGCTACTCAATTAATTTATTCATTCCATATATAAAGTAAATGTCGTAGTTGTTTAATTTTTTTTTTTAAAAAAAAACATATTAATTATTAGTTATTTAATTATTGTTAAGATTTGTTATTTGAGTAATTAGATAAATTAATTCGAATCTTAAACAATCTAATATGGAATTTAACACTATGACAATAATAATGATTCACAATATAAAATTATTGAATATAAACCACATAAATATTACCTTAAAGATAAAACCACTACGGGACAAACAAACCCATGTAAAATACTCTCAAAATATGTATGCACAACAAGTTTCCCGCTGGCCAATCTTCTTCTAGTATCTCTCATTTACCAACTCTGTAGTATACCTCTTTCCAGTAGAAGGTTGCGTATGGTGTGGTTTGAGAGAACTTAGCCCAAGAGAGATAAATCATCAAGCTTTTCAGAATTATCACTTGGTATAACAATGGATAAGTAAGGGATTCCTCACAAGAAGGTCAATATATAGCTCAATAATATATAACCATTTTTTCTTGAGAGATCAATTGGATGGCCTTGCCTATTTATAGGCAAAGGGATAAGGTAACCTCAATGTGTAAAAAAGTTCGAATATATATTAAGGTGCAGAAATTCCTGAGCTTCAGGATGACAACTAGGATTTAATCACTAACCTTTTTAACATTGGCAGACAACGCCAAGTCTAGGTGATGTCTAAGTGACGCTGCAAAATCGGTAGTCCCTCGGACGATCCAAACATCAACACGTTCGAGTGACGTCTAGTTGATTTTGCCAAACTCGTAGTCCTTGGGATCCAAACGTCAGCACATGCAAGTGACGTTTCAAAATAGGTAGTCCCAGGAGCTCAAACATCAGCACTGACGTCTATCACTGGTTGTTCTTCAAAGTCTTCATAACAAGAGTTTTACAATTGAAGTTTTGATCATCAGATAAAGTCCATTTAAAAAACCTAACAATTTCTCCTTTTGGCCATTCGGTGACAAAACCAAAAAACATCTTAAACAAAAACAAATTACAAGTAATTAAAAATTTATAAGCCCAACGTAACCCTAGCCTAATTAACACATCATTACTAGAATTTCATTGATAGAAGATGTTAATGTACATTGTCTTTGAAAACAAAAACAAACTCATCACATCGTATTGAGATATGACATCAAGAATACACATCAGCAATATTAATACATGAATAAGATAGACACAATTTACAAATTCTCATAAGACATACATGAGTTTGTAAACAGAATTGACACTAAAATTTGCATCCATCCATCCATATTGAATTGCAAAAGTGTCAATCCAAACAACTGAATAAACTATATAGGCTATATACACCAAAAATATTTCAATGTCAATAATCCCTTACAAACTGAATACATAAAAAAATGAGTACATCAAAGTAGGAATATCTACCAGTCAAAATTGTAGCTGCACTCAGAAACTCCCCCTCAAACGAAGCATACAACTTCCCTAGTAGAGTCCCAACCAGCTAGCTCTCAACATTTTCCTGCCTTTTTATCACAATCGAGAAAGGGAAGAATTCAAGCAGCTGACTCATCTACATCCTGGAAGGATCCTGAACAGGTGTTGCTTGTAGGATGGTTGCCCAGAAAATTAAAGACAAGTCAACCGCTCAAAAGTCCGATATGGACAAGTTATCCACGACAATGCAAGTATGCCCTCTGGAATGCGGTCCTGATCACCAGCCTCCTCTTAAGTCTTATGAAGGAGTGCCATCACGTCCAAGTCCACTTGCACAACGTTCCCAGAGGTTATAGACAAGTGTTGGTCTATTTGCCAATTGCTCTTCAAAGATAGAGCCGCAAACAACTGGTCCAGACTCCAGATGCTGAAACAACTCTGCCAGTCCAAAAATGAAAGGAGACATGTGACATCTACATCTTTTATGCATCACTTTTTTAAAATTAATCATTAGATTTTTAAGACTCACATGTGAATCATTGTGGTTCAATTCTTATAAATTCAATAATTAATTTAAAAAAATGATGTACAAGAAATGTGCAAAAATCATTTCTCAAATAAATAAGCATCGGTAGTAGAAGGAGAAGAGGGCCCAAGCTACGTGGAGGCCGGAAGGCTAGAAAGTTGAAAACTTGGCAATAGTGCGCTTGTTAAATGGACATGTGTTACATAATGGTTGGTGCTAACGTCAACTATTCATTCGGACTAAAATTGCATTTATCCGGTAAATTAAAGTTAAGGAGAAATTGTACCATTGGTTTTTGTGGTTGACCTCAATTACAAATCACTCACTGTAGTATCAAAATTAATTTAAAAATCTTTATAGTTGGCCTAATTTTCAAATCGCTCACTGAAGTAAAATTTCGTTAAAATTATTGACAGATTTTATTAGGTACCATGTCAGCGTCAATAAGATGACATGAATCACTTTTAATAAAAAATATAAATGTATAAAACTTAAAAATTATTTTTTAAAAAAATGAAAAAAGGAATGGGGTGGCTGCCCAACTACCCCTTTGGGGGTGGCCAGAGTTGGCGCGTGGCTACTCCCAAAGGTGTCTAGGGGTGGATTGGGCAGCCAACCCATCCCTTTTTTTTAATATATATATATATATATATTTTAAGTTTTATATATATATTATTTAGAGTGACATGTGTTGCTATTTTATTTGCGTGGATGTGACACTTAATTGAATCTGTCAAAAATTTTAACAGAATTTGACTTGAGTGAGCAATTTGTAAATTAAGTCTATCACATAAATTCATGAATTAATTTGGATACTGCATAAAATAATTTGTTATTTAGGTTAACTACAAATATCAATGGTGCAATTTTAACCTGCTGTATCTCCCAACGCACATCGTGCATTATTTTTCCTCAACTCGGTACGGTTTGGTAAATGGTTAAGTTGTAGAATTTTTGTTTAAATAGTAGTAAGAAGTGATAAATGTGATATAAAGTATAATAATAATAATAATAATAATAATAATAATAAATTAAATTAAATTAAATTAAAAAAGAAATTAGAATTGTTTTATAGAAAAGTGAAAAGTGTTGTTTTGTATTGTTTTTTTTTATTTGAATAGTAATAAAAAATTATTGTTATGGTATTAAAAGTGGAAAAAAAAAAAAAAAGATGAAGGTAGGAAATGGTTGCCAAACACAATCCGATCTCTGGGTTTCTCTACATTCATTCTTGTCGAAGCTGCATACTTTTAAAGTTGAAAAGTCGGTCAAGCACTCCAACATCGACTAAAGTTGAAAAGTTTGTCAGCACTCCAAAATCGACTTATTTTAGATAAGGAAATCGAAGAAGAGTCAAAATTCCACGAAAAACCAAACCAAAAAATGTACTGGGCCCCCGGCCACGCGATAAGACTTTGTCAATTTTTTTTTTTTTTTTTTTTAATCGGATTACGGGAGAATTCTTCCTGCTTGGAAAAGGAGTACTACGTAGGTGATGTTAAACGCGAAAATGGAGTGGATATTTCAATAACAGGCTTAACACAAATTTAAACAGGACGAAAATAATTACAATAAGTAAACAATAGGTTATATAAATAATTTAATTCTCTCAAAAAGTCGCATGAGACAATTATAGAAATACAATAAACATAGATTAAGACGAATTTATCTGAACTCACACTTAAAATTAGTCACCTCCACTGAAAAGATGTAGAAGTCGAATATGTATTGTTATAGTCTAATATAAAGACAGCGAAAAAAGAAAAGAACCAACAAGATTTCGAATACAAAAGTCTCCGCAGCAACCCACAAAATGCTATTAATGTTGCTGATTTGCACGCTTAAGGAGTGGTTAGCTCATAATTTTTTCAAACGAATAAAACTGCCGTGGAAGCAGATAATAAGAAGTCAGTATTTAATGTTGAAGATCATCATCGTTATAACATTTTTGATTACTTAGAGAGTCCGAGTGGCTTTCAAAATCAAAAGGTAAATTCTACCGATCGAGCTACATGCATTCAATATAACCCCACGAATTCATCCCTATATAACAACAACAATTAAGCCTAATAAGGCAATTAAATTAATGTTTTCATCAGCAAACATATATACGTGACTCTTCTAACAATCTTCTCCAATTTCATCGACAAAGGATTTAAGATTCTCATACGAAGAGCCACCTTCCTTGGTGGCCTCCCTAGCTAAATCCCTCCATTTCTTAGCATTCCTTCTCATTTCTTCCCCTTCCTCTCCACCTCCAATAACCAATTCCAAGCACCTCTTGATCTCATCACTTTCAACAATCCCATCCTCATTTGCAGTCACCCGCTCTCCCGTCTTCCATACGTCCTGGATCAGCTTTGCGTTTGTCCCTTGATCCGTCCACTGGGGAAACGCCACTACCGGCACCCCAGAAACCAAACTCTCCAAAGTTGAATTCCACCCACAATGTGTCACAAAGCATCCCAATGAGGAGTGCGACAAAACCTCCACCTGAGAGCACCATGGCACTATCATTCCCTTTTCTTCTAATTCCTCTCTACAACTCAATTTATCCTCTTCCTTCTCTTCTTCTTCATTTTCCTTAGCTCTTATGACCCACAAGAAGGGGCGCCCACAATCCAACAATCCGCGTGCAATCTCCTCCATTTGTTGCTTGGCTAACACCAACAAGCTCCCGAACGACACGTAAATAACGGATGATTTGGGCTTAGAGTTGAGCCATTCGATGTAGTGATCCTTGGAGGTTTGGAAAAGATCTCCTCCAAAACAAGTATCCGATGGATCTTTTCCATCCAGAAAAGCAGATGGAATTAGTGGCCCAATCCCAATCAAATTGAACTTTTCGATTGCTTTTAAGGCCTTGGGCTCCAGTGCATCAAAGGTATTTACCAGTATTCTCGGCTTGCTTTCTTTTTCAAGAGCTTCAAGTTGCTCTTGAAATGTTGGGAGCATAAAAGTATACGTATTTGAAGCAAGCAAAAAGGAGGGCAGGTCATGGCTGGTGAACAATGGCAGTCCCGGTAATTCTACTGAACATGAGGAGTCATTGCTGCTGTTCCTGATGACATCTCCATAACCATTGAAGTAGTAGTAGTATATGTCCAAAACAGTGGCAGGTTGAATCCAAAGAAGTGCTGACGGGAGGTGAAGTCCACTCGCCACGTCCGCAGCCCAAGGGAGGAGGATCGTGTAGACTAGGCCCGTAAATGGGCGACCCTCGTTTGCAGTGGATACGACAAGTTCAGTGAGAGCTTGGGAGCCACAACGCTTGAGCTCGGACATGTAGTGGCCGACATCGTCACCGGGTTTAAACCCGTCGTCGTAGCCATCGGAGAAGGTGGTGAAGGCCAAGTTGCCAGGAGCGGGGATTTTGCTCATGCGTCGGCGGGCGGCGACAGTGGTGACGAAGGTGACATGCGCTCCACAGCGAATGAGGCGCTTGGCGAATTGGAGGCCAGGATTGATATGGCCTTGGGCAGGAAATGTTACGAGGAGGAAGTGGGGGCGGGCCATGATGGTGTGCCTGTGAGTGCCTGTGAAAATGGGACTGGTTTGCTCAAATCAGTGGACATGCAAAGTGAGGGCGCAGAAGGGTCGCATATAAAGGATGAGGGAATAGGGGTTATGACGTTTGTGATGACGATTTGGAGAACGGCCTGAGATTTGGAAATTATCTTCTTTCCGACAAGAAAACAAGCTTTTAATATTAACAAATTAAATATGCGCTCGTGATCAACTTTGTTACGCATTCTGGGCTTTTATTTTGTTAACCATTTTTTATTTTCAAAATAAATAACATAAAATGTAAAATATTTATAAAATAATAAAACTTTATAAAATAAAAAATATTAAAATATTAAAACTTACTTTTATCTTGACGTAATTCTAAAACTTTTTTTTTTTTTTATATAAAAAAAAAAATGCCACCTAAAAAGGATTAACAATTGAATCCTAAATTATTCATATGAAAAGTACTATAGGATCCTATCGTTACTAAAATTTAATCCTTACTATTAAATGACTTATTTTCAGTTCATTTAAAATAATTAAAAAAAACGATTTTATTTCAAAAACTAAAGAGGGAGAAAAATCCAGCAAATTTCCCAGTTTAATTAATTTGCAATGCTTAAATCATAAGCTATAGTTGATTATATATATATATGAAATGCTCCATTATTTTGAACAGATCGAATGTGGAATAGCTATTAGAATATTATTAAATAATTAAATCAACAATTTTTATTAGTTTAAATTTTTAAAATAAATAGTAATTTAATAAGCGTAAATCTCGTAAATTCAAATTTTGTGGTTGTTTATTAAAATAAAACTTGAAAACATGCATAAAAGAAGAGGATTTGAATATTAATTAAACGAATTTGGCTTAATTGCTGTAAATTTTTTTTTTATGGCACCTAAACCTAATCCAAATAATTCAAACCTTAACAATTGGTAATTGGAGTCGTTGGTAACGTCTCAAATTCATTGCATATGTTAAGAGAATTGTATTCAACCTGTCACCATTATAACCCAAGTTGTAAACTATCTTCTTTGGGCCAGCAAGATTTTATGACAGTCGTGTAATTAATATAATTCTCTTTAGTTAATTAGGGCCTGGCAAAAGAAAAGAAAAGAAAAGAATATATATATATTTACTTTCCAAGTTGTCTCGACAAATAAATGAATGATGCCCTTCAATGCCTTTCACGGATGTTAGTGTTCTTTGACTGTTTAACGGTAAGAATTTCTCAAATTATATTTGAATTTGAGACAATTTGAATAAACGATTGTGAGAGGTCACTCATAAAATTTATCTGACTAAATAAAAATTAAGTTGTTCAACTATTTATCCAGTCAAGTGGGTCTTATAAGTGGTCTTTCACAATTATCTGTCTGAATTGTCTCAAATTTAAACAAATAATTTAAAAAGATTTTAATCCCTATTCAAATCCTTTTTGAGTATATATAGGATGGGCAGCCAATTATTATACGACACTCCATTTTCGTGGCTTGAAGATGTAATACATGCAATTAAATGAAAATGTAGTAAATTAATTAGTGCGACTTTTGTTTCTCATGTCGTCAGATTTTTATTCACATGACACGCATGCTTGTTTTTGCTGCTTGCTGCGTGCTGCCTACTCAAACAACAGCCTCATGCAGTCATGTGGGTCAATTCCCTTTATCTTAAAAGGGGATGATTAATTTAAATAAATAAAAATAAAATAAAATAAAAAGATGATTGAGCAAATAATTTACCTAACTGATCGAGATGCTGAAAAGACCATCCTGACCTTGTCGAATCGAAAAATATATATATTTTGCACAAGAAATGTAGTGAAAGCAAACAACTTCTTACTTTTGAAGTTAAAATTAGCTTTAAAATACACTACAAGGCAACGATGGGGTTTCCCATGCTTTGTTAGGTTCAATCTACAATTTAGCTTGGGAGGCGTGGCCCTATGGATAAAAAATGCGGCGGATAATAATTACTCACATTTGCTATTCGCACCTAATTACCATTATCCGTATATGCCGATGAGATCTGAAAATTTTTTTATCTGTATATGCAGATGTTGATAGCGATTTTAGGGTATGTGGATGCGGTTAATAACAACAAACGCATTCCCTTTATATTTAATATATATTTAATTAAATTCACTAAAACGATGTCGTTTTGAATTTGGGAAGTTTATGACCTTTATGTTATGTTATGTTTTTTTCACTATCATCCCAAAACCATACCTCATTACATTTATTATTATTGTTTTTTTTTTTTTTTTTTCTTTTCTTTGGGTAATCCAAATCCCCCATTACTCTATGAGCTAATGTCCATTTTATGGCTGATAATCGTTAATTGTGTAACAAGTGAAATCTTAATTTATTTAAACTTACATATAGTAATAACCATATTATTTAATTTTGTTTATAGATTTAGAAAGTAATCCAAAACACTCATTACCTCATATACGAATAGCAGATATTAACCACATCTAACAACTTTAATAACTACGCATGAATGAAAAATAATTGCATGACGCGAATGCAAATACCTAAAAGTAATAACCACATTATGTAAATGCGAATATAATTAAGGGATAATTGCACCGTTGGTCCCTGTGGTATGTCATAATTATTTTTCATTCCCTATAGTTTAAAAAGTTCTTGGGAGGTCCCTGTGATATGCAATAATTACGTTTTACTTTCTGGGTCGATTTTTCGTCCACCATTTTGACGGAATCTGTTAGCCGTACACGTCAGCGCACTACAAAAATAGCTGCAGTTTGACACGTGTCTACAGTACCCGTTACTGTAGACACGCGTCAAATTTGACACGTGTCACTAGTGACACGTGTCAAATTGTGGAAGCGTCAAAAATGGACACGCGTATGAAATACACGTGTCCAATTGGACACGTGTATTTTATACGCGTGTGCAAGTGGACACGAGTATAAAATACTCGTGTCAAACTGGACACGTGTCTTAATACACGTGTGCAAGTGGACACGAGTATAAAATACTCGTGTCGAACTGGACACGTGTAATAAGACACGTGTCCAGTTTGACACGAGTATTTTATACTCGTGTCCACTTGCACACGTGTATTAAGACACGTGTCCAGTTTGACACGAGTATTTTATACTCGTGTCCACTTGCACACGTGTATAAAATACACGTGGCAAATTGGTATTTTTTGCCAAAATAAACATTAAAAAAAAAATCAGTGTTGTATTAATTTTTTAAAATTAAAAAAAAAAATTAAACTCATTATCTTATTAATCATACAAATCTTTGAAAATACGGTGTACATAACTTATACACATAAAATTAAGTTTGAAAAGTATATGCTATATGTAAATTTTATATTTGAAATTTATACTTTTTAGGTTCTTTATTTATATGTATATAGTATACTATATTGTACTATATACATAATTAACCAAATTTGGTGCTATATATCTAATTAAACCAAATAGTTCAAATTAGGGTTCAGTTTTGTACACCATCTACGTTTAGAAACAAAAAAAAAAAATTTAAACATAACAAAGTTAAAAAACCTATAATTAATACTATATATATAGATATGCATGCATGTAAACGGTTTAGAAATTATATACAGTAACCTTTTTATTTATGGCTATATATAGTAATTGCAATTATTTTTAGAATTCTGCGCTACATAATGAATTAAATACTTATAGTTTAGTCCCTCATATAGTACATATATACATTTAGGGTTTATGGCTATATATAGTACATACCCTTAGGGTTAGGGTTTATAGCTATATATAGTATATACACTTAGGGCTAGGGTTTATACCTATATATAGTATATATACTTAGGATTATGGTTTATCGATATATATAGTATATACACTTACGGTTTGGGTTTTAGGGTTTATAGGTATATATAATATATACACTTAGGGCTATGAATTATAATTTAATTGATTTTACGTTTAATGAATAATAATGTCAATATATTTTTCACGTTTCATTATTGTACACTTTTAAATATATATATATATATATATATATATATTAAATCATGAGCAGTTCAAAATTAAATAAAACCGATATATATAGTATATACACTTAAACTTATGATTTATAGCTATATATAGTATACATACTTAGGGTTAGGGTTTATCGCTATATATATTATATACACTTAGGGTTAGGGTTTATAGCTATATATAGTATATACTTAGGGTTAAGGTTTATCGCTATATATAGTATATACACTTAGGGTTAGGGTTTTATGTTGTATAGGTATATATAATATATACACTTAAAGCTATGGGTTATGATTTAATTGATTTTACATTTTATGAATAATAATGTCAATATATTTTTCATGTGTTATTATTGTATACTTTTAAATATATATTTTAAATCACGAGGATTAGGGTTAGGGTTTATGACTATATACAATACGTACCATTAATTAGGATTGTAGTTTATAGCTATATATAGTCTATGCACTTAGGGTTAGAGTTTAATTTTATGGTTAGATTTTAGTTTTTATTTTTTATTTAGCTATATGTACGGTATATACATTTCAGGCTGCATGGGTTTATATTTTTTTTTTATGTGGTTAAATTATATATATATATATATATATATATATATATATTTTTTTTTTATGCATGCAAATACATTTCGGGACGTGTATTTAAATACAAAATAATATATAGTACATATACTTAGGGTTATGGTAGTATAGTATATATACTTATACTT
This sequence comes from Alnus glutinosa, assembly GCF_958979055.1. Classification (NCBI taxonomy): domain Eukaryota; kingdom Viridiplantae; phylum Streptophyta; class Magnoliopsida; order Fagales; family Betulaceae; genus Alnus; species Alnus glutinosa. Next base: position 9,827,311 of record NC_084886.1, read on the forward strand.
AGTGTCATGATTTAAATTTAGGGTTTATATTTAGTTTTAATTTATAGTTTATGTTTTAGTTTTAGGTCTTAGGGTTTAGCAATGTGTACATGCAGTACATGCAGTGCATACACGTTATGGGTTGCATGGGTTTATATAAAATATATATAATATATTAAATATATATATATAATATATTAAAAAAAAATAAAAAAAATGACATTTGGAGACGTGTATTTACATACACGTCCCCAATTGGGCACGTGTACTACGTACACGTGTCCAATTGATTGGCCAGGTACTGCGCGGGAGTTCTCCCGCGCGCCACCTGGCCAATCTTAGGATATAAATTATATTTAAATTATATATTATTCAAATTATATACTTTTTAAATATATTTTAAATTCAAAATTTTATATTTAATTTATATAAAAGAAATGGGTAGCTTCCAGAGGAAGCTACCCATTTCTTACGTAATTCTCTCTCTCTCTCTCACTCTATCTCTCTCTCTCTCTCTCTCTCTCTCTCTCTCTCTCCGTCGAGCTCTGGCCGGCGACGACAGCCCATTCCGGCGACCCTCCCTCTCTCTCGCTCTCCCTAGCTCTCTCACCTCCCGTTCCGGCCGGCCAGTACTGTCCAGTACCGGCCCTCTCTCTCTCTCTCTCTCTCTCTCTCTCTAGCTCTCTCTCTCTCTCAGCTCTCGCCACTGTCCCCCGCCACTGCACAGCCCTCGCGTCCGTTCAAGGTATTCCCTCCACTTCCGGCCTCTCACTCTCACTCATCTTCTCAATCTCTCTCTCTCTCTCTCTCTCTCTGTCTCTCTCGGTTTACAGTGCATATCTAACATTTTGAGCTTTAATTTTTTTTTTTTTTTTTTTTTTTTTTTTTTTTTTTCTGTCAAAAATTCCAGGTACACGTACAAGCTTGCACTACAAAAATCACTGTGAGTTATTTTTATTTTTGTTTTCAATTTTTTGCTATAAGTTTGTATATTTTATTAATTTCTTTTGTGATATTTGTATAATTTTTTTCATTGTCTAGTTTGTGCAAATATGGAATATATACTTGCAGATTTTTTATTACTGATTTTTTTATTACTGAATCATTGTCTAGTTGGTGGAAATATGGAAAATATGGAATATGGAAATATGGAATTTATTGGTGATTATATTTAATTTTTTTTAAAAAAAAACTCTTGATGTGAGGATATTTGAGATATATTTTAGTGTGCTACTATGGATTTAATGTGCTATTGTGAATTTTGGTATTTTTATGAAGTGGCAAAAAGAAAAAATATCCGCTATCATCTTAATTTTATAAAAATATGATCGTGAGCAATAATGGCAAAGTAAAATTAAAATACAAAATTATAATCAACATATTGTGCTATGAATATATATAAATTGTGGGGAAAATAAATTGTGCTACTAATATATATAAATTGTGGTATTTTCGGGAAAAAAAAAACAAAAAAACAAATATTCCACTGTCCACCATTTACAATCATATTCGTAAAAAAAACCTTAAAACAAACGTCATAAATCATCAATTGCGACGAATTTGTTTTTTATCTTCCATTTTTAACGTTAACTATTCATGTGAAGAGACTACATATTTATAAGAAGAATTTGGTATCTTCGGATAAAAAAACTCAAAAAAAAAATACTAAAATTTCTCTCATATGCATATATAAACTTTATATCCTAAAATCATAACCATAAAACCAACACAATAATAAACCCTTAAATAAACTTTGAATCCTATACGTTCTAAAAAAAAACCCTTACCCTAAACCCTAAACCCTAAGCCCTACAAAAAAATCCTACACTTTCTAAAAAAAACCTAAACTGCTAAACCCTAAACCCTAACAAACCCTAAACTCTTATAAAAAGAATAAAATAAAACCCTAAACCCTTTAAAAAAAATAAAAACTTACTACACTTTCGAAAAAAACAACGAAAACCCTAAACCCTAATCCTAAATCCTTACAAAAAAAGATTCCTACACTTTCTTAAAAAAAACTCTTAACCCTAAACCCTAAACCGTAACAAACCCTAAAACCCTAAACCCTAAACCCTAATCGCTTTAAACCAAAATAAAACCCTAAATCGTAAACCCTAAACCCTTAAAAAAAAAAAATTTACCTAAAACCCTAAACCCTAAACCCTTAAAAAATAAAAACCTAAAACCCTAAACCCTAACCCTAGACCCTAGACCCTAACAAACCCTAAACCCTAAAAAAAAAAAAAAACCTAAAACCCTAAACCCTAGACCCTAACAAACCCTAAACCCTAAACCATAAACCCTAAAACCCTAAACCCTAAACCCTAATCGCTTAAAAAAAAAAACCCTAAATCCTAAACCCTAAACCCTTGAAATTTTTTTTTTTACCTACAACCCTAAACCCTAATCGCTTAAAAAAAAAAAAACCTAAAACCCTAAACCCTAACCCTAGACCCTAGACCCTAACAAACCCTAACCGTAAACTCTAAACCCTAAACCCTAAACCCTAAACCCTAACAAACCCTAAATCCTAAACCCTAAACCGTAACAAACCCTAAACCCTAAAACCCTAAACCCTAAACCCTAATCGCTTTAAACCAAAATAAAACCCTAAATCGTAAACCCTAAACCCTTAAAAAAAAAAAAATTTACCTAAAACCCTAAACCCTAAACCCTTAAAAAATAAAAACCTAAAACCCTAAACCCTAGACCCTAACAAACCCTAAACCCTAAACCATAAACCCTAAAACCCTAAACCCTAAACCCTAATCGCTTAAAAAAAAAAACCCTAAATCCTAAACCCTAAACCCTTGAAATTTTTTTTTTTTACCTACAACCCTAAACCCTAATCGCTTAAAAAAAAAAAAACCTAAAACCCTAAACCCTAACCCTAGACCCTAGACCCTAACAAACCCTAACCGTAAACTCTAAACCCTAAACCCTAAACCCTAAACCCTAACAAACCCTAAATCCTAAACCCTAAACCGTAACAAACCCTAAACCCTAAAACCCTAAACCCTAAACCCTAATCGCTTTAAACCAAAATAAAACCCTAAATCGTAAACCCTAAACCCTTAAAAAAAAAAAAATTTACCTAAAACCCTAAACCCTAAACCCTTAAAAAATAAAAACCTAAAACCCTAAACCCTAACCCTAGACCCTAGACCCTAACAAACCCTAAACCCTAATCGCTTAAAAAAAAAAAACCTAAAACCCTAAACCCTAACAAACCCTAAACCCTAAACCATAAACCCTAAAACCCTAAACCCTAAACCCTAATCGCTTAAAAAAAAAAAAACCCTAAATCCTAAACCCTAAACCCTTGAAAAAAAAAATTTTACCTACAACCCTAAACCCTAATCGCTTAAAAAAAAAAAACCTAAAACCCTAAACCCTAACCCTAGACCCTAGACCCTAACAAACCCTAACCGTAAACTCTAAACCCTAAATCCTAAACCCTAAACCGTAACAAACCCTAAACCCTAAAACCCTAAACCCTAAACCCTAATCGCTTTAAACCAAAATAAAACCCTAAATCGTAAACCCTAAACCCTTAAAAAAAAAAAAATTTACCTAAAACCCTAAACCCAAAACCCTTAAAAAATAAAAACCTAAAACCCTAAACCCTAACCCTAGACCCTAGACCCTAACAAACCCTAAACCCTAAACCCTAAAAAAAAAAAAAAACCTAAAACCCTAAACCCTAGACCCTAACAAACCCTAAACCCTAAACCATAAACCCTAAAACCCTAAACCCTAAACCCTAATCGCTTAAAAAAAAAAAACCCTAAATCCTAAACCCTAAACCCTTGAAAAAAAAAATTTTACCTACAACCCTAAACCCTAATCGCTTAAAAAAAAAAAACCTAAAACCCTAAACCCTAACCCTAGACCCTAGACCCTAACAAACCCTAACCGTAAACTCTAAACCCTAAATCCTAAACCCTAAACCGTAACAAACCCTAAACCCTAAACCCTAAACCCTAATCGCTTTAAACCAAAATAAAACCCTAAATCGTAAACCCTAAACCCTTAAAAAAAAAAAAATTTACCTAAAACCCTAAACCCTAAACCCTTAAAAAATAAAAACCTAAAACCCTAAACCCTAACCCTAGACCCTAGACCCTAACAAACCCTAAACCCTAAACCCTAAAAAAAAAAAAAAACCTAAAACCCTAAACCCTAGACCCTAACAAACCCTAAACCCTAAACCATAAACCCTAAAACCCTAAACCCTAAACCCTAATCGCTTAAAAAAAAAAAACCCTAAATCCTAAACCCTAAACCCTTGAAAAAAAAATTTTTACCTACAACCCTAAACCCTAATCGCTTTTAAAAAAAAAAACCTAAAACCCTAAACCCTAACCCTAGACCCTAGACCCTAACAAACCCTAACCGTAAACTCTAAACCCTAAACCCTAAACCCTAAACCCTAACAAACCCTAAATCCTAAACCCTAAACCCTAAAAAAAAAATAACCTACACTTTCTAAAAAAAATACCCTAACCCTAAACCCTAAAAAAAAATCCTACACTTTCTAGGAAAAAAATCCTAACCCTAAACCTTAAACCCTAACTCCTAAACCCTAAACCTTAAAAACATTTTGACATACACTTTCTAAAAAAATACCCTAACCCTAAACCGAAAAAAAAAAAAAAAATTCCTACACTTTCTAGGAAAAAAACCCTAACCCTAAACCTTAAACCCTAACACTAAACCCTTAAAAATAAAAAAACAAAATCCTACACTTTTAAAGAAACAAATAAAACCTAACCCTAAACCCTAACAAACCCTAACCCTAAACCCTTTAAAAGAATAAAAAAAATAAAAACACTTACACTTTCTAAAAAAAAACTAAAACCCTACATAAAATAATCCTACACTTTCAAAACAAACCATAACCCTAACCCTAAACCCTTAAAAATAAAAAATGAAATATATTTGTACACGTTTATACTGTAAGCCGTATGATTTGTCTTGTCCTCTTAACCCTATACAGATAAACATGGACAAGTCTTGGATGTCAACACCTAGGGGTACGACACGGTATAACGATGGGTGTAGGGCGTTTGTGGCATTTGCCGTTAGTAATTGTACGGCCGGCGATGGAAAAATTTACTGCCCATGCAAGTATTGTCGAAATAACCAGCGTCACACTCCTGAGTACGTTCTTGCCCACCTGACTGGAGGTCGGGGGATGAATCCGGGATACAATTTGTGGTATATGCACGGTGAGACTACGACTGGTTCCGCTACTCCTGGTCAGTGTTCGAGTCATCACAGTGGCACAGAGGCCGCTGACCGTAGCACTGAACATGGTGATCATGTCACAGAACAGGAGGGTGTCGCCGTGGAACAGGATGATAACATGCACGCCATGTTGCGTGACGCCTTCGGCGTGCACGATGTTCCTGAAGACGTCAGTACTCTTCCGCAACAAGTTGATGAAGATACCTCGTGCGGGGACGCATTGAAGTACCAAGAGCTGTTAAAGACTGCCGAGAAGCCCCTTCACCCTGGTACGAAGCACAGTAAATTGAGTGCTACTGTACACATGTACAACTTGAAGTGCGTTGGAGGTATTAGTAACAAGATATTTTCAGACATTCTCGAATTCATCAATCAGTTGTTGCCTCCTTGCGATGAGGCATTGCCAGATAACACGTATGAGGCGAAAAAGTTCCTAAGTGGCATGGGTCTGGGGTATGAGAAGATTCCGGCGTGCCGTAATGACTGTATGTTATTCTGGAAAGACAATAAAGAATTAGATTCATGTACCGTATGTGGAGAGTCTAAGTGGAGGGCTGATACACATATAGATGATGATGGTGAGATCATATCAGCGAGAAAAAAACGCCCGGTGAAGATCTTGAGGTGGTTTCCACTCATCCCACGGTTGCAGAGGTTATTCATGTCTAAGCATACTGCGCCCCATATGAGATGGCATGCAGAAGGCCGCACTAGGGATGGCGTATTGAGGCACCCGGCCGACGGTGAGGCATGGAGATCGTTTGACATTTTACACCCAGATTTTATGGCAGAGAGTAGGAACGTCCGGCTTGGTTTGACAGCAGATGGATTTAATCCATTTGGGAACATGAGCACATCCCACAGCACATGGCCCGTAATGCTTGTGCCGTACAATTTGCCACCTTGGATGTGCATGAAACAGTCGTCCTTCATCCTTTCCATGGTTATCCCTGGACCGAGCTCACCAGGTATGGATATTGATGTTTACCTTCAGCCATTGATTGATGAGTTGCTGGAACTGTGGAATGTAGGGGTACGAACATTTGATGCTTCAAAGAAGGAAAATTTTATTATGCGATCTCAGTTGATGTGGACGATAAACGACTTTCCAGCGTATGCAGATTTATCTGGTTGGCCTAACAGGGGTGCGAAGGCATGTCCTTGCTGTATGCAATCGACGCGTTCTATACGCTTAAAGAACGGATGCAAATTTTGCTATATGGGGCACAGGAGATATCTGCCGCCTGAACATCTGTGGCGGCTTAACAGGAGGACATTTGACGGTACTGAAGAATTTGACAGCGCCCCGATTGTGCCATGCGGATACGAGGTTCTCCAACAGTTGGACGGAGTTGCGTTTGGGGATGAGACCGCGGGTAAGAAGAAGAAACGGAAGAAGCGGAAGAAGGGTGCAGGGAGTTCCGATGTTATATGGAAGAAGAAAAGTATATTTTTCAGATTGCCGTATTGGGAAGACAATTTGCTTCGGCACAATCTTGATGTTATGCACATAGAGAAAAATGTCATGGACAATATACTTGGCACTATTTTGGATATAAAAGGGAAAACGAAGGACAACTTGGCAGCTCGGCTGGACTTGCAGGAAATGGGGTTGAGACCTAAGTTGCATCCGTTCACGGCCGCCAATGGTAAAACGTATATTCCCGCTGCCTGTCACACCATGACTAGAGAGGACAAAGAAAGTTTTCTGAAGGTTCTTCGAAATGTAAGGGTCCCGGACGGATACGCCTCGAACATTTCACGATGTGTTCGGCTGAAGGACCGTACAATTTCCGGGTTGAAGAGCCACGATAGCCACATACTGATGCAACAGCTTCTTCCAATTGCACTGCGTAAGTCATTGCCTGATAAAGTTGTTAGACCTCTTGTGGAGAATTCGGCATTTTTTAGAGGCATATGCTCAACAAAGCTATCACAAGAAGATATGGACCGACTGCAGGGTGACGTCTGTATCACTTTGTGCAAACTAGAACAGATATTCCCTCCAGGGTTTTTTACGAGCATGGTCCACTTGGTCGTGCATCTTGTGCGCGAGTGTAGACTCGGCGGACCCGTGCAGTATAGATGGATGTACCCGGCGGAGAGGTAAAATTCAGCGTAATATGTAAATATATAATTTGATTTAAATGTAACCATAATTGACGACAATTAAATTGTCGTGTATGTGTGTACACCAGGAGTCTGGGGCATTTCAAGTCTACTGTGCGCAATAAAGCGGCTCCTGAGGGGTGCATTGCGGAGGGGTACATAGCGACCGAGCTGGTAACGTTCTGTTCAAGGTATCTGAATAACGCACCAACATTCCACAACAGACCTCAGAGGAATCCTGATGGATCCAAGGGGGCGGGCACGCGTGTTACCCTGAACCGGTTGATAATGCACCAGATTCATCGTTATATTGTGTTCAACTCTGAAGAGTTTCACAATTTGCGGACGTAAGTAGTGTTTATATATTTAACAGAATTCGAATAACGCATCTAATTGATTTTACTACATAATTGTATACGCTGAATGTAGGATGCACAAAGACGCGCTTAGGCGATCATGCACTAGAGGTCGCATTACGGAGGCTCTTATTGAAGCAGAACATCATGAGCAGTTCTGCGAATGGTACCCTGCATATGTAAGGAAATAGTTGTAATTTTTAAGTTGGATAAAGTTATGCGGGTTCAATATAATTACCCAATACACGTGTTTAATATTTGTAATTATAACATAGGTCGATGGCCTTGACGATCAACGTAGGGAGGAATTGGGCCACAACTTGGTTATGCGTTGTAGAGGGCTGAAGGAGACAGCGGTCAAGTACAACAGGTACGTGGTAAATGGGAAATTGTTTCGCACGCTTGCCCATGATGTGGGAAGGAGGACTCAGAACAGCGGCGTATGTGTTCCTACCGTTGAAGGCGAAACGTACTACGGGCAGTTAACCGATATAGTTGAGGTCGAGTACTATGACAGGACTACGTACGTCCTATTTAAGTGCAATTGGGCAGACCCCACGATGGAAAGAGGATTCACAATAGACGAGTATGGCCTAGTGTTTGTCAACTTCAATCACCTCGTCCACAGGGGAGAACTGATTCAGGACGAGCCGTACGTGCTTACATCTCAGGTGGATCAAGTATTCTACGTCGAAGATGGAAGGAACCCAAATTGGGTTTGTGCGGTTAGGACCAAACCGCGCAACGTGTACGACGTTGGCCAGGGGGATGGGAGTAATGAGGATGGTACAACCTACCATGAGTGCGTACCGCTCGTACTAGCCACTGATGACCTACCTGATACGAATGATGAATTCGAGTACGACAGGCCCGATATTGATCCGATTGAAGCTCCCATGATACAATGATTGATGTATTTCTTGTGAGTATAATTAGCTTGAACTCAACACACTTGACTGATATATAAATTGTTTGTACAATTCGCTTGAACTGAATAAGGGTTTCTATTATTATATGCAAATTTCGTTGTATAATTTGCATATTCATTAAAAATATATTACAAAAAATATTCTAATTAATTTGTCTACATTTATTCGCAGGTATTGATGGACCAGGGACGCCATCCTTATGCATATCGGGCACCTCGCCCACCCGTGCCCCCCATGACCACGCCCACTGATTCGACGCCAGTATATACTGCGGCGTGGCCACCCCACCCAGACGGGGCTTATAGACCATTGTTGCCGGGTATGGTGGCCGTGCCCACGTCAGATCACGGGCAGACCAGCACAGCTGGAGTTGGCAACTCTCCATTGTCGGAGCCGCCGACATTATCTCAGTTAGGGTTCACCCAACCGGGTAACGCCTATCGATGGTGGGTGCAAGAGGGGGTGGGGTCACAGGGTTATGCGCCGTACTTTCCGTATACGTATAGTCGACCTATGACGTGTAACCCTGATAGTGAGACGCAGGATTGTAGATTTCCACTGTCACAGACCGGGGAGATGCAGATGCCGGCTGTGGGGTTGGGACAGATACCGGCACAGGCGGCGATGCAGGGCCAGATTTTGGGGCCGAGACAGATGCCAGCATCGGGGGCGAGTCAGGGCCCGGGGCAAGTAGAGAGGCAGATGCCGTTACCTGGTGAGAGCCAGATGCCGCTTTCCGGTGAGAGTCAGATGCCGCTTTCCGGTGAGAGTCAGATGCCAGATGTGGGGGGGAGCCAGACTACCCATGAGGAGGACGTTGCGATGTTGGGTACCGATCAGTTGGCCCCCGGTAGCCCCCAGGGTATGGATTCAGATGATGATCAGCATCCTCCACCAGCCGGAGAGGTTGGCGAGGAGGTTGCAGGCGACCCAGCGACGCAGCACATAGGGACTGGGCAGATTCGGTTGATGGGTAAGTACATATGTAGACATCCTTAAAACTCATATTATGTTACCAAAATATTTTTTTTGGTTTGGAAAAAAATAACTATTTGATTACATTTTGTTTATATATGTGTGTGTGTGTTATTTAATGTTAACCAATTAAATTAATGTTGAATATATTTTTTCATTAGGGTACAACCCAGACGGGACCATTTATTATGAGGTGATTGACGACCCAGCGAGAAACTGGGTGCTCCCGAGGGGGAAGAAGGTTGTATTGCAGTACAATGCTGCTATACAACCTGTAGGACGAGCCTGCAATCGTTTTCGGCGGGAAGTGGGCAAGATGATCAGGAGTGGGTCCTACATACACATGCGGGACGAATGGGCGAGGGTAAATAGGCAGATTAAGCAGGCAATGTGGAACGCACTGATGGTATGTTTATGAATATAATTTAATTATTTATTTGAATTAAACTTGAGCTTAATGTTTAGGTTGAAGTTTTTAAACCTATAATGCTTTGATTGAAATGTGCAGGAGGAGTTCTATCTACCTGTATCAGTTGACATGCGCAGGGCACAACAGGAGGCGTGGAATGATATTGGACGTAAGCACCGCTCGTGGAAGTCGAGGTTCAAAACCCAACTAGGAATTGGAGACGGTGACACGCCCGAGAGTATCCGTGCGAGAATGCCGGAGAAATTTTTTGAGCAGTATGATGCAGAAGATGTAGAATTCCTGCTGAGAGATTGGTGCAGAGAGCATAAAATCGTATGTAGGCCAAAAAATTGTCAACTATTTTTTAATAACAGTTCATTTAATTTTAGTTTTAATTTAAGTGTGTCAATTGTTACATGTTTACTTTCATGTTCAATGCGTAGGCAACCTCTGAACGGATGAAGAGGTTGCGGGAGCGGAATGACCTACCCCATTGTGCGGGATCTAAAAGTTATGCCAGATTTAATCACGAGGAGGTAATTAAATATATATGTTTATGTTTTTAATATTTGTTGGTAATTGTTTTTCTTTTTCTTTTTCTTTAAACTATTTTTATCGCTATCTGTTTGTTATATATGTCAACTGCATGACGACAGGCATGTACATCTGGCACGCCCCCCACTCGCGCCGCGTCGTTCGTGAAGACCCACACAAAGAAGGACGGCACTTTCCTGAACGACCGTACACGGGTCTTATGCGTATGCTACTCATTTAGTTTACTAATATTTTTAAATTATGTGTGATATGTCATTATTCAATATATGACTTTTTCATGTTGACGACGTACAGGAGAGGATGACGCAGAGTTTAGCCAGTGATCCAGCCGCCACGCAAAGCGTCTCCGCAGACACGGTGCGTTGGGCACCGAACGACGCTTACGAACAGGCGATTGGGAGGCCTGAGTATGCAGGGAGGGTTCGGCAGGTTGGCCCGAACGTCACACCTGTTCGAGGGACATGTTTTTCATATAGGCCTCGGTCACAGGGGGGACCATCTCAGGGGACGTCTCGGGATTGGGCCGAACAGTCTCGGAAGATGGAAGAGATGCAAGCGGAGCTACATGCTGAGCGAGCGAGGAATGACCGTTTGGAGCAGCGCGTGCAACAGTTCGACGGCATAGAGCAGCGCTTGCGAGAGATGGAGGTCTTCATGTCCTCCATGGCAGTACCAGCACCATGTGTTGGTAATCAGTCTTCTCCTGCACACGTAGGTAGTACGTCGTCCGTTGGTAGTGCATCTGCAGGTATGGTTTATATTGTGTATAGGACAAAATTAATTTCAATTTGTTTTCATTACCCCTTTAATTTTGCAAGTAATATTATATACTTTAATTGTCTATATTATTTGCAGGTAATTCGACAACGGTTGGTACGTTGTCGCCTGTTGGACGACAGCTGAGCCAGCACTCCACTGTCGCTACACCTTCGCCCGCTACACCATTCATTGCGCAGCAATCGCCGGTGGGCGAGAACACGCCTGGGACGGTACCTCGTGATTCGCAGAGACGCCTTTCAGATTTGTAGATATTTTGTGTAATTATTTTTTGTTCGTAAATATTTGCTTGTTAACGAATATGTTATTAATTATTTGTTTGTGTAGTATGATTTCGTGTTGGTTTTGGGTAAAATAAATGCTGCGTTATTTGTGGTCGAAAATTACAAAATTTGAAAAATTCAAAAAAAAATTTAATTAACCCAAATAAATTTTATAAAACAATAAAAAATTTATTTTTTTTTTAAAAAAAACTAAATTCAGTTTTTTATTTAATTAAAATTTTTATTTAATTTTTTAATTGTATTTTTATTTTAATTAAAAATACAATTAAATAATTAAATAAAAATTTTAATTAAATAAAAAACTGAATTTAGTTTTTTTTTTAATTAAAAACATTTTGACACGTGTATCGGAATACACGTGTCAAATTTGACATGCGTATTCCGATACACGTGTCAAAATGTTTTGACACGCGTATTTGGAATACGCGTGTCTAATTTGACACGTGTATTCCAATACACGTGTCAAAACATTTTGACACGCGTATTGGAATACGCGTGTCAAGTTTGACACGTGTATTCCAATACACGTGTCAAAACATTTTGACACGCGTATTGAAATACGCGTGTCAAATTTGACACGTGTATTCCGATACACGTGTCAAAATGTGCAGTTTGTAACATGCACATTTGACACGCGTAATACGCGTGTCAAAGTACACGTGTCTAAATGTTTGACACGTGTACGACACTGTACACGTGTCAAACTGCACGTGGCTATTTCATACCATTTTTGTAGTGGCGCCACGTGTCGTCATCTTATTGGCGACATGTGTCCATCTTCATAAAAAATATAAAATTATTAATAAATAAATAAAATTATTTATTTAAAAACAAAAAAAAAAAATGAAGAGAAAAAAAAAACTAGCAGACAAGGGGTGGCCAAGCCACCCTCAGAGGCCGTCGGGGGTGGCGCGTGGCCACCCCTAGGCCATTGGGGGTGGCCCGGGATCTACTAGGGGTGGCGCGCGGCCACCCCAGTGGTCGGGGGTGGCCATCGGGCCACCCCTATATCTACTAGGGGTGGCCCCGCGCCACCCCCGGCCACTGGGGGTGGCCGCGCGCCACCCCTGGCGGCCTCTGGGGGTGGCCCCCTTTGCCACCTTTTTCATTTTTTTGTTTTTGTTTTTTTTTTTTTTTTGAATTTTAATTTTTTCAAATAAATAAGTATTTTCATTTATTTTTTAATAAATTTATATTATTTTATTAAGATGGACATGTCAGCGCCACGTGTCGCCAACAACACCACGTGTTGCCAATAAGATGGCGACACATGGCGCTAACGTGGCATTTGACGGAATCTGTTAAAATTTTTAACGGAATTTGATTATAAGAATCGATTTGTAATTATTGAATATCACAAGGACCTCCCATGCACTTTTTAAACCATATGGAGTGAAAAATAATTATGACATACCACAAAGACCAACGATACAATTATCCCTATAATTAATAATTGCATTCGTCTTAGCATTTCAACTCAAACGTGGTCCCTAAGCCATAATGTTTTTCTCAATTTGAGAATATTATGTTTGTGGACGAGAAAAAACAGCGGTAGAACACTATCAGACTTGTGGTTGTGCAGAGAAAGACAGATAAATCAGGCTTGATTGGCTTCTTTTTAGGCTTTTAGCGTCGGGCATGAGTCATGAGAGATTGACAGTTTATAGTTTATTAGTTTTATACTTTTATGGGACTCTTTGTACGTCATTCATCACGCAAAACGCCTCTGAGATTTTCATGTTCATTCATGTCACTCTTTCTTGTCTTCGGCTCGGATATCATTAATAAATAATAACTAAAAACAAGATGCTCCGAGAAGCTTCTTTCAATCATGTGCTTCGCAGGACAAATGGGCAGTGATCTCATCCTCTTATTCGGTACACACAATTTTCTTCAAATATAATATATAAAGTTTGAATTACTATTATTGTGAAAAGAAATGTGTTTGTATGTAAAGGTAAGTGTATTTGTGTATATATAAGCGCATATATATATAAACTTGAAATTAAATTATTTAAAATTTAAGTTAATTTATTTAATTAACTTACATGATAAAATCTTAATAATAGTTAATATATATTTATGGAAAAATAACATTTGTGATATTTACTTTATATAACCAACTTGTGAAACTCATGTTCTAGATAGGATATGAATGTTGGGGCTGTTTGGTAACCAACACCCTATTTTTTTCATTTATTTTCACTTTTATAAAAAATAATCAACTTTAAAACATTCTAACTTTGTTCACTTTTAATATTACATAAATAATTTTTAATAATTACTCAAAAAAAAATTACTCAACAATCTTTACTAAACACATCCATTATGACTACCGACAATTCAAAGCTATAAAAGAGATAATTATGAACCCGAGTAATTATTGTGTTCAAACAAATGTGCCTCCAGCCATGGAATAGGATCCTCTCCGGTTCAAGTGAACTGGAGAGGAGCCAGTTAGTTAAATTGAGAGGACAAAATTGTTTTTTCATATTTTTTTGAACAATTATACTATCTTAATTCAATTAACAGGTTTCTCTCCGGTTCAAGTGAATTAGAAGATTCAACCAATGGCTCTTAATTGCTCAACTTATCTTTTGCATTAATAATTATTATACGTATCAGTTCAAAATTTTACTTTATTGCATTTAATGTGTATATGATGTTAGTGATTTTGGGCTAATTGAATGTGGACAATCTAATCAAATAAACCATCTCTACTGATTAAAGTGAAAACATTTCCATTGGGATTCTTCCAACCCCATGATCAAATTTCACACTTTTTCAAATAACTAGTAATAATAAAAACAGAGAAAAAAATAATTAACAAGCATATACCATATTATTATTCTGACTTTCGACTCAAAACAGAGAAAAAAATAAAGAATAAACATACTATTTGAAGTTAACCAGCAAGTCAAAATGATTTACAACAATAATTGAACCAACCTTGGTGGCATATATACCACAAACTCATACGACTAAGATGCAAAAATTCTAACAAATCAAGAACAAAAAAACCCCATTTCAGATATCAAAGATAATTATATCATACATGTACCTCATAACAGTAGTACCTTAACTTTGATGCTACTCAAGCTCGAGTTCACATGTGATATGAATATGAAGACAAAGTTCTTAAGCGAGATTTTAAAAATCTCAACTTGCAACTTCACAAAAAAATTTAAGATAATCGCAACCTTCGAGACTCAAATAAATGAGTTTATCAAGAATCCAACGGAACAATAAACCTCAACTAAACATGCATGTACAACCATCAAGAACCCATATCTCTAAATTTGGAATCCTTGAAGCATTAGGAATTTTTCCTAGGAATAATTTACAATCGTTGAAATTCATGTTTTGGAAATTCTATCAAGAAAAAGAGGAAATAAATTAGTTTGAAGGATGTTTACAATGGAATTTAAACCAAGAAATATTAAAACCTTAATTTCAAGTCCAGCGAATGCTTCTCCAACACATATTGTTGATGAATCTACGTTGTAAAACAACGGTAGAGCATTTGAGAAGTGCAAGTGAAATTTCCTCGCCTCTTCTAAGCCGTGTGGATTCAGTTTCAATCAAAGGGTCAACAATTTTACCGTTGTTCCACCACGTAGATCCATTTTTTATATCACCAAGTTCATCTTTTTTTATTTATTTATTTTTTTGTGTGTAGGTAAATTGAAACTAAACAGACCTGCAGATAAAAGCATTTTTTGTCTTTGTAGTTTGAGTTTTGACAAATAACTCTCTAAATTTTTAAAAAGTGATTAATCACTCTTGCAATAAGCAAAAAATGACAAATTAGTCAATGCCGTTAAAAAAATTGACAAAATCCATTAAAGGAGGAACAATTTGAATATAGATGCTGTAACATTATTTCAAAAGCTTGAGTATTACAATGTGTAGTGTCGCCTATATATATACATGCTTGCTAGAGATACAAAAGGAAATAGTTTAACAATTACAAGATACAAAAGGAAATGATTGATTGGGTGTCTATGCTAGGCAATATCTTCATTAGTGTGATGGAGGGTTGCCTTGTGTGGAAAGCTGCATAGGCTGAACTTTCCTTAGAGTGTCGAGTGCATTGTCGAGTGCCGAGTGAAGCAGGTTCTTCTTTTGCTGGAAATTGATTTTTATCAAAGATGACATGGCGAGAAGTGTAGACCCGGTTGGTTTGAAGGTCAAGGCACTGGTAACCTTTCTGAGTACTGTTGTAGCCAAGGAAGACACATTTAGTGCTTCTAAAGGACAATTTGTGAGGAATGTAAGGCCGGAAGAAAGGGTAGCATGCACAATCAAAGGTCTTCATAAAAGAGTAATCTGGTTGCTTTTGGAGGAGCTTAAAGTAAGGAGATTGATGTTGCAACACAGGGATAGGAAGGCGGTTGATGAGATAGACTGTTGTGAGGAATGCATCTAACCAATAGTGAGTAGCCAAGTGGGATTGTGCAAGAAGGGACAAGGCAGTTTCAGTGATGCGTTTGTGTTTGTGTTCGGAAATGCCATTCTGTTCTGAAGTATATGGATGGACATGTAAATCGATGCAGGATGCCATGAGTATCAGCGAAATGTTTAAAGGCCATGAAAGCATATTCACCTCCATTATCAGTTTGGAGTTGTTTGATGGAACAGGAAAAGAGATTTTCAACCAAGTTTTTAAATTTAGTAAAGCATGAAAGAACATCACTTTTAAGCTTAAAAGGATGTAGTGATCCTTGGAACTTTGGAAAAGATCTCCTCCCAAACAAGTATCTGATGGATCTTTTCCATCTATAAAGGCAGATGGAATTAGCGGCCCAATCCCAATCAAATTGAACTTTTCGATCACTCTTAAGGCCTTGGGCTCCAGCACATCAAAGGTATTCACCAATGTTCTCGGCTTGCTTTCTTTTTCAAGAGCTTCAAGTTGCTCTTGAAATGTTGGGATCATGACAGTACACGTATTTGAAGCAAGCAAAAAGGAGGGCTGGTCATGGCTAGCGAAAAATGGCAGTCCCGATAATTATACTGAACATGAGGGGTCATTGTTGCTGTTCCTGATGACATCTTCATAACCATTGAAGTAGTAGTAGTAGTATATGTCCAAAACCGTGGCAGGTTGAATCCAAAGAAGCGCTAACGGGAGGTGAAGTCCACTCACTACGTCCGCAGCCCAAGGGAGGAGGATCGTGTGGACTAGGCCCGTAAATGGGCGACCCTCGTTTGCACTGGACGTGACAAGTTCAGTGAGAGCTTGGGAGCCACGGCGCTTGAGCTCGGACATGTAGTGGCCGAAATCGTCACCGGGTTTAAACCCGTCGTCGTAGCCGTCGAAGAAGGTGGCGAAGGACAAGCCGTCGGGAGCGGGAATTTTGGTCATGCGACGGCCGGCCGGCAGAAACGCTTGTGACGAAGGTAATATGCGCCCCCAAGCGAACGAGGCGCTTGGCGAATTGCAGGCCAATTGATATGGCCTTGGGCAGGATATGTTACGACGAGGAAGCTATTGAACATTCATGTGTTAAGCAAGATAAACGTGCGTGAATTCCAGATTGATCCAGCTAGCCTAATGTACGAAACAAGTTAGTTAGTCAACCTGTATAGTCAGTTTATGCATAGTTAGTTAGAACTCTGTAACCACTTTGTAACTAGCATAGTTAGTTTTTTGTAATTTGCTTTATGCATTCTAGGATTGTATATAAACTTTACATCTGTATCATTATAATTAATTCAATGAGAATCAGATTTTCTCTCCTAAACTCCAGTTTGTAATATGGTATCAGAGCTCTTTCTCTGAACTTCTGCATCAGTTGTTCTTTTCTTCTTCTTCTTGTTTCAAGCTTTTCCTTCAATGGCGGACAATCATCTTTCACTTCCAGATATGGATTATTCTAATCCATTTTTCCTTCATCACGGAGATAGTCCTGGTGCTGTGTTAGTCTCGCAGTCACTAACCGGAGATAATTATAGCTCATGGAGGCGAGCTATGATTCTTGCTTTGACGGCAAAGAATAAATAGGGTTTGTGAATGGAGCCTTGCCTAAACCAGAGGTTCCTGAATCTGATCCCCTGAGTTTTTCATGGTGCCGATGCAACAATATGGTGCTATCTTGGCTGATCAATTCCGTCTCGAAAGAGATTGCAGCTAGCATCATATACATCGAATCTGCAGCAGATATGTGGAAAGATCTTCAGGATCGTTTTTCTCATCTCAATGGACCGAGAGTTTTTCAATTGCAGCAGAAAATGTCTTCTCTTTCTCAAGAGAATGATTCGGTGAGTACCTATTATACTACTTTGAAGGGTTTATGGGATGAGCTTGATCATCAAGAACCATTGCCTTGCTGTACGTGCGGTGCTGTAAAGGCTTTACAAGCCAAGCATCAGCGTCAATATGTGTATCAATTTCTCATAGGCTTAAATGAGAGTTACTCGCACATCAGAGGTCAAATTCTTCTACTTGATCCTCTACCTCCAATGAACAAGGTCTTTTCTCTTGTTCTTCAGGAGGAAAGACAGCGAGGTTTATCAATTTCTAGTAGTTCTTTCAATCATAATACCACTGCCTTACTCACAAAGACAGCCGCTTCTAATCCATCTCGTGGCAAGTATTATCCAAAAGGCAAAGATCGTCCTGTTTGCTCCCACTGTGGGATTACTGGACACACCATGGAGAAGTGCTATAGGCTTCATGGTTTTCCACCCGGGTATAAGTTTACCAAAGGCAAGAACGCTTCTTCTGCAGCAAATCAGATTTCTTCTGAAATTGATTCTCCTCAGCTGCCGATTACATATGAGCAATGTCAACAGCTCATGAACATGTTCAAGCCAACATCTTTGGATGTTCCTTCTTCTTCAGCTGTAGCAGTGAATCAGGTGTCATCTTCTTCTCCTCAAGAGCAATTGATTTCTCACATGGCAGGTAATATTTTCATAAAATCTCATATTTCCTCCTTAGATATCAATCATTCTGTTTTTGCTTCTTCGTCTTCTTTACTTCAGCACACTCCTTTTACAAACTCAATTCACGCTCCATGGATCATTGATACTGGAGCTACAGATCATATGATCTGTACTGTCTCTTTGTTTACTACTATAACTGCTGTAGTTTCACAGAAAGTTCGGTTACCTAATGTTCAATTTGCATCTGTAACTCACATTGGCACAGTTAGAATTTCTGAATCTTTTATTTTAACTGATGTTCTATGCATTCCTTCGTTTTCTTTCAACTTAATTTCTGTTAGCAAATTGATTAAGATGATGAATTGTTGTCTCATCTTTCTATCCCAATTCTGTTTCATTCAGCACCTTACCAGATGGAGGACGATTGGAGTGGGTAAGGAGAAAGGAGGCTTATACTATTTGCTGCAAGTACCATCTTTGGTTAAGTCTTCCTTGTCTAATAATGTTGTACATACTCTGCCTCATTTCAATGTACATAGTTTGTCAAATTCGGTTTTGACTAATAATCATGTATCTCTTGGTGATCCTGATCATTCTGTAGCCAACAGCTTGTGGCATTATAGATTAGGTCACTTGTCTGATACACCATTGAAGATACTTTCTCATGTAATTCCTCATTTCACTCTTGAATCAAATAAAACTTGCACAGCTTGTCCATTGGCTAAGCAACATCGAATTCCTTTTCCTCATAGTGCTAGTATTTCTCAGCATTCTTTTGCCTTGATTCACTGTGATATTTGGGGACCTTTCTCCATTAAATCTGTTACTGGTGCTAGCTATTTCCTCACCATTGTAGATGACTACTCTCGTTTCACTTGGATTCACCTTATGCAACATAAATCTCAAACCTGAACTCACATTCAACATTTTTTTGCTATGGTTGAAACTCAGTTTAATACCAAAATTAAATCTCTTAGATCAGATAATGGTATTGAGTTTGCTATGCCTGAATTTTATTCTTCTCATGGTACTCTTCATCAACTTAGTTGTGTGGAGACGCCACTACAGAATTCTGTGGTTGAAAGAAAACATCAACATATTCTTAATGTTGCTCGGTCTCTTCGATTTCAATCTCATCTTCCTTTACAATTTTGGAGTGATTATGTTCTCACTGCAGTATACTTAATCAATCGAATTCCTACCCCAATTCTTCATAATAAATCCCTTTCGAGGCTTTATCTTCAGTTCAACCTTCTTATTCTCATTTGAAGGTTTTCGGTTGCCTTTGTTATGCTAATACACTCACCCGCAACAGACATAAATTTGATGCCAGGGCAAAACTCTGTATTTTTCTTGGATATCCTGCTGGTACTAAGGGTTATAAACTTTTTGATCTTATTTCAAAATCTTATTTTGTCTCCAAGGATGTTCAATTTCATGAAAAATTTTTTCCATTTGCTCTTCCGTCCTTAAATACTCATTCTTCTAATCTGCCTCCGCATAATCTTGTTCTTCCTTTACCTTTTTCAGATATTGTTCCTTACTCTTCTTCTACTCCGTCTCCTGTTTCCTCTGCTCCTATCTCTACTTCACTTTCTTCATCTCCTATTTTTGATAATGTTCCTTCTTCTATACCTTATTTTCCTGCATCAGTTTCTCGTAAATCTTCTAGACTTAGAACTAAACCTGGTTACTTGCAAGACTATCACTGTCATTTTGCTAATTCCTCTGGATCCCCTTCAAGGTCTTTTTCATCTTCAGGTATTCCCTATGATATTTCTTCTTTTCTTTCTTATGATAAACTTTCATCTAACCATAAACACTTTAGTTTTTTGGTTTCTGCCATTGTTGAGCCACAATATTATTATCAAGCTGTTCAGTTTGCTGAATGGCGTGAAGCTATGAATAATGAGATACAAGCTCTTGAATTAAACAACACTTGGACTGTTGTTGATCTTCCTTCTTCCAAGCGAGCTATTGGGTGCAAATGGGTTTACAAAGTTAAACTCAAATCAGATGGCACTGTTGAGAGATATAAAGCCCGGTTGGTTGCTAAGGGCTACACTCAGTGCGAATGTAATATCTCAAATTTTTAATAATATTTATAAAAAAAAAAGGGACTTGTTGAGTAAGTTAAGCAAACTTAATTGATAAGTTTTGTTCATACTTCATCAGCAAGTTTCTTCTTTTTATAAAAAAAAAAAAAAAAAAAAAAAAAAAAAAAAAAAAAAACCACCAAACTTTTCTTTTTATCTTTTATTCTCCCTGCCCGATACCTCTCTGTTCTTTCCTCCTTTCTATTCTTCTTCCTTCTTCATTTCTTTTCTTCTTGTCGCCCAAAGCAGAGACACCGAGAGACTGAGAGGGAGATTGAGAGACTGAGGGGGGAAAGAGAGAGAGTCAGGGAACGTGAGATAGGGGGGGAGATTGTGAGATCGGGAGAGAGGGGGGTTCGGTGGATCCGGGAGTGGGTGACCCGACGGGGCGGTTCGTGGACCCGTGAGCCTAGGAGCTCCGATCCTCCATGATCGGCGGCTGGGATTGAAGTCCGGCGATGGAGGAGCTCCGATCGTGAAGCCGTGAAGTCCGTGCGACCCACCAAACCCGCAACCCGATCCTCTGAAGCCGTGAATCATTGAACCCGAGTGAGACCCGGTTCTCCATGGCGGTTTTTCGGCGATGTCCGGTGGTTCCAAAAGTGGTTTCCGGCGAGTTGTGACCTGTGTACAGCAACCCAGACGAAGACCCGAAGCCCCAGACCCAGAACCCGACCCGTCAGACCCGAGAGGAAGACCCGGTTTTTAAGCATTTTCCGGCGACTTTTCCGGCGGAATCAGTAGCTTTTCCGGTGGATTTTCTATGAAAATCCTTGGGGTAATTTCTTATAGCCTATGATGTTTTATTTTTAGGGGATAATTTGCTTATTATGAAATTAGGGTTTGATTAATTTGGGGCTTTTCAAACGATTGTGTTTAAATAGGTTGATTGGGTGTTTGTGGTACTTTGTTTTTTGTTCTGGGCTGATTCAGTGGGTGTATGAGTGCTTTGGCAAATTTGAATTCTTGTGTATCTTAACCGATTAAGTAGTGTTTGGATTTATGATGCTTTTGGACAAATGGTTTTGAGGATTAAAAGAGTCTCTATTGTTGACTGTGATGGACTGATTTGTAGGTTTGGTTTAGTTTCCTATTTAGACCGATTCAGTGAAGGTTATGCATTGATAATCTTGAGTTTGGGTCTCTGTTTAGTGGTATTGAGTATTGTGGTTCCTGTTTGTTGATCTTGGCTGAAATACTATTCTTTGTTGATGGGTGTTTTGGAGATTTGTTTTGGGATTGTTTCAATTGGATAGGTATTGGAATGTTATTTGGAGGATTGTGTTGTGAACTGTTTATGGGTTCTTTGGCCGACTATGTATTGTTTTGGTTATTTGATTTGTAGGCATGGGTGTTGGTGTTTCTATTTCAGTTATGTTATATTTGAGAGATAGGTGTTGGTATTTGGGTTGTTCTGACCAAATCAATTTATAAGTTTTGCTGTTGGTTGATTTAATGCTTAAATTGAGGATTAATGTTTTTTTTAAAGAGATTGCTGGTTTAAGTTGGTTAAATTAGTATGTGAATGTAGTTTCTGATCAATTATGAGTATGGTGATGTTTTGATTTGGGTGATTTAGTAAGTGTTCGGGTTGTGTTCAACTATTGGAAGTTTAGTGGTATTTGAAGACTAGATATTGGGATGATTGTGGATTTACTAAGTTTAGGATCATGCTCTGTGTTTTGAGAGTATTGAGTTATGGTTACTACTTTGATCGGGAGTGATTTTGGGAGGATTTGTATTGGGTTTGGGATTAAGTTGAATTGGTGGATTTTGTATTTAATATTAAATCTCATATGTTTTAATTTTGGATAGAGATTTTGTATATATATATATAGGATAAATTAGTTTAAGTTTTAGAATTAAATTTCAGAACGCTCCGCTAAATCCATCCTTGTGCTTGATCTAGGTAAAAGGTCGATTCCGACGCTAATGGAAAGTACAGGTAAGGGGATACAACACCGAAAAACCCCCAACAAGATTTTATTATAAATCTTTTGAAAAAATGTTGGGGAATTTTATACAGCGTTGATCATGTGATTTTTAATGCGAAGTTTTTATTGCTCATATGTTATTATTAAAGAATTTTGTGCATAAATTATAGTTATGAGTAAGAGCATTTTTAAAGATATGATTTATGCATAATTACAGATATGATTAAGAGGATTTTAAAGTTATGATTTATGCATAATTAAAGTTATGATTATGAGCATTTCAAAAATTATGAATTATGCATACTCAGAGAAATGATAAAGAGCATAAAAAAGAAGAAGATATGATTACAGAGAATTCCAAAGTATATGACTCTATTCAAGAATACAGCTTTGAAAGAAAAGAGAATATAAAGTTTTAAATTCTGCACATGACTACAGTTATAAACGCGGCTCATACAGTTTTAAAGCAAAGTATACAGTTATAGCGGAGCCTACAGAATTACAGAGAAACGTTCATGTGCAGTAATTGTTTAACCTTGAGGCACTACTACAGTTAGAATTGGTACCCATAGGGTAGCATGGCAAGCATACCGTTAGTCGGTGTGTGCTACCATCCGAGGTTGGCCTTCACCTAGGGAAGACCCCCAACCCGGCGACTCTTCTCTGTGACGACAGGCTGAGTCTATAGGTCCTTTGGACAAAGCCAACGTGCGCCGCTCACGGGAATTGGCGGTGTAGAGTCTATAAGAGGTTAAACCACAGAGAAAGGATTAAAGAGAAAACTGATAAAAAGAATATACTGGATCATAATAAACTGTCATTCTCATTTATAAACTGTCATTCTTATATCATTATTCATATTCTTCAAATGTTATTTAATTGTTCATATGCCATGCCACCTGTCCTAAAACAATACATTTCATTTCATGAATCATGCTTTAATATGTGTTTTCTTATAAAACATAAACAGTCTAGCATGTCACTTCTCAGATAATTTTTCATAACTTGAATCTCCAACTTATACTCGGTCGAAAATCACATATCATATTCATATTTCTAAACATCATCATAAATCTTAATATATTTTTAAAAAACACTTAAATCATCTAAAATAAATTAAAATCAACATACAATTGGTTTAGGTTATAAATCAATTTACATTATGCAATTCATCATATGTGAAATTAATTCTTAACAATGAGTAGAATAAATCTGTCATTATGAAAATGACTAAAGATTATGGCATAAAGGTTTATAGCATGTTTTATTTCCCCTGGTGTTGTATTTTCCTTACTGAGTTGTCGAACTCACCCCTTCTTCCTCCACCCCTCTCCAGATGACAACCGTAAGACGAAGACTTTTTCTTGTAAGAGCGTAGACCTCGCTGAGAGCGATAGTTCGTGATGAACTAGCCAAACCTTAATATTGTATAGTATGATTTGTTCCTTTTGGAGTTCATGATTTTGTATAGATTTATAAATAGAAAGGTTTAAGAGAGTAGAAATTTTAAATTTTTAGTTGTAAATGCACGCTTTCATTTATAATGTTTGTTTTTAGCACTTAAACTCACGTTTTCCCTTATATCCCAAAACGGGGGCGTGACAGCGAAGGTCTTGATTACCATGAGACATTTTCTCCGGTTGCCAAGCTCACCACTGTAAGGACTCTTCTTGCTGTTGCTTCAGCCCGCAATTGGTATCTTCATCAGCTTGATGTGAACAATGCATTTCTTCATGGTGATCTTCATGAAGAGGTCTATATGACCATGCCTCCCGGATTTGGTAGAAAGGGGGAGTGCAAAGTATGCAAGCTTAACAAGTCTTTATATGGTCTTAAGCAAGCCTCTCGACAGTGGTTTGCTAAATTCTCTTCTGCCTTGCTTGATTTTTAGTTTATTCAGTCAAAAGCTTATTATACTTTGTTTACACGGCATCAAGATTCATCTTTTATTGCATTGCTAGTTTATGTGGATGATATAGTAATTGCTAGCAATGATCAGGCTGCTGTTTCTCAACTTATTTCTGTCCTTAATGACAAGTTTAAACTAAAGGATCTTGGTCCTTTGAAATTCTTTCTTGGCTTGGAGATTGCTCGGAGCAAAGCTGGGATTTCTCTTAGTCAGCATAAATACGCTTTGGAAATTCTTGATGATACTGGTTTTCTAGCTTCTAAACCAGTTAAATTTCCCATGGAGCCGAATGCCAAGTTCTCAAAAGCATTCGGTTCTCCCTTGGATGATCATTCTTCTTACCGAAGGCTAATAGGTCGTCTCTTATACCTCACCATTACTCGTCCTGACATATCCTATGCTGTTCAAGTTCTCAGCCAGTTTATGGATCAACCACGGTCCACTCACTTAGATGCAGCTCATAGGATACTTCGATACATCAAAGCTTCTCCAGGACAAGGATTGTTCTTTTCAGCTCAGTCTTCTCTTTAGCTCAAGGATTTTTGTGACTCCGATTGGGCTGGTTGTGTTGATACCCGCCGATCAGTCACGGGTTTCTGTATTTTTCTTGATAATTCCTTAATTTCTTGGAAATCCAAGAAGCAGTCCACCGTTTCCAGATCCTCTGCTGAGGCTGAATATCGAGCTATGGCTTCTACTTGTTGTGAAATCGTCTGGTTACGTTCCTTGTTGCAGGATCTTCTTGTTCCTCTTCAAGTGGCCTTGTTGTACTGTGACAGTAAGGCTGCATTACATATTGCAGCCAATCCGGTCTTTCACGAACGTACAAAACATATAGATATTGATTGTCATGTTATTCGTGAAAAACTGCAGCTTGGTATCATTCACACATTTCATGTTTCTTCTACTCATCAGTTGGTTGACTTGTTTACTAAAGCTCTTGGTTGTTCTCTATTTCTTCCATTACTGTCCAAGATGAGTCTTCATAATATTTTCTCCTCATCTTGAGGGGGAGTATTGAACATTCATGTGTTAAGCAAGATAAACGTGCGTGAATTCCAGATTGATCCAGCTAGCCTAATGTACGAAACAAGTTAGTTAGTCAACCTGTATAGTCAGTTTATGCATAGTTAGTTAGAACTCTGTAACCACTTTGTAACTAGCATAGTTAGTTTTCTGTAATTTGCTTTATGCATTCTCGGATTGTATATAAACTTTACATCTGTATCATTATAATTAATTCAATGAGAATTAGATTTTCTCTCCCAAACTCCAGTTTGTAATAGAAGCTAAGTGGGGGCGGGCCATGATGGTGTGGCTAACTGGCTGTGACTGCTCTGTGAAAATGGGCCTGGTTTGCTCAAATTACAAGACATGCAAGCTGAGGAGTGAGGACGCAGAAGGGTCGTAAATAAAGGATGAAGGGATAGGGGTTATGACGTTTGCGGTGACGATTTGGAGAACGGCCTGAGATTTGGAAATTATCTTCTTTCCGACCAAAAAACAAGCTTTTAACATTAACAAAATTATCTTCTTTCCGACCAAAAAACAAGCTTTTAAATATGCGCTCGTGTCTTACACACGCCGTCACTCCGGTGAAGCTGCCTCCTTGCTCCACTATCGGCGACTTTTTAGGGTTTTCTGCCTTTGTGTTGTGTATTCTCCTTGTTACTATGTACAGTTTGCTTATGTGTGGCTCAAATTTTATTGGAATTTTTATTGTAGGGAACTTAAATGTAATTCTAGTGTAATTTAGGATTCTGCTTAGGCAGCTGTTTTTAAGTCAGATCCTTCTGACTTAGAGTGTGAGGGGTGTCCCTCATTTTTCAACTTGTATGCCTTCGAGCTTTTTAGTATCAATGGTTAGCACATGCTATTCCATTAAAAAAAAAAAAAAAAAAATTAAATATGCGCTCGTGACCAACTTTGTTACGCATTCTGGGCTTTTATCTTCTTTGGTGCCAGAAAGATCGATTTTATGACAGTCGCAATTAACGTCTACTCTGCTGCAATATAATTCACTTTAGTTAAGTAGGCCCCGGCAAAAACGACAATAAAAAAAAAGAACAGAAAAGATATCTACTTCCCAAGTTGTCTGGACAAATAAATGAATGATGCCCTTCCTTTTACATATGTTAGTCTTCTAATTCACAAATTGTCTGTATTTGAGACAATTCAAACAGATAATTATGAGAAATTTTTTTTAT
This sequence comes from Alnus glutinosa, assembly GCF_958979055.1. Taxonomy (NCBI): domain Eukaryota; kingdom Viridiplantae; phylum Streptophyta; class Magnoliopsida; order Fagales; family Betulaceae; genus Alnus; species Alnus glutinosa. The sequence continues at coordinate 9,853,974 of NC_084886.1, forward strand.
AAAATTTATTTAACTAAATAAAAATTGGTGTTTAACTACTTATCCTGTCAAATAGTTTCTCACAAATTCACAATCACCTGTCTGAATTGTCTCAAATTGAAGCAAATAATTTTAAAATAATCTAATCCTGGTTCAAGTCCTTTTTGAGTATATATAAGATGGGCAGCCAATTATTACACGACACTCCATTTTCTTGGCTTGAAGATGTAATACATGCAATTAGTGCGACTTTTGTTTCTCAAGATCATGTCACCAGATTTTTATACACATGACAATATGACATGCATGTTTGTTTGAATTAAAGTTATTTTGCTTTCTGCCTACTCAAACAACAGCCTCATGTGGGGTCAATTCCCTTTGCCCTTATCTTAAAAGGGGATGCTTGAGCACATAATTTACCTAACTGAGATCGATGCTGAAAACCATCCAGACCTATATATGTATATTTTGCACAAGAAATGTAGTGAAAGCAAACAACTTCTTACTTTTTAAGTTAAAATTAGCTTCAAAATACAATACAACTAATTAAGGCAACTATGGGGTTTCCCATGCTTCGTTAGCTTCAAAATATTTTTTGAGTTTTCAGTACTTGTCAAAAACAAAGCGTTTTAAGGCAAAGTCATTTGATTGTTTATTTCATGACGGATAAAGTTGTTAGAAGAGGTTGTTTAAAACCTATAAAAAATTAATATTTAGTTAAAATAAAAAAATATTTAGAGAATTTGGCTTAAGAAGTTTTTTAAAAGTAGTTGTTAATAAAATAGCAAAAGTATATTTTTTAGCTAAAATTTGATTAAAGTTTGGAAAACTTCTTGAAAAGCTCTAATTAAGGAGTGGGTTAGTGTATAGTTTTTCAAACGAATAAAATTGCCGTGGAAGGTGTCAACTAAGCTGATCATACGAAGCAATAATGTTGAAGAAAATCGTTATAATATTTTTGATTACTCAGAGACTCAGAGATCAACGGCTTCAAAATCACAAGGTCCGTACGTAAATTCTAACGAGCCACAAGCATTCTAATTCATTAACAAAATATAACCCAACGAATTCATCCCTAACAACAACAAGCAGCCTAATTAAGTCAAATGTTTTCATCAGCAAACTTACGCGACACTTCTAACAACATCCTTCTTTAATCTCATCCACAAAGGATTTAAGATTCTCATACGAAGAGCCACCTTCCTTGGTGGCCTCCCTAGCCAAATCCCTCCATTTCTTAGCATTCCTTCTCATTTCTCCCCCTTCCTCTCCATCTCCAATAACCAATTCCAAGCACCTCTTGATCTCATCACTTTCAACAATCCCATCCTCATTTGCAGTTACTCGCACTCCTGTCTTCCACACATCCTGGATTAGTTTTGCGTTTGTCCCTTGATCCGACCAATGGGGATACGCTACCACAGGAACCCCAGAAACCAAACTCTCCAAAGTTGAATTCCATCCACAATGTGTCACAAAGCATCCCAATGAGGGGTGTGACAAAACCTCCACCTGGGAGCACCATGTCACTATCATTCCCCTTTCTTCCAATTCCTCTCTACAACTCAGTTTCTCTTCTTCCTTCTCTTCTTCTTTGTTTTCCTTGGCTCTTATGACCCACAAGAAGGGGCTGCCACAATCCAACAATCCGCGTGCAATTTCCTCCATTTGTTGCTTGGCTAACACCAATAAGCTCCCAAACGACACGTAAATAACAGATGATTTGGGCTTAGAGTTGAGCCATTTGATGTAGTGATCCTTGGAGCTTTGGAAAAGGTCTCCTCCGAAAGAAGTATCGGATGGATCTTTTCCATCCAAAAAAGCAGATGGAATTAGCGGCCCAATTCCAATCAAATTAAACTTTTCGATCGCCTTTAAGGCATCGGGCTCTAGTGCATCAAAGGTATTCACTAGAATTCTCGGGTTGCTTTCTTTTTCAAGTGCTTCAAGTTGCTCTTGAAATGATGGAAGTGCAGAAGTATACGTATTTGAAGCAAGCAAAAAGGAGGGCATGTCACGGCCAGCAAGCAATGGTAGTCCTGGTAGTTTTACTGAACACGAAGGGTCATTGCTGCTGTTCCAGATGACATCAGCATAACTATTGAAGTAGTAGTAGTATATGTCCAAAACTGTGGCAGGTTGAATCCAAAGAATTGCTGATGGGAGGTGAAGTCCACTCGCAACTTCGGCCACCCAAGGGAGGAGCATCGCGTAGATTAATGCCGTAAATGGGTCACTCTCGTTTGCACCAGACACGATAAGATCAGTGAGAACTTGGGAGCCACAGCGTCTGATCTCGGACCTCTGGTGGTTGACATCGTCACCAGGTTTAAACCCGTCATCGTAGCCATCAGAGAAGGTGGAGAAGGACAAGCCATCAAGAGCAATGCTTTCGGTCATGCGACGACGAGCGGCAATGCTGGTGACAAAGGTGACACAACCCCCTAAGCGAATGAGGAGCTTGGCGAATTGCAGGCCAGGATTGATATGGCCTTGAACAGGATGTGTTATGAGGAGGAAGTGGGGGCGGACCATAATGATTTGGCCAAATGGGACTGCTTTACTCAAATTATGGTCATGCAAGCTGATTCGTATGTAAAGGATGGGCTTAAGGGTTATCATGACGTTTGCGGTGACGATCTGGAGAAGCGCCAAATTATCTACTGTCCCACGAAAGGACAAACATTACTCTAGTATTCGACCTACCACCATTATACAACGGGCTATAGATTTTTAAAATTATTTTTTAAAGGAAAATGATAAAAAGAAATGGGATGGCGGTCGGTTGGATAGCCACGCCTTTCATTTTTTTAGAAGTAATTTTTTAAGTTTTATATATTTATATTATTTTTATTCAGAGTGACACGGAGAAATGCTACACAGTAGACTTTTGTCCGTCTTTCATCAGCCTCTTTCCAGCGTGGCAGTCCTATTTTATTAAAAAAAATTTGAAACCAAAATCACAAAATTTGAAACCAAAATCACTGGTCGTCGAGAACAAAAACCATTTCCCCCCCCCCCCCCCATTTTCTTTCCCACCAAAATCACGGCCTTGCCAACGCCGACGCCTTCCCCCCCATTTCGACTAGAAATCCGACGCCCTTTCGACCTCTCACAGACCGGCACCGGATCTCCGAGGTTGCCCAGACCGGCCGTCCCAGCTCGCACTCTCGAACCTAGAATAGACCGGCCGTTCCAGCTCCCCGGCCCACCGATCGGCGCCCAGATCGACTCCCAGCTCTCCCACAGACCGCCACCGGATCTCCGACGTTTCCCAGACCGGCCGTCCCAGCTCTCACTCTCGAACCCAGCACTGACCGGCCGTCCCGTCCCAGCTCTCTCTCTCGAACCCAGCAGACCGGCCGTCCCGTCCCAGCTCTCTCTCTCGAACCCAGCACAGAGCATCGCCCACGAGCACCGCGGATCTCGATCTCCGACCTGGTCCGACGAGGAGCGCCAGAGCGGACCACGAGCACCGCCGATCTCCAGTCAGTCTCCCTCTCTCTCTCCGACAAAATCTCAGGTGGCACTTCTCAATCTCTCATCGTTTGATTTTTCTGGACTGGTTGGGTCTGAATCTGGCTTTGGGTTTTTGTATGCGTTTACTGTCAAGTATTGCTTTCTCTTAGGGTTTTGTGCTTGATTAGTTGAAATTCTTGTTGTTCTCTATGTTTTTTTTTCCTGGCCTTGTTGCTTTGGTTGGTGGTGGTGGGAATATCACTCTTTTTTTTCTTTCTTTTGTGATTAATTACTATAAATAAATCGGTGGTAAAAAAAAAAAAAAGATTACTTCACATGAATCGGTTTGTTTAACTGTGATAAAATTCATGGCACTTTCAGCACCCTTTCTATGCTGAATATGAATTTTCCTCCTTGGATTTATTGTCTGTACATATCTATTGATGTCTTTTCTTTTACCTGATTGTTTGAACCTAAGATCCATTATAATTACCCACTAAAACTTGTGATCCTTTTTATTTTTGTGTAAATTGCTTCTACTAGATGGGTTACTACATAGCAGAATTTGCTCTATTGTTTACTTTTGATGCAACCAATAAGTTCTGATTGTGAATTCACCTAATCAGTTTAAAGGCCAACATTTGGTTGGCATAGGCGTCATAGGTTTTTGTTTTTGTTTTTGGTTGTTGTTGATTTTTTTCTTTTGAGCTTTAATTCAAATTTTTGGCTATTTTGGGTCCCTTTGATTGTATATAAAAACTATTTTGGGTTCTGAGGTTGGGGGTTTTGTTAATTCAAATTTTTGGCTATTTCTAACAACTCCTATGTTATTCAAGAAATATAGTTTTGTTAATGGTTCATAGTAAAGGGTTAGTTGAAAATGAAGATGAGAGGGTCTGAGCACATATACAAGTGTTGGAATAAAACAAAAGAAGAAATAATTTTGTTATTTTCTCTGGAAACCTGAGGATTGTTTATGTTGTGGTGTAAGTTTTAAATTTTATTATTATTTTTTGAAAAAACCTTTTATTGGTAACCAAGCACAGCATTAAGGTTTATTGTTGTTGAATGATCAAATTAAGGTTTATTATATTTGTAATAACATATTCTTATTTTTGGATTATATTTGTAGAAATTCAGCCCTCTAATGTTGTGAATTAGCAAACAGCTGTGTCGTTATCAAATCTATGTGTGTCTTTGTGAGCCATGCACTTCATGCATTATTGCTTGTACATTTGGCAATAGATTGTTATAATGCTTACAGGGTACATTTTAAAGAAAAAAAAAATGTAAAGATGCTACTATTTACTTTTCTTCTTTATTATGATATTTAGTGATATTCTGTTATTCATTTGGGGTTTGTTTATTTTTTATTTTGATATTCTTTTGACTGGTGATTGTTTGACATGCTCGCATGCTTAGATTGGTTGGTTGGTTGAATGATATTTTCTAAGGTTTTATTTGGGTCTTTTGCATAGGTATAACAAAATGTCGGTAAATAGTGGTGCGTCAAGTGCGTCAAGTGCGTCAAGTGCACGTCCGTTATGTTATTGTGGAGTGCCTGCACGTGTCAGGTATTCTTGGACTGATACCAATACCGCCAGAAAATGGTATGGCTGTGAAAATTATAAGGTAATTTTTGAAATTAATATTGTGTTATGCTTTGTTTAATTGGTAGTAGGTGTTGGCATTGTGATGACATTAATTTACTTTCTTTGTTATGCAGAGAACGGGTTATTGTGATTTTTTTGCATGGGCTAATAATGAAATGACTACGTATGAGACGAAGATAATGGAACGCCTGAAAGTCCTAGACGATAGAAGAAAGACAGATAGTGATAGACTTGAGAAGCTAATTGAAAGAAAAGATAATGATCAATATGAAGCTCTTGAGAAGCTAATTGAAAAAAAATGTAATGATCAGTATGTTAAACTTGAGAAGTTAATTGAAAAAAATATAAAGATGAATATGTTAAACTTGAGAAGCTGATTGAAAAAAAATATAATGATGAATATGTTAGACTTCGACGGGAGCTGGAGGTGCGTCGCACTAATGGGACGATGTTTTGGATGTTTCGGGCTATAGTAGTAGTGGTCATTTTGCTTTTAGTTTTTTGCCTTAGTGGCTATGGTGGATCTCGAGGTACTTACTTGATGTTAAATTAAAAGAAAATGAGAAGTATGTACCAAGTTGGGATGTACTGTTGTATGTTGGATTGTAATGTGGTCACTTGGTTTTTATTGTAGAAGAGGAATGTTATTTTGTGATTGGTTGAATGTAATATGACAGCTTATTTCATTAAACTTTTGGTTGGATGGTGGATTTTGCATAAATCATGTCATTTTGCTTTGGTAGATGGTGATTGGTTGAATGTAATATGGTGATTGGTTTGTGATTGGTGATTGCTTGAATGTTCATGTAAAATAGTTTTTTACCCCCCCATTATTTTTTTCCTCACATTTTGACAGGATAACCTTCATTTTCATAACCACATTTCTGGGTTTGAAATTTTCCTGCATATTAGACAAAACCTGCATTGTTCAACTCTCTCATTCATTCGATAAATGCTACATACTTTGATAATCTCAAATGCATACTTCCTTGAATAACACAACTTACAAAATAGTATGATAAATCAATCCATAAAATCCATTCAATCCATAAAATCCAGATTCAATCCATAAAATCCAGATTCCACTTCGCTATAAAATCCATTCAATCCATAAAATCCAGATTCAATCCATAAAATCCAGATTCCACTTCACTATAAAATCAAATATAGATTCAAATCACAGTAAATTGCAAGATTTCAACCTCAAAGCACAATGTTATCATCTATCTTTTGTGTCCAAATTCAGTAATATACACAAAGATGATATCAAATTGAACCTAACTGTCTCAAAACAAGGTAAACACAAAATTGGATCCAAATTGAACCAAATCAAAATCTTTACTGCAAATATGTAAGGAATGATAACATAACGTCATTTTCAAGAATTGACTGTACACGAGCATTGACCATCATGCCTGGAACAAGAAGATCAAACAAAATTCCCTTGAGATCCTTGATCTGTAGACAGCGCAACACAAAAATGTATCATTGGAAAGAAACTGTGGAAGGAAAGGGAAATAAAAAATTATAATTTCATGTAAGGCGAGGGCATACCACACATTTAGACATATCTACAAATACCTACGACAAGTATATAAAATCTCCTTCAACAGGACATGATGGCTGTGTATTCCCAAAAGTCTGAAACAAAATCTTCGTACGATTAATATATATGAAATAAAATTATTCGTCAACATATACGAATCAACATATCTACAAACATATATATATTTTTCTCTTTCCATACCTGTGTAACAACACTACTATGAGTTCCAATTACTTGGTCATGCGGAACATCAGTTACAAAAGTGAACGGATCTTCACTTGTGTCTAGTTCATCTACTAGTGATCTTTGGCATGGCTTCAATAAATAAAAAACCATATGAATAACATGTTACATATAATATTAAAATTACAAATCAAATATGTGGACATAATTGGTAAACATCGGCTTTCAAATATTTGCATACCTGTTTTTTTTTCCTCTGTTGTTTCCTCTGCTGATTGGGATTTGTGGCACTCTTGTTTGATGCAGCAGACTTTTTGACCGCTTTTTCAACTGCGGACACCTTTCTGTTCGATGGTTTTCTCCCTTTAGTATGAGCCACGAGAGGACTACACACCTCTACTCCATCACCAGTCATAGTCATAGACGCACTTGGGAGCAATTTTGCACTTGGAAGTGATTGGGAAGATGGACTTTGTTCACATCTTGGACCACTAAATTTATTAGTTAACATATCAACATAATTTTGCACTTCCGTGCAATGGTCCACGTTTGGTGCTACGATTGCAGCTAACTTCAACATATTTTTGCTCAGTTCAGCATATCGATCTGCAGTAGGGTTGCCACTCAAAGGATCATAACTACTTTTGATTAATTTATATGGCCGCTCCAAATCCTTCCTCCATCGGTTTAGAAAGTATTTATCGGGCAACAATTTCACATCTTCACATATAGTCAGTACAGACATGGCATGTCTGCACAAAATTCCTCTTGCTTCAAACAAATGACAACTACAGTTCACGTCACATGAAACTCCATTATAGTAAACAGTGAAGCATACTTTCTTAATGTAGGAATCACTAATTTCTACCTTTTCAATCACCTGGTAGGTATTAATTCCACCTTCACTTTCTAAACAAGAGCAACCACAATACATAATCTCTGAAATCTCCTTTTGAACTTCTTTGAACTTTGCATGTGTGTACATTTTTTGAAATTGCTTCTCAAAGGGATACCTGCTTACACATGAAATCGTGGTATGAAAAGAATCGAAATCAGCGACATTCTCAACCTCAACCTTCCTACGCAAAGCGTTATCATATTGATCCACAAATTCTTTCAATGAGGTAGACGATTTCACATAACCATCAAAAAATGCATTCATACTCTCACTACGCTGCGTGGTAGTCATGCCAGCCCAAAATATACTATTCAAATATGCTGGTACCCAGAAACTCCGTTCACTGTATAAATCTTGCAGCCATGCATTCTCCTCCAGATTATAACACTCAAGTACACTCTGCCATTTAGCATCAAACTCATCACATGTTTGAGAATTATACACACAACTTCGTATAGCACTCTTAATGGCTTTGTACTGTGAATTTGATCCAAACTTTTCTGGAAGTTTTTTTAGTATGTGCCATAAACAAAACCTATGTCGAGCATATGGAAAAACCTTTTTAATTGCATTTTTCATAGCTCTGTCTTGATCTGTTATAATTGCCCTTGGCGCACGGCCCTTCATACATTTCAACCATGCCTCAAACAACCAAACAAATGTCGCTGTATCTTCACTTGAAATTAACGCTGCTCCAAAAAGAATTGATTGCCCGTGATGATTCACTCCCACAAAAGGGGCAAATGGCATTTCGTACTTGTTGGTCAAGTATGTGGTGTCAAATGTAACTACATCACCAAAATCTTCATACGATGCCCTACTTCGTGCATCAGCCCAAAACACATTTTTTAGCCTAAAATCATCATCCACATCCATTTCAAAGTAGAAATCACTATCCACTTTTTGCATTCTATCGAAGTAGTCACGAAGTGCTGTAGCACCTCCTGTGCCAAGGCGAAGACGTCTTGAGTTCGCAATATAATTGCGACATTCTTTCTCTCCAAATGTGAGATTCTCGTATCCCCCAGCTTCAACGGCTAGCGAGTTATAGATCTTATTTGTTCGAATTCCAGCTCTATCATCTATATCAAGCTTTCTCTTTGTAGCAAGATCCAACTTCTTGTGACATCTAATATATCTCGCTTTGCCCGGGCTTAAATCGTGATTATGCCCTAGATTTACATTAGTCACATACCACATTGTATCCACTAATGTTGCACTCACAGTAGCCCTACACCCCGTTTTGCTTGTTTTCATTGGCTTGGAAAGGCTATTGCTTGAGCTGGATGATGCGTTGCCTTGACGAGCACATGCTAAAGTGATGTAATGTACATCTCCATTTTCATACTTTTTTTTCTTCTTCTGCACCACACCAAAACCCTCTTGCTTCGCATAATTTCTATAATATTCAAGAAGTTCCTCTGTGGAGCCAAATAACATACCCTCCTTAGGTTCCTTAACATTTTTTTCTTCATCTATAAGCTTGTGCTTCGAACGACAATTGACCAAACTATCATCTTTCAACTGTTCATTAGCTACAGTTTCATTTCCATCCGTATCAAAACAAATGAAACAAAGTGTAAAAAAATCAATTATAAATAATAACATTTAGAGATATGTTATAAAAATTAAAGGTAAGCATGAAACAACCAACATACCATTTTGAGGGTCTATTTCAATGGGAACAATATCTTCAACTTGTTCATGTGTCAACGAACATTCATTTTCGCAATGTGAAATCAAGGGCAGTTGTGATAAGTTCATCTAAAAGTTTCTGTAGGGAATAAAAAAAAAACCATATGAATTAAAGCTTAAAAAAAAAATGGGGGAATCATGATATTTTTTTCGTTGGAGGAACCAAGTACTAAGTAAAGTAAAGTGAAAGACAAAGGAATAATCTCCCTAATCTTGCATGATCTGTAATCACATCAAGTAAATCAAACATATATATGTCATAGCTATATCAATACATTTAGAATTATATGTAGGCAAAGTAATTCTACCTTACTAAACTAAAAGTAAACTAGTATTCTGTGTTGATATATATATATTTCAAATATAACATATCAATGGTAACTAATAATTTGTTTCTCCAAATTTTCACATACTAAAGTACCAAATCTTTGTATGCACATATAGGACACAGAAAAGATAAACCTTAAAAACTATACAATTTACAATTCACAACCCACACTAGCAGGTGTCATAGAAAAATAAAAGCCTACAATAGATAATCAGATTAGTCTCAAATTAGCTCTATGCAGTAAACATATGGTGCATGAGTTGTCAACCCAGGCTTTCAACTCATCAGGCAGTTTCAAAAAACCATGAGCAAATCCCCACATATATCATGCCAGAAATGCGCCCCCTTTGGTTATGGGGAAGAGAATGAAATGACAAAATACAAGCTCAAAGCTCAAAACACCCAAGAAAAAAATTGAGGAGGAAATAGTAACAGAGAGGAGAGGTTGTTTTACCTCTGAAGAGCTTGGTCAATGGTGGAGACGGGGGCGGGGAGCTCGGTAGCCGCCGGAAAATGGAGGAGATCGGCCGGAAAAATGGGGGCACGCCTCTGCTGGAAATGGAGGAGATTGGCCGGAAAATGGGGGCACGCAAATCGGAGATCCGCGGTGCTCAGAGGTCTGCTGGGTCAGAGAGAGGAGCTCGGTCGTGGGCCTGCTAGGTCAGAGAGAGGTGGACGCCGGTCGTGGGCACGCCTCTGCAGCTGACCGGCCGTGGGCACTGGTCGTGGGTACTGGGAGCTCGGTGGACGCCGGTCGTGTGGGCACGCCTCTGCAGCTGACCGGCCGTGGGCAATGGTCGTGGGTACCGGGAGCTCGTTCGTGGACGCCGGTCCTCTGCAGCTGACCGGCCGTGGGCACTGGTCGTGGGTACTGGGAGCTCGGTGGACGCTGGTCGTGTGGGCACGCCTCTGCAGCTGACCGGCCGTGGGCACTGGTCGTGGGTACCGGGAGCTCGGTCGTGGATGCCGGTCGTGGGCCTGCTGGGTCAGAGAGAGGAGCTCGGTCGTGGACGCTCGGTCGTGGACGCCGGTCGTGGGCACGCCTCTGCAGCTGACCGGCTGTGGGCGCTGGTCGTGGGCACTGGTTGTGGGCACGCCTCTGCCGGAAAAGCTAGAGCTCACCGGAAAAGCTAGGTGGCACGCCTGGAAAATGGGGGCACCCGGAACCATGGAGATCGCCGGAAAATGGGGAGGGAGAAAGGGGAGAAAATTTGGGGGGAGAAAATTTGGGGGGAACTTTGGGCACTGATTCAGTCAGTATCTCGAGACTTCTTCATACCCAAATTATCAACTTTTCTCCTTCATTAAATTTTGTTAGGGCCACGCTGGAAAGAGGCTGATGAAAGACGGACAAAAGTCTACTGTGTAGCATTTCTCGAGTGACACGTATCACTATCTTACTGGGGAAATGCTAAACGTAAGCCTTTTGTTCGTCCCTCTTCCGTCTCTTTCCACCGTGGCACTGACAATGAACTTAAAATTTTGAACTCAACTCCAACTCAATGTCGACCCATGGGAAAGACTCAGTATACTGACAGTATTTTGCGCCATTAGACAACATTTTCCCCCCAATTTTTCTTCCCTTTCTCTTTCCCTCAAAAATCTCTCCTTCCCCATTTTCCGGTCGATCTCTTTGCCCCTATTTTTCGGCCGATCACTTCCCTTTTCCGGCAGCGACCGAGCTTCCCTATTTCCGGCCGAGCTCCCGCTTTTCCGGCACTTTGCCCCCATTTTCCGGCAGCCACCGAGCTGCCCTATTTCCGGCCGATCTCCCGTTTTTCCGGCACTAGCTCCCCTATTTCCGGCAGATCGTTGCCCCATTTTCTGGCCGATCTCCTCCACTTTCCTGTGGCGATCGAGCTCTCCTACTTCCGGCAGGAGCAGAACTCCCCCTTTTCTGGCGGCGTCTCCACCATTGACCGAGCTCTCCACTTCCAATGCCGACCGATCTCAGCCCGTCTCAAGTTCCTTCTCAAAGAAGCTCTTCATAGGTAAAACAACCTCTCCTCTCCGTTACTATTTCCTGTTGATTTTTTTACTTGGGTGTTTTGAGCTTTTGTCTGTTGGTTTTGGCTCGTTGGTGCTTTTGAGAACAATCATTTCCTTCCCCATAAACAAAAGGGGTGCATTTCTTTCTAGCATGATGTATATGGGGATTTGCTCTGCCTGATGAGTTGAAAGCCCGGGTTGACAACTCATGCACCATCTGTTTTGTTTCAGACTTTCAAGAATTCACAACCATCATGTCCTGTTGAAGGAGATTTCATATACTTGTCGTAAGTATTTGGTTTTTTATCATTTTCTTCAAATTTGGTCGTTTTTATTGCTATTGTCTAAGGTGTACCTACATGTTATTTCAGGTGATATTCTTGATCGAATTTTTTGGTGCTACTGTGTTCCAATTTTCCTTTTTCCCCTGTCCTTTGTAAGTAAAATAGAAGCTAGTTTTTAATTGTTCCTCAATAGTGCAATGGTGGAAAAAGCTAGTTGTTAATGTTACAATAACATTCTCGTGGACGAGCTACTGCCTCTAAGCATTTAGTTAGTTCAGCCCTTGTTTACATTAATATCTTCTGGAGTTATGATTTTCTCATATGTTAATGTGTGATACAGAAAATTCTAAAACAGTAAAACCATACTTTTTTGTTTGGAATATTATAGTGTTCAGCTTTACCATCTTTTGGTGTGACAACATAAATTCTTAAAGCTATGGATTCCTACTTAATTACCATTTTTTTGTTTTGTGATATGTTGAAACCTGGAACAATACATAGTGTTAAATTCTGATGGCTCTTTGGGTTGCAAATTTTGCAAAACTGAATAGATGCTGCTGCTTGCATTCATCATACTGACAGAGTAAATACATTTCCTCTGATAACTTCCTAGGTCCTGAAGTTTGATCTTACGGAATCTGGGCTTTTTTGTGTTTTGCCTTGGCTTACAATGGCATTTTCTGCAAATCTTGGAGGGTGGATTGTAGATACACTTGTTAGCAGATTTTATTATGCATTTGTCATTTTTATTTGCTTTGTCCCACTGAAGTATCTTGATTATGATGCATTGCTCTATTTTGGTCTTTAGGTTCTAACATAACTAAATATATGTGTTGTTTCCATGCAAAATCAGTGGCAATTTGAACCCCAAAACTGATTCCTAGAAGTTGCCACTCGCTGTCCAGCTTTTAATCAAGATTTTGGGAAGTGTTTTCAACTATTCTTTCAAGTTTTTGAGAGTTAATTTTCAACAAATCTGAGAAAAACTTCTCCTTTGTGTTTTCTCTAATTCCTATGTTCTAAAGTTTGCAAAAACAATACAAGATACTGATTTTTGAACAGAAAGCTTGCTGCCAAAGAGGAAAACATATTGTGCAGCACTATTGAAATGTATTCTCATTTGAATAGAAACTGTTGATTATTTCAATGATTATTCCTTATTCATTTTGTTTTTTTTTCCCTCCAGTTGTGATGCAAACAGATGGTTTTGACTAGAAGACTGTTAAACAAACACCCGTTGACAATCATTGTTCGCTGCCTTCAGATGATATCAACTCATCCAACAATTTCACCAATATATGGATAAAAAGATTTCATATTGTTGTATATCTTTTGACTGAGAAAATGTTGAGAATCTGCTTCTCTTTTTTTTCTTTTTTCTTTTTTTGTCCTTAGAAATGTAAGCCTAACGAAGATTGTGAAACTGAAGTGTGAAGTGGTTTTAAGGGTATGGATTGTATGTGTAAATTTGTTTTTGAGCAATTTCTATTAAATGGATCTTCCAAATCCTTTGAAACCATCCAACTATCCCTTTTATGGAAAGCTTTAAGTTAAGTTTCTCCAAAATGTCTCAAAGTGTAACACTCAGCCTCAAGAAGCTTCATCCAATAATTATCAAGTATCACCAAAAAATGAGCTTCCAATTAAATTTCCCAGGATTTAAACAAAAATTGTCTAAGAAGAATCTACCTTCTACCAAAGCAAAATTTTATGATTTATGCAAAATATATTTGAGTACTACGATTCATTTGCAAAGAACCATTTGAAGGGTAGACTATCATATTACATTAAACCAAAAGTGTAATGATATTACATTCAACCAAATTTACTAGACTTGTTCACCAATTACAAAATAGCATTCCTCTTCCAAAATAAAAACCAAGTGACCACATTACAATTCAACAGACCACAATACAATACATCCCAACTTGATACATACCTCATTTTCTTTTAGTTTAACATCAAGTATCGATCTCGAGATCCACCATAGCCACTAAAGTAAAAAACTAAAAGCAAAATGACCACTACTATAATAGCCCGAAACATTTGGAAAATCTTCCCATTAGTTTGACACAGCTCCAACTCCCGTCGAAGTTTAACATATTGATCATTATATTTTTTTTTTCAATTAGCTTCTCAAGTTTAACATATTGATAATTATATTTTTTTTCAATCAGCTTCTCAAGTCTATCACTATCTGCCTTTCTTCTATCGTCTAGGACTTTCAGGCGTTCCATTATCTTTGTCTCGTACGTAGTCATTTCATTATTAGCCCATGCAAAAAAATCACAATCACCCGTTCTCTGCATGACAAAGAAAGAGTAAATTTTAATGTCATCACCTACTAGCAATTAAACAAAGTATAACACAACATTAATTTCAAAAATTACCTTATAATTTTCACAGTCATACCACTTTCTGGCGGTATTGGTATCAGTCTAAGAATACCTTACACATGCAGGCACTCCACAATAACATAACGGATGTGCACTTGACGCACCACTATTTACCGACATTTTCTCATGCCTATGCAAAAGACCTAAATAAAACATAAAACCTCAGAAAGTATCATTCAACTAACCAGCCAATCTAAGCATGCGAGCATGTCAAACAAGCATGTCAAATAATCACCAATCAAAAGAATATCAGAACAAAGAATAAACAAACCCCCAAATGAATATCAGAATATCACTAAATAAAGAAGAAAAGTAAATAGTAACAAAAGTGAAGCCTTGCAAATATCCAAATGAAAATACAGCTAGGGTTCTTTGAACCTTTAAAAGAAGCAACAATGAGTAAATTGTTTTGATGATTCTCGGCATATCTCTAATTGAAATGTCACTTCCAAGCAGTCCAGTAAACAAAGACAAAATGTGGAAGAAGAAAATTTTACAGAGCATTCAAATTCTGTAATCTATGTAGGTCCATGGCTGTAATTAGAACATACCAAATGCTGTAATCAAAATATGTTATGGACTTCAACCAGCCATAACATTATCCAAATATTTATCACTGTCACTGTCAGCATGTAGAATATGATATCCAGAACATATATCACAATAAAAAAAAAATTCATGCATACAAGGAAACATGATATGGGAATTAACATATGACTTCCAATTTGTCATTTTATTATTAAAGAATCCAGTAATAGATGAACAAAATAGAACCAATTTCTGATATTTAGCCTACCAAAATTTAAATTGTGAATTCAAACCAAACCCAGAATAAGAATCAGCAAATGAAGTAAAAAGATAAAGAAGCATTACATCTTTCACTAGATAAAACCAAACCCAAACAATATGAACATGCAAGAGGCACATAAATCAGATAACTACTCATAATATGATCAAATCAATTTTTTTCTTTCCATATTATGATCAAATCAAAGTGAACCCAGATGAACCAATCAAAATTCCGTTACTTTTAATCGCACGAACCCAATAAGCATAAAAAGAACAAAAACAAAAACAAAAACCCAAGAAAACTCTAGCATGCGAAATAAGATAACAATCAAACAGGAAAATCAAAAGGCCTAGAGACAACAATAAACATCAAAACGAAAATCCTAAAACCTAGGAGATACCAAAAGGAAATAATAGAAAGTGGCATCTCGGTATGGACAAAACTCAAGGCTCCAACTTTGATATAAAAGGCAAACAACCCCCATCAAGCAAAAATGTCGCAAAAATTCCTCTCCTTGACCTTTTGTCAAACACCCTAAACTCAATAAGCTAATTCACAAGCAAAGACAAAAAAAATTTGATCTAACTTTAGTTTTGGGTACCTTGTGTATATCAATGCAGGGCCGAAAACGAACAACGCACTGAATGGATAACCGCAAAACACCTACACCCAAAAAGGAAACGTAAGCAATGAAAAGAAAATGCATGATATAAACACGGTGTGAGGGACAATAGTGAACGGGAAGTTACTGGAAGCTGGAGAAGGAATGGCAAAGTTACTTACAAACCCCTGGTTCGCACGGTCTTCTGGGTGAGAGAGAGAGAGAGAGAGAGAGAGAGAGAAATGGGTCGCCGGGACGGTGTCGGTTGGAAGAGATGGAGGTCGCGAGCGCCGTTCGTCAGGGTTCAACGGTCTGTTAGGTCTCGGGTGGAGATCGGTGGCCTGCGGTGGTCTGAGAGGGCCGGACAGTGTCGGAGATGGGTCGCGGGCGCCGTTCGTCAGGGGTTGACGGTCTGCTAGGTGGCGGGTGGAGATCGGTGGCCTGCGGCTGCGGTGGTCTAAGAGGGCCGGACAGTGTCGGAGATGGGTCGCGGGCGCCGTTCGTCAGGGGTCGACGGTCTGCTGGGTCTCGGGTGGAGATCGGTGGCCTGCGGTGGTCTGAGAGGGCCGGACAGTGTCGGCCGTTGGGCGGCAGTTGATCTGTGGGGGAGGGGACAGTGGAGAGGGGGAGATTTGGGAAATGGCAAAAATTTTGAAAATCAACCTAAATGTCGACCACCCGCGTTTTCAAACTTTTTTGGTTAAAAAAAAAAAAACAAAAAACAAAAAGCCACGCTGGAAAACCGACGGAAGAGAGACGGACGAAAGTCTCATGTGTAGAAGCTCTCATTTTACTGACACGGACGTGATGACTAATTGAATTTATAAAAAAATTTAACGAAATTTGACTTGAGTATAAATTAAGTCTATCAAATGAATCCATGAATTAATTTTGATATTATATAAAATCATTTGTTATTTAAGCCAACAACAAATATCAATGGTGTAATTTTAACCCGTTATATTTCTCAACGCACGTCATGCGTTATTTTTTTTAAACTCGGCACCGTTTGGTAAATGGTTGAGTTGTGAAATTTTTGTTTGAGCAGTAGTCAAAAGCAATTGATAAATATTATATAAAATATAAAAAGTTTAGTATTGTTTTATAGAAAAGTAAAAAAAAAAAAATTGTTTTGTAGTATGTTTTTTTGTTTGGATAGTAGTAATAAAAAATTATTGATATAATATAAAAAGTGAAAAAAAGAAAAGAAAAGAATATTTTAGAATAAAACAAAAAAACAAAAAAGGAAAAAGAAAATGATTGCCAAACACACTCCGATCTCTGGGTTTCTCTATATTCATTCTTGTCGAAGCTGCATACTTTTATAAGTTGAAAAGTCAGTCAAGCAACAGACTCCAACATCGACTATCAGTTGAAAAGTTGGCCAGCACTCCAAAATCGATTTATATTATTAGGGAAATGTTAGAACATCTCTCGATATTCTCCTGGAATGACATAGACGTAATTAAACAATTACATCTATACTATTGTAGGAGAACATCAGGAGAACGCAATAAAATGTTCTGGCATTCCTCTATATTATTAGAGAAAGAAATCGAAGAAGAGTCAAAATTCCACGAAAAACCAAACCAAAATGTACTGGGCCCCGGCCACGCGATAAGACTTTGTCAATTCTTTTTTTTTTAGTAATTGGATAATGAGAGGATTAGAGCATCTTTTAAATTTAATATTATTTAAGTAACCTCACCAAATTTTACTCACCAAAATAACTAAAAATCACTTTTTTCTATTCTAGTGAGCCACTTTATTAAAATTCCCCCAGCAGCCTCACCATTTTAACTAGTTAATATTCACTATTCCATTTAAATAATAATTTTTTCATTTTTTTTTTTCTCTATATAATCTTTTTACAAAAAATCATTCATATCCATGAAATAAGGACATTATCGTGTGAGAGATGGGAGATGGGAGAAGAAAATGAGAGAAAAAAGGAAAAATGTGTGCTAATCATGTGAGAAAGAAAGGTGAAACAAAATTTGGTGAGTGAGTTGTTAAGTGAAAATACCTCATCTAATTTGGTTAGTAATTTCAGTCATCAAATTTTTTGGGTTAAAATGGTGAGACTGTTGTGAATGATTTTTCAGGATTTTCAACAAATTTGCTCACCAAAATAGCTAAAAAACTATTTTGATGAGGCTACTAAAAATACTCTTACGGGAGGATTCTTCCTGCTTGGAAAAGGAGTACGTAGGAACGCAAAAATGGAGTGGATATTTCAATAACAGGCTTAATACAAATTAAAGCGGTACGAAAATAATTACAATAACTAAAAATTAGAATATTCCTAAATTATTCATATGAAAAGTACTATAGATTCCTATCGTTACTAAAATTTAATCGTTACTATTAATCGCTCGTGATCAACTTTGTTACGCATTCTGGGCTTTTATTTTGTTAACGATTTTTTGTTTTCAAAATAAATAACATAAAATACAAAATATTTATAAAATATTAAAACTTACTTTTATCTTGACGTAGTTCTAAAAATTTATTTTTAAAAAATAAAAAATAAAAATGCCACCTCAAAAGGATTAACAATCGAATCCTAAATTATTCATATGAAAAGTACTACAGATTCCTATCGTTACTAAAGTTTAATCCTTACTATTAAATGACTTATTTTCAGTTCATTTAAAATAATTAAAAAAATGATTTTATTTCAAAAAATAAAGAGGGAGAAAAATCCAGCGAATTTCCAAGATTAATTAATTTGCAATGCTTAAATCATAAGCTATAGTTGATTATATATATATATATATATATATATATATATATATATATATGAAATGCTCCATTATTTTGAACAGATCGAATGTGGTATAGCTATTAGAATATTATTAAATAATTAAATCAACAATTTTTATTGGTTTAAAATTTTAAAATAAATAGTAATTTAATAAGCGTAAATCTCATGAATTCAAATTTTGTCTTCGTTTATTAAAAGAAAACTTGAAAACACGCATAAAAGAAGAGCATTTGAATATTAATTAAACGGTTATGGCTTAATTAGTTGCTTTAAAAAAAACTACAGCATAAGCAATATTAATTGCTGCACTTATATTGTAATTTTTTTTACACCACTTAAGCCTTAATCCAAATAATTTTCATCAACTTAAATTTTTAAAATAATTAATTCAACCCTTAACAATTGGTAATTGGAGTCGTTGGTAATGTCTCAAATTCATTGCATATGTTAAGAGAATTGTCAGAAGAAGTAAATGAAGTAGACTGTATATATTCAACCTGTCACCACTACAATAACCCAACTTGTAAACTATCCTCTTTGGTGCCAGCCAGATTTTATACCACGTGTGTTAAAAATGTAGTGAATTAGTGCGACTTTTGCTTCTCATGTCGCCAGATTTTTATACACATGACATGCATGCTTGTTTGAATTAAAGTTATTTTGCTTGCTGCCTACGTACTCAAACAACAGCCTCATGTTGGGTCAATTCCCTTTGCCTTTATCTTGAAAGGGGATGCTTGAGCACATATATAATTAGGGTGCGTTTGGGATTGCGATTTCATAGACAATAAGTGCGATTTTAAACCAAATCGCAGAACATAGATTGTTTGGGAACTGCGTTTTTAAAAATTGCGATTTGAAAACGCAAAAAATCTGCTTTTTCAAATCGCAGATAAGATGATGCTTTTTTGAAAACGCAGAAATTTAAAGGTAAATTCCCGATTTTAAAGGCTAAACTGCGATTTTGCCAAACGCTTAACTGCGTTTTTAAAAATCACTTTTTTCAAATCGCACATTTTAAAATCGTTATTTTAAATTGCACTTTTTGAAATCGCAAACCCAAACGGACCCTTAATTTACCTAACTGAGATGCTGAAATTAAAAGACCATCCTGACCTTTATAACATTTTCCCCATGTCGAATTGAAAAATATATATATATTTTGCACAAGAAATGTAGTGAAAGCAAACAAATTCTTACTTTTTAAGTTAAAATTAGCTTCAAAATACAATACAACTAATTAAGGCAACTATGGGGTTTCCCATGCTTCGTTTGCTTTAAAATATTTTTTGAGTTTTCAGTACTTGTCAAAAACAAAGCGTTTTAAGGCAAAGTCATTTGATTGTTTATTTCATGACGGATAAAGTTGTTAGAAGAGGTTGTTTAAAACCTATAAAAAATTAATATTTAGTTAAAATAAAAAAATATTTAAAGAATTTGGCGTAAGAAGTTTTTTAAAAGTAGTTGTTAATAAAATAGCAAAAGTATATTTTTTAGCTAAAATTTTATTAAAGTTTGGAAAACTTCTTGAAAAGCTCTAATTAAGGAGTGGGTTAGTGTATAGTTTTTCAAACAAATAAAATTGCCGTGGAAAGTGTCAATTAATTAAGCTGATCATATGAAGCAATAATGTTGAAGAAAATCGTTATAATATTTTTGATTACTCAGAGACTCTGAGATCAATGGCTTTCAAAATCACAAGGTACGTACGTAAATTCTAACGAGCCACAAGCATTCTAATTCATTAACAAAATATAACCCAACGAATTCATCGCTAACAACAAGAAGCAGCCTAATTAAGTCAAATGTTTTCATCAGCAAACACTACAAAAATTTATACAATTCGACGCGTGTCTACAGTACCGGGTACTGTAGACACGTGTCTTATGAAAAACGTGTCTAATTGAACAATTTTCACAATTGGACACGTGTATTTAATACTCGTGTCCAATTGGACGCGTGTATTTAATACGTCTGTCCAATTGGACACGTGTATTAATACACGTGTCAAACTGTTATTTTTTCCCAAATATATATTAAAAAAAAAAAAAAAAATTGTGTTGTGTTTATTTTTTGAAAAAAAATTAAAAAACTCCTTATCTTATTAACCATATAAATCTGTGAAAATACGGTATACATAGCTTATACACATAAAATTATGTTTGAAAGCTATATGCTATATGTAAATTCTATACTTGGAGTTTATGCTTTTTAGGTTCCTTATTTATATATATATATATGATATACTAATAAGTACGTAAACCCTGACCTAATTTACATATTGTACTATACGCATAATTAAACAAATTTGGTGCTATATATATAATTAAACCAAATAGTTCAAATTAATGTTTAATTTTGTACACCATCTACGTTTAGACACAATAAAAAATATTTAAAACATAACAAAGTTAAAAAACTTATAATTAATACTACATATATAGATATGCATGCATGTAAACGGTTTAGAAACTATATACAGTAATCTTGCTATTTATGGCTATATATAGTAAATACAATTATTTTAAGGGTTTCGCGCTACATAATGAATTAAATACTTATGGTTTAGTCCCTTATATAGTACATACATTTAGGGTTTATGGCTATATATAGTACATACACTTAGGGTTAGGGTTAGGATTAGAGTTTATAGCTATATATAGTATATACACTTAGGTTTAGGGTTTATACCTATATATAGTATATATACTTTGGATTATGGTTTATCGATATATATAATATATACACTTAGGATTAAGGTTTATAACTATATATAATATTTACACATAGGGTTTATAGCTATATATATATATATATATATATCATAATCTTAAATTTGTATCATATATGTAAATACTATACTTAGGGTTTACATATTGTACTATATACATTTACATACATGTATGTACTGTAAATAGTATTCTTATTTATACATTGTACTAAATGCATAATTAAACTTTCACAACACTTCTAATAACATCCTTCTTTAATCTCTTCCACAAAGGATTTAAGATTCTCATACGAAGAGCCACCTTCCTTGGTGGCCTCCCTAGCCAAATCCCTCCATTTCTTAGCATTTCTTCTCATTTCTCCCCCTTCCTCTCCACCTCCAATAACCAATTCCAAGCACCTCTTGATCTCATCACTTTCAACAATCCCATCCTCATTTGCAGTCACCCGCACTCCTGTCTTCCACACATCCTGGATTAGCTTTGCGTTTGTCCCTTGATCCGACCATTGGGGATACGTTACCACGGGAACCCCAGAAACCAAACTCTCCAAAGTTGAATTCCATCCACAATGTGTCAAAAAGCATCCCAATGAAGGGTGTGACAAAACCTCCACCTGGGAGCACCATGTCACTATCATTCCCCTTTCTTTCAATTCCTCTCTACAACTCAGTTTCTCTTCTTCCTTCTCTTCTTCTTCGTTTTCCTTGGCTTTTATGACCCACAAGAAGGGGCGGCCACAATCCAACAATCCGCGTGCAATTTCCTCCATTTGTTGCTTGGCTAACATGAAGAAGCTCCCAAACGACACGTAAATAACAGATGATTTGGGCTTAGAGTTGAGCCATTCGATGTAGTGATCCTTGGAGCTTTGGAAAAGATCTCCTCCAAAACAAGTATCGGATGGATCTTTTCCATCCAGAAAAGCAGATGGAATTAGTGGCCCAATCCCAATCAAATTGTACTTTTCGATCGCTCTTAAGGCATCGGGCTCCAGCGCATCAAAGGTATTCACCAGTATTCTCGGCTTGCTTTCTTTTTCAAGAGCTTCAAGTTGCTCTTGAAATGTTGGGAGCATGAAAGTATACGTATTTGAAGCAAGCAAAAAGGAGGGCAGGTCACGGCTAGCGAACAATGGCAGTCCCGGTAATTCTACTGAACATGAGGGGTCATTGTTGCCTTTCCTGACGACATCTCCATAACCATTGAAGTAGTAGTAGTATATGTCCAAGACCGTGGCAGGTTGAATCCAAAGAAGCGCTGACGGGAGGTGAAATTCACTTGCCACGTCCGCAGCCCAAGGGAGGAGGATCGTGTAGACTAGGCCTGTAAATGGGAGACTCTCGTTTGCGCTGGACACGACAAGTTCAGTGAGAGCTTGGGAGCCACAACGCTTGAGCTCGGACATGTGGTGGCCGATACCGTCACTGGGTTTAAACCCATTGTCGTAACCGTCGGAGAAGGTGGCAAAGGACAAGCCGACGAGAGAGGGGATTTTGCTCATACGACGGCGGGCGGCGACAGTGGTGACGAAGGTGACATGCGCTCCAAAGCGAATGAGTCGCTTGGCGAATTGGAGGCCAGGATTGATATGGCCTTGGGCAGGAAATGTTACGAGGAGGAAGTGGGGGCGGGCCATGATGGTGTGGCTGTGACTGTTCTGTGAAAATGGGCCTGGTTTGCTCAAATTACGAGACATGCAAGCTGAGGACGCAGAAGGGTTCGTATATAAAGGATGAGGGGATAGGTGTTATGACGTTTGCGGTGACGATTTGGATTTTGGAGAACGGCCTGAGATTTGGAAAGTATCTTCTTTCAGACAGAAAAACAAGGTTTCAACATTAACAACATTAAATATGCGCTCGTGACCAACATTGTTACGCATTTTGGGCTTTTATGTTCTTTGGTGCCAGCAAGAGTTTATGACAGTCGTAATCAATATCTACTCTCGTGCAATATAATTCTCTTTAGTTAATTAGGCTCTGGCAAAAAGGAAAAAAAAAAAAAAAAAAAAAAAAAAAAAAAAAAAAAAAAAAGATATTTACTTCCCAAGTTATCTGGACAAATAAATGAATGATGCCTTTCCTTCCACAGAGGTTAGTGTTCTTTGACTGTTCAAGGGTAATATTCTCTTAAATTATGTTTGAATTTGATACAATTCGAACAGATGATTATGAGAGATTCCTTATGAAATTCATTTGATCAAATAAAAATTGGATTGTCCTATCATTTATCATGTCAAATAGGTCTTATATGTGGTCTCTCACAATCACCTACTCTAATTATCTCAAATTCAAGCAAATAATCTAAAAGGAATCTCAAGTCCTTTTTGAGTGTATATATAGGTTGGGCAGCCAATTATTACACGACAGTACTCCAGTTTCTTGGCTTGAAGATGTAATACAATTAAATGAAAATCTGGTAAATTAATCTATCCATAAAAGAAAATCTAGTAAATTAATCTATCTATAAAAAGAAAATGTAGTAAATTAGTGCGACTTTTTGTTTCTCATGTCGCCTGATTTTTATACACATACATGACATGCATGCTTGTTTTTGCTTGCTGCGTGCTGCGTGCTGCGTGCTGCGTGCTCAAACAACAGCCTCATGCGGGTCAATACCCTTTATCTTAAAAGGGGATGCTTAATTTAAATAAATAAAAATAAAATAAAAAGATGCTTGAGCAAATAATTTACCTAACTGATCGAGATGCTGAAAAGACCATCCTGACCTTGTCGAATTGAAAAATATATATATATTTTGCACAAGAAATGAAGTGAAAGCAAACAACTTCTTACTTTTGGAGTTAAAATTAGTTTCAAAATACGGGAAATGATTGTTGGGGACGAAAAACCGTCCCCCAACAAGCCCTTTTTGTTAAAAAAATTGAATTTTAATAAAAAAGTGTCCTTTGATGTGATATCAAAGGACACTTTTTTTATTAAATTTCATTTTTTTTAATCAAAAGAGCTTGCAAGGAGATAGTTTCCCGTCCCCTGCATATCAGCTCTCTCAAAATACACTACAAGGCAACGATGGGGTTTCCCATGCTTAGTTAGGTTCAATCTACAAGGTAGCTTGGGAGGTGTGGCCCTGCGGTAAAAATGCAGCGGATAATAATTATCCGCACTTGTTATTCGTACCTAATTACCATTATCCGTATATGCCGATTAGGTCAGCAAAAATCCTTATCCTCATATGCGAATATGGATAGTGATTTTAAGGTATGCGGATGCGGTTAATAATAGTAACCACATTCCCTTTATATATAATATATATTTAATTAAATTCACTAAAATGACATCGTTTTGAATTTAGGAAGTATAGGAGATTTATGTTATGTTATGTTTTTTTCACTATCATTCCAAAGCCATATCTCATTACATTTATTATTATTATTTTTTTCTTTTCTTTTATTTGGGTAATCCAAATCCCCCATTACTCTAGGAGCTAATGTCCATTTTATGGCTGATAATCGTAAATTTTATATCAAGTGAAATATTAATTTATTTAAACTTACATATAGTAATAACCGTATTATTTAATTTTGCTTATAGAATTAGATAGCAATCTAAAATGCTTATTACCTCGTATACGGATAGCGGATATTAACCGCATCTAACAACTGTAATAACCGCACAAGAATGAATAATAATTACATAACGCGAATACAAATACTCAAAAATAATAATCACATTATATAAATACGAATATTACTAATAACAACGTTCACGTTAGCATGTTCACCCCTGAACGTGGTCCCCAAGCCACCATGTTCTTCTCAATTTGAGAGTATTATGTTTGTGGACGAGAAAAAAACAGCGGTTCAACGCAACCAGACTTGTGGTTGTGCAGAGAAAGACAAAGACAAATCAGGCTTGATTGGCTTCTTTTTAGGCTTTTAGGGATAGGCATGAGTCATGACAGATTGACAGTTTATAGTTTATTAGTTTTATTAGTTTTATGTGACTCCTTGTACGTCATTCATCACGCAAAACGTCTCTGGGATTTTCATGTTCATGTCACTCCGAGAAGCTTCTTTCAATCATGTGCTTAATTGGCAGGACAAATGGGCAGTGATCTCATCCTCGTATTCGGTACACACAGTTTTCTTCTTAATATAATATATAAACTTTGAATTACTATTATTGTGAAAAGAAGTGTGTTTGTATACTTTTATTACTTCTAACATCCTCCCAAAATATAGAACCACAGAAGCTCTCTCTCCCTCTCGAACCTTCCCACACAAAACCCCCCTTCGAAGTCAGTGTTGCCAAACCT
The DNA here is from genome assembly GCF_958979055.1 of Alnus glutinosa. Taxonomy (NCBI): domain Eukaryota; kingdom Viridiplantae; phylum Streptophyta; class Magnoliopsida; order Fagales; family Betulaceae; genus Alnus; species Alnus glutinosa. The sequence continues at coordinate 9,879,512 of NC_084886.1, forward strand.
CTCTCCCCCCGACATGGTTTTGTTCCCTTGGTCTTCTTGGACTAAGGGGTTTTCCTTGGTCCTCCTTGAGTTTTCTCGATGGAGTTTAGCGTTTTTCAATCTTTAAGATTTTGGAGTTTTGTTCCTCCCAAACTAGTTTCGGGGGTGGTTTTCGGTCCCCCCGGTCTCTGATCCGGTGGTAATTTTTTGGTCCTCCTAGTCCGAAGGGCTAGGGAGGTTTTGTGTTTTGTTTTTTCATTTTTTATTAATTTGTTGACAGGAAAACTTTTCAGAGAAGCTCTAAGGGGGAAGAAATTGCCGCTCGTGTCGTCGGCGGTTGGGATTTGGGAAGCTTCAGCTTGTCTCCTTTCTTTGAGTCTAGATCTACAAAGTTCAGCCATCCTCAATTCGACACGCGCCCTCTAGCCTAGCTCGCTGTCGCCTTCTGGCCCAGCCGCCGCATTGTATCGACCCAAATGACCGCCGGAGCTTGGCGCGTTTTTCTCACGCGCCAAGGGGTGTTCATACTTTGATCTCGCGTGAGAGTTACGCTCCATCCCTTTTGCCGTATATGGTGGTTTCCAGTGCTCTGGGGTGTCTTGAGAGTTTGGAGGGGGGTGTACGACGGTGGCGCGTGTGCTACATGCACCGTCACCAATGACAGCTTTTCCGACGGATGTTTCTGTTTGGATTTTTTTTTTTTTTTTTGCGGATTGTATTTAACAGTTTGCTCGGTGTCAGATTAACCTGGTCATTGCTTTGTGCACAGATTGTATGACCGTCTCCATAGTGCAAGTAGTAGTTTCTATGTTAGCGCAGAGGCACCTTTCTGTTGGCTAGGCTTATTTGTAGCAAACGTTTGGTACGATCTGAGTTTTTAAGGTAACTGTAACGGGGTACCTATAATGTGAGTCCTTGTCTTAGCCTGAGCATAGTCTCAGTTTGTTTGTAACTTTGTTACCTTCGGGGTTTGATTAATGAGATTTCTCCATTTTCCCTTCAAAAAAAAAAAAAAAAAAGTGTGTTTGTATGTACACATAAGTGTATTTGTTTAATTGTTTATATATAAATTTGGCATAATAAATTTATATATATATATATATATATATATATATATTATAACACATACATATATAAACTTGAAATTAAATTATTTAAAATTTAAGTTAATTTATTTATTTAACTTACATGATAAAATCTTAATAATAGTGAATATATATTTATGGAAAAATAACATTTGTGATATTTACTTTATGTAACCAACTTGTGTTCTATATAGGATATGAATATTGGAGGTGTTCGGTAACCAACACTCCATTCTCTTCTTTATTTTCACTTTTATAAAAAACAATCAATTTTAATTTTTTTTTTTTTTTTACTTTTTTTACTTTTTATATTATATCAATAATTTTTTATAATTAATAAAAAAAAAATACTCAACAATTTTTACCAAACACATCCATTATGACAACTGACAATTCAAAGCTACACGTGAGATAGTTACGAGCCCGAGCAATTATTATGTTCAAACAAATGTGCCTCCTATCATATCCAAAACATTCCCATTCTCATTTGCAGTCACCCGCACTCCTGTCTTCCATACGTCCTGGATTAGCTTTGCGTTTGTCCCTTGATCCGTCCACTGGGGGAACGCCACCACTGGCACCCCAGAAACTAAACTCTCCAAAGTTGAATTTCACCCACAATGTGTCACAAAGCATCCCAATAAGGGGTGTGACAAAACCTCCACCTGAGAGCACCATGGCACTGTCATTCCATTTTCTTCTAATTCCTCTCTATATTTACTTTTTTTACTTTTTATATTATATCAATAATTTTTTATAATTAATCAAAAAATAAAAATACTCAACAATTTTTACCAAACACATGCATCCATTATGACAACCGACAATTCAAAGCTACACGTGAGATAGTTACAAGCCCGATCAATTATTATGTTCAAACAAATGTGCCTCCTATCATATCCAAAACATTCCCATTCTCATTTGCAGTCACCCGCACTCCCATCTTCCATACGTCCTGGATCAGCTTTGCGTTTGTCCCTTGATCCGTCCATTGGGGGAACGCCACCACTAGCACCCCAGAAACCAAACTCTCCAAAGTTGAATTCCACCCACAATGTGTCACAAAGCATCCCAATAAGGGGTGTGACAAAACCTCCACCTGAGAGCACCATGGCACTATCATTCCATTTTCTTCTAATTCCTCTCTACATTTCAATTTATCCTCTTCCTTCTCTTCTTCTCCATTTTCCTTAGCTCTTATGACCCACAAGGAGGGGCGCCCACAATCCAACAATCCACATGCAATCTCTTCCATCTGTTGCTTGGCTAACACCAACAAGCTCCCGAACGACACGTAAATAACGGATGATTTGGGCTTAGAGTTGAGCCATTCGATGTAGTGATCCTTGGAGCTTTGGAAAATATCTCCTCCAAAACAAGTATCGGATGGAATAATTAGAATAGGTAAAAAATAAGTCACACAAGTAATCCAATTCTCTCAAAAGGCCACACGAGACGATTACAGAAATAAAATAGACATAGATTAAGGCGAATCTATCTGAACCCACACTTGAAATTAGCCACATCCACTGCAAAGATGCTGAAGCCGAATATATATTGTTGTAGTCTAATATAAAGACAGCAAAAAAGAGAAGAACCAACACGATTTCGATTACAAAAGTCTTCACAGCAACCCACAAAATGCTATTAATATTGCTGATTTGCCCGCTTAAGGAGTGGTTAATTAGTTCATAATTTTTTCAAACGAATAAAACTGCCGTGGAAGCAAATAATAGGAAGTCAATATTTATTGTTGAAGAACATCGTTATAAGATTTTTGATTACTTTAGAGAGTTAGAGCGTCTTTCAAAATCACAAGGTAAATTCTACCGGGCTACATGCATTTAATATAACCCCATGAATTCATCCCTATATAACAACAACACTTAAGCCTAATAAGGCAATTAAATGTTTTCATCATCAAACATACGCAACTCTTCTAACAATATTCTCTAATTTCATCCACAAAGGATTTAAGATTCTCATACGAAGAGCCACCTTCCTTGGTGGCCTCCCTAGCTAAATCCCTCCATTTCTTAGCATTCCTTCTCATTTCTTCCCCTTCCTCTCCACCTCCAATAACCAATTCCAAGCACCTCTTGATCTCATCACTTTCAACAATCCCATCCTCATTTGCAGTCACCCGCACTCCCGTCTTCCATACGTCCTGGATCAGCTTTGCGTTTGTCCCTTGATCCGTCCACTGGGGGAACGCCACTACCGGCACCCCAAAAACCAAACTCTCCAAAGTTGAATTCCACCCACAATGTGTCACAAAGCATCCCAATGAGGGGTGTGACAAAACCTCCAACTGAGAGCACCATGGCACTATCATTCCCTTTTCTTCTAATTCCTCTCTACAACTCAATTTATCATCTTCCTTCTCTTCTTCTCCATTTTGCTTAGCTCTTATGACCCACAAGAAGGGGCGGCCACAATCCAACAATCCGCGTGCAATCTCCTCCATTTGTTGCTTGGCTAACACCAACAAGCTCCCGAACGACACGTAAATAACGGATGATTTGGGCTTAGAGTTGAGCCATTCGATGTAGTGATCCTTGGAGCTTTGGAAAAGATCTCCTCCAAAACAAGTATCGGATGGATCTTTTCCATCCAGAAAAGCAGATGGAATTAGTGGCCCAATCCCAATCAAATTGTACTTTTCGATCGCTCTTAAGGCATCGGGCTCCAGCGCATCAAAGGTATTCACCAGTATTCTCGGCTTGCTTTCTTTTTCAAGAGCTTCAAGTTGCTCTTGAAATGTTGGGAGCATAAAAGTATACGTATTTGAAGCAAGCAAATAGGAGGGCAGGTCACGGCTAGCGAACAATGGCAGTCCCGTTAATTCTACTGAACATGAGGGGTCATTGCTGCTGTTCCTGATGACATCTCCATAACCATTGAAGTAGTAGTAGTATATGTCCAAAACCGTGGCAGGTTGAATCCAAAGAAGCGCTGACGGGAGGTGAAGTCCACTCGCCACGTCCGCAGCCCAAGGGAGGAGGATCGTGTAGACTAGGCCCGTAAATGGGCGACCCTCGTTTGCGGTGGACACGACAAGTTCAGTGAGAGCTTGGGAGCCACAACGCTTGATCTCGGACATGAAGTGGCCGACATCGTCACCGGGTTTAATCCCGTCGTCGTAGCCATCGGAGAAGGTGGTGAAGGACAAGTTGCCAGGAGCGGGGATTTTGCTCATGCGTCGGCGGGCGGCGACAGTGGTGACGAAGGTGACATGCGCTCCAAAGCGAATGAGGCGCTTGGCGAATTGGAGGCCAGGATTGATATGGCCTTGGATAGGAAATGTTACGAGGAGGAAGTGGGGGCGGGCCATGATGGTGTGGCTGTGAGTGCCTGTGAAAATGGGACTGGTTTGCACAAATCAGTGGACATGCAAAGTGAGGGCGCAGAAGGGTCGCATATAAAGGATGAGGGAATAGGGGTTATGACGTTTGTGGTGACGATTTGGAGAACGGCCTGAGATTTGGAAATTATCTTCTTTCCGACAAGAAAACAAGCTTTTAATATTAACAAATTAAATATGCGCTCGTGATCAACTTTGTTACGCATTCTGGGCTTTTATTTTGTTAACCATTTTTTATTTTCAAAATAAATAACATAAAATATAAAATATTTATAAAATAATAAAACTTTATAAAATATAAAATATTAAAATATTAAAACTTACTTTTATCTTGACGTAATTCTAAAACTTTTTTTTTTTTTTTATAAAAAAAAAATGCCACCTAAAAAGGATTAACAATTGAATCCTAAATTATTCATATGAAAAGTACTATAGAATCCTATCGTTACTAAAATTTAATCCTTCCTATTAAATGACTTATTTTCAGTTCATTTAAAATAATTAAAAAAAAACGATTTTATTTCAAAAACTAAAGAGGGAGAAAAATCCAGCAAATTTCCCAGTTTAATTAATTTGCAATGCTTAAATCATAAGCTATAGTTGATTATATATATATATATATATGAAATGCTCCATTATTTTGAACAGATCGAATGTGGAATAGCTATTAGAATATTATTAAATCATTAAATCAACAATTTTCATTAGTTTAAATTTTTAAAATAAATAGTAATTTAATAAGCGTAATTCTCGTAAATTCAAATTTTGTGGTTGTTTATTAAAATAAACCTTGAAAACATGCATAAAAGAAGAGGATTTGAATATTAATAAAACGAATTTGGCTTAATTGCTGTAAAAAAAACTACAGCATAAGTAATATTAATTGCTGCACTTATATTGTAAATTTTTTTTTTATGGCACCTAAACCTAATCCAAATAATTCAAACCTTAACAATTGGTAATTGGAGTCGTTGGTAACGTCTCAAATTCATTGCATATGTTAAGAGAATTGTATTCAACCTGTCACCATTATAACCCAAGTTGTAAACTATCTTCTTTGGTGCCAGCAAGATTTTATGACAGTCGTGTAATTAATATAATTCTCTTTACTTAATTAGGGCCTGGCAAAAGAAAAGAAAAGAAAAGAAAAAAATATATATTTACTTTCCAAGTTAAAATAAATGAATGATGCCCTTCAATGCCTTTCACGGATGTTAGTGTTCTTCGACTGTTTAAGGGTAAGAATTTCTCAAATTATATTTGAATTTGAGATAATTTGAATAAACGATTGTGAGAGGTCACTCATTAAATTTATCTGACTAAATAAAAATTAAGTTGTTCAACTATTAATCCAGTCAAGTGGGTCTTATAAGTGGTCTCTCATAATTATCTGTCTGAATTATTTCAAATTCAAACAAATAATTTAAAAAGATTTTAATCCCTATTCAAATCCTTTTTAAGTATATATAGGATGGGCAGCCAATTATTATACGACACTCCATTTTCGTGGCTTGACGATGTAATACATGCAATTAATGCTCCGTTTATTTCGACGTAAAATGATTTCCGTCGTAAAATAATTTCGACGAAATCATTTTCAGATAAAATGATTTTCTCGAAAATATTTTTCGGTGTTTGGTTCGCACGAAAAAATTACGAAATGCAAAAATAAGAGTTTGGTAATTGTCGCCGGAATCCGGCAACGTCCGGTCGCAGTTGCCGGATTCCGGTGAGAAAGTTTGACCGGATCCGACCAAAATGGCGGGATTCAGGCTGGAATCTTTCAGATCCGGCCGGATTAATGGTCGGATCCGTCCAGATCCTGGCGGATCTCAGCCGTTTTGGCCAGATCCGGCTGGATCAATGGCCGGATCCGTCAAGATCCGGCAGGATCCCGGCCGTTTTGGCCAGATCCGGCCGGATCCGACCTGCTTGGCCGGAATCCGGCAATATTCCGGCCTGAATTTGGTCTGTCGGTGCCGGATTCCGATAACGGCAGAATTCCGACCGCCTGATTCTTGCACCGGCAAAATTCCGGTGGCCTGATTAAGGCACCAGCAGGTTTTCGGCGACTGGATGTTGTCGGACTCCGGCGCCGACTGGATCCCGATGACCGACAATTGCTAAATTTTAACGATCGGATATCAAACATGCGTGTAAAGATGAAAAGCTTAATTTCGGAAAACGATTTACGGTTTTAAAAATCGTAAATCGTTTTCCGAAAATTAAAGAAGCTTTTACGGTTAAACCGAAAATGATTTTCGTTGACTGTTATTTTCGCTCCAACTAAACACCTAAAAATGACGAAATCATTTTTCAAAAATCATTTTACGCCGAAACAAACGGAGCATAAATGAAAATGTAGTAAATTAATTAGTGCGACTTTTGTTTCTCATGTCGTCAGATTTTTATTCACATGACACGCATGCTTGTTTTGCTGCTTGCTGCGTGCTGCGTGCTGCGTACTCAAACAACAGCCTCATGCAGTCATGTGGGTCAATTCCCTTTATCTTAAAAGGGGATGATTAATTTAAATAAATAAAAATAAAATAAAATAAAAAGATGCTTGAGCAAATAATTTACCTAACTGATCGAGATGCTGAAAAGACCATCCTGACCTTGTCGAATTGAAAAATATATATATTTTGCACAAGAAATGTAGTGAAAGCAGACAACTTCTTACTTTTGAAGTTAAAATTAGCTTTAAAATACACTACAAGGCAACGATGGGTTTCCCATGCTTTGTTAGGTTCAATCTACAATTTAGCTTGGGAGGCGTGGCCCTACGGATACAAATGCAGCTGATAATAATTACTCGCATTTGCTATTCGCACCTAATTACCATTATCCATATATGCCGATGAGATCTGGAAAAATCTTTATCTGTATATGCGGATGTGGATAGAGATTTTAGGGTATGCGGATGCGTTTAATAACAACAAACGCATTCTCTTTATACTCAATATATATTTAATTAAATTCACTAAAACGATGTTGTTTTGAATTTGGGAAGTTTATGACCTTTATGTTATGTTATGTTTTTTTCACTATCATCCCAAAACCATACCTCATTACATTTATTATTATTGTTTTTTTCTTCTTTTCTTTGGGTAATCCAAATCCCCCATTACTCTATGAGCTAATGTCCATTTTATGGCTGATAATCTTTAATTGTGTAAAAAGTGAAATCTTAATTTATTTAAACTTACATATAGTAATAACCATATTATTTAATTTTGTTTATAGATTTAGAAAGTAATTCAAAACGCTCATTACCTCATATACGAATAGCAGATATTAACCATATCTAACAACTTTAATAACTGCGCATGAATGAAAAATAATTGCATGACGCGAATGCAAATACCTAAAAGTAATAACCACATTATGTAAATGCGAATATAATTAAGGGATAATTGCACTGTTGGTCCCTGTGGTATGCCATAATTATTTTTCACTCCCTATGGTTTAAAAAGTGCATGGGAGGTCCCTGTGATATGCAATAATTATGTTTTACTCCCTAGGTCGATTTTTCGTCCACCATTTTGACGGAATCTGTTAGCCCTACATGTCAGCGCCACATGTCACCATCTTATTAGCGACACGTGTCCATCTTCATAAAAAATATAAATTTATTAATAAATAAATTTATTTAAAAAAAAAAAAAAAAAACTGGCAAGCAAGGGGTGGCTGGGCCACCCCCAGAGGCCGCCTAGGGTGGCATGCGGCCACCCCAGTGGCCGGGGCTGGCCATCGGGCCACCCCTATATCTACTAGGGGTGGCCGCGCGCCACCCCCGGTGGCCTCTGAGGGTGGCGCGCAGCCACCCCCTTGCCACCTTTTTTCTTTTTTTTTTTTTGTTTTTTTTTTTTTTTTGAATTTTAATTTTTTCAAAAAAAAAAAAAAAAATTATTTATTTTTTAATAAATTTATATTATTTTATTAAGATGAACATGTTAGCACCACGTGTTGCCAATAAGATGCGACACGAGGCGCTGACGTGGCATTTGACGGAATCTGTTAAAAATTTTAATGGAATTTAACTGTAGGGATCGATTTGTAATTATTGGATATCACAGGGACCTCTCATGCATTTTTTAAACCATAAGGAGTGAAAAATAATTATGACATACCACAAAAACCAACGGTACAATTATTCTTATAATTAATAATTGCATTCGTCTTAGCATTTTAAGTCAAACGTGGTCCCAAAGCCATAATGTTTTTCTCAATTTGAGAATATTATGTTTGTGGACGAGAAAAAACAGCGGTAGAACACTATCAGACTTGTGGTTGTGCGGAGAAAGACAGAGACAAATCAGGCTTGATTGGCTTCTTTTTAGGCTTTTAGCGTCGGGCATGAGTCATGAGAGATTGACAGTTTATAGTTTATTAGTTTTACACTTTTATGGGACTCTTTGGGTTAAGTATCCCCTTTCTGAAGACGTCTTTTGAGAGTGAGTAAGACCTATAGACTTTTACATGGTATCAGAGCAGGTTCCTTTGACAATGATGGGTCTTTTCCTCCCGTTGTTAAACACGTATTTGACCAAAGATGCCACACTTGAGGAGGCATGTTAAAGTGTCCCACATTGCTCAGAGATCATTGTCTTGTAGACTTTATAAGCCATGGATACCCCTTCTCTCTCAAGGCGTCTTAGAGAGAGGATTGGGCCTTCCCTCCCGCTGCCACTCTGATGCAATACACGTGATTAGACAAGAGTGTCACACGTGAGGGGGCGTGTTAAATATCCCCTTTCCTAAGACGTCTTTTGAGAGTGAGTAAGGCCTAAGAATTTTTAGGCTTTGTACGTCATTCATCACGCCAAACGCCTATGAGATTTTCATGTTCATGTCACTCTTTCTTGTCTTCGGCTCGGATATCATTAATAAATAATAACTAAAAGAAGATGCTCCGAGAAGCTTCTTTCAATCATGTGTTTGGCAGGACAAATGGGCAGTGATCTCATCCTCTTATTCGGTACGCACAATTTTCTTCAAATATAATATATAAAGTTTGAATTACTATTATTGTGAAAAGAAATGTGTTTGTATGTAAAGGTAAGTGTATTTGTGTATATATAAGCCCATAATATATATATATATATAAACTTGAAATTAAATTATTTAAAATTTAAGTTAATTTATTTAATTAACTTACATGATAAAATCTTAATAATAATTAATATATATTTATGAAAAAATAACATTTGTGATACTTACTTTATATAACCAACTTGTGAAACTCATGTTCTAGATAGGATATGAATGTTGGGGCTGTTTGGTAACAACCACCCCATTTTTTTCATTTATTTTCACTTTTATAAAAAATAATCAACTTTAAAACATTTTAACTTTGTTTACTTTTAATATTACATCAATAATTTTTAATAATTACTCAAAAAAAAAATTACTCAACAATCTTTACTAAACACATCCATTTTGACAACTGACAATTCAAAGCTATACAAGAGATAATTATGAACCCGAGTAATTATTGTGTTCAAACAAATGTGCCTCCAGCCATGGAATAGGATCCTCTCCGGTTCAAGTGAACTGGAGAGGAGCCAGTTAGTTGAATTGAGAGGACAAAATTGTTTTTTCATATTTTTTTGAACAATTATACTATCTTAATTCAATTGACAGGTTCCTCTCCGGTTCAAGTGAATTAGAAGATCCAACCAATAACTCTTAATTGCTCAACTTATCTTTTGCATTAATAATTATAGTACGAATCAGTTCAAAATTTTACTTTATTGCATTTAATGTATATATGATGTTAGTGATTTTGGGCTAATTGAATGTGGACAATCTAATCAAATAAACCATCTCTACTGATTAAAGTGAAAACATTTCCATTGGGATTCTTCCAACCCCATGATCAAATTTCACACTTTTTCAAATAACTAATAATAATGAAAACAGAGAAAAAAATAATTAACAAGCATATACCATATTATTATTCTGACTTTCGACTCAAAACAGAGAAAAAAATAAAGAATAAACATACCATTTGAAGTTAACCAGCAAGTCAAAATGATTTACAACAATAATTCAACCAACCTTGGTGGCATATATACCACGAACTCATACGACTAAGATGCAAAAATTCTAACAAATCAAGAACAAAAAAATCCCATTTCAGATATCAAAGATAATTATATCATACATGTACCTCATAACAGTAGTACCTTAACTTTGATGCTACTCAAGCTCGAGTTCACATGTGATATGAATATGAAGACAAAGTTCTTAAGCGAGATTTTAAAAATCTCAACTTGCAACTTCACAAAAAAATTTAAGATAATCGCAACCTTCGAGACTCAAATAAATGAGTTTATCAAGAATCCAACAGAAGAATGAACCTCAACTAAACATGCATGTACAACCATCAAGAACCCATATCTCTAAATTTGGAATCCTTGAAGCATTAGGAATTTTTCCTAGGAATAATTTACAATCGTTGAAATTCATGTTTTGGAAATTCTATCAAGAAAAAGAGGAAATAAATTAGTTTGAAGGAAGTTTACAATGGAATTTAAACCAAGAAATATTAAAACCTTAATTTCAAGTCCAGCGAATGCTTCTCAAACACATATTGTTGATGAATCTACGTTGTAAAACAACGGTAGAGCATTTGAGAAGTGCAAGTGAAATTCTCTGGTACATATACATATATACCGTTTCAATCAAAGGGTCAACAATTTTACCGTTGTTCCACTACGTAGATCCATTTTTTATATCACCAAGTTCATCATTTTTTTTTTTTTTTTTGTGTGTAGGTAAATTGAAACTAAACAGACCTGCAGATAAAAGCATTTTTTGTCTTTGTAGTTTGAGTTTTGACAAATAATTCTCTGAATTTTTAAAAAGTGATTAATCACTCTTGCAATAAGCAAAAAATGACAAATTAGTCAATGCCGTTAAAAAAATTGACAAAATCCGTTAAAGGAGGAACAATTTGAATACAGATGCTGTAACATTATTTCAAAAGCTTGAGTATTACAATGTGTAGTGTCGCCTATATATATACATGCTTGCTAGAGATACAAAAGGAAATAGTTTAACAATTACAAGAAACAAAAGGAAATGATTGATTGGGTGTCTATGCTAGGCAATATCTTCATTAGTGTGATGGAGGGTTGCCTTGTGTGGAAAGCTGCATAGGCTGCACTTTCCTTAGAGTGTCGAGTGCATTGTCGAGTGCCGAGTGAAGCAGGTTCTTCTTTTGCTGGAAACTGATTTTTATCAAAGATGACATGGCGAGAAGTGTAGACCCGGTTGGTTTGAAGGTCAAGGCACTGGTAACCTTTCTGAGTACTGTTGTAGCCAAGGAAGACACATTTAGTACTTCTAAAGGACAATTTGTGAGGAATGTAAGGCCGGAAGAAAGGGTAGCATGCACAATCAAAGGTCTTCATAAAAGAGTAATCTGGTTGCTTTTGGAGGAGCTTAAAGTAAGGAGATTGATGTTGCAACACATGGATAGGAAGGCAGTTGATGAGATAGACTGTTGTGAGGAATGCATCTACCCAATAGTGAGTAGCCAAGTGGGCAAGAAGGGACAGGGCAGTTTTAGTGATGCGTTTGTGTTTGCGTTCGGAAATGCCATTCTGTTCTGAAGTATATGGACATGTAAATCGATGCAGGATGCCATGAGTATCAGCGAAATGTTTGAAGGCCATGGAAGTATATTCACCTCCATTATCAGTTTGGAGTTGTTTGATGGAACAGGAAAAGAGATTTTCAACCAAGTTTTTAAATTTAGTAAAGCATGAAAGAACCTCACTTTTAAGCTTAAGAGGATGTAGTGATCCTTGGAGCTTTGGAAAAGATCTCCTCCCAAACAAGTATCTGATGGATCTTTTCCATCTATAAAGGCAGATGGAATTAACGGCCCAATCCCAATCAAATTGAACTTTTCGATCACTCTTAAGGCCTTGGGCTCCAGCACATCAAAGGTATTCACCAATGTTCTCGGCTTGCTTTCTTTTTCAAGAGCTTCAAGTTGCTCTTGAAATGTTGGGATCATGACAGTACACGTACTTGAAGCAAGCAAAAAGGAGGGCTGGTCATGGCTAGCGAACAATGGCAGTCCCGATAATTAAACTGAACATGAGGGGTCATTCACTACAAAAATACATACTTTTCGCCACGTGTACGGTCACTGTACACGTGGCGAACTGTTGGCCACGTGCAAGTGGCCACGTGCGCATGTGTGGCTGATGTGAGTGTCACTAAATACACATTTAGCCACATGTATTTTAATACAAGTGGCTAACATTGGCCATGTGTATTTAAATACACGTGGCTAAATGTATATATATATATATATATATTTTTAATAAAAAAAATGAAAAATTATATATTTTTCTTGATACGTGTTAAGAATACACGTTGCCAAAATCAAAAATATTGCTTTAAAAAAAAGAAGAAGAAAAGAACAGCTGTTCTTTTCTTCTTCTTTTTTTTTTTTTTTTTCCTTCCTAATACGTATACGATATACCTATATATACGAAACACATGCAGAACCAACTCGTCGTCCACTTAGAACTGGCCGGCCGGAGTTTGGAGAGATAGAGAGAGATACAGAGACAGAGAGAGATACAGAGACAAAGAGAAATACACACAGAGAGAGAGAGAGAGAGAGAGTGAGCAAGAGACGTCGGGAAGGCCGGAGGGAAGGCTGACCACGCGGTGGTCAGGAAGCTGGCCAGTGGTCCAGTATTGACGGAGAGAGAGAGAGAGAGAGAGAGAGAGAGAGCGAGAGACAAAGAGAGCGAGAGAGAGAGAGAGAGCAAGAGACGTCAGGAAGGCCGACCACGCGGTGGTCGGGAAGCTGGCCGGTGGTCCAGTATTGACGGGGAGAGAGAGAGAGTGAGAGAGAGAGAGAGAGAGAGCGAGAGACAGAGAGACAGAGAGAGAGCGAGCAAGAGACGTCAGGAAGGCCGACCATGCGGTGGTCGGGAAGCTGGCCGGTGGTCCAGTATTGACGGAGAGAGAGAGAGAGAGAGAGAGAGAGAGAGAGAGAGAGAGAGCGAGCAAGAGACGTCGGGAAGGCCGACCACGCGGTGGTCGGGAAGCTGGCCGGTGGTCCAGTATTGACGGAGAGAGAGAGTGAGAGAGAGAGAGAGAGAGAGCGAGCAAGAGACGTCGGGAAGGCCGACCACGCGGTGGTCGGGAAGCTGGCTGGTGGTCCAGTATTGACGGAGAGAGAGAGTGAGAGAGAGAGAGAGAGAGAGAGAGAGAGAGAGAGAGAGCGAGATGCAGTGCTGACAGAGAGAGCTGGCCGGCGATGCAGTACTGACAGAGAGAGAGAGAGAGCGATATAGAGAGAGTGAGAGAGAGCGATACACAGAGAGAGAGAGAGAGAGAGAGCGATACAGTGAGAGAGAGAGAGAGAGAGAGAGAGAGAGAGAAAGAACAGTGAGAGCGCGCAGAGAGAGAGAGAGAGCGAGGGATAAAAGAGTATATAACGATTTTTTTTTTCTTTTTGAAACTTAAATTAAGAATTGTAATCAGGTGGGCGCGGGACAACTCCCGCACACCTACCTACACCAATTCTGGCCACGTGGCCTAAAGCCACGTGGCCAATTCTCTGGTACATATACATATATATTTTTTTTTATTAATATATATTTGATATTTGCAATTGGCCACGTGTATTAATTACACGTGGCTAATTGGACACGTGTAATTAATACTCGTGGCTAATTGGCCACGTGTAATTAATACACGTGGCTAATTGCAAATATAAATATAAAAAAAAATTATAAAAATATAAATATTTTAGCCACGTGTATTAATTACACGTGGCTAATTGCAAATATAAATATAAAAAAATTATAAAAAAATATAAATATTTTAGCCACGCGTATTAATTACACGTGGCTAATTGGACACGTGTAATTAATACTCGTGGCTAATTGGCCACGTGTAATTAATACACGTGGCTAATTGCAAATATAAATAAAAAAAAATTATAAAAAATGTAAGTATTTTAGCCACGCGTATTAATACACGTGGCTACTTGGCCACGCGTAATAAATACACGTGGCTAACTGTCATCTAGCTACGTGTATTTATTACACTTGGCTAATTAGCCACGTGGCTACAGTAGCCGTTACTATAGCCACGTGGCTAATTGTATGTTTTTTTGTAGTGATTGTTGCTGTTCCTGATGACATCTCCATAACCATTGAAGTAGTAGTAATAGTATATGTCCAAAACCGTGGCAGGTTGAATCCAAAGAAGCGCTAACGGGAGGTGAAGTCCACTCACTGAGTCCGCAGCCCAAGGGAGGAGGATCGTGTGGACTAGGCCCGTAAATGGGCGACCCTCGTTTGCGCTGGACGTGACAAGTTCAGTGAGAGCTTGGGAGCCACGGCGCTTGAGCTCAGACATGTAGTGGCCGAAATCGTCACCGGGTTTAAACCCGTCGTCGTAGCCGTCGAAGAAGGTGGCGAAGGACAAGCCGTCGGGAGCAGGAATTTTGGTCATGCGACGGCCGGCAGGCGGAAACGCTTGTGACGAAGGTAATATGTGCCCTCAAGCGAATGAGGCGCTTGGCGAATTGCAGGCTAGGATTGATATGGCCTTGGGCAGGATATGTTATGACGAGAAAGCTAAGTGGGGGCGGGCCATGATGGTGTGGCTGACTGGCTGTGACTGCTCTGTGAAAATGGGCCTGGTTTGCTCAAATTACAAGACATGCAAGCTAAGGAGTGAGGACGCAGAAGGGTCGTATATAAAGGATGAAGGGATAGGGTTTATGACGTTTGCGGTGACGATTTGGAGAACGGCCTGAGATTTGGAAATTATCTTCTTTCCGACCAAAAAACAAGCTTTTAACATTAACAAAATTAAATATGCGCTCGTGTCCTACACGCGCCGTTACTCCGGTGAAGCTGTCTCCCTATTCCATTGCCGGTGACTTTTTAGGGTTTTCTGCTTTAGTGTTGTGTATTCTCCTTGTTACTATGTACAGTTTGTTTATGTGTGGCTCAAATTTTATTGAAATTTTTATTGTAGGGAGCTTAAATGTAATTCTAGTGTAATTTGGAATTCTGCTTAGGCAGCTGTTTTTAAGTCAGATCTTTCTGACTTAGAGTGTGAGGGGCCTGTCCCTCATTTCTCATCTTGTATGCCTTCGGGCTTTTTAGTATCAATGGTTAGCACATGCTATTCCATTAAAAAAAAAAAAAAAAAAATTAAATATGTGCTCGTGACCAACTTTGTTACGCATTCTGGGCTTTTATCTTCTTTGGTGCCAGCAAGATCAATTTTATGACAGTCGTAATTAACGTCTACTCTGCTGCAATATAATTCACTTTATTTAATTAGGCCCCGGCAAAAACAACAATAAAAAAAAGAACAGAAAAGATATCTACTTCCCAAGTTGTCTGGACAAATAAATGAATGATGCCCTTCCTTTTACATATGTTAGTCTTCTAATTCACAAATTATCTATATTTGAGACAATTCGAATAGATAATTATGAGGAATTTTTTTTTATAAAATTTATTTAACTAAATAAAAATTGGTGTTCAACTACTTATTCTGTCAAACAAGTATCATAAATAGTCTCTCACAAATTCACAATCACCTGTCTGAATTGTCTCAAATTGAAGCAAATAATTTTAAAATAATCTAATCCTGGTTCAAGTCCTTTTTGAGTATATATAAGATGGGCAGCCAATTATTACACGACACTCCATTTTCTTGGCTTGAAGATGTAATACATGCAATTAGTGCGCCTTTTGTTTCTCAAGATCATGTCGCCAGATTTTTATACACATGACAATATGACATGCATGTTTGTTTGAATTAAAGTTATTTTGCTTTCTGCCTACTCAAACAACAGCCTCATGTTGGGTCAATTCCCTTTGCCTTTATCTTAAAAGGGGATGCTTGAGCACATAATTTACCTAACTGAGATCGATGCTGAAAACCATCCAGACCTATATATGTATATTTTGCACAAGAAATGTAGTGAAAGCAAACAACTTCTTACTTTTTAAGTTAAAATTAGCTTCAAAATACAATACAACTAAGGCAACTATGGGGTTTCCCATGCTTCGTTTGCTTCAAAATATTTTCTGAGTATTCAGTACTTGTCAAAAACAAAGCGTTTTAAGGTAAAGTCATTTGGTTGTTTATTTGATGATGACGGTTAAAGTTGTTAGGAGAGGTTGTTTAAAACTCATAAAAAATTAATATTTAGTTAAAAAAAAAAAATTTAAAGAATTTGGCATAAAAAGTTTATTAAAAGTAGTAGTTAATAAAATAGCAAAAGTATATTTTTTAGCTAAAATTTGATTAAATTAAAGTTTGGAGAGCTCGTTGAAAAGCTCTAATTAAGGAGTGGGTTAGTGTATAGTTTTTCAAACGAATAAAATTGCCGTGGAAGGTGTCAACTAAGCTGATCATACGAAGCAATAATGTTGAAGAAAATCGTTATAATATTTTTGATTACTCAGAGACTCAGAGATCAATGGCTTCAAAATCACAAGGTACCTACGTAAATTCCAACGAGCCACAAGCATTCTAATTCATTAACAAAATATAACCCAACGAATTCATCCCTAACAACAACAAGCAGCCTAATTAAGTCAAATGTTTTCATCAGCAAACTTACGCGACACTTCTAACAACATCCTTCTTTAATCTCATCCACAAAGGATTTAAGATTCTCATACGAAGAGCCACCTTCCTTGGTGGCCTCCCTAGCCAAATCCCTCCATTTCTTAGCATTCCTTCTCATTTCTCCCCCTTCCTCTCCACCTCCAATAACCAATTCCAAGCACCTCTTGATCTCATCACTTTCAACAATCCCAACCTCATTTGCAGTCACTCGCACTCCTGTCTTCCACACATCCTGGATTAGCTTTGCGTTTGTCCCTTGATCCGACCAATGGGGATACGCTACCACGGGAACCCCAGAAACCAAACTCTCCAAAGTTGAATTCCATCCACAATGTGTCACAAAGCATCCCAATGAGGGGTGTGACAAAACCTCCACCTGGGAGCACCATGTCACTATCATTCCCCTTTCTTCCAATTCCTCTCTACAACTCAGTTTCTCTTCTTCCTTCTCTTCTTCTTTGTTTTCCTTGGCTCTTATGACCCACAAGAAGGGGCTGCCACAATCCAACAATCCGCGTGCAATTTCCTCCATTTGTTGCTTGGCTAACACCAATAAGCTCCCAAACGACACGTAAATAACAGATGATTTGGGCTTAGAGTTGAGCCATTTGATGTAGTGATCCTTGGAGCTTTGGAAAAGATCTCCTCCGAAAGAAGTATCGGATGGATCTTTTCCATCCAAAAAAGCAGATGGAATTAGCGGCCCAATTCCAATCAAATTAAACTTTTCGATCGCCCTTAAGGCATCGGGCTCTAGTGCATCAAAGGTATTCACTAGAATTCTCGGGTTGCTTTCTTTTTCAAGTGCTTCAAGTTGCTCTTGAAATGATGGAAGTGCAGAAGTATACGAATTTGAAGCAAGCAAAAAGGAGGGCATGTCACGGCCAGCGAGCAATGGTAGTCCTGGTAGTTTTACTGAACACGAAGGGTCATTGCTGCTGTTCCAGATGACATCAGCATAACTATTGAAGTAGTAGTAGTATATGTCCAAAACTGTGGCAGGTTGAATCCAAAGAAATGCTGATGGGAGGTGAAGTCCACTCGCAACTTCGGCCGCCCAAGGGAGGAGCATCGCGTAGATTAAGGCCGTAAATGGGTCACCCTCGTTTGCACCAGACACGATAAGATCAGTGAGAACTTGGGAGCCACAGCGCCTGATCTCGGACCTCTGGTGGTTGACATCGTCACCAGGTTTAAACCCGTCATCGTAGCCGTCAGAGAAGGTGGAGAAGGACAAGCCATCAAGAGCATTGCTTTCGGTCATGCGACGACGAGCGGCAATGCTGGTGACAAAGGTGACACAACCCCCCAAGCGAATGAGGAGCTTGGCGAATTGCAGGCCAGGATTGATATGGCCTTGAACAGGATGTGTTATGAGGAGGAAGTGGGGGCGGACCATAATGATTTGGCCAAATGGGACTGCTTTACTCAAATTATGGCCATGCAAGCTGATTCGTATATAAAGGATGGGGACAGGGGTTATCATGACGTTTGCGGTGACGATCTGGAGAAGCGCCAAATTATCTACTGTCCCACGAAAGGACAAACATTACTCTAGTATTCGACCTGCCACCATTATACAACGGGCTATAGATTTTTAAAATTATTTTTTAAAGGAAAATGACAAAAAGAAATGGGATGGCGGTCGGTTGGAAGTAATTTTTTAAGTTTTATATATTTTTATTATTTTTATTCAGAGTGGTACGTATCACTATTTTACTGATATGGACGTGATGCCTAATTGAATCTATGAAAAAATTTAACAAAATTTGATTTGAGTGAGTGATTTGTAAATTAAGCCTATCAAATAAATCCATGAATTAATTTTGATATTATATAAAACCATTTGTTATTAATTTAGGCCAACAACAAATATCAATGGTGTAATTTTAACCCGTTGTATTTCTCAACGCACATCATTCGTTATTATTTTCCAACTCGGCACCGTTTGGTAAATGGTGGAGTTGTAAAATTTTTGTTTGAGCAATTGATATTATATAAAGTATAAAAAGTTTAGTATTGTTTTATAGAAAAGTAAAAAAAGATTGTTTTGTAGTATGTTTTTTTGTTTGAATAGTAGTAATAAAAAATTATTTATATAATATAAAAAGTGAAAAAAAAGAAAAGAATATTTTAGAATAAAACAAAAAAACAAAAAAGCTAGGGGAAAGAAAATGATTGCCAAACACACTCCGAAGTCCGATCTCTGGGTTTCTCTACATTCATTCTTGTCGAAGCTGCATACTTTTATAAGTTGAAAAGTCAGTCAGGCAACAGACTCCAACATCGATTTATATTATTAGAGAAGGAAATCGAAGAAGAGTCAAAATTCCACGAAAAACCAAACCAAAATGTACTTGGCCCCGGCCACGCGATAAGACTTTGTCAATTCTCTTTTCTTTTTTTTTAATTGGATAAGGAGAGTATTACGGGAGGATTCTTCCCTGCTTGGAAAAGGAGTACGTAGGTGATGTTAAACGCGAAAATGGAGTGGATTTTTCAATAATAGGCTTAATACAAATTAAAGCGGTACGAAAATAATTACAATAACTAAAAAATAGAATCATAAATTATTCATATGAAAAGTACTATAGATTCCTATCGTTACTAAAATTTAATCCTTACTATTAAATGACTTATTTTCAGTTCATTTAAAATAATTAAAAAATGACTTTATTTCAAAAAATAAAGAGGGAGAAAAATCCAGCGAATTTCCAAGATTAATTAATTTGCAATGCTTAAATCATAAGCTATAGTTGATTAAATATATATAAATATGAAATGCTCCATTATTTTGAACAGATCGAATGTGGTATAGCTATTAGAATATTATTAAATAATTAAATCAACAATTTTTATTGGTTTAAAATTTTAAAATAAATAGTAATTTAATAAGCGTAAATCTCATAAATTCAAATTTTGTCTTCGTTTATTAAAAGAAAACTTGAAAACACGCATAAAAGAAGAGCAATTGAATATTAATTAAACGGATTTGGCTTAATTGCTGTAAAAAAAAAAAACTATCGCATAAGCAATATTAATTGCTGCACTTATATTGTAGTTTTTTTTTTCTGCACCTAAACCTAATCCAAATAATTTTCATAAAATAATTCAAACCTTATCAATTGGTTATTGGAGTCGTTGGTAATGTCTCAAATTCATTGCATAGGTTAAGAGAATTGTCAGAAGAAGTAAATGAAGTAGACTGTATTCAACCTGTCACCACTATAACCCAAGTTGTAAACTATCTTCTTTAGTGCCAGCCAGATTTTATACCACGTGTGTTAAAAATGTAGTGAATTAGTGCGACTTTTGTTTCTCATGTCGCCAGATTTTTTTATACACATGACATGCATATGCTTGTTTGAATTAAAGTTATTTTGCTTGCTGCCTACTCAAACAACAGCCTCATGTTAATTGGGTCAATTCCCTTTGCCTTTATCTTAAAAGGGGATGCTTGAGCACATAATTTACCTAACTGAGATCGATGCTGAAAAGACCATCCTGACCTTTTTAACATTTTCCCCATGTCGAATTGAAATATATATATATATTTTGCACAAGAAATGTAGTGAAAGTAAACAACTTCTTACTTTTTAAGTTAAAATTAGCTTCAAAATATATTGAATTCGTATCATATATACTTCTCTACATGCTACTAATATTACAAAGCTACTCAAAATGATGCTATGAGTTATTGAGTTTTGTTTTTGGAATCAAAATTCGAACTAATTTAATTTGATATAGTTAAAAACAAAACATTAACAGTGAATTCTAACTTTTTTTTTAAGGGAAACGTGAATTCTAACTTGGAGAACAATTTTCAATCCAATTCGTTTCGTGTCAACCCCCTTCACCGCTTTTAAGAGTAGGTAGGGATCAATAGAGTTACATGGTAATTTGGAAGTGTGGGCCCTAAAGGTAAAAATATGGACGGATAATAACTATCTGCATTTGCTATTTGCACGTAACCATTATCCATATATATAGATTTAGATAGTAATCCAAAACGCTCGGTACCTTATTACAGATAGCAGATATTAACGACATTTAACAACTGTAATAATCGCGCAGAAGCAAATAGTAATTGCATGACGCGGATACGGATATCTAAAAGCGATAACAACATTATGTAGATGCGAATATTGCTAATAACTGCGTCCACATACGTATTTTCACTCCTAAACGTGGTATAGCTATTAGAATATTATTAAATAATTAAATCAACAACTTTTATTAGTTTAAAATTTTAAAAGAAATAGTAATTTAATAAGCGTAAATGTCGTAAATTCAAATTTTGTCTTTGTTTATTAAAAGAAAACTTGAAAACACACATAAAAGAAGAGCATTTGAATATTAATTAAACGGATTTGGCTTAGTTGCTGCACCTATGCTATAGTTTTTTTACGCCACTTAAACCTAATTCAAATAATTTTTCATCAATTTAATCTTTTAAAATAATTTATACCTTAACAATAGGTAATTGGAGTCGTTGGTCATGTCTCAAAAAAATTCATTGCATATGTTAAGAGAATTGTCAGAAGAATTAAATGAAGTAGACTGTATTCAACATTTCAACCTGTCTTCATTATAACCCAAGTTGTAAACTATCTTCTTTGGTGCCAGCAAGATTTGATGACAGTCGTGTAATTAATATAATTCTCATTAGTTAGTTAGGCCATGGCCAAAAGAAAAGAAAAGAAAAGAAAAATATTTACTTTCCAAGTTGTCTCGACAAATAAATGAATGATGCCCTTCAATTCCTTTCACCATGTTCGTGTTCTTTGACCGTTTAAGGGTAAGAATCTCTCAAATTATATTCGAATTTGAGACAGTTTGAATAAATGATTGTAAGAGATCACTCATGAAATTTATCTGACCAAATAAAAATTAGGTTATTCAACTATTTATTCAAGCAAGTGAGTCTTATAAGTGGTATCTCATAATTATTTACTTGAATTATTTCAAATTCAAACAAAAAAATTTAAAAAGATTCTGATCCTGTTCAAGTCCTTTTTGAGTATATATAGGATAGGCAGCCAATTATTATACGACACTCCATTTTCTTGAGCACATAATTTACCTAACTGAGATCGATGCTGAAAACCATCCTGACCTTTATAACATTTTCCCCTTGTCGAATTGAAAAATATATGTATATTTTGCAAAAGAAATGTAGTGAAACCAAACAACTTCTTACTTTTTAAGTTAAAATTAGCTTCAAAATACAATACAACTAAGGCAACTATGGGGTTTCCCATGCTTCGTTAGCTTCAAAATATTTTTTGAGTTTTCAGTACTTGTCAAGAACAAAGCGTTTTAAGGCAAAGTCATTTGATCGTTTATTTCACGACGGTTAAAGTTGTTAGGAGAGGTTGTTTAAAATCCATAAAAAATTAATATTTAATTAAAATAAAAAAAAAAATATTTAGAGAGTTTGGCGTAAGAAGTTTTTTAAAAGTAGTTGTTAATAAAATAGCAAAAATATATTTTTTAGCTAAAATTTGATTAAAGTTTGGAACGCTTCTTGAAAAGCTCTAATTAAGGAGTGGGTTAGTGTATAGTTTTTCAAACAAATAAAATTGCCGTGGAAGGTGTCAACTAAGCTGATCATACGAAGCAATAATGTTGAAGAAAATCGTTATAATATTTTTGATTACTCACAGACTCTGAGATCAATGGCTTTCAAAATCACAAGGTACGTACGTAAATTCTAACGAGCCACAAGCATTCTAATTCATTAACAAAATATAACCCAACGAAATTCATCCCTAACAACAACAAGCAGCCTAATTAAGTCAAATGTTTTCATCAGCAAACTTTCGCAACACTTCTAACAACATCCTTCTTTAATCTCTTCCACAAAGGATTTAAGATTCTCATACGAAGAGCCACCTTCCTTGGTGGCCTCCCTAGCCAAATCCCTCCATTTCTTAGCATTCCTTCTCATTTCTCCCCCTTCCTCTCCACCTCCAATAACCAATTCCAAGCACCTCTTGATCTCATCACTTTCAACAATCCCATCCTCATTTGCAGTCACCCGCACTCCCGTCTTCCATACGTCCTGGATCAGCTTTGCGTTTGTCCCTTGATCCGTCCACTGGGGGAACGCCACTACCGGCACCCCAGAAACCAAGCTCTCCAAAGTTGAATTCTACCCACAATGTGTCACAAAGCATCCCAATGAGGGGTGTGACAAAACCTCCACCTGAGAGCACCATGGCACTATCATTCCCTTTTCTTCTAATTCCTCTCTACAACTCAATTTATCATCTTCCTTCTCTTCTTCTCCATTTTGCTTAGCTCTTATGACCCACAAGAAGGGGCGCCCACAATCCAACAATCCGCGTGCAATCTCCTCCATTTGTTGCTTGGCTAACACCAACAAGCTCCCGAACGACACGTAAATAACGGATGATTTGGACTTAGAGTTGAGCCATTCGATGTAGTGATCCTTGGAACTTTGGAAAAGATCTCCTCCAAAACAAGTATCGGATGGATCTTTTCCATCTAGAAAAGCAGATGGAATTAGCGGCCCAATCCCAATCAAATTGTACTTTTCGATCGCTCTTAAGGCCTCGGGCTCCAGCGCATCAAAGGTATTCACCAGTATCCTTGGCTTGCTTTCTTTTTCAAGAGCTTCAAGTTGCTCTTGAAATGTTGGGAGCATAAAAGTATACGTATTTGAAGCAAGCAAAAAGGAGGGTAGGTCACGGCTAGCGAACAATGGCAGTCCCGGTAATTCTACTGAACATGAGGGGTCATTGCTGCTGTTCCTGATGACATCTCCATAGCCATTGAAGTAGTAGTAGTATATGTCCAAAACCGTGGCAGGTTGAATCCAAAGAAGTGCTGACGGGAGGTGAAGTCCACTCGCCACGTCCGCAGCCCAAGGGAGGAGGATCGTGTAGACTAGGCCTGTAAATGGGCGACCCTCGTTTGCGCTAGACAAGACAAGTTCAGTGAGAGCTTGGGAGCCACGGCGCTTGAGCTCGGACATGTAGTGGCCAACATCATCACCGGGTTTAAACCCGTCGTCGTAGCCTTCGGAGAAGGTGGTGAAGAACAAGCCGTCGGGAGGGGGGATTTTGCTCATGCGACGGTGGGCGGCGACGGTGGTGACGAAGGTGACATGTGCTCCCAAGCGAATGAGGCGCTTGGCGAATTGGAGGCTAGGATTGATATGGCCTTGGGCAGGAAATGTTACGAGTAGGAAGTGGGGGCGGGCCATGATGGTGTGGCTGTGACTGCTCTGTGAAAATGGGACTGCTTTGCTCAAATCACTAGATCGACATGCAAGCTGTGGGCGCAGAAGGGTCGCATATAAAGGATGAGGGGATAGGGGTTATGACGTTTGTGGTGACGATTTGGAGAACCGCCTGATCGAGATTTGGAAATTATCTTATTTCCGACAAGAAAACAAGCTTTTAACATTAACAAATTAAATATATATGCGCTCGTGATCAACTTTGTTACGCATTCTGGGCTTTTATTTTGTTAACGATTTTTTGTTTTCAAAATAAATAACATAAAATACAAAATATTTATAAAATATTAAAACTTACTTTTATCTTGACGTAGTTCTAAAACTTTATTTTTAAAAATAAAAAATAAAAATGCCACCTAAAAAGGATTAACAATCGAATCCTAAATTATTCATATGAAAAGTACTATAGATTCCTATCGTTACTAAAGTTTAATCCTTACTATTAAATGACTTATTTTCAGTTCATTTAAAATAATTAAAAAAATGATTTTATTTCAAAAAATAAAGAGGGAGAAAAATCCAGCGAATTTCCAAGATTAATTAATTTGCAATGCTTAAATCATAAGCTATAGTTGATAAAATATGAAATGCTCAAGTATTTTGAACGAGAATATGGTATAGCTATTAGAATATTATTAAATAATTAAATCAACAACTTTTATTAGTTTATAATTTTAAAATAAATAATAATTTAATAAGCGTAAATGTCGTAAATTCAAATTTTGTCTTCATTTGTTAGAAGAAAACTTGAAACACTACAAAAATACTGACAATTGGACGCGTGTCTACAGTACCGGTTACTGTAGACACGCGTCCAATTTGACACGTGTCTTATGAGACACGTGTCTAATTGTACAGCCGCCACAATTAGACGCGTGTATTTAATACACGTGTCCAATTGGACACGCGTATTAAATACACGTGTCAAACTGTTATTTTTTTCAAATATAATTTTTTTTTTTTAAATAGAATTTCAACAATTGGACACGCGTATTAAATACCCGTGTCCAATTTGACACGTGTATTAAATACCCGTGTCCAATTTGACACGTGTATTTAATACGCGTGTCCAATTGGACACGTGTATTTAATACAGGTGTCAAACTGTTATTTTTTTCCAAATATAATTTTGTTTTAATTAAATAGAATTTCAACAATTGGACACGCGTGTCCAATTGGACACGTGTATTAAATACACGTGTCAAAATGTTATTTTTTTCTAAATATAATTTTTTTTAACTAAATAGATTTTTAACAATTGGGGACGTGTATTTAAATACACGTCCCGGATTGGTGTAGGTAGGCGCGCGGGAATTATCCCGCGCCCACCTGGTGAGCATTGTTAATTTAAGTTTCAAAACGGAATTTTTTTTTTTTTTTATACACTCTCGTTCGCTCTCTCTCTCTCTGCGCGCTCTCACTATTCTTTCTCTCTCTCTCACTGTATCGCTCTCTCTCACTCTCTCTGTATCGCTCTCTCTCACTCTCTCTGTACCACCGGCCAGCTTCTGTCTCTCGCTCTCTCGCTCTCTGTCTCTCGATCTCCGTCAACACTGGACCATCGGCCAGCTTCCCGACCACCGCGTGGTCGGCCTTCCCTCCGGCCAGCTTCCCGACCATCGCTCTCTCTGTCTCTGTCTCTCGCCTCTATGTCTGTGTCTCTCACTCTCTCTCACTCTCTCGCTCTCTGTCTCTCGATCTCCGTCAACAATGGACCACCGGCCAGCTTCCCGACCACCGCGTGGTCGGCCTTCCCTCCGGCCAGCTTCCCGACCATCGCTCTCTCTGTCTCTGTCTCTCGCTCTATCTCTCTCTCTCTCGCTCTCTCTGTCTCTGTCTCTCGCTCTATCTCTCTCTCTCTCTCGCTCTCTCTGTCTCTCGCTCTCTCTCTCTCTCGTCAACATCGGACCACCGGCCAGTTCTAAGTGGACGACGAGTCATCAGTGCATGTGTTTCGTATAGCAACTCTTAATATTTTTGATTTTGGCAATATTTTAAATAACAGACATGTTCTTTTCTTCTTCTTTTTTTAAAGCAATATTTTTGGCAACGTGTATTCTTAACACGTATCAAGAAAAATATATAATTTATATATATACACACATTTAGCCACGTGTATGTATACACGTGGCTAACAATTTGGAATTTTTTTTTAAAAAAAAAAATCGGTTTGACACGTGTATTGAGATACACGTGTCAAATTGTGCAGTTCGTGACATGCACATTTGACACGCGTATCACGCGTGTCAAAATGCACGTGTCTAACTGTTTGACACGTGTACGACACTGTACACGTGTCAAACTGCACGTGTCAAAATGCATGCATTTTTGTAGTGAAAACACACAAAAGAAGAGCATTTGAATATTAATTAAATAGATTTGGCTTAATTGTTGCAACGATACTGTAGTTTTTTTACACCACTTAAGCCTAATTCAAATAATTTTTCATCAATTTAATCTTTTAAAATAATTCAGACCTTAACAATAGGTAATTGGAGTCGCTGGTCATGTCTCAAAAAAATTCATTGCATAGGTTAAGAGAATTTTCAGAAGAAGTAAATGAAGTAGACTGTATTCAACCTGTCATCATTATAACCCAAGTTGTAAACGGATTGAGATCCACGGCAATTCTTGAGAATTGCCGTGGCAGTTTTTTTAACAATCTAGGCCGTTAGATGTATCTAACGGCCTAGTCTGCATAGAACATACCATGCTGACATGGCTTTTCTTTTTTCTTTTTTTTTTTCGTGATCTTCTTTTGAATCAGAAGATCAACATGGGGGAAATTGAAATTATTTCATTTTCCCCCCAGCCCAACGCTGCTCTCTCTCTCTCTCCTGTGAAACCGGCCGGCCGTTCGTCTCTTTCGGCCGTTCTCTCTCTCCCGGCACCGTCTCTCTCTCTCTCTCTCTCTATCCATCTGTCCGGCCGGCCGTTCTTTCACCGGCAGCGTCTCCACTGCGAGGTCCGTTCCCCCAACTCAGCTAGTCGTTCTCTCTCTCTCTCTCTCTCTCTCTCTCTCTCTCTCTCTCTCTCTCTCTCTCTCTCTCTCTCTCTCCGGCCGGCTGTTCTTTAACCGGCAGCATCTCCACCGCGAGGTCCATTACCCCAACTCAGCCAGCCGCATCTCCTCAGTTGCCGTCTCCACTGTTGACGGAACCAAGGTTAGGTTTCTCTGATTTTTATTTTTATTTTTTTCTGTTTTTTTACACAAGGCACATTTTCTTTGGTCTGTGTTCGTTTTGGTACAGCAAGGCCGAGAGAGAGAGAGAGAGAACCAGACCCGAGAGTGGGTGACGCACGATGGAGGAGAGCTGGTGCGTTTCAACTATGAGGCTCTAAGGTGGGCTCACGGTTGGGAGAGACCAAAGCTAGGTGAGATTCCGTTTTCTTTCTTCTCTATGATTTTGGTATATACCCAATTGATTTATAGTTAAAAAAGTTGTTTTGGGGTTTTATTGTGATTTGGCCAATTGGATTGAGGTGGATTTCGATTCCTCCTCAAGGTATGGGTGTTGGTTTCCTTTTGAGATTTAGGCTTGATTGGTTGGTTGAGAAGCTCTAACCGTGGTGTTTAAAGGAAATATTGTGGGTTGTCTATTAATTTGATTTGTCCCTTGTTTCGGTTGGAGAGGACCGAATTGAATTAAGGTTTTGATTTGAGGATTTTTGGGTGTTGATTTCGGTGGTAATGGTCGGTTATGGCTTGATCGATTGGTGTTTTGTTGTTTGAGATTTTGGTTTCTTGGTTGGTTCTGTAGTTGAAGTAGTGAAGATTGATGAGCTTCATGTTGGCTTGATTTCAGCTATTGAAGAAGGGATTTTGTTTTGGTTGTCTATTGTCTATTGAGCTTCATGTGCTTGCATTGTTTTTAATAAAAAAAAAAACCTTGCAATTTTTTAAATGTGATGGCCATGTTAATTTGTGTTTAGTAGTTCTTTGAACCATGCGTACGTTTTTCATGTCATGAATTTGTAGATGCTGGAACTGTCAAACAAAATTATGTTAAAATCTTGTTGGTGCTCTTGAAGCTTGTGATCACCCCCTTCTCTTGACAGCCTAAATATCACATTTTCAGTCATGTATATGGCTGCTGGTTTCTTGAGGAGCTCTATATTTGCAAATGAGTATAACTAGTGTAACTTGTTTGCCATAGTTTTGTTGGTACCCTCACCTGAGATTCTTGGAAATATTCTACCTCAGTTATTCCATCTTTTGTTGGATTTGAAATTGGGTGGACTGAATGGTAACATTATCATTAGACACATTTATTCTTGACTTTGTTTGCTAAATGAGAATGAAAAAAAAAAAAAAATATATATATATATATATATATATATATATATATATATATATATATATTTGTTTTATTACATGATTAACATCAATTCAGTTAAGTTTTCCTGAACCATCTCTAGGTGCATTTTCCTTATTCTTTTCAAATTCAAATTTTCATTTTATCCCGTAGGCATCGGTAAAATATTTGTGGATTTTGCTTGATTCAACTTTCCTTCTTAAAGTGCTGTAGTATCTCATGTCACTGCCATGTCTTTCCATTGCAGATCACATCCACTCTTATGTTTGTTGCAGCCTGTGCGTCTGCTAGCATTACAGTTCTTATTGACAATGAACTTGGTGTCTGTGTGCAAAACCACCATATGGAATTTCAAATTGCTACGGGCGTGGCTTAGTTGGTTCTCTGCCTTACCATCTCTTCTACTGCGCTAAAAGAAAGAGAAAGAATATAGAGGAATTTGGACTGTGAATCAAGACCTTGTTGGATTGATCTTTCTTGCCTTTTGTGTTTTTCGTAGCCAAAAATTTCAAGTTTGGTTGTGTTTCATCACATGTATAGAACTGCTTATATGAAATTTCTACGTTTTCTTGGGACATTTTGCAGTATGTGTTCTTGTTTTCAGATTGATTTTGTCCTCAATGGACTTTTTTTATGCTGACATACTGCACATTTTGTTCTCCTCCACTGTCTTCGTTTTTTGTTGCTGGAAAATGGAAATGATATTTGATAATTATACATGGAACATTTTTCATTCGGTTCTGGCTTTGCAACAAAATTGGTTGTTAAAAAGGCACCAAATGGTATAAAAAGGCAAATAACGTATTAACGTGCACCAACTTGGTTGTTAAACCTCGTGACCTACAATTTTATTCCCACAACCATAAAATTGACCTCTACATTTCTTAGATATGACTCAGTTGCATATATTGACATTAAAGAGAATCGTGAGCTGGTCAAAAATATAATATATGATCATAAAAATCATGATCTGGTCAAAATTATAATATAAGATCATAAAAAATACAGCCTCATAAGTCAATAAACATCCCATTACAACTTGATGAGTTCCAAGCAATCAACCAAATCACCTAACTTACAACTTAAATCAAAAGAGTTCCAAGCATCCATATAACGTAACTCTTATATATAAAGAACACCAGTTGATTTTTGTACATGGTACAACACCTAACACCTATTACAAATTTACAAGCACCAACAAAAATTACGTCAACTACAAGCTCAGAAACATCAACAAAATTCCCCCAAAAAGATACAACACCAATATTGCCTGATTTTTCATATCCACTGCATTCTATTTTGGCATCTGATTTAAACAAATGATAGGCATCTTTCAACTTGCCATGCGTCAATCATTGTGTTCCAAGAGAAGTCCATATAGCAAGTATTTTCCCAAAAAAATCCCATGCAACATTAAGCTAATCTTTAGATTGTGCATTCCCACCAATCATTGAATTCCAAGAAATCATATTCCTCTCCTCCACTAGCAGCAGCAAAACTACCTAATCGGGTCTCGATTTGGCATTCTATCAAACATTAGCCTAGCGAATTCAACAAACCGAAATCTACAAAAGGTTAGAATTCAACCAACCGAATTACAAGCCCTGCAAGCAGAAAACATGAAAAACATAAGACTTTATGGTAGAGCATTACAGGCCCTGCATGTCGCTAAAACAATTAAATATATATATATATATATATATATATATATATATATATATATATATATATATATATATATATATATATATATATATATTGGCAAACAAATCCACAGAAGGTTAGAATATATATATAATTAGCCTTGCAATTTCCACTTTGCAGAGACGCATTGTCCCTCACAGCAAACTTTTGGAGTCAATTTTTTGCCAGCCCTAACAAAATACAATTTAAATGATATGATGTTGGCAATGGAATAAAAAGAGAATCCCATGAGAAATTAAGATATGGGAGCACTCAACAGTAAAATCAACCACATGGTTTGGGGCAAAATTATCAGCAAACAAACATGCAGTACTTTTTTTGATAAGTAACAAACATGCAGTACCAACAGAGACAAGCAAACTTAGAACAACTCACAAATCTTTGAAGAACAACCCTGAGAAACCACAATTTTAAATCTTCTAGTTTCGTTCAATTTTCTCGGTAACCAAACAAAGTGTAAGGGAGAAAAGCAAGCCCAGAACAACCCACAAATCAGACAAACAACCCATGAAGCCCAAGTCTGCATTACCAAGTTAAAAATCATGTTATAAATGATAAACTTGATGATTACTTGGCCTCAATCAGATTTCAAACGACCATCATAATTAACTGAAGGATAGGATAGACATTGGAATAACATCAGGGCAATGTATGATCTGATTACAATACATGCAACTCAAATATAAAAGAACAGGAGAAACCCAATTCACATTTGAGAAGGAAAGCCCAATTTACCGGAATTAAACAAATAATTTGAAATCAGCCTAAACCAATCAAACCCAGTGGCACAAAAAGAAAACCTATCATTTACACAACTCCCCGCGTTAACCTTCAGATCATCATAAGCGCTACAAGACGAAGAAAAATAACCCAAATGAGAACCCAAAAAATTTCCCAAATTTAAACCAAACCCAGTTCAAATCCAACCAAACCAAACAACCCCAATAGCTCAAATCATAAAACCCACAAAGTACTACCCCACAAAACAAAAGTTAAAACCTATTGACCCAGATGACATTAGCACCTTCCTAGAGAGAGAGAGAGAGAGAGAGAGGCGCATACGTCTAGAGAGCAACCGATGGTGGCCGCTTCATGTCCCCCACCCCCACCGCTCCAGGAGAGTCCAGATCGGGAACTGGGGGCTCCGAAGCCGAGAGAAAATCGCGATCCCAGGAGGTTGAGGAAATCGCCGGGCAAAGGTACAGTTATCAGACGACTTCTTTCGACTTTTTCCGGCAAAAGTATCATCCCCAAATTTTCTGCCTAAAACCCTACCTCCATGGTCAAGCGACTTTGTCTGGAGAAGGGAGAAGGGAGAATGGAGAATGGGTCAGGAGAAAGCGAGGAGAAAGGCGAATGGGTAAGAAAAAAAAGAAAAGAATCAGGAGAAGAATGAGAGAGAGACGCAGACTGAGGTTTGGCCGTTGGGGGGAAGGAGAAGATATTTTTTCTGAGGTTTGACGCGGATCGATGAGGTGGCTCCTTAATAGCCGTTATTTTAAATGAACGGCGTAGATGGGAGAAATTGTGGCTGGGCAATTTTTTGAGATTGCCGGGGATCTCAATCCGTTGTAAACCATCTTCTTTGGTGCCAGCAAGATTTTATGACAGTCGTAATTAATATCTACGCTGGTGCAATATAATTCTCTGGCTAAAAAAGAAAAAGAAAATATTTACTTCCCAACTTGTCTGGACAAAAAGACAAATAAATGAATGATGCCCTGCCTTCCACAGATGTTAGTGTTCTTTGATTGTTCAAGGATAAGATCATCTTCAATTAGGTTAGAATCTGAGACAATTTGAATTCATGATTGTGAGATATCATTTATAAGATTTATCTGACAAAATAAAAATTAAGTCGTTTAACTACTTATCTGGTCAGGTAGATCTTAAAAATAATCTCTCATAATTACCTGTCCAAATTGTCTTAAACTCAAATAACTAATTTAAAAAAATTTCATAAGAAAAAGCTCCATGCACAACTTTGTTGTGCACAACTACTCACATTAGTGGAATCCATATGAATGGAACCTACTTACATGGGTTTCACCAATGGGAAATGATATTTACACTGGGCCCCACCCCAATGTATTTTGTGTGAGTGTAGTTGTTGTGAGGGTGATATGTAAGTATCATTTCCCTTCACCGATTGAGTGGTTGTGCACAAACAACCTTGTTGTGCAGGAATCGGTTCCTAATTATTACACGACACTCCATTTTCTTGGCTTGAAGATGTAATTATACATGCAATTAAATGAAAATTTAGTAAATTAGTGCGACTTTTGTTTCTCATGTCGTCAGATTTTTATTCACATGACATGCATGCTTGTTTTTGCTTGCTGCGTGCTGCGTGCTGCCTACTCAAAAAACAGCCTCATGCGGGTCAATTCCCTTTATCTTAAAAGGGGATGCTTTTACTCAAAAAAAGGAAAAGAAAAAAAAAGGGATGCTTAATTTAAATAAATAAAAATAATGCTTGAGCAAATAATTTACCTAACTGATCGAGATGCTGAAAAGACCATCCTGACCTTGTCGAATTGAAAAATATATATATTCTGCACAAGAAATGTAGTGAAAGCAAACTTCTTACTTTTGGTGTTAAAATTAGCTTCAAAATGCGCTAAAAGGGAACGATGGGGTTTCCCATGCTTCGTTAGGTTCAATCTACAAGGTAGCTCGGGAGGCGTGGCCCTAGGGTAAAAATGTAAGCGGATATTAATTACCTGCATTTATTATTCGCACCTAATTACCATTATTCGTATATGCCGATGAGATCAGCAAAAATTTTTATCCACATATGCGGATGTAGATAGCGATTTAAGGGTATGCGGATGCGGTTAATAACAGCAAACACGTTCCCTTTTTATATAATATTTATTTAATTAAATTCACTAAAACGACGTCGTTTTGAATCTCGAAGTTTAGGACCTTTATGTTATGTTATTTTTTTTCACTTTCATCCCAAAGCCATACTTCATTACATTTATTTATTCTTTAGGTAATCCAAATCCTCCATTACTCTATGAGCTAATGTCCATTTTATGGCTGATAATCGTGAATTTTATAACAAGTGAAATCTTAATTTATTTAAACTTACATATAGTAATAACCGTATTATTTAATTTTGCTTATAGATTTAGATAGTAATAATAAACGCTCATTACTTCATATACGGATAGCGGATGTTAACCGCATCTAACAACTGTAATAACCACACAAGAGTGGATAATAATTATATAACGCGAATGCAGATACCTAAAAATAATAATCATATTATATAAATACAAATATTAGTAATAACTAGATTCACATTAACATGTTCACTCTTAAACGTGGTCCCCAAGCCATCCTCAATTTTTTTTTTGAACAAATAGCATGTGCTATTTAGGATCTGAATGCCCTAAGGCTACATCATGAGAAATGAGGGACATGTCCCCCCACATATTCTTAAGTCAGAAGGATCTGACTTAAAAAAACAATTACATATGTAGAATCTCAAATTTCACTAAAATTACAATTAGCCCCTAAACAAAGAAAATTCTAGTATAACTTGAGCCACACATAAGCAACTGTACCTAGAAACAAGAGAATACACAAACACAACTAGCAGAAAATACAATCCAAAAACGTCAAAGGGGGAGCACTGCCTTCGCCGGAGACCGGCGCGTGTACAACACGCGCCTCCCCCGAAACCGCCAGCTGACAGATCAGCCACCCAGAGCCCCGACCGCCGCCTTTGCTCGGCGAAAAAACGCCGAAACAAGACACCACGCGCCGGTAGAAGAGAAAACTTCACTAGCGCGTGACAATCACGCGCCGGCCACCAGTGATCTCGACAGCCGGAAACAGCAGCGGCGAAATAAGAAAGCGCCGGTGAACCCATCTGGGCGACGCGCGTCTCAAGAAAGTCAATGGATAGCCGTAGATCTAACGTCAAAATTTGAAGACAATTAATGCACAATACGCTCCACCGGGGAGACAAAACAACGATAAAAACACCCCGTCAGACACCTCGAGAAGGACCTCCTGCATAGAGAACAAGCCATCCTCAATTTGTGGAGGAGAAAAAACAGCGGTTCAACACTATCGGACTTGTGGTTGTGCAGAGAAAGACAGAGACAAATCAGGCTTGATTGGCTTCTTTTTAGGCTTTTAGGGATAGGCATGAGTACGTCATGAGAGATTGACAGTTTATAGTTTATTAGTTTTATACTTTTATGGGACTCTTTGTACGTCATTCATCACGCAAAACGTCTCTTGGATTTTCATGTTCATGCATGTCACTCTTTCTTCTCTCCGGCTCGGATATCATTAATAAATAATAACTAAAAGAAGATGCTCCGAGAAGCTTCTTTCAATCATGTGCTTGGCAGGACTAGAAGTGTGTTTGGCAAACACCCTCTTCTCCTTTCTATTTTTTTTTTTTTTCACTTTTCTAAAAAAAAAAAAAAAGTCAAATCCAAAACATTTTAACTTTTTTTTTTTTTTTTTCACTTTTTATATCACATCAATTATTTTTTATTATTATTCAAATAAAAAACCCTACTACAAAACAAAACAAAAAAAAATTACTTTTCTATAAAACAATTTTAAGCTATTTTATATTTTATATCACATCAGTCACTTTTTACTACTATTCAGACAAAAATTTCACAACACAACTATTTACTAAACACACCCTAGGACTGGTGGCTCTTTTTTTTTTTTTTTTTTTTTTTAAGAAAAGATAAACTTTCATTAAAAACAAACAACATTACAACATCATGCACCACGAAGGTGAACATAATCAGACACCCTAAAGGTGTACATACATCTTTAATCAATGCTGACAATTGCTACTAAAAAAACCCAGCCAACAGAATGATGTATCTACGTTGACATACACCTTTACTTGAACAGGGAGTCGATCACACATTCTGGGCGACTGCCAAAGACTAAGTTTATATGCGTACAAAGCAAACTGTCTAAGGAAACATAAACAACACAGGAAAAGCTCAACAGAGAAGCTATCTGCCGGAGCAGCAGCCGCCAGAGACAAACCCATCAACCCTCAAACGCCAAAAGCTTCCGAGCACCACCAGAACCACCAACCACGACGAAAACCCGGGTTGTAGCCATCACGCGCAGCCCCAATCCGAAATCCACACAAGCGCGTGAAGACTACGCGCCAACCGCCGAGAGACTGCACAACCGTGGGGAGCGGCTGGAGCACCAGAAATTGAAGGCGATCAAGGCTGAATGGCGCGTGTCCAACAGAAGATGACGGAAACTCGTAGATCTAGCCTCCAAAATCTAACAGTGAACAAACACGAATCACGATCTCTGCCATCGACGCGCCATGGACAACAAGTTCCCGCCCGGCACCTTCACCAAAGAACTCTCCTACCTTTACAAACTAAAAACAGAAAAACTAAACACCCACCGGATCCACATCGAGGAAACTAAACATCCACAACCCATACGGTTGGGAGACTCAAAACTTCAACAAAAAACCAACTAACCAAAAAAACCAGGGAGGAGGGAGGCGTGGAAGCCTCCCTCCCCCAAAAACAAAGCAAAACTGACGGTTCTTTCTCTCACTAGAAAACGAGAGCTTCTCTCACTAGAAACGACTCCTGGTGGCTCTTAATTGCTCAAACTTATCTTTTGCATTAATAATTATGGTGCGGATAGGTTCAAAATTTTAGTTTATTGCATTTAATGTGTATATGGTATTAGTGATTTTAGGCTAATTGAATGTCGACAGTCTAATCAAATAAACCGTCTCTGCTGATTAAAGTGAAAACATTTCCATTGAGATTCTTCCAACCCCATGGTCAATTTTCACACCTTTTCAAATAACTAATAATAAAAAAAAATATATAAAAAAAAGGAGAAAAAATAATTAACAAGCATATACCCTATAATTATTTTGACTTTCGACTTTAAAGTATAGGTGTAAATCCGGACAGGTTATAACAGGCCGACAAACCGGCTCTGGGTAACCGGAAAACCAGGTTGGTATGTGGTTATTTATAACAGAGTAACCGGATACCCGGAACCGGAGTCGAATATTAATTTTCAAAACACCCGGTTATAACTGGGTAACCGGCTCCGGGTATATATATATTTTTTATAATATATATTATTTTTGAATGGGCTACTATATATATGTTGGAAATGGGCTTTTTGGGCTAGGCAAAGGACCACACGACATCCAATAACTCAAAAAGTCCAATATCTTACCGCACCCACCAATAGTCCAAATTGTCCAATATCTAGAAGATTAAAGAAATTTCATTTCCACCTTATGGTTCAGTCGTCGAGAGTCGAGACAGAGGGAGAAAAGAGAAACACGAAGCACTAATTTTTGGTTCTCAATCTATCTTCGTCCGTACGATCCGTTGGTCTTCTTCTCCTCCTTCCAGTCCTTCGTGTCTTGCAGAGAACCGGTATCAGAGATTAGAGACTTTTGGTAACTAATCGAGTCCTTTGGTTCGAATGGGACTGACTACTGAGCTGTGGTTCCTATGAGCCAGAGGACGACACTGGTTCGGGCGTCCAATTGGTCCGATCAGAAATTTGGGTTTTTTTTTTTTTTTTTTTGCCTTTCGACTGGCCGGCTTTTAATGCTCCATAATTTCTGCATTTGGGTTCTGGGTTTTTTTTGCAGATCTAGCATTTTTATTTTTTATTTTTCATTTTGTGCTTTCTATAAATCCAAATATATGATTGCATGCGTTGTTAGATTCGAACTGATTTTGTTTTTTCGTTTTGATTTCGTTTGGTTGCTTGGAAAATGCTTGATGAGGAACTGGTCCGCATACCTGGTTTTCCGGGGACCGTACCCGGTTTCAGAGCCGGTTATTAATTTTCAGTAACTGGAGACCCCGGAGCCAATTTCCTATTATTAGCCAATAACCAG
Organism: Alnus glutinosa; assembly: GCF_958979055.1. NCBI lineage: Eukaryota > Viridiplantae > Streptophyta > Magnoliopsida > Fagales > Betulaceae > Alnus > Alnus glutinosa. Next base: position 9,916,776 of record NC_084886.1, read on the forward strand.
AAACTCGCTCCGGATTTACACCCCTACTTAGTTTCAAAGCCGGTTATTGATTTTCAGTAACCGGAGACCCTAGAGCCAATTTCCGATTATTGGCCAATAACCGTGCTCTGGGTTTACACCCCTCCTCAAAACAGAGAAAAAAATAAAGAATAAACATACCATTTAAAGTTAACCAGCAAGTCAAAATGATTTACAACAATAATTCGACCAACCTTGGTGGCATATATACCACAAACTCATACGACTCAAATCAAGAACAAAAAAAGCCCCATTTCAGATATCAAAGATAATTATATCATACATGTACATCAAGACAAGTACTTACATGCAGATATAATCCAACCTGGTTATTGGTAATCATGTTATTTATCTTAAAGCTCAAACTGCTTAAGCTGGCTCAAGAAGAGGACACCAGATTCTTGGGCGTAAATATAATATTCCTTCCTTTCACACTAACACAATCAAACCCAAATCCACACAGAATTCTAGCTCATCATCAACACCAGTCACTTTCACAATGCTGAGCCACCATAACAGTATAGTACCTTAACTTTGATGCCACTCAAGCTCGAGTTCACATATGATATGAATATTATGACAAAGTTCTCAACTTGCAACTTCTCAGAAAACTTTTAAGATTATCGCAACGACCTTCGAAACTCAAACAAACGAGCTTATCAAGAAATCCAACAAAACTATGAACCTCATGAAATAGGATGGAAAACTTAAAGACAAATAGTAGAATAATAGAATAAAGACAAAAGAATTTTATGTAAGAAAGAGAAAGAAAGAGAGAAAGCGGAAGCGTATAATAGACTACATTGTGCTTCTTTATTGCTTAATTGTTTACAATACAGAGGTCCCTATTTATAGGGTGTAAAGTAAATACAAATATGGTAATCAAATTCTCATCAAATATAGTAATTAAATCCCCATAATTTGATTACAACACACCATCAATGTAGAATATTACAATATCAATCAAATATGGAATATATGGAAAGTATATTATACTTTCCATATATTCTAGCCCTTCATATCTTCTAATATCCCCCTTCAAACTCAAGGTGAAAGATTTTGGAATCTTGAGTTTGCAATAAATGCTTATTCTTCTTCTTTTGGAGATGACAACGATCAACGACAGTCAACGACGATGAATGAAGGAAGTCGGCGACGGTGAAGATGCGCCTTAAATATCAATAGGCCAACTATGGGCCAAAGAAAGTGAAAAGAAAAGAAAAGAAAAGAAAAAGATTGGGCCAATTACGGGCCAAAAAGAAAAAGTGAGCCAACTATGGGCTAAATAAGGCATGATATCACTTTTCAAATGCCAAAATAAAATGGACCAACTATGGGCCAAAGAAAGTGAAAAGAAAAGAAAGATGGGGCCAACTTTGGGCCAAAAGAAAGTGAGCCAACTATGGGCTGAAATGGGCATGGGTTTTAGAGAATACCTCAAATGCCAAAAGAAAAGAGAGATGGTGCCAACTATGGACCAAAAGAAAATGAGCCAACTATGGGCAAGAATAATATGGGCAACTTGGCCTCTTTTGATTTTGATTTTTTTTTTTTTTTTTTTCAATTCTATTTTCTTCTTCTTCTTCTTCTTCTTTTTTTTTTTTTTTTTTTTTTTTTTTCACTTCTATTTTCTTCTTCTTCTTTTTTCTCATTTTTTTTTTTCATCTTCCCGAGACTACCCATTGGGCATTCACTGCCAAAACTACATCTTTTTTTTTTTTTTTTTCTTGAACAACAACCAAAGTAACAACAATCATTTTACCAGATAACTGCTACAAGAATTCGCAGGAATAAAAGAAGATACGAGCACAACCTTGAAGGGGACGGTGGGACTGATGGACGGCCGGCAAAGGGACGGTAAGATGGTGACTGCGAGGGTGAGGAGAAGCTCTACTTGCAACGGGCCATGGATGACCGGAGGAAAGGGCGCCAACGTTGGGCCTGCACAACCGAAGGAGAAGGCGCCGAATCTGAGAAGTGGACGACGGCAGAGAGACCGATCCCGACTGTGAAGTGCGAAACTCGGCTGGGTTTGTCGGAGATCAGCAGTAACAAAGTAAGATCTGACGCATGCTGTGTATGAGAGAAGCAATATCTGATGCTTGCTGTGTATGAAAGATTAAGAACAAGACAAGGGTTTTGGATTGTAGGAGACACAGGTGGCGTGGGTTGGAGTAAAGCTTATCTCCAACTCACGCGCACAATTTGTTTGAAGAAGAAGAAAAAAAAAAGAAAACACAAACCAAAGGAAAATGAAGAAAAACAAAAAAGAAGCAAAAACAGGTTCTGCTTTGGAGTGAGATTTTTTTTTTTTTTTGAATAAAAAAAAAAAAAGGAATAACAATACAAAAAGAAAAGACATCTAAGGGGAAAGGAGATTTTTTTTTTTTTTTTGGTCAATAATACACAAAATTTATGGTGAGGAGATCTGCAAAATAATGACTATCAAGAGAAAAATGAAATATAAGAAAACAAAAAAAATAAAATAAAATTTCACAAGACCATTAGATGAAACACTGGCGTTAGCCTATAGCTCTGATACCATGAAAGAAAATATAGTTGCTCTGATACCATGAAAGAAAATACGATAGGATGGAAAACTTAAAGACAAATAGTAGAATAATAGAATAAAGACAAAAGAATTTTATGTAAGAAAGAGAAAGAAAGAGAGAGAGGAAGAGAGAAAGCGGAAGCGTATAATAGACTACATTGTGCTTCTTTATTGCTTAATTGTTTACAATACAGAGGTCCCTATTTATAGGGTGTAAAGTAAATACAAATATGGTAATCAAATTCTCATCAAATATAGTAATTAAATCCCCATAATTTGGTTACAACACACCATCAATGTAGAATATTACAATATCAATCAAATATGGAATATATGGAAAGTATATTATACTTTCCATATATTCTAGCCCTTCATATCTTCTAATACCTCAACTGAACATGTACAACCATCAAGAACTAATGTCTCTAAATTTATAATATAATCCTTGAAGCATTAGGGATTTTTCCTAGGTATAATTTACAATCAGTGAAAATCATGTTTTGGAAATTCTATCAAGAAAAAGAGGAAATAAATTAGTTTGAAGGAAGTTTACAATGGAATTTAAACCAAGAAATATTAAAACCTTCAATATTTCAAGTTCAGCAAATGCTTCTCCAACACCTACTGCTGATGGATCTACGTTTTACAACGGTAGAGCATTTGAGAAGTGCAATTGAAATTTCCTCGCCTCTTTTAAGCTGTGTTGATTCCATTTCAATGAAAGGTCAACAATTTTACCGTTGTTCTACCACGCACGTAGATCCATTTTTTATATCACCAAGTTCATCAATTTTTATTATTTTTTTATTTTTTTTGTGTAGGTGAATTGAAACTAAATAGACCTGGGGATAAAAGCATTTTTGTTTTTGTCTTTGTAGTTTGAATTTTGACAAATAGCTCTCTGAATTTTTAAAAAGTGATTAATTAATCACTCTTGCAGTAAACAAAAAATGACAAATTAGTCAATACTGTTAGAAAAATTGACAAATGTCACCCAAATTGCGGAAAAAGTTGACTTAAATATTATTGCGAAAAATAGAAGAAAAAAAAAATTGAGTGTTTTGCGACGACCATTGCTTTGCCGTCGCCAAAACCTGCTTTTCTAAACCCCTCATTGCTCTATGCTCACAACGAACAAGAATCAAGTGCAATAAGCTACTTCTATTGTATGAAATACGCGCGGGCGCGAAGTTAATATATAGAGAAATTTTTCGTTTTATTTTCTGCATATTTTTTGTTTATTTGTTTATTTATTTTCTTTTATAAAACATGTATAAATTCATCATTGAATCTATGAGACCACTGGTGAATTTTACAGATTCAATAATAAATTTACAAAAAAAAAAAAAAGCAAGAAAATGACATCCTTATATACCTTGTTAATCGGGTTTGTAATAACCGTACCAGCGGTTATCGGCTGGTACCCGATTATCCGGACCGGTACGGTGCCCCTCACAAAGACCAACTCAAGCAAAGTGCAAAGTGCAAACTGAGAGTCTGAGACGATACCCCTCACACTCACAAAGACTAACTCGAGAAAGAAAAATCTGAGAAGAAATGAAGAATTGAAGAAATTAAATTATAAAAGAAAGTGAAGAATGCAGTGACGACAATGCAAAGTGCAAAGTGCAAACAGATAAAGAGAGAGCCTCATAGCCCACCAAACCTCAAATGGCATTGACAATTGACGGCTGAGGGCCGGGTTAAGGCACATATGCAGAATGCGTGAGGGAGACGGATTCGGCGGAAAGGAAAAGAATGAGGATCAACGTAAAACTTACAGGCTAAGGCTAATTTAGTAATTTTTTATTTTTTAAATTTTAATATATATTTTCATTATATATATATACCCGGTTATTGGTTATAACCAGGTATATATAAATGCTAAAACAGGTAACCGCTCCTATAGAGCTGGTTACCGGTTATTTCCAACCGGTCGGTACTAAACCAATTTCTCGGTTACCGGTTGGTACTCGGTTACTGTAATTTAATATGAAGATTTCTAATAGTTAATTTAGTATGAAGATTTATAAGTGATGTATTTATATTATTTTTCTATTTTGGATTAGGATCTTCTAGAATTTGGACAGGTGATTGTGATAGACCATTTATAAAATTTACCTAACCGGATAAATAGTTGAACAACCTCTATGTGTGCTGCTTGCACATGTTAGAAAAAAATAAACGAAAGCAGAAAAACGAAATGCTCCTAAGGCGTGTTACAACGTCACTTTCTGATAAGTCTTGAATTATTCGATTCAAGACCTCTTAATTTGCATTTGTTAGACCTAGTTTGTGTTGTATATATAACGTTTTGTTGTAGTTTTGTGTTATGTCTTATTTTCAGGTCTTATTTGAAATCTAATTCAAAACACTTGAATTTGACCTGAAAATACATCAAGGGTAATTTGGTCATTTCCAGAGTTCGAGGTTGATCCTGAAAAGTTGAAAAATTGTCCAAAGCATTTCGATCGATCGATTATTTGTACAGCCAATAATTCGATCGATCGACTTTCAGTCGACCCAATTTCGATCGATCCAGATGCGATCGATCGATTCTCAGAGCATATTAAATTCAATTGATCAAACTTCGATCGATCGAAATATATTCGATCAATCGACTTCGCATCTTCCAAAAGGTCCAGATATTTTCAAATCTTTATGCGATCCAAATCAAAAGTTGAGTTCTATGGACAGAAATGGACGGCAACCAGCACTGAATACTTGGCTAGAATTAACTATTGTAGTCTTTTTGTAAATCCAATTTCCTTTATATATGGAATTCGAATTTAGGTTTAGTTTATGCATCTTTTGGGGGTTTCGAATTTTCTCAGGTGTATCACTTTAATATCTTGTGTTTTAGTTTATTCTGATGCACGTTCTTTGGGCCAAAATTCAGAGAACAATTTCTTCTTCTTTTTCCTCTTTGTTCTTCATGTTCTAACTTAGGTTTATTTTCTTTTCTTTTTTTTGTAATCCGAATTTCAGAATTTTAATATAGTTGTTTTTGATTCATTTTCTTCTTGTTTCTTTACTGTTTTCCATAGATTTCATGCTTAGATTAGATTCAATTATGCATAGCTAAATTAGTTCTTAGGGTTTGATCAAAATCGTCTCCAAAAATCATAAAGTGTTCTTGATATTCTTGAGTTTTTCTTGATATGTTTGATGATTGTGTAAGGCTAGAGGATTTCAAAACTCATGCTAAAAAATTTTGTCTTCAATATTCCAATCCATTTATTCATGAAAAATAGTTATACTTGTCTATGAATTTTCTTGATTTCTTGAATAAAACCAACGTTTTTTAAAGAGAACGATGTCTTTTGCAATAGTTCTATTTGACATGATATGTGTTTACTTATTAGAGTTACCTTGTAGGGTATACTAGGGAGCTCCGATCGTTTCACACCTTTGGTAGTATAAATCGTCTTTCAATTATAGTGTAACTTTTACGTGATGTGATCGGTGTGAAACTAGATACCTTATCATTGTGGCCTAATTATGGTTTTTCATGTATTGTGTATACTTATTAAGATGTTTTATAGAGTAGTAAGTTAAGGAACATTAATCACCCCACACATTTTGTAGTGTAAACGTTTTTCAATTATAGATTAATTTTTACGTGGGGTTGTTTAATGTGAAACTAAGTGCTTTATTATTACGTCTTAACTAAAGTATTTTTATGTCGAGGTCGTCGTAATAATTGACGCCTATTACGCGTTCATATCATGCATATTAGGAAAATCCATATAGACTTAAGCATTTCATTGGTTTAGGATTAGATTCGATCATTACCCTAAGTTTTCTTTTAAAGTTCGTTTTCATTTTCCGCTTTCCTTTACTTTACTCGTTGTAGCTTCAATTCTACAACATTTACTTTTATTTTTATTTCAAAATTAGATTAAATACGTTCATTTGAATATCCCGTTACGCAAAACAACCATCAATCTCTGTGGTTCGATAACCCTTACTATAGTACAATTGATTCATACTATTGCGAAGTGGTTCAATATATAAATTTAAAATCCACGTATCGTGTCGTTGAGACACGTACCACTTTCCTTGAAAAATTATTTGCCCCCACCAGAAATGTATGCAAAAGGTTACAACAAATATTTCTCCAGGATACAATGGAACGCAGAATTCTCTGTTTGTTTATTTGGGTTTTGCACTAACGAAAATTAAACCCGAACACTTCCAGATTTTTCTATTATAGCAAGAGACAGACAAATACTTTTTTTAAAATTTAAAATACATAAGGTATCAGAAAAAGCACACTAGATAAAAGAAATTTTGTCATCTCTTTTATTAATATTTTATGATAAATCTGACCATCAGATCAAATAGCTGTCCATGATAATTTAATAATAACCATTAGATCGTTATTAATTAATCACAACCATTAGATCAAATGTGATTTGATCTTACAGTTTATTTTAGTGATGGTCCAGTAAATCCAACCACTGGATCTACCTAAAAAGCATCCTATGGTTTAGATTAAACCTCCAGATCGATTGATCATCACCATCCAAAATTGAAAGGTCATGATTAGATTACTTCAAGCTAAGTGCCAAGTGCGCCACTAGCGCTCTACAACCCATTGTCACACACGCGCGAGCGTGCATTCGGTGCTTCGCACCGTACTAGAATATACACGTAAGAGTATACACCCAAACATTACTTTAAATACTTAAAGTGTGTTGAGCGTTATAAATGTCAACTACAGTTTCTCTTTTTTCCATGTGGGACTATCTTTATTTAATGTTCTTTATCACATTTCTTTTAAATCATTGGATTAAGCTTAGGTGCTGTAAATTTTTTTTACAGCACCTATGTTGTAGTAAATCTAAGGGTTTGGATTTGATTTCAAGGGTTTGAAATCAAATCCATATTCTAAATCATTCTCAAGACACAAAATACATATATATACATAATAATTTTAAGGGGTAATTACCTTTTTCCCCCATGAACTACCAAAAAATGCGCAATGCCTCCATGAACTACCAACTCGACCAAAATAGAGCATTCAACTACTAAAGACAACCATTTTCCCCCATTCCGTCAGTCAAAAGGGTTAAAACAAACGGTTAACGGGTCATATGCCGTTTTATATGGGGGCATGTTGGAAGATGATGGTAGTTCATGGGGGGAAAAGAGGAAGATGGTGGTAGTTCATAGGGAGAAAAGAGGAAAAAAATGAGGGTAAAACGGCGTGTGACTGACGGAATGGGGGAAATGGTTATCTTTGGTAGTTGAATGCTCTATTTTGGTCGAGTTGGTAGTTCATGGGGGCAACGCACATTTTTTGGTAGTTCATGGGGGAAAAAGGTAATTACCCCTAATTTTAAAAATACTTTAACAGGACACGGTCCAAGCACATGGTCCACCTGTCCTAGTATTGCACGGCACCCAATCCAACTCGATCCACCCACAGGTCACAAATACCCTCGTTAGATTACAGAAAACAATGGCGATGTAATCCTGCCGGCACCGACAATAATTGGTCGACTACTTTGGGTAATAATGGTTACACAATGAACACTGCTCATCTTTTTCTTTTCTTTTTATTTTTAACGTATGGAATCGCTTGAGACATGATGCACATAGACATAGTGTGCTGAGGTCCGAAAAAGGAGCACCAAACCAATGGGCGAAAAAGGAATAACTTGATTTACATTAAGCATTTTATATTTAAGGAAAAAATATAAAAAATTCAAATGCATTAATATGACCTATCAAACTACTAAAATGTGCTTAAAAAATGTCATTTTTGTCGAAATATTCTTATAATATCATTATTCTCTTAAAAACTAAAATAAGAGGTTATTAGTTTGAAGGGTCACATTAGTACATTTGGTAATTGAGGGGGTTATTTTAAAATCGGCGGTTAGTTCAAGAATTTTTTATTATTTTTTTATATATTTTTTTCCTATTTAATCAATTAATTAGGCAATTCGTTCGATTTTTCTCTCTCTTTTTCTGTGGGTTCATTCACTTGCAATAAATAAATAAATAAAATTTGAAATTTTGTGTCCCAGAGAAAGCAGTGCCATAGATGCAACTCACCGAGCAGATCGATCACATGCATGCATGATCAACCCCAGTCAGCCCTTGACCCTCTCTTGTAAAGCCCCCCTCCAAATCGTCATCTCAAACGTCATATATAAATGGTGCATACGAAATATAACATGATATTTAAAAATTTATAAATTAAACCTAATAATTATATATCGCACAGAACAGTCGTACATTAACCCTTTCGCGCTCCAACACGATCATGGTGCACCGCCACTTCCTTGTTGTTACACATCCTGTGCAAGCTAAGGCCATATAAATCCTGGCCTCCAATTCGCCAAGCGCCTCGTTCGCTTGGGAGCGCATGTCACCTTCGCCACAAGCGTCTCCGCACACCGTCGAATGACCAAAACCCCTACGTCAGACGGGTTGTCATTCGCCACCTTCTCTGACGGCTATGACGATGGGGTTAGACCTAGCTAGTGATGATGCCGCTGACTACCTTTCGGAGCTTAAACGCTGTGGCTCCGTAACTCTCACTCAACTTATCGTGTCCAGCGCAAACGAAGGTCGCCCATTTACGGGCTTAGTCTAGATGTCCAGCGCAAACTGGAGGTTCTGCCTTATCATCATATTGTAAAATAGAAAAGATGCTTTTTTTCAGTAGCTAAAATAGCTCTTGCTGTCATAGATGTTCTTATATTAATAGTATTTAGTTAATACGAGCTGTGCTAGAGGAGAAGTACTAGAGCGTTTACTGTAGTCTTTGCGTTTACTGTGATTTTTCTAGAGTTTTTTAAGCTGAGCCGGCACTAATTTTTTTTTAAACAAATTCTCAGTCCTTCATTTGGCTGCAGTCCTCTTTTCTCTCTCCAGTTTTTGTGATATGAGAGAGAGAGAGAGAGAGGATTTTTACAGCAGCTGTTATTTATTTTTTCTTTTTCTAAACAACGAGCTGCAGGCTGCAGCAAATGAAGGACCAAGAATTTTCTTTTTAAAAAAATTCGTGTCAGCTCAACTTAGAAGGACCCCAAATAAAACTACAGTAGACGCTCTCATGCTAGAGATGCTCTTTGGAATTATTTTACCATGCATATGTGTAAGTCTCATGAGCATATGAAAGTCTGATTCTGGACATGTAAAGCCTGGTGTGCTGCCTTTCATGGTCGCCATCAGGGTTTGGAGGCATTACAAGGCAAACAAAACGACTGAATCTGTTGATCCCCCGCGCCTTGAAAGGTGTATATTCTGTGACTCTGAGAAATTGAAGCATCCAACGTGCTTCAAATTGGGCTTGTTTGCAACACGCAAGCTTCTGTCTCACTAAAAGACCATCCATGTTTGACCCATTCCTCGTCCTCTCCAAAAGACGAGAAATTCCAAATCACAGATTCAAAACCTCCTCCATATCGTCACCACAATCGTCAATATACCTACTCCCACGTTTTATTTCCAAATCGTCACCACAAACGTCATACTCATACTCCAATCTTCTATTTAAGTCCACAAATGGATTCCTAGCACATCACACCAAACACGATCATGGTGCATCCTCACGTCCTCCTTGTAACATTCCCCTCACAAGGCCAAATCAATCCAGCCCTCCAATTCGCCAAGCGTCTCGTTCGCTTGGGCGCGCATGTCACCTTCACCACAAGCGTCTTCGCCCACCGTCGCATGACCAAAACCCTTACTCCTCATGACGACGGATTGTCGTTCGCCACCTACTCCGATGGCTACGACAACGGGACTGAACCCGATATTGATTTTGACGACTACATGTCCGAGCTCAAGCGCCACGGCTCCCAAACTCTCACCGACCTTATCCTTTCCAGCGCAAATGAGGGCCGCAGTTTCACGTGCTTAGTATGCACAACGCTCATCCCCTGGGCTGCGGACGTGGCGAGTGGACTTGACCTCCCATCAGCGCTTCTCTGGATTCAACCTGCCACGGTTTTCGACATATACTACTACTACTTCAAAGGATATGGTGATCTCATCGAGAACAGCAGCCGTGACCCATCACGCTCGATACAATTACCAGGGCTGCCGTTGCTCACTAGTCGTGACCTTCCCTCCTTTTTGGTTGCTTCAAATACATATGCTTTTGCAATCCCTACATTGCAAGAGCAACTTAAAGCACTTGAAAAGCAAGGCAATCCCAGAATACTAGTGAATACCTTTGATTCATTAGAGCCGGAGGCCTTAACAGTGATCAAAGAATATAATTTGATTGCAATTGGACCGCTAATTCCATCTGCTTTTTTGGGTGGAAAAGATCCATCCGATACTTCTTTTGGGGGGGATCTTTTTCAACGCTCCAAGGATCACTATATAGAATGGCTCAACTCTAAGCCCACATCATCCGTTATTTACGTGTCATTCGGGAGCTTAGCGGTATTAGCCAAGCAACAATTGGAGGAAATTGCACGCGGATTGTTGGATTGCGGCCGCCCCTTCTTGTGGGTCATAAGATCTAAGGAAAACGAAGAAGAGAAGGAAGAAGAGAAACTGAGTTGTAGAGAGGAATTGAAAGAAAGGGGGATGATAGTGCCATGGTGCTCTCAGGTGGAGGTTTTGTCACACCCCTCATTGGGATGTTTTGTAACACATTGTGGGTGGAATTCAACTTCTGAGAGTTTGGTTTGTGGAGTGCCTGTGGTGGCGTTCCCCCAGTGGTCGGATCAATGCACAAATGCGAAGCTGATCGAAGACGTGTGGAAGACGGGTGTGAGGGTGACTGCAAATGAGGATGGAATTGTTGAAGGTGATGAGATCAAGAGGTGCTTGGAATTGGTTATTGGAGGTGGAGAGAGGGGGGAAGAAATGAGAAGGAATGCTAAGAAATGGAGGGATTTGGCTAGAGAGGCTTCGAAGGAAGAGGGTTCTTCATATAAGAATCTTAAAGCCTTTGTATATGAGATTGAAGAAGGTCGTTGTTAAACTAAAGAGAGTATGTTTGTGTTATGGGGAATGATATTTATACTTTTTGTGCACAACAATTACACTTATACAAGACATATTGGGGTAGGGCCCACACACTGAACCCCAACACAATGTATCTTGTGTAAGTGTAGCTGTTGTGAGGATGATGTGTAAGTATTATTTTTCGTGTGTTATAGTCCTTTCGGTCCGTACGTGAATGCTAAAATGTTTGTAATGGTGAAAATCGTTGTTAAATTTAAATTTCAGTAATAAATTTTTTATTATTATTATTATTTTTTTTTTTATGAAACAGAGTTTTAGTTGGGTCTCTCTTAAGGTGTTTCAATTGTAGTAGGAATGTTTAAACGATAATAAGAATCTAAGAGACGTCTTCTTTAATAAGATGATCGACTCAGTTTTGGTTTACAAGTCCTAGTTTGATCTGTCGTTCTTTGATTTTCTTTTTCTTTAAAGTTTGGCCGAGAAGTCATTATTGTAACAGTTTGCTGATGAAAACATTTGATTGTTTCTTAATGATTTTGTTCTTTTTACTTTTGTCTTATGTTTTTTTTTTTCTATTTTTGAGTAGTCGTTGTTTTCTTCTTTTATCTTTCTTGTTTGTTCTTTTTTAGATGAATTAATGTGGGTCTATATTTATAGAGATATGTTAACTGCACAATAATTATACAATAATGCTGATGTGTCAACATTTTCAATTTTTTTTAAAAAGTTATTAGACACATCAGTATTGTTATGTAAAAATTATACAAATAACATATCTCATATTTATAACTTAGTATGGAACTCAGTATAAACTGATGCATGTTTCTTGTACTCAATTTCTTGGCAAATTAGCAGTATTTGCATCTTCGAAAATAAAAAGAAATTACATTTACTTCTTTAACTATTACTTAATTTTTAATGCCCTTCTAATATTTTAATTTTTGCAATGTTCATTTTCGCGTCTAAAATGACCAAAATTTAAATTTTAGCTTTTGCCTTTTCAAAACTTTTGTTTTTCTAAATTTTTGTTTTTATATATTTTAAAATTTTTTACCATGTACGTGCAGAGTATTTTTATCATTTTAAGTCTCAAAATTCATTAATAAATCAGGAGGACATTGCATATTTTAGAAAATGGAAGATTATAAGAAGAGTGTGAAAGTAGTTTTTTCTGAAAATAAAAATGGTTCGAAGGGTCGAGCGCGCTGCAATAGGAAAGTGCAACCATCACATCATAATGAAGTTTCTGAAATGCACATTTTTATTTTATCCTATTGATGTGATAATGTTAATTAATTATTAATTTGTTGTTAATTATTTTATCCTTAAGAACTGCAGTTGATGTGATCTTTTATTTGCATGGCGGCTGCAATGTTTGACTGGGCAAGAGTTTAGACTGATTTAACAGACTTCCTAGGATTTGAGTTGTAGAACATGTGTATATATATGTCGTGTAGGGAAAGGAAGGGTTAGAAATATTAAGCACTGTCTTTATGTTGGACTTGGTCACCTAATTGTGAAAATTAATAAATCTTACTTTTCAACTAAACTACAAAATCTTCTAAGAAAGAAATTAAAACAAATAAGCAAGATATGAAAATATTTGGTGCCAAAAAAAAATCATATTAAAAAAAATATAATAATTAAATTAATACTTGACGACAAAGGAAATTTAAATATAAAAATTAATTGCGGTCGACAAAATCAAAAAGTAAGCCAGCGGAATTTTGCCGAGGTCCGATATATGATTACTTGAGTCCAACAAACTGTCCTACATCAACAAGCCGTGTTAAATATTGTCCGCCCTCTATTCCCACGTTGAACTTTTTCATTCGAACATTTCACATAACACGGCAATAAAGCCTCATCGACCCTATAGAGAAGCCTTTTGTCCGTCTTTCATCGGCCACTTTCCCACGTGGCAATGGCATTTTTTTTAAAAAAAAAATTGAAACCAAAATCACGAGTCATAAGAACAAAAACCATTTCCCCCCAAAAATTCTCCCCCCTTTCTCTTTCTCTCGAAACCAGCAGACCAAAACCATTTCCCCCCAAAACCATTTCTCTCCCAGCTCTCTCACAGACCGGCATCGGACCAGCAGACCAGGTTTCTCGATGACCCACCGATCGGCCGTCCCAGCTCTCTCTCTCGAACCCAACAAACCAGCCCACTGACTACCCACCCGCCTAGCTCTGTCGGACCCAGCACAGACCGGCCCACCGATCGGCGCCCAGATCGACTCCCAGCTCTCTAACAGACCGGCCGTCCCAGCTCTCTCTCTCTTGAATACTCTCTATAGTACTGTAAGTTTCATGTTGGCCCTCACATACCAGAACCAGTAAAATACAAGTAAAAATAATTGATCAGATGATTTTTTGGAAGTTGAGATTTCACACCACTTTTAGTATACTATTAACACTCACGTGAACACTAGAAGATGCAGGATTTGTAAGGGTTTTTTTTAGTTTTTCCAAATTCAATTGCATTTATCTTTTTCTTGTTGCTGTTTGCTTTCCTAACAATTTCTTATTCTTCTCTGTCACTTGGGCAGATTATGTCTTGGGGGAGTTGAACACAAAAATCCACTGAGCTCCCCCCATTTCCAGCAGCCCATTTCCAGTAGAAGTCCCCCCCTTTTCTACCCATCTCTACCGCTGACCGAGCTCTCAACTTCAGGCGCCGACCGATCTCAAGTTGTCTCCAAGGTCTCCATTTTTTTTTTTTAAATGAAATTTACTTACTGCTACTCTGACCCTAATAGGCATATTATGTTGCTCATAAATTTAGACTTGTAATCTTGTTCCTTTGGCAAAGAGGTCTATGGGTTATTGTCTTCAAATTAAATGAGCATAGGGAATTAACGGACAAATATATCTTTCTGTGACAAATGTGCAAACATGTAGCTTTTGTGTTTTACTTGTTTGTTTGATTTTATCGAAATGGAAATCTTTGTAATGGAGATACACCAATAAAGAACGCTTCTATAAGATTGTTTAGTGAGGGAAATATCCCTATCAGATGCGTGAGTGCTGCTTGAGCTACTGCTGCTGCAGATTACTCTTGCTGTAGCTACTATATGCCTGCAGATACATTATATGATATGCACTCGTCATTTTGTTACTTTCATATAATTTTGGTATGTTTTTCAACCTCCATCCATTGTAACAGAACTAAAACAGCATGACCATGCATATTATGTTTCTCGTCCTGGTTGTGAGGATTCTATCCTTTTTCCCTGATTTTTTAAGCTCATTTTTCACTGACTTTGTCCAAACTATATGTATGTACATATATTTTGGCAAAGGATAATTTAGTTGTTAAGACTTGTCAAAATCCTCTGGTTCTCATGTCCATTCTTTGTGTGATTATTCTCTTTTACAGTCTTTGGAAACAACTATTGCCTTTTTCCATATGATGTCCACTTGACATATGTGATGTTGTGTTTCTTTATTTTTGCTTGTGGATGCATGAAACATTGGTAATAATTCGAAGTTGGAGCTCTTTCTCTCTCTTCTTTTTGTGTCTGATGTATTTGCTATTTATATTTCTGCAGTCAGTTGATACTTCGATAGTACCTCATCATGACTTCTTATCTGTCAATCAATCACTGGCTGAAACACAGGGCAATCCTCAATTGCCTACCACTCCTCTGGACGAAGAATGTGAATCAATGGAGTCTATAAACTCCAATGATGGAAATCCTCTTCCTCCAAAGCCAGATAGCTCACAACCTTGCTACCAAGTGGTCTATCCTGCTTATTTCTCACCGTTCTTCCCATTTCCTCTTCCATGTTGGTCGGGATACAATAATGAGGCAACTAAGAAGGACACTCACGAGGTTCTCAAGCCAACTGCAGAACATTCAACGAGCCCGATCAATGTTGATGAGCTGGTTGGCATGTCAAAACTGAGCATAGGAGAATCTATTGGTCATTCTAGTCCATCCTCTCTTTCACTGAATCTGCTTGAAGGGTCCTTTAGGCAGTCAGCTTTTCATGCAAATCCAGCCTCTGCTGGCAGTTCAAATATAAATTCGAGCAGCAGCCCAATCCATGCAGTTTAATGGGCAGCTTTTCTGAGCTTGAGATTGTAGGTTAGCTCAATGCTGGGTGAATTCTTAAGGTTACTGTTAATACAAGACTAATAATGTGCAGTTTGGTTTGGTTTGGTTATTTCAGATCACCTTAATAAGATTGTCATGAATTTATCTTTTTGGATCTCTTTGTTATGTAACAATGTAATGGTTGATTTTGTGAACATTTAGGTTCTATTGTTATGGATCTCTCTTTTTGAATCTCTTTTTTATGGGGCAGTGTAATAGTTGATTTTGTGAACGTTGACGTTCCATTGCAATCCATATTCTTTTCAAATAATGGCCCACCCTTAACCTTTGCTGTTGAAGCAAATGTTATGCTGCTGTCTTATTCAAAATTCATAAAACTACTTGTAAATGAAAAGAAAAAGGATCAAAATAGTAACAGGAAATCAAATCACTTCAATTCCAAAATCCATTTATTCATTTTCCCTAAATTTCTATCACAATATATTCCATTATACACACTCTACACATGTTTATCTCAAATGGGTTCCTAAAACATATCAAATTCATCACCAGAGCATTCAATAATTCTCAGTTGTTCCCTCTCCAGTCTTACAATCAGCATATGACACAACTATTTGGATATTCTTCAAGATGTGGAATATAATGGTATGTGACCATGGGAGGACAGAATCCTTTCCATGGCTCTTCCTTACTTTTTTCACGACATCCACCAGGTCTAACATCACCAATTATTGTCATTTTTTTGTCCTTCATTTTCATCTCAATTGAATCGATGCCTGCAAAAGTTGTTGAACAGAGCAGCAGAAGTAGATGAGTGGCTAGAAAAATAATTAAGTACCTATTATGCAGGCATATTTAGGTCCATTAATCCTTAAAGTAGGTCAAGGTTTACATCCATAGACCAATAAACTCCTGTGTACACATAAATCTTTCACAAGCAACCTTGACCCCAAGACTAAATTCACTCCAAGTTTTTTAACCTCCTTTATGTTCTAATGCTAAATACAAAGACAAATTCCCCACAAGAACGTATATTTGGAATAATGTAAAATCTATGAAGCTCAATTTGTAACCAGTGGACAAGGTTTCCTACAGGGTACTTTTTCTTTTTTCCTAATCTCCTATAGGGTACTTAAATATTTTAGAAGTTGTTCTTGAATTTTAGAATAAACAAGGAAAGGCAATAGTCACTTTCAAGCATTCAAAACTCGAAGTGATTCACAAATCTGCTTCAATTCAAAACAAGAAAGTTCCAAGCAGATACATTGTCTCTAAAATACAACCAAACTAAGAGATGAAGCTCCTTAAATCTAGATATCGCAAAACAAGAAAAGTAAAACCATCCATGGAAAAGAACTAGTCCTCCAAACCATCAATGAAAATGAAGCAACTAAATTATTTTAGGGCAAAAAGCATGCTAAATATCTACTGAAAATAGCAAAAGCATTCTAAATGATTGGAAATGTCCATACTTGCAACCAGATAATAGCAAAAGCATTCTAAATGTCTACAGAAATCCAATTCAACCAGGGAAAAAAAAGGTGAAAAAGATATTCAAGAACCACTTGGAAAAAAATTGACCATCACAATAACTAGCATTTCATATGCCACTGGAAGGAAACCATCCCAATTTTTTTCTCCACACGAATCCTTGTGGGCTGTGGTGGAGGGAGGAGAGGGATGGGCTGAAAAAAATTGGGGAGAATGAGACGGGTTTCGTCAGATATGAAGACGGTTTTGAAATCCGGCGGTTAGGAAAGGGGAAGCTAGTCAGCGGCTAGGGAGTGGGTGGCGGTAGGCGTTGCTGGTTGGCGGTGTGGGAGGGGAACGGTGGAGAGAAGCTGAAACACTGTCGGTGAGGGAGGGCAGAGGCGGTCCTACATTGGGGCTAGGGGGGCCCTGGCCCCCCCAAGCCCCTAAATTTTCCCCTAAATTTTTTTTTTTTCACAAAAAAAAAAAAAAAAAATTAAAATTTTACCCCCTAATTTTTTAATTTTTTTAGTTTTGCCCTCTCAATTTTTTTTTTCCGATTTGGCCCCTCCATTTTTACAATCCTGGGTCCGCCACTGAGGGAGGGGGAAGCTGAAATGTTTGGCTTATCAAGAGAGAGAGAGAGAGATACCGTAAAAAGAGAATACGGTGGTCGCCGCTCCTAGTCTGTGAGAGAGCTGGGCGCCGATCGGTGGGCCGATCTGTTGGGTTCGACAGAGAGCGCGACGTCGGCGTCAGACCTGGGCAACCGGTCTGTGCTGGGTCTGACAGAGCTAGGCGGGTGGGTCGTCGATGGGCCGGTCTGCTGGGTTCAAGAGAGAGAGCTGGGACGACCGGTCTGTGAGAGAGCTGGGAGTTGATCTGGGCGCCAATCGGTGGGTCGGTCTGCTGGGTCCGATAGAGCTAGGCGGGTGGGTCGTCGAGAAACCCGGTCGATCTGGGCAACGTCGGAGATCCGGTGCCGGTCTGTGAGAGAGCTGGGAGTCGATCTGGGCGCTAATCGGTGGGCCGGTTTGCTGGGTTCGACAGCGAGAGCGACATCGGCGTCAGACCTGGGCGGCCGGTCTGTGCTGGGTCCGACAAAGAGAGATGGGTGTCGAATCTACTGGTTTTGAGAGACTCTAAGGGAAAGCGAGCAGCGTCGGATTCGGATTTCCGGCCAGTGGGCCAGTTTGCTGGTTTCGAGGGACTCCGAGAGAGAGCGAGCGGCATTGGCGTCGGCGTCGGCAAGGGCGTCGGATTTCCAGTCGGTGGGGGAGGGCACGGTGGAGAGGGGGAGATTTGGGAAATGGGGGAAATTTTGAAAATGGAACGTGAATGGCGACACCCCGCGTTTTGATTGCTTTTTTGTTAAAAAAAAAAAAAGGAAAAAAAAATGACACGTGAAAAAAAGATTGAAGAGGGACGGATGCATTGCACATGTGTAGAAGGACTCTTAACAGACTTCCTAGGATTTGAGTTGTAGAACATGTGTATATATATGTCGTGTAGGGAAAGGAAGGGTTAGAAATATTAAGCACTGTCGTTATGTTGGACTTGGTCACCTAATTGTGAAAATTAATAAATCTTACTTTTCAACTAAACTATAAAATCTTCTAAGAAAGAAATTAAAACAAATAAGCAAGATATGGAAATATTTGGTGCCAAAGAAAAACCATATTAGAAAAAATATAATAACTAAATTAATACTTGATGATAAAGGAAATTTAAATATGAAAATTAATTGCGGTTGACAAAATCAAAAAGTAAGCCAGCGGAATTTCACCGAGGTCCGATATATGATTACTTGAGTCCAACGAACTGTCCTACATCAACAAGCCGTGTTAAATATTGTCCACCCTCTATTCCCACGTTGCACTTTTTCATTCGAACATTTCACATAACACGGCAATAAAGCCTCATCGATCGAAAACTGTCACAACAATATTAATGTCGAGTTCCTAAGCCATGTCAAATATTATCCGCCCTTTATTACCGCTGTGCACTCTTTCATTCGAACATTTCACTTAACACGGCAATAAAGCCTCATCGTCATAGCATTGTAAATTTTCATTCAAAACTTGTCTCCTGCACTCACGTGAGAGAGATGTTGATGCATTTTTTTGGTATGCCTCGGTGGGATCAGAGCAGTGTAGGGATTGTGTGTTGATCTCATGGGCTCATGGGCTGGGCCGAAGGCCCATTCCCCAACGAGAAGAGAACACAAAGCTCATGTGTTTTGGAGTAGAGACCTAGTTTTACATTTTTTTTTTTTTCTTTCTTATAAGGCGGGAATGAATGACCATTGTAATTATCATTTTTGGGCGTATCCATCGAGGTTTTCACCGGCCGTAAAATGTTCAGTTTGAGCTATAATTTCTGTCTTGAAAGGCAAATCCGTTACCATAATCCCACCAAAAGTACAAGCCGGTAAGAGACCTAGTTCCACATGTTTTGCTGAATCCATCGCTCGTAGCTAGGTACCCGTATGTCCGAACAGAACGAAACGTAATTTGAGCTTGAAAATGTTGTCAATAAGCTGCGGACACGACTGTCAAAGTTTGGTGGGTGATACTGATTACTCCTGTGTGGGATTTCACATATCATGCCTTCTATTGATACACGTACTCTTACTAAAGTCAAAAAGGATAGACAAATTAAGGATGATGTCCAATGTCTGATGTCTGTATCAGACTATCAGTGCCTCGTTTATCCGGATTAGATTCGCATCAATTATTAGCTTTTGAAATGGTTAGTAATTTAGATAATTAACGTAAAGAGTTCATATAAAACTTATTTATTTAAATTAATTTTTAATTTTTAATCACCTAGTACTTAAACGGATGAATTCTTATCCCATTAATCAACTAATAAAGGCACTGCAAATTGTATGATCAGCAACTGAAAACTGTTCAAGGAAGAGTCAGAAACAGCCA
Source organism: Alnus glutinosa (assembly GCF_958979055.1). Classification (NCBI taxonomy): domain Eukaryota; kingdom Viridiplantae; phylum Streptophyta; class Magnoliopsida; order Fagales; family Betulaceae; genus Alnus; species Alnus glutinosa. The sequence continues at coordinate 9,936,758 of NC_084886.1, forward strand.
TGAACAGCCGCCACTTCCTTCTCATAACCTGTCCTGGCCAAGGCCATATCAACCCCACCCTTCAGCTAGCCAAGCGCCTCATACAAGCCGGTGCACGTGTCACGTTTGCCACCACCGTCCGCGGCCACCGAGAAATAAAGGCCTACCCTTCCCTCGAGGGCTTATCCTATGCCTCTTTCTCCGACGGCTTCGATGACGGAACCAAGCCCACCGATGACCCCACCCACATCATGTCCGAGTTCAAGCGGGTCGGGTCCCAAACACTCACCAAACTGATTCTAAGCCTCTCAAACGACCACCACGGGGCCGTCAGCTTCTTGATCTACAGCCTCCTCCTCCCATGGGCTGCCGACGTGGCGCGTGATATGGGCATACCTTCCGCTCTTCTGTGCATCCAATCTGCCGCAGCGTTTGCCATCTACTGCCATTACTTCAACAGCAAAGACGGTATGTATGAGATCTATAGTTCTGACCCTCCAAATTCTATACAGTTACAGGGTTTGCCACCGCTCGCATCCACAGATCTACCTTCCTATCTCTTACCAAACAGTCCACACGCTTCAGTCCTCCCCACCTTTCAAGAACACATCCGAACCCTGGAAAAAGATGCTAACCCATGCGTACTTCTGAACACCTTTGATGCTCTAGAAGTAGAAGCAATCAAAACCGTTGATAATATGAATCTGACAACAATCGGACCCTTGATTCCATCTGCTGTTTTTGATGGAAAAGATGGCCACTCCGATTCGTTGTCGGTTGTATGTGACTTGTTTGAGGGCTCCGAGGACTATCTTCACTGGCTAAGCTCCAAGCCAACTCACTCGGTTGTTTACGTGTCTTTTGGAAGCATGGTTGTGATGCAAAGAAAGCAAACGGAAGAGATTTTGCATGGGCTAGTTGAGAGCGGCCGTCCATTCATGTGGGTTATCCGATCTTCGGAGAATATTGGAAGAGAAGAAGCAGATGATATGATAAAGAGCAAGTCGAGGGAAGAAGAACAGGGGTTAATAGTGCCATGGTGTTCGCAGGTGGAGGTGCTCTGTCACAATTCAGTGGGGTGTTTCCTGACGCATTGCGGGTGGAACTCCACCTTGGAGAGCATGGCTGCCGGAGTGCCGGTGGTGGCATGTCCGCATTTTTCGGACCAGACGACAAATGCGAAGCTGGTGGAGGAGGTGTGGGGGACTGGAATTAAAGCAAGAGTGAATGAAGAGGGATTCGTGGATAGGGAAGAGATAAGGAAGTGCGTGGAGATGATGATGGGAGGTGGAGAGAAAGGGGAAGAGATAAGGAGGAATGTCAAGAGATGGAAAACTTTGGCTGCACAGGCTGTGAAGGAGGGGGGTTCTTCAGAGGAGCATCTCAAGCTTTTCTTGGTAGATTAATATTGGACAGCATAATTGCTAATTGCATCAAAGGGTAAATTAGGTCAGAAATTTCCTATGTAGACAACCATGTCGATCTCTTAAAAAAAAAAAAAAAACAAGTGATATGTCTATCTTAGTATGTGTGAGAATGAAGAATTTATGTCTTTTTAATAGCATGTTGCGATCGATTCTTAGCAAGGAGGTGGGCTTTTCTATATCATTATAGAATGAGATGCTTTGCAGATTGTTTAGGAAATCAATTCGGAAAGATTCAATTTGAGTAGGTTTGGCCATTTCGGCCGGGTAGAGTATCCGACAAAAATTGCGTTAGTGAATGCATGTTAAGAGGAACACCAATTCAACAGCTCATAGTTTAATTCGACAAGCTGCCACCCATGGCATAGATTTATTACGGCCGGAAGACATTCCTCCCAATATCTATGCCATTGTATGTAGGAAATTTTTTGTTCCGGCCTATTTGATCTTTAGATCTTTTGAAATTTCAAGAAGTATATTTGTTCAAGAAAAGAAAAAGGAATTTGGTCTATTTTTATGACTTCAATCAAATTAGAATTATTTTAGAAACTAAAAGGAAAAAAAAAATAATATATATATATATATATATATATATATATATATATATATATATATATATATATATATATATATATATATATTAAGAAGAACGCATCACTTTTTAGTCCTACAATCCAATTTTTATGAAATTTTCTGTCTTACATAACATTTTTTAAAAATTAAATTAAAATAAATTTATCCAACTCAGTCAATATCCTTTACAGTTTTATGTGCTTATTGTGGTCATTGACTCATAGGGAACCAATCATCTAATGCTTCTTTGTTAATACGTGCAAATTAGAGAAATTAAACAAGTTGGCCATAAGTAAGGGTCCGTTTGGGTTTGCGATTTCAAAAAGTGCGATTTAAAATAACGATTTTAAAATGTGCGATTTGAAAAAAGTGATTTTTAAAAACGCAGTTAAGCGTTTGGCAAAATCGCAGTTTGGCCTTTAAAATCGCGAATTTACCTTTAAAATTCTGCGTTTTTAAAAAAGCACTATCTTATCTGCGATTTGAAAAAGCAGATTTTCTGCGTTTTCAAATCGCAATTTTTAAAAACGCAGTTCCCAAACGATCTATGTTCTGCGATTTGGTTTAAAATCGCACTTATTGTCTACGAAATCGCAATCTCAAACGCACCCTAAATCAAGGCTCATTTGATTATTTTATTTTTATAGGCCGGACTTGGTTTAATTGAGCAGGCCTCGTGATTAAATCAAGGCTCAATATGCAATTTTTCTAGCCTGGCCCAGCCTAATATTTTGAGGCTTAAGCCTAACACAAGATTAAAACACCAAGCCCAGGCCTGTCGCATTAAGCCCTCTTCATCTTTTGTTCTTTTAAGTCAATTAGTTTATTCAAAACACCCTTTACATTGCACCACAAATGTAAATAAACTAATATTCTTCCTATAAGTTTAAGTACTAAGTCTCTTTTTTTTTTCTTCTTTTTTTGTCCAAATGTAATAAGTCTTTATTTGTTTCGACGTAAAATATTTTTAGCATTTGCCTCGTATAGAAAATCAGTGACAGCCGTAAAAAATTGCCGGTGACTTCTAGTAACATTCAGCAAACTCTTAGGGCGGCGAATTTCAGCGGGTGAAACGAAGAATGAACTACAAGAGAAAGTGAGTGTGAGAAGAAAAAGCTCAAACTCAAAAAATGGTTTGCTGTTTTAAAAAAAAAAGGAACCATTTTATGGAAATTAAAAATGTTTTTCTGGTAAGGGTCAAGTTTAATTATTTTGGCTCAAATATATAGATTTAACTATTTATACACCATAATAAATAAAATTTTCATAAGAGGGAGGAGGGTCACGGCCAATACTAGCCATTCCCTCCCTCCGTCTCTTAGTAGAACAAACATTAATTTTTAGTGTTCTATTATAAACTTTAAGTACTAAGGGTCCGTTTGGGTTTGCGATTTCAAAAAGTGCGATTTAAACTCACGATTTTAAAATGTGTGATTTGAAAAAAAATGATTTTTAAAAACGCAGTTAAGCGTTTGGCAAAATCGCAAATTAGCTTTTAAAATTCTGCGTTTTCAAAAATACACAATCTTACCTGCGATTTGAAAAGGCAGATTTTTTGCGTTTTCAAATCGCAATTTTTAAAAACTAAAAACGCGGTTTCCAAACGATTTATGTTCTGCAATTTGGTTTAAAATCGCACTTATTTTCTACGAAATCGCAATCTCAAACATACCCTAAAATCTTATAATCAATGTATAGCATTTAGATCATAGCCCCCAATTTGGAATTTATTATTTTCACAATTTTTTTTCATATGGAGTTTTTCTAATTGCTTTTATTGGTTGTGGTATTATTTCACCATTGCAGCATGGTGGCACTAGATGCTAATATCTCTCAAGGTGGAAAAGATTTTAATAGTTGTCTTTCCAAATTTAGTAGAAACTTAGAGAGAGGGTTTTGGCTTCAAAACTTTGGAAGATCGTTAAAAATTTAATTAAATGATTGAATTAATTATTTTTAAGAAAAATTACACATATTCTCTCAAACGGTCATTTCATTGCAATGTTTCCTTCCAAAATATTGATTGAGTTAATGTTTCCTTCAAACTACTAAAAATTTATCAATGTCTCTCTCTATGACAAAAATACATTTCATAAAAATAAAAATCTTAAATTTATATTAAAAAAAAAAACTAAAAAAAAAAAATAAAAAAAAAAAAAGAAAAAAAGAAAAAAAGAGGAGGTTTTAGGAGGTGGTTTGGCCACCCTCAAATGGTCATTAGTTGATTCGGCCACCTCCTTTATTTATTTTTAAAAAAAATAAGGGGTGGCCGAACCACTTCCAAATGGCTAGGGATGGTTCAGCCACTCCCCTTCGACCGTGTCTGAGAGGAGGTCAGGTGATGACATCAACGAAAGTTTAATCCGATGATCGAAATTAGTAGTACTTAGGTCCAAAGTTTCCTTGTAATAGTGTTAGTTTTTCTTATTGTGATTTGTATTGGGAGTTATTTTTGGATGTTAGCTGTGTTTTGAAGTATGAAGTAGAAAATACTGATAGAAGGGATTTTTAATAGCCGGAATTGTGTATGGTATTTATGGCCTAAAATGCATGTTTTTTAGCGTCTATGGTTGATTTTACTGCAGCTTTGGTCTAGGCTAAAGCTTCCCCATACAAGACTAGATCAAAAAATTGCCATTTGTATAACCTAAAAGAATATTTTCAACCACTCATCCTTGACTTTCTCTATGATTGTGAATGGCCTTTCCATGTCCTTTCTGAAAATTATCATGAGGTTAGGGCCAGCACAGATGATAGATTCCACCAACAATCATCAATGTCTGGCCTCTTGTGTGTTTTCCAAAAACAAACCCTAATGAATTCACAAGTATTCATTCGTTAATGTTGCGTGATTTTTGTACAATATTAGACATAATTTTTGTACAACTTTAACAATTTTATTTCAAATTAACTATTAGATATGTTTTCTTACATGTAGGTCTTACATATTTAATAATTAATTTTAGGAAAAAGTACACATATCCCTCTCAAACTACAACTCAATTGTCAATGTTCCTCTCAAACTATAGATTGTATCAATATCCTCCGTCAAATTACCAAAACATGTCAATTTCTCCATAAGACCAACAAAAAGATAAAAATGACCATAAGTTTTTTTCAATAGGCAAAAATGTCCTTATGAATTCAAATAAAAAACTAAAACTAAAAATAAAATAAATAAAAATAAATAATGGAAAAAGCAAAAATAAAATGAAAAACAAGGGTTTTTATTTTTTTTTTAAAAAAAAAACACGAAAAAATATCTGAAAATTATTAAAAATAAATAAAACCCCGTTTTTATTTTAAATTTTTTTAATTTTTTGTTTTAAATTTTGTTTTATAATTTGTTTTTAAAATATATTTTTAAAAAAAAAAAAATTAATAATTCAATAATGGGTATTTTTGTCATTAGGGGGGACATTGAGATTTTTCGGTAGTTTAGGGAATATGACCATCTCCATTTCAAATGAAATTGATATTATCTATTTTATGATCATGATTTAAGGTTAATACATTTAATGGTGTACATGATTCTGTATTATTTTAAAATTTAAAAGACGTGTTGACATTGACTTCATATACACAGTTAGATGCACCGACTTTAAATCTTCACATTTCATTTCAAATTGATAGTATCTATTTCATTAAATGAAATAGAGAGAATCCTATTCCGTAATTTAGGGGGTAGATTGACATAATTGATAATTTGAAGGGGATATTGACAATTATGTAGTAGTTTTAATGAGGTTATGTGTACTTTTTCCTTAATTTTTTTTTTTTAAAAAAAAAATTGTTAAAGTTGTACAAGAGTGATAAACCTATCATATTTCTTCATTAGAGAAATGCTAGAACATCTCCCAGTGTTCTCCTGGTGTTCTCCTGGAATGGCATAGATATAATTTTTTAATTACATCTATGTCCTTTTGGATGGCATAGATGCAATTTTTTAATCAAAAAAATTACATCTATGCCATTCCAGGAGAACATCAGGAGAACACAAGAAAATGCTCTAACATTCCTCCTCTTCATTAATATATGCATGTGAAAGTTATTATGTATCCTACAACATCCATTAATTTACATTTCATATATCATAATTATCCCTTAAAACAATACTGCTCATACATTATGCCTTTAATCTATCTATAGATATCCATGGCACTGGTCTTAGTCGTGCAATAATCTGGTCTTAGGTTGGGATTAGACTTGAAGATTGCACGGCTGAAAAAAAGGCCGATGAAAAGCTGCTGAATTTTTGGGAATAAAATCAATGTGCTCGACTTCTTGAATTCAGAGACGAAATCTTGACAAAATTGTCAATAACCAGTTTTGCCTTGTCAATAATTTTTGTTATTAAAAAAATTAAAATATGAAAAAATAATAATAATAATGATCAAATTTTTAGTGTCGGAGAAAAAATTGAAACCGAGAAACAAAAATATATAATGTTAGATATGAAAAAACAAAAAATAAAAAAATGAGAAGCTGTTCATTCGTAAAAAGCAAAAGTTAGGCGAGGCAAAGCAGGGTCGGTCCACCGCCAGCCACAGGCCACACTCCACCGGCCACAGGGCGAAGGGCGAAAAGCAACGGAAACCCAGAAACAGTTTTGGAGAGAGTAGAGAGTAAAAACGGTGTCAGAGAGGGTGGCGTGCCCAAATGGGCAAATTCAGAAATACTTGTCAGCGCCGCATCCACGCGGTATCGGCTAAGCTCTAGCTGTCATTAGCTGGCCCCCACCGCCAGCCCAAATCCTGAATGTACGGGCCGCGTGGGGCCTCCCCTAGATAGGACTCACAAGTCACATCAACCATCTTTTATGTTTGAAATAATTTCCCTTTCACGCTTTTCTTTTCCTTAATTCTTTCCGGATTCTTTTAATAATTTCTATTTCCGGAGTATAAAGCTTTGGAGAATAAAATATGTTCTTTAATTTGTAAATTGAAATTTGATCCGATATTAGACAGAGAAAACTTACTTAAAAGAATTTTAGAACCGACTTTTCACCAAATTAAAATATTAATTAAAAAATAAACTAAAGAAAGAAGATTGTAGGTATCAATTACTTTAATTGATAAAATCTTTTATCATGAGTTTGCCTATAGTAAACAAAAAATAAAAATAAAAATAATGTTTTACTAATACTACCACTCAAAATATAATTTTTTACCATTTTTTTTTATGTGACAAGGTGATTCCCGCCACTTTTTGAGTTTTCTTATTTTTTTTTAAATAAATTAAGGTGAATGACCACTTGTCACATAAGCAAAGTGATGAAAAATTGTATCTTTGACTGATAATGAATCATTACTCTAGTAAAAAAGATAGTTGTTTAAGATAAAAAATGAAGAACTATATCTCATTGAGATATGATTATTTACAACCTAAATATATAATTTTTCATCACTTTGTCTATGTGGCAAGGTGGTTTTTCACTAGCTTTAAAATTTTTTTGTTTTTAAAAAATAAAATAAGGTGGGCACCACCTTGCCACATAAACAAGACGGTAAAAAAATATATATTTAAGTGGTGGAGAATCATATATCTATCTCATTTATAATGGATTCCAATGAACCAAAATAAAATCACTCAAATATTTTTAGATTTTCGTATCAGTATGATGATATACTCACAAAATAAAAAGTTATAGAAAAATAAGGGGAAAAATGTAAACAAGTTATAATTATCTTAAAATTTAATGTTTGAATTGCAGCCGTTTGGTACTTTTAACTATTAAAATATTTTGTCATCTCAAAAGAAATCCAAAAATCATGACTATAGAAATAAGTAATGCTACATTTTTATTCTATAACTATTTTATAATAGTGATATGGCAGTCTCAATTGACTCTTGGATCAGTCTATGTGATTACACTGATTTGCAATAAACTCCTTATGGTATAAAAATATTCTGAAAGCTCCATATGGTATGCAAAAATAATAAATAAGTTCATACTATTAACTTTTGTCCAAAATCTTGACGAATTTCGTTAGTTTACTACATCATATCTAACTATATAATAACATGTGTCACACATAATAAAAAATATATAAAAACTTAAAATAAAATAAAATTTGTAGATGCCCCCTCCTTGGCTTGGCAACCCCCAAGGCCATGAGGGTAGCCGAAATCATCCCCAAATGGTTAGGGGTTGGCCACTCCTTTCGACCACATCTAAGTGTTTTTTCAATTAAAATGAAATGCGATCAAAATGTATGCGATTCACGTATGCATGTCCTACTAAAAATGTAAGTAAGAATTACATGCATTTCAATCGTATGTCAATTTAATAGATTAACTCTTTCAATTCAATTGAAAAAAACCTTTTGGAACATCAAGTTCATAATTGCATAAAATAATAATAATAAAAAAAACTCTAATTTAGTAATTTCTATTGTAACACTTAATAAATACATTTAACTAACAACCGTAACAGCCCAGGTTAAAAAAATAAAAATAAAAAATAACAAGCATAACTAGAATTAAAATTTGTGTGATAAAGTTAAAACGAAGAAAGACATGATCAAACCAGGGACATAATAATTTTACTGTGGGTAAGATATTTTACATCAAGGCGTACCCTCGAGCATAACGAATTAAATGCGAGCCCGCGTAGAAAAAAATTAAAATAAAATAAAATGTGAGCCTAGCAATAGACATCCATTAAATGCTAAAAACCATAGTAATTATAATATAAAATATAACCATATTGAATATTTCCTACAATGAACACAAAACAATATTTTGTTATATTTTGTTTTATTTTACGTTTCAACACCAACAATTACTAGCCCTGATTAAGGAGGCTAGGAGTCTTGAGTCTTGAGTCTTGTATCCTCACCAGTAACCTCAGCGCCACTCAAGCAGAAACCCCCTCCCCCAACCCAACACCCATTCGCAAAACACGCGCAGAGAAACTCCCCCTCTCCTGTCTGTACAAAAGATCCCACCCCTCTCTCTCTCTCTCTCTCTCTCTCTCTCTACATGGAAATGGGTCACTCGAGGACCCTTCTCTGTCTCTCTACCTTCATTCTCCTCGCCCTTTCATCCTTCACCGCCGCCGATGACGCCGCCGTCATGACCAAGCTCCTCGCCGCCCTCAGCCCCGTCCCTAGCGGCTGGTCCGCCAGCACAGCCCCCTGTCAGTGGAAGAACGTGAACTGCGACAGCAGCAGTAGTGTCACATCCATCAACTTGGCTTCCATGAGTCTCTCGGGCACACTTCCCTCCAATCTCGGTTCTCTCGCCCAGCTCGTCTCTCTCTCTCTCCAAGGGAACTCCTTCTCCGGGCCCATACCCTCCCTTGCCAACCTCTCGTTTCTTCAAAAGCTCTACCTCGACAACAACAATTTCACCTCCATCCCCGCCGGCTTCTTCCAAGGACTCAACAGCCTGCAGACCTTGAGCCTGAGTCAGAACTTGAATCTTGCACCCTGGACTATCCCCACCGAGTTGAATCAGGCCACTAGCCTGGTCACGCTCTACGCCAGCAGCTCGAATGTGGTTGGGTCCTTACCGGATATCTTCGGCTCCTTCCCCAGTCTGAAGGATCTCCGGCTTTCATACAACAATCTCACTGGCCCTTTGCCTAAATCTTTCCGAGGATCTGGGATTCAGAACCTCTGGCTCAACAATCAGGTAAATGGCTTGTCGGGTACCATCGACGTGTTGTCTTCGATGACCCAGTTGTCCCAGGTATGGCTCCAGAAGAACCAGTTCACGGGTCCGATCCCAGATTTGTCGAAATGTACAAACTTGTTTGATCTTCAGCTCCGCGACAACCAGTTCACTGGCCTCGTCCCAGGCTCATTGATGTCACTTCCCAGCTTGAAGAATATTTCTTTGGACAACAATGAGCTCCAAGGTCCTTTCCCGGCGTTCGGGACCTCTGTGAGCACGGTCGCTAATAATGGTACCAATAGCTACTGCATGAGCACCCCGGGGCCTTGTGATTCACAGGTGACGATATTGCTCGAGGTCGCAGCGGCGTTGGGGTACCCGATCAAGCTAGCCAATTCTTGGCAAGGCAACGACGCGTGCGATAGTTGGAGTTTCATTACCTGCGATTCGCAGAAGAAGATTATAAACGTGAATTTCGGAAAACAGGGTTTTGTGGGGACGATCTCACCAGCCATTGCGAATCTGACATCGTTGAGGAATTTGTATCTAAATGATAATAACTTGACCGGTTCCATACCGGATAACTTGGCCTCCTTGCCGGGCCTGCAGGTTCTTGACGTTTCGAACAATAACTTTACTGGGTCGATACCGAAATTCCCGTCGACGGTGAAGTTCACTGCGACCGGCAATCCGCTGCTTGGGACGACTACTCCGAGCTCTGGAAATGGAGGAGGAAAATCCTCGGGTTCAAATGGCACAACGCCTAGTGGGAGTCCGGCCGGAACAGGGTCGGGTGGTAGTTCCGTCTCTACCGGTATGATTGCTGGTATAGTTATTGCCGTTGTGATTTTCGTTGTGGTTTTGTTATTTGTTTCGATTAAATGTTATGTTGCTAGGCGGCATAGGAAGTTTGGAAGGGTGGAGAACCCTGAAAATGGGAAGGAAGTTGTTAAGAATGGCATAATCGGTGGTGTGAATGGGTATGGAGGAGTGCCAAGTGAGTTGCAAAGCCAGAGCAGTGGTGATCATAGTGATCTTCCTGTTTTCGAGGGCGGAAATGTCGCAATTTCAATCCAAGTTCTTAGACAAGTCACTAACAATTTTAGTGAAGATAACATTTTGGGTAGGGGGGGATTTGGAGTTGTGTACAAAGGAGAATTGCATGATGGGACTAAGATTGCTGTGAAGAGGATGGAATCTGTGGCAATGGGTAGCAAAGGACTGAATGAATTTCAGGCTGAGATTGCAGTCCTTACTAAAGTTAGGCATAGGCATCTGGTTGCTCTTTTAGGATCCTGTGTCAATGGCAATGAGAGGCTTTTGGTGTTCGAGTATATGCCTCAGGGGACGTTAACACAGCATTTGTTCGATTGGCCTGAGAATGGCTGCTCTCCTCTTACTTGGAAGCAGAGGGTTACAATAGCATTGGATGTGGGACGAGGAGTGGAGTATCTCCACAGCTTAGCTCAACAAAGTTTCATTCATAGAGATTTAAAACCATCCAACATACTTCTTGGGGATGATATGAGGGCCAAGGTTTCGGATTTTGGTTTGGTTAAAAATGCGCCTGATGGGAAGTACTCTGTGGAGACACGTTTGGCTGGGACATTTGGGTATCTCGCACCCGAGTATGCAGGTAAGACATGTCTGAGATTTTTATTATCTTGTCTTGAATTGAATCAATCAGGATGTTTCCAAACTTTCAAATTTACTTGCAAACTATCTCTTCACATCCTGCTCAACTCGTAGAATTCGTATTCATTTTGTTCCCATATGTTTACCCCTTTTATTTGGGAAAGAAAAAAAAATCATATAAACATCCTGCATTCTGCCTGACAAGCTCCTAAAATCCCAAATAGTATTAGTATGAGAATGATTGGAAATGTTAACTGTTAATAAAGGCATTATATTTTGGACTTTTAGTTTACATTTTTTGAAACCTTAATTATCAATAGAAAACACTATTATGACTATGAGATCTTGATCATTAGCATTTTGTTCTCCCATAACCAGTTTTGCATAATCACATGGTCAAAACTATTCCCTAACTAATTATCCTGTTAATTTTTTGGGGCTTGGAGTTATACATTTGCATTCTCAAACATATTTTCCTTTTTTTTGGGGAGTGAGATGTTTTCTTTTCATTTGCTTGTGGCATATATATGGATTTTGTCTGCACGACATTTGATCATTTTCTTTGTTTGTCAACAGCTACCGGTAGAGTGACAACAAAAGTGGATGTGTATGCTTATGGAGTGGTTTTGATGGAGCTGATTACTGGTAGAAAAGCCCTGGATGATAGTGTGCCAGATGAGAGGTCTCATCTGGTCACATGGTTCCGCCGGGTCCTAATAAACAAGGAGAACATACCGAAGGCCATTGATCAAACTCTTAACCCCGACGAAGAGACCATGGAGAGCATATACAAAGTAGCCGAGCTGGCAGGACATTGCACTGCTCGGGAGCCATACCAAAGACCAGATATGGGGCATGTAGTCAACATCTTAAGTCCTCTGGTAGAGCAGTGGAAACCATCTTCTCAAGAAGCAGAAGAGAGCAATGGCATTGACTTAGACATGAGCCTTCCTCAAGCTCTGCAAAGATGGCAAGCCAATGAAGGTACTTCCACAATGTTCAATGACATATCCTACTCCCAAACTCAATCAAGCATCCCCTCCAAACCTTCAGGGTTTGCAGACTCGTTTGATTCAATGGATTGCCGATGAGTACAGGGGAAAAAAAGAAAAGAAGAAAAACTCTAAAACTGGGGAGCAAGAGGGAAAGTGAAATGGGCAGGATCCTAGCTGTTTGATCCTGTGGATCACTGAAGAGTGTCCCACTTCTTGTTTTTGTTTTTGGTCTGTTATTGCTGTTGTTTGTTGTTTTCTCAATCTTTTGCTGTACTAAACCAGAAGATGTACAAGGTTGCTGTTGTTCCTATTGATTCTTTAAAGCTAACAAATTTATTTGTGATGGCCGAGGGGCTATCTCGGAAGAAAGGGTAAGGTCACAGATTTGTATGATATTTTTTTTTAATTTTTTTTTTACAGTTGAAGAAAATGTTGGTTCTTTTTTTATTATAGATCTCAGATTATGAACAATTTATATGGAGGTTTATGAGTCTTAATGCATCTTCGTACATAAGTTGATAAAGCCATTCAGGAGCCTCAAATTGGATTGAATTATGAAGTAGCCAATATTGCACGTACATTTGTATGGATGCAAACTAAGTATTAAAAGACGACATTATAATTATAATTATTGCAAATCTTGATCTTGAAAAGGGTTGGAGTCAAGTCCATGGTCCAGAAAACAGTATCAGAAAAACTTAGGATACTTTAAATTAATCAGCAATATTTAATTGGTGTCTCGAACCATCGAAAGTGAAAGAAGAAGAAGAAGAAGAAGATTGAGATAGTTTATGCGGCGAGTTCGGTGGAGGAGCACGTTAGGGGGGGGGTACTTGAAAAGTGGGACCTTTTTCTTTTGATGACTTTTGTAATGCGGCACATGTTGTGGGACCTTTTGTTCATTGGTTAGGTATATTTTTATTGTTTTATTAGATTTCTCTTTCTTTAAGTTTTTCCTCCACGGTTAGGTATGTTATTAGATGATTTGATGCTTTAGATACGCAGCTAAGGGCCAGAAAGGTAGAGGTGAATTGGTGTGGAAATCAATTTTGGAAAATTTTATAGCATATCATGAAAATGACACTGCTTTTAGCCTTTTGTGGTGGAATATATAATCGCAGAGCAGTGCCGTAAGAAATCTGTGTGTGAGTTGTCACTTGTCACTACCAAAATGCAAGTTGCAGCAGTTGAAATTCATTTGTTTTCTGATAGAGTTTGCACCAAGTTAGAAAACTGTAATTGCCAACCAGATGTGAGTAGTAGACGTACATATACAGCATTTTCAATGAGAAATACTAATACTAATAATTTGTTTATATATATATATATATATATATATATATATATATTTTATGATCGAATCATGTTTCTCAAAGGGTAGAGGGTTTTGGTGGATTGGAAAAGGTGGGATAGCTCACCAGTCACCAGCCTCACCCATTCAGAGAGAGAGAGAGAGTTTATATTACACTTTTGGGTTAAATCAATTAATAAGAAAGTTAGAAAGTCAAGGGAGTTGTATATATATATATGCATGTTACGATTGTCGTATGTATGAGTCATTATATACATGTTAGGATTAACCCGAGGAGATATTTTTATGAAATGGACTCCTCAAAACTATATATTTTTGGTTTTGTCTATTCTTCGGAGAATTTTAACAGTATAATATACTTGTCATGCCATTATTTTAGGGAAAAATCATACTTAGTTTATAAGTTTTTATTTGATTTGGATTTAATTATTGTGTTTCAAATTTCAAGAATAATGTCATTAAGTTTCGCCCCAAGTTTCAAATACGTCACTCTATTACTTTACTGTCAAAGCTAATGGTTTATTATATGTCATGTATGTTTTGTTTGATACGTTGACATTCATGTCAACTCCCAATATCAATGGCATATTAGAAAGTGACATGTCATCCATAGGAAAAAAAAAATGAAAACAAAAGAAAAAACTCTAAATGCATAAAACCAATCCATCTAACATCCTTTGGCACAAAAATGGACCACGTAATTTGCGTCTCTCTCTCTCTCTCTCTTCTTCGATCTCTTCATCTTATTATGAATTTGTTTATGGTATTAGAGATATTGGCAAACCCCATTCTTTGATCCCTAATGGTATTGTGGACTCCAATTTTTTTTTTTTTTTGCTTTTCTCGATGGTGCGTCCTTCTTGGGGCTCTTCAACACTGTTCAATAATCTTTTTGCCTTGAATCCCTGTCTTCCGAGAATCCTATCAAGCTTTTGACCACATCAATCGAAAGCTCATTGGCCGATCAAAACAACCCTACAAAAATCAAACAAATAGGAAGTCTCACGCGCCCACATGCGCCATTAGAAGCTTATGCTAGTCATGCCACGTGCCTCACGCATCTCCACGCGTTGCCCCGTCTTCATCTTTCTAAATGACAAGTCGTGTAGGTTGTTCAAAAAGTTTGACTCCTAAACGACACATCATTTAGAGAGAGAAGAAAAAAAAAATCAGTTGAAAAAGGGCCCATGTGGCACATCTTTCGGCCATGTTTGTTAGCCCATTTTTTGTCCAGACATTCGGCCTATTGTTGGCGTAGGCCCATTTATCAGCCTAAGTTGACCCTATTCTTGGGCTTGCCTTGTTTTAACCTAAATTGTTTGGCCTATTTTCGGTTTATTGTTGTTGGCCCAGTTTTTTTGCCCATCTCCCATCATTTTTCGGCCGCCACCACTAGCACCACTAGCCATATCTCCAGCCACCCCCCACAATTTTTCACTAATCACTGCCATGTACTACGGATATTTCCGTCTACCAAATAGAGCTTAAGGTCAGATTCTGCTGCATGTCACACTTGATTATTGCCTTATTCGAGCTCACATTCAACATTTTGATGCTGTTGCATAGAATTGTTAGTACTTTCATCATCTCATCAGCACTTAATCAACGGATCTGTAGGCCGATCGAGCTTGCTTTTGGGCTTTGAATCTTGCGGCACTAAATTAGTTTCAGTAAGAAAAGAAAAAAAATATATAAAAATAAACCTGTTAGGCTGTTACTACGTGTTTTGTTTTTCTTTCCCTAATTAAGTAGATGTTTTATTTGTCTTTGTACGTGTTGCATTCCTACACCAGTTAGAGGGCAATGAAATCTGCCGACCACAGTATATAAAAAAAAAGAAAAAGTATTAGGTAGAGTAGACCCACTATGAAATTGGTCGGCTGCAGACCTGATACGTGTTTTTTTTTCTTTTTCTTTTTTTAATTTTTTATTATTATCAATTTGACCTTTTCCATGTTTGGGTTTTGGAGGGAGCATAAAGGCCATAACCCACGTAGAAACTATATAGCTGGTCTTTAAAAGAAAGTGAAAATATTATCTGTCTCGCATAATAGTTTCGGCACATGCAAAAAAAAGTTGTAGTACTAGTTTTTAAAAGGGGGTGAAAAGAAACTAGATTCAGCCTGAAGCGGCAAACAATGATATGAAAGTAGATATGCAGCTTGCAGCCACTCATTAGGTGACGGTCGATCGGCTACTCCCCTATGACGGGAGGTTGCCTCAACACCCAATTGTCTCTCATCTAGTGAGCGGCGGCCGTCAAAGTGGGATATGGTCGATCGTCCCTCACTTGAGGGAAGAAACTTCTTTTTAGAGAAGGAATTGAGGTTGATCGCTCTGCAACAGATAAGAGGTGTTTTTTCTTTTTTTACATTTTTTTTTTTTTTGAATAAAACAATAATTTTATAATAAACTGAGTTCAATTATTCCACATGTCAATCAGGGATTAGTTGTGCCATGAATCTAAATGTTCGTTTAAAGGTTTTTTTATATTAAATAGCTAGCTAACCGTAGGCTCATTTTGGATAGATAATTACCTCAGAATCTTTATGACAGATAGTTTACCTCAGAAGTACAGACAGGATTAATATTTGGATTTTAACTTGGGCCAATGCTTCCTAGCTATGACATTTTTTTCTTCTTTCGGCCCACATAAACTGGATCGGGCTGAAAGTTGACTACTGTGGACATGCTTGCAATCCATACTAGCAAATCTTGTTTAAACTCCGATCCAGACATGGGATCCATTGGTAAAATTGAGGCAAATCAGACCATGTTCAACCGAAATAGTAGGCCTACTGTGACATGGAAGAACCTTTGGAATATATACACTTACTGTACACACACACACACACACGAGAGCACAAAAATGTAAAATAAGGCTTGTTGCTAATTCAAATTAAAAAATTTAATATATATATATATATATATATATATATATATATATATGAGATAAATGTTTGGTTTTCATCTTAATTTTAGTCATCTTCATACAACAAATGAACAAATTCACCATTGAATATGCACAAATTCGATGATGAATTTACAAAATAAATTGATAAAAGATGGACAAGAGATGAATGCGTAACAATCTCTCAATATATAATTATCGATGAACAATAGAATGACATTAAAATTAAAATTATATCACACTAATTAATATGGTTTATTACATGATCATTGCATGGCGGTAACTATATATTATGGTTTTCACAAACTCTTCCCTCCCCTTGAGCATGCCGAGAGGATCGAATTAATTACTTCTTTCGAGTACAAATATTATAAGCCGTTGGCCTCTAGAATTTGACAAAGCAAGTATATATGCATGCGATTATATACGTGAGATTAATTAAGTTGTTTAAAATTCAGGCCTCTCTTCTTTTTCATTACATAATTCATACGTAGCTTTTGACGTGCCCCAACGTCTCTATTTCCTCACTTTCTAACTACTTCCTCGAACTAGCATGCAAAAGAAGAATGATCGAGAAACAAATGGAATCCAATTAAGAGCCCCTCTTTCACATCATAATCTTTGCCTTTTCCTTTATATTTTTCCATAATTACTTCATCATTTGTGTCTGATCGATGCTTAATTTCCTTCGTTTTTTGGCTCACAGAATCTCGTTTCTAATTTTAACACACAAAGATCATCGAGACATATATACAAAATCTCAACACATTAATTGATCTACTTATTTTCTCTTATATACTCAATATCCACACCTGGCCTTCCGCATTCCATCATCTCCGGCCTTCCTGCTTTAAAAGCAAGCCAATCGTACCAGAAGAAAACCATCGATCCCTTCCATCTGTACGAGACATGGGTCTTGTTGCTTTCTTTCTCTTCTGTCTTCTTGGTCTCTCAAGTAATTAAGTTAATTATATATTATTATTAAACCTCTTCCAAATTGAATATATGTATATGTATATATTATATACTAATATGATCACTTGCTTTAATTTGCATGACAGCCACAGGTGCAGAAATTTCGAGCAAGATAGGCATAAACTACGGCATGCTAGGAAACAACTTGCCGTCTCCAAATCAAACCATGCTATACATCCTTTCTATGAAAGTAGGCCGCGTGAAACTCTACGATGCCAACCCAGAAATGTTGAAACTTCTTTCAGGAACCAAGCTCCAGGTTTCTATTATGGTCCCAAACAACGAAATATCAAGCATTGCTTCCAGCCAGACCGCCGCCGATGAATGGGTCCGAAACAATGTCGTTCCTTACTTCCCCGACACCATGATCCGTTTCCTACTTGTTGGCAACGAGGTCCTCAGCTGCTCCTCAGACCAAGATCGGCAAATGTGGTTCGATCTTGTCCCGGCCATGCGCAAAATCAAAATCTCTCTCAAAGCCCAAAACATCTCAAACATCAAAGTGGGTACGCCGTTAGCCATGGACGTGATGCGATCAACTTTCCCACCATCAAACGGGATGTTTAGGTGGTTAAATGATCATATCACTTATTCTAAAAGTTTAAGTTAATTCATAGAAAATAATGAATTTAACCTTTTAATTTATATTCCAACACAGGTCTGATGTATTGAACAGCGTGATAGTACCAATGCTACAATTCTTACACGAAACCAAATCGTATTTCTTCCTCGACGTGTACCCATACTTCCCGTGGGCAGCCAACCCTGGTCACATTAGCCTGGATTACGCATTACTTAGAGGAAATACTCGATACACCGACCCTGGAAATGGCTTAATCTACACAAATCTTCTTGACCAAATGCTTGACTCGGTGACCTTCGCCATGACCAAGCTTGGCTTTCCGGACATCCGGGTTTTGATATCGGAGACGGGCTGGCCAACTGCAGGAGATATCGAGCAACCGGGAGCAAATATACAAAATTCAGCCACCTACAACCGGAATCTCGTACACAAGATAACAACAAAACCACTCATTGGGACCCCGGCTAGGCCTGGCATCGTTATACCTACATTCTTATTCGCATTGTACAATGAGAACCAAAAGAGCGGTCCAGGAACAGAGCGAAACTGGGGCTTGTTGCGCTCGGACGGGACATCGGCTTACGATATCGACTTGACAGGTATTAAATCGCTACTTATGGCAAAAGAAAGCTGATACGTCGTATCATAACCTATCTTAAAAGCTTAAGTCCATAAGAAAGAACAAATTTAATCATTTATAATTAATATTCTAACAACAGGGAAGCAGCCATTATCGGACTATGCACCGTTGCCCATAGCGAACAACAACGTGCCGTATAGGGGCAAGGTTTGGTGCGTGGTGGCTAAAGGGGCGAATTTATTGGAGCTAGGCACGGCGTTGGCGTTTGCATGCAGTGAAGGTAATGGCACGTGTGATGCGCTTGCGCTGGGGAGGGAGTGTCACCAACCAGTTTCGGTGTTTTGGCATGCCAATTATGCATTTAGCTCCTACTGGGCGAGGTTTCGGAGTCGGGGCGCGACTTGCTTCTTCAACGGGCTTGCGCAGCAAACGACAAAGAATCCCAGTGAGTTTTCTCAACCAATATTAAATTAAGAAATGTTAGAACTTATTCCGGTGTTGTTATGGTGTCCATCCGAAAATATATAAATGTAATAAAAAAAATTAAAAATTTATATTCATATTATCTAGAAGGACATATATGTAATTTTTTTTTATTACATTTATATCCTTTCAAATTATCTCCAGAAGAACACTAAAAGAAGCTCTACTAAATTTCTTGCTAACCGGATTGAAAAGAATTTTGTTCAAAAAATGTCATGTGTAGGTGTGTTCTGCCCTTGAATTGTTTTTACCATTTTATCTTCATCTAATTTGTTTAAAACGAGGATATTAAAGATATCATTTGATAATATTTCATTAACAAACCCCTCTCCGATCCCCTCAAGTTAATTGGTGGATTATATTGGTTTTAGCATACTGATATATGTGTGTTTAATTTGTTACATAAAAAAAAAAAAAAATTTTAAAAAAAAATGTTTATATGCCTAGCCTCCTTTGTGCATAAAATTGAAATTAAAACAAACAAATATGATATTAAAGAGCCCAATAAAAGGTGCATATAAAATTAAGGATCAATCACTAAAAGCATGAACCTCAAAGCTCATAATCTTAAATATGTTTCATTGTACGCGCGTGATCGTTTCGCATTGCAGTCTGAATTAAACTCTCCCATGGTTTGCTTGATGAAATCATTACAGATAATTGCTCTCTTTCTCTGGATTTTTATTTGCCTGTTTGGATTATGAATGGAGCAGGTCGTGGATCTTGCAAGTTCCCAAGTGTGACTCTTTGAAGATGATCCATGCAGCTAGCTTCTTCCAAAAAGCAAATAACACTTGAGATCCATGCATGCATGGTTCACATACTTTAATAGTATTTGTTGTTTTGGGTCTCATTGATGTTGTGATGAAGTTGGATCAGACAATGATTCAGTTAAACTTGAAGGAGCGCTTGTGATTTTCTTCGTCTAAGTCACTCATGTGAAGCACTCAGCAACCAAGTTTTGTTCGTAAATTGACTTCAATTACCTTGAAATAATGTTTATGGAAAGTGGATACATGTTGTCAAAATCAACTTAGTGTTTTATTGATATTTCAAACCGGCCATCATGCATGCCGATATACTAAATGTATGCAGCACACATAAATAAAATTCCAATATATATTCAGCACATAAAATGCTGCATGCAACACACTACAATCCACTACATATATATTACATTGTTTGGTGTTTAAAAAACATTACAAATACACAACATATATAAAAGAAATCTATTAAACATTATAGTCTACGGAATTACAAATTAATAACACCACAAAATGCATTAATTATGCAACAAGTAGCAAGCAAATCAGGCACCAGTAACCAAAGCATGCAGCACCGGCCTACAAGTACAAATTAATTTAAAGTAAAATATAATAAAAATTTACTTGTAAATAAAAAATTAATAATAATAACTAACCTTCGTTACAAACAAACTTTAGCCAATGGATGCTTAATTCACTTCTTGAAGTTGAAGGTGAATATATGCTCATCTACAATAAAAATAACTTGAGTTAAATGAATAAATAAGTAATGAAAACTAAGTTTCAATTAATTTATAAATATTTACCTTTGATCATCAAAGTTTCCCACAAATTTTTTCTCCTTATCAAATGTTTTGTGCAAATCAAGGCGTCAATGATAATTTATATATTAATATACGGTCCCCAATATAATGCTAAAGGCAAACTGTAATTTTCTACAAATTGATCAATGATGTAGGGAAATTTCTGTAATTTTTGAAAATGTAAATGATGTGATAGTTTTCACTCACTTGGGCATCGATGACATGTTCCGTCTCACCTACCCCGGCCCACACATGCGAGCAATCTCAACCATCCATCTTCACATTCTCCTCGCAAGAGCTTTCTCCTCAACCGATCGAGCTAATCAAGTTTGAATCTTTGGCAGCTCGGTCAATCTCAATCGATCGAGATTACCAAACCTCAAATCTCAACTTTCATTTTTCCGAGAAAATATCCACTTACGCGTGGCAGTGCCTACTCGTTTGATCAAGACCGTACCCATTCTCAGTCAATTGGAATTATACTGGTTTGAATTCTTTTTTAATTTGATCTAATACCCACAAGTCTTATCGTGCTCAATCTAATTTCACCAAGATGCATTATGCATATGGGGATTCAATATTTTATTCTATTGTTTTTATTTGTCCCTAGTACTGTTACAATATATATGTACAGATCGAGAGAATGGAATGTATTATGCTACATCTATATATAACCGTGGTATAGATATGCTAATTAAGTGTGATAGATGAACTACATTTAAGATTCAATACTTTTAACACCTAATTACATAATTTACATTTATCTTAGTCTGATTAAGGTTGAAGTTTTCAAAAGAACTCCACCAGGAATTAAGAACAAGATTAATTCCATTTTTCTAGGCCCTCAAAATTAGCAGGACAACTTTTCTTCGAAATGGATCTACATGGATGATGTATTGTGAAAGAGACATATATAGATAATTTCACATAAACACTCAAACACACAAGGAAAGGAATAAATTAGTCGGGTCTCGACTAAAAAAATAAAAAGGGTTAAATAGCCTATACATCCATGTGCTTTATGACCTTTATTTTTTGTCCTCTCAGTTTTACTTTTTATCAAATTTGGTACTTGTGGTATATGAAAAGACGGAAATGGTACTTTCGTCCAAAACTAACGTCCAACCATGTCATCCTACAGGTGTTAGCGTGCATGCGCGACACCTGTCATCGTGGTATACTTTAGTGCTGACGTGGCTATCATTTTTTTTATGATTATTTTAATGATTTCTTATATATATATATAAAATCTGGGGTGGCTGGGGCCATTTTTGGGGTAGCCGAAACCACCCCCATTTGGCATGGGGGTGGCCCAAACCTATTTTTTTTTTCACAGGGGTGGTTCGGCCACCCCCAGACCGGCCAGCCACCCCTAGAATTTTTTTTTTTATTTATTTTTTTTTTTAAAAAAAAAAAAAAAATCTTTTAAAATTAAAAACCACAATTTTTTTTTCCAATATATACCCCTGTGGTTTTATACATTTCATGATGTGCCACATGTGGTTTTAATAAGTACCAGAAATGGTACTTTATACACAAATAATATTTGGTATATTTGGTATGCTTGTTTTGAACCAAAAGTAACATGTATGCCTGTCGTGTATCAAAATAACATGTTCACAAGAATTGAACCCTTCATAAAAAAATAAAATAAATAAAAAATAATAATAAAAAAAAAAAAACAAAATACAATCAGTCCTGTGTAACAATTGGAAACACAAAATTATATGCGTGACCAATTGATATAACTCAAAAAATGACCAAATGTTTGTTACTTAAACACAATTTTTTTTTCCAATATTTACCCCTGTGGTTTTATAAATTTCATGATGTGCCCCCTGTGGTTTGAATAAGTATCAGAAATGGTATCTTGAGCCACCCCCTTTGCCAAAATGGGGGTGGCAACCACCCCAGTTTTTTTTTTTTTTTTTTTAATATATATATATAAGAAATCATTAAAATAATAATAAAAAAATGATAGCTACGTCAGCGCTGAGGTGTGCCACGGGGACAGGTGTCGCGCATGTACGCCGACACCTATAGGATGAGGTAGCTGGACGTTAGTTTTGGACGGAAAATTGGACGAAGGTACCATTTTTGTCTTTTCATGTACCATAGGTACCAAATTTGGTAAAAAGTAAAACTGAGAAGGCAAAAAATAAAGGTCGTAAAGCACAAAGGGCAAATAAGTATTTAACCCAAATAAAAAATTAAGCACGGCGCTGCAATCTTGCATGAGATAAACAAATTATTTGACCCTTTACGGAGTCTTTTTGCTCAATCCTGATCTCTTTGGGTTGTTTGGGTGCATTCCTATTGGCTTAAGGGGAGAAACTTGTGGAATATAGCTATCCCCAAATTAAAGTGTGTTCTTGGAGCTGGAAAAAATCAATCAACCTCCATGAGTTGGCTAAGGAATTCATCAGTTTCAAAGTAGGAAAGGGTCATTCCATATTTCTTTGGCTTGATTGTTGGCATCCAACTGGAAGATTGTTGGACACTTATGACTTCCGCATTATGTATGACACTGGTAGTAATCTGGATGCTCATGTTTCCTCTGTTCTTATTGATGGGCGCTGGGTTTGGCCTCCCGCTCGGTCTGATTTCCTTGTGAAGATTCAGAGTCGGTTGTTTGATGTTGCTATTGGGGAAAGAGACATTCCGATATGGAAGGCTTCTAGAGGGATCTACTCTTGCTCTGAAACCTGGAACTGTCTTAGGACTAAGTTTACGGAAGTTGCTTGGAGTCATGTGGTTTGGTTTCCCTTGGCAATCCCAAGACATGCGTTTATCTTATGGCTTGTTTTCAAGGGTGTTCTCGTTACTAAGGAGAGGATGTGCTAGTGGGGTTTTGAGGGCAACACTTTATGCAAATTCTGTTATGGGGGGCAATAGTCTATAGATCATCTTTTCTTCCATTGTAGCTTCTATCGGGGCATATGGAGAAATTTGATGGCCCTATGTTTGGTTCAACAGCCTTTTACCGAATGAGACGATGTTGTGAGTTGGT
Source organism: Alnus glutinosa (assembly GCF_958979055.1). Lineage (NCBI taxonomy): Eukaryota > Viridiplantae > Streptophyta > Magnoliopsida > Fagales > Betulaceae > Alnus > Alnus glutinosa. Next base: position 9,960,405 of record NC_084886.1, read on the forward strand.
TGTGTTATCTTAAAGGTCGTAGCTTGCAGGTTCTAGTCTGTAAGTTGTGCTTGGCGGCTGTTGTTTATCATTTGTGGAGGTTGAGGAATGACTTGTGTCATGGGAATACCCCAAGGACCGAAGAAACTCTTGTTACCCAAATTCAATGGGAAGTGAAAAGTAGACTTTTGTTTTGACGGAAGGATGGGAGGTCAGCCATGGCTACTCGGTTGATGCAGATTTGGAGATTGTAGTTGTTTTGTGTTGTTGGTAGATTGTTGGCTGCTTTACTGTAAGGCTAGTTTAGCTTGTGTTGATTTTGTTTTGGTGAGATTCTAGTTTTAACTGGAGAGAGTTGTATTTACAGTGTTTGGTTTATAAAGTGTTAGTTCATCCAAAAAAAAAGAAAAAGAGAGAGAAAGATAAAATAGAAATATGAATAAAATTGGAAGGATGATTGGTTTAAGGGAATAACTTCAATCGGGCAGTGGTAAAAACCAAGAGGTTTTTGCCCTTCAATAAGAGATTGACACATTATCATTAAACAAGAAAAGTAAATATTAACAAAACCTAGCAAAATATTGGATCTAAATCATTCTTTTCACTCTTTTATTGACAAAAAAAAAAAAAAAAAAAATCCCAACCAGCCTCCGCCACTGCCCTAGGCTGGAATTGGGGGTGGCTGGGTGTCCGGCGTGGAGCGGCGACGGTGTCTAGGGTGGTGGTGGTTGGTGGTTTTTTTTTTAGTTTTTTTTTTTCAAACTAAAAAAGTTTTTTTTTTAAAAAAGGATTAGATTAAGTGTTTTGCAAATAATTATTTTTCTTGTTATAGGCTGATGTGTCAATTTCTTATTGTTAGGCATAAAACCAGTATTTTCTGCTCTGACCAGACAGAAGGAGCTCTCTTGGTTTAATAGTAAGTATTGGAGATTGTGCGACATGTTAATTAAATGACATTACACTATATATATATATATATATATATATATATATATATATATATATATATATATATATATATAAAATTAAATACAATAAAATAAAATATTGATAGTAGAATAGTTCTTACTCTTGTTAATTGAAGTGAAGAGGATCTTATTGCTTCTATTTGATATCATATGCATGAATTCATTAAATATGAACAGAACAGTATGTCCCCAAAGGGTAACTTAATCAGCTGGAAACCATGCCTCATGAAGCGGAGGTCACTAGTTCGAATCCTCCCTCCCCCCTCATGTGGACATGTCAAAAAAAAAAAAAAAAAAAAGCAGGCTAATCCGTTCAACCAACCAACCCGTACACTATAAGAGCATCCATATCCGATTCTTTAAACAATTTATTTTTTAAAATTATGAAGAACCACACTTTAAAAGCACCCTATATCCGATTTTTGCATACCATTCATATTAATTAAAGAAAATGCTACAATAATTATTCATATATGAATATCTCTTATTTTATTAATTTTTCTCTCAAAACTCTAGTTATCTCTTTAGTTACCCTTCCTTAAGCCTAAAACAAAAAAGAAAAAAAAAAGAAAAAAGAAGTTACTTTTTCAAAATAAAAAATGAGATGTAGAATTTTTTTTTAAAAAGTAGTTTTCAAAATAGAAAATAAAATAGTTTTAAAGATCCTATAGTATGTGCATTGTGGACGTTATATAAAGCCTAATTGGGATCCTACAATAACAAAGAAATTGTAGATTCTCAAATTATGAAATTATGTCGTTTCTTTACTTCAAAATGTTTGAAAAAAGTCCCCTATTAAAAAGGTGACATGTTACTGTTGATAATTAAGTATATTTTTATTAAGTTTTTTCTTTGTATATTATAAAAAAAAATGATAATAATAATTTGAGCAAAAACTGTATTTTGGTTTTTTGAAGGACAAGCATCTCTGCAAAAGCTAAGAAGAATTCGTTTGTGAGGAAAATCCTTCCTAGCTTTCTTGATAACATGCCACAATTTGAATAGGTATAATTTTTCAAGTGTTTCGATATAAAAAAAAATAGCCTAAATTTCATAATTTGAAAATCTACAATTTTTTTTAATGATTTTTTTTTTTAATTGCAGTAATAATGGACTCTATCCCTTGAAATTGTCAACGCAGGACGGAAAAATTAGTGGTGAAAGTGAGGGGCAATAATTAACTAGTTAAAGCATCTCCAGCAGCAGATGAGACAAATGCCTCAAAATAGTCAAATTTAACTATTATCAGGTTTTTTTCCACTCCAGCAAATGAGGCAAAATAGCTACTATCGTTATAAAATGAACAGTGAAGAGGCTATACAGCCTATTTACTGTCACTGTTCATTATATATCTAATAAAATATTTAAAAAAAACAAAAAATGTATTCTACTTTCTCTCTTCTCCCCCCCCCCCCCCCCCCCACACTTTTCATTGATTCTAGAAAAAATGCATTTTCGAACGAAATGGGGTGAGTTTGAGAGAGAGTGAGATTGAGAGGAAGAAAGCAGAGCGAGAGAGAGACGACGGAGCAAGAGAGTTGAGTGAGAGAGAGCGGAGCGAGAGAGAGCGAAGCAATAGAGCATCGAGTAAGTGTTGGGTATTTGGCGGTTGAAGGCGTTGCTACCCAGCTGAGACCATAGAGCTTTAAATTTTTCATAGAGCAGAGCTTTAAATTTTTCATAGAGCAGCGATTGAGGAGAGACCACTGAGCATGTGAGTTTCATTAGTTTGATGGAGACCCATTTTCGGTCAATTGGAATTATACTGGTTTGAATTCTTCTTTAAGTTTTTAACTAAATATACTTTTAGTCTCTTTTGATATAATACCCACAAGTCTTGTCGTGCTCAATCTAATTTCACCAAGACGCATATGTGGTTAAATATTTTATTCTATTGGTTTTATTTGTCCCTAGTGTTATAATATGTACGGTGAGAATTAATGTATTATGCTACATCTATAACCGTGGTATAGATATGCAAAGCGTGATAGATGAACTACATTTAAGGTTCAATACTTTTAACACCTAATTACATAATTTACATTTATCTTATGCTCAGTTTGTTTCGACATAAAATAATTTCTGTCGTAAAATATTTTTGACAAAATTATTTTTCAGAAAAAATGATTTTCTCGAATATATTTTTCGACGTTTGGCTCGTACGAAAAAATCACCAATAGCGAAAAACGGAATCCAGCCACCGTCGCCGGATTCCGACAAACCAGATTGTGCGATAAGTTAATTAAATGACATTACACTATATACAATAAAATAAAAATTTGACAGTAAAATAGTTCTTATTCGTGTTTCTTGAAGTGAAGAGGATCATATCACATGTATTTGATATCATACACATGAATTCATTAAATATGAACAGATATCATATGCATGAATTCATTAAATATGAACACAATGATAGGCTAATTTGATCAACCAACCAACACACTCCGGTGTTGGTGTTCAACCGGAAAGGCGGAAATGGTGAAAGGGCTACCATTTATTAATTTTCTCTCTCTCTCTCTCTATTTTCCTCTAGTTCATTGAGGCATTAAATTTTCATTATTTTAGCATTTATTTCGCGTGACAATTGGCATATTGTGAACTGTTAGATGTAAAACATGGTTAGGATTTAACAATTTGAGAATTTCAAATTTAAAAAAAATTTGAGGAAATCCTGATCCTGGAATTTATGAGTATGTATGCATTTAAAAAGTTGGTATATGTCGTTAAGAAGTTACTTCAATTTAAGAGTATGTGGGTTCGAATTTAAGAGCTTGTAGGTTGTAATTTATGAGTCTGTATACATTTAAGAAGTTGGTATACTTCATTAAGAAGTTGCTGAAATTTATGAGTTGGTGAATGTCATTAAGAAGTTACTGGAATTTATGAGTATGTATGCATTTAAGAAGTTGCTGGAATTTATGAACATGTATGTATTTAAGAAGTTGGTATACTTCATTAAGAAGTTGCTGAAATTTATGAGTTGGTGAATGTCATTAAGAAGTTACTGGAATTTATGAGTATGTATGCATTTAAGAAGTTGCTGGAATTTATGAACATGTATGTATTTAAGAAGCTGGTATACTTCATTAAGAAGTTGCTGGAATTCATAAGTTGGTGAATGCCATTATCGACCTTATTGAGCACCTATAGCAATTGTTTGGTCAATCTTAAGAATTATTATTCTTATTGTATGTTTGTAGTTGCTTTATTTTTCTTTTTGCATTGTCGTTTTTTGTTATTTTTTTTTTTTAAATGATCAATTGCGTTATTTATTTGGTTGCTTTGGTTTCATAAATTGTGTAATTTTGCTAGAATATTGAATTGGTGCAATGTAACTCAAAGAATATGTGGAAATTCGATATTTTCTCTTTATTTGAGTGTTGGCAAACATATAATAAAAAAAGAATAAGAAATAATATTTAAATGCAAGTAGAGAGTATAATAGAGAATCTGTTGCAGAGAATATAGAAAAAGCAATAGCTAAAATAAAGAGTTGTATTTTTTCAATAGTTACTTTGACTCTTATTTTGAAATTGTATGCATAAATTCATTAAATATGAACGGAACGATAGACTAATCCATTCAGCCAACCAACACACTATAAGAGCATCCGCATCCGCATCCGATCCTTTAAACAATTTATTTATTTTTTTAATTATGAAGAACCACACTTTAAAATCACCCTATATCCATTTTTGCATACCATTCATATTAATTAAAGAAAATGCTGCAATAATTAGTCATATATGAATATCTCTTATTTTATTAGTTTCTCTCTCAAAACTCTAGTTATCTCTTTAGTTACTCTTTCTTAAGCCTAAAAAAAATAAGAAAAGAAAAATAAGAGAAAAAAGTAGTAACTTTTTCAAAATGAAAAATGAGACGTAGAATATTTTTTTAAAAGTAGTTTTCAAAATGGGAAAAAAAAAAAAAAAGTTTTAGAGGATCCTATCGTCTGTGCATTGTGGACGTTATACAAGCCTGATGAGGATTCCTACATTTACAAAAAAAATTGTGAAATCTGAAGTTACAGAATTTATGCCGTTTCTTTACTTCGAAATGTTTGAAAAATGCCATCTATTAAAATGATGATATATTACAGTTAAAAATTGAGTATATTTTTTATCAGGTTTTTGCTCTTATATTATAAAAAAACTTTGAGCGAAAATTGTCTCATGATTTTTTGAAGAACAAGCATCTTTACAAAAGCCAAGAAGATTTCGTTTGTGAAGAAAATTCTTTCTGGCTACTTTGATAAAATGCCACAATTTGAATAGGCGTAATTTTTCAAGTGTTTTGATATATAAAAAAAAAAAAAATAGCATAAATTTCTTAATTTCAAAATCTATAATTTTATTTTATTTTATTACTATTATTTGTAATTGATTAATTGCAGTAATAATGGACATCGGGACTCTATAGTCTCTATCCTATGAATTGTCAACGCAGGACGGAAAAATCAACGGACAATGGTGAAAGTGACGGGGCGATAATTAAACGGCTTAGAAGCTTTGCAGGTTCTTAGAAAAGAACAAAAGATTTCCACACGCAAATCACCCCCACACACAACAACGAGGTGTTGATTTTGTCGGGTTTTTTCCTTCTCTGTATTTTTCCTTCACTTCCCATCTTCTCTTGTTCTTAATTGTCTCACGGGACTTTTACTCCATTTCACACTCTACAAACTCTCTCTCTCTCTCTCTCTCTCCATGACCATGTTTGGAGATCGTATGAACCCTCTTTACACTGTTTCATCTACGTTTGGTTCTGCCTCTGCTAACCAAATGGCAACGAGTCCTTTAACCTCCAACCTCTTCTGCTACAAGTTCGCCAGGACCAAAATCGTCCAGAGGAAATGTAAAAAATGGGATGGAGGCCGATTCTCTCTCAACCGTCATCTCCGAACCTTTTGCCAATCCAAGGTAGTTCTTGAACACCCCTCTATGGAATCCAAGGCATTCTTGTTATAATTTTTTTTTTTTTTTTTGTTTTTGGTTGATGGGTTTTATTAATGTTGGTATATATTTGCTTTTCCTTACTAGTTGAATTTTGAGAGAACACTTATGGGACTTATATGGACTCATCAGTCCGATAAGTAGTCCATCACAATCATCTATTCAATTGCTCGAAATCTCTCCAATTTAGACAAATAATTTGAGAGGATCCGAATTTATATATATTTGCTTTTCCTTGGTTGTTGGTTATGAGAAATATATTATGGGACTAATATGAATTATGAAAGAGAGAAGAGAGCGTAAGCGGGTCACTATTTATAGAGTAACCCCCTACTTTTCATTTCTCATCCATTTTTTTCTTAAAAGAATTAACCATTGAATATGTTTTTCTACACGTGGGTCCTACAAATCTAATGGTTAGTTTTATAAAAAATGAGTGGAAATGGATGAGAGGCGGGCATGAGATGGAGAAATAACATATAGAGGCTATGAGTGACGAACAAGTAAACTTAGACTAAATAAGGAAGTAAATAAGCGCCAGAAGGAAGCATAATATTGAAAATATTCTATCGGTTCATTAATGTTTTCCAATTAAAGTAAAGCTTTTTCCCAAGGAAATGAGGATTCTAATCCGAGCTGAAGTCAAAATCCCTGCACCTTATTCTTCCCTCATAACTAAAAGTTCTAATTTGTATATGTCAGCTATGAATACACTTGCATGTTGATAGCACCATCAAATGGTAGTACTTGAACTTGCTATTTTTGGAAAAGAAAAGCTTGCTAATACGTTTGCGTTATTTTTTCTTTGTAAATTATCAAGACAGTGTTGAATTGGATTTGCTTACCTTATATGTGCGTACATGATTAGCTGGGTCCATTTGCCTGGTTTATACTTGTTAAAGTATTGATTAAGTGATTAAATTTACATATTCTTATCAGCTTAAGTTTTTAGGATAAGTGGTAATTTAACATGGTATCAGAGCAGAGGTTCTGCGTTCGAACCCTGTCTCTTTCATTTACCTCTCATTTCAATTTAATATTACATATGTTGGGCCCCAACTATTAAAAGAGAGTTTGAGCCCACATGTGAGGGGGAGTGTTAAAGTATTAATTAAGTGATTAAATTTACCTTTTCCTATTAACTTGAACTTTTAGGATAAGTGGTGATTTAACAATATTTTATATGCATGCTCAACTAAAACTTTGCCAGTGCCACCGGCAGGCTCAACAATTCAGCAAACACATTGACATAGGGCCTAATTTGTGAACATAAATCATAATGCCTTATTTGATGATTGATTATTTATATTAATCATGGCCATGCCGGTCTAATAGCAATCTTCTTATGGATATATTTTGTGGAAAAATATGTTATTGCTTCTTGTAAGATTGAAAAATCATAGAATGATTAACCTTGGTAGATGTGTAACTTGAATCTAATTTCGTAATATACACTGAGGAAGCATTGCTAGGGAGACTTAACAATTATTTTGTGTCAAAAATCTTCTGTTAAAGACAGAGGAAATGCAGATAAGAAGGTACTCTCCTTTCCTGGAAAGTTCATTACTGTCATGTAATGGTGCCTTGGCCTCTGATGAGTGGAAAGCAGTTCCTGACATATGGAGGTCTTCAGCAGATAAATATGGTGATCGGGTAGCAGTGGTGGATCCATACCACTCTCCACCTTCACAAATGACTTATAAACAGGTCAAATCTTTTATTATTTTTTATTATTTATTTTTATATTATGAATTTGCAACTTACACATGCATGCATTTGATAGGTATTGAATCCACGGCCACACCCTCCACTTGGAGAAGTGTTATTTGAGCTAGAGCTCATTAGCAAACATGCCATTTTTCTTTTCTATATTTAATTCAGTACTTTTTTTCTTCTTCTATTAGATGTATTTTATTGTCTATAAATTTGAGAGGTGTCTGAAGAATCTATAGTGGCCCCAAAAGCTGAAATAATACACGAACTATACATTTTATTTTTTGGTTTTGTTGTTGCTGCGCATGTCTCCCATCTGTAACTGTTTGATTTCATGGTTTTTGAATAACTTATAATCTTTGGAGACAAACATGATTCTTTTGTGCTTCGACATGGGTAGAAGAAGAGATCACACTCAGCCGACATTTAAATTCTAGATGCAGGACAAAGCAAAAAAATTTGCTCTATGACAAATACCCATTCTTTCTTTCCTGTGTTTTAGCATGTGGAATTTAGTTGATTAAAACCAGAAAAGAACTCCTTTATTGGATGATTGCCATAGTTTGAACTCTTTGCCATTTCTTTAGGTGAATCTAATCATCATAATTTACCAAAGGCCAGGTGACACTAACCTCTACCCTGGCATAATTCCAAGCGCCTCGCCTCTTGATTCTGAAATTAAACTGCACTCTGCTCCCATGTTTGTTTTTACAAACGTGTTCCCCCTCTATTGGTCAGTGGTCATGGACAACATAGGATCTTGTTGATGTTCTAACTATAGTAATGAGTGGACTCCAGATTTGGTGAAGCTGCCTAAACAGCCTTCCTTACAGCCCTTTAGGTTGTTGGATATGCAAATTCTATGATTAGGTATGACTAGGATAATAATTGTGTTCAGTATTGAGAATCATGAAAAATATGATTTAAGTTATTACCATTTAAACAATAGGTGATGTAGGAAAGATTCAGGTACTCTGTCTAGAAGTCCTTAGAGCATCTCCAGCAACAAGAGCTATTTTAGCTACTCAAAAAGCCTTTTCTATTTTGCGCCCTCATTTTTCAATAAAATCTACAACAGGTTATCTATTCCACTCTACTTTCTTCAAATAATATTTTTCAATGTTTTTTAACCCTACCGTTTTCTTCCCCTCTCTCTTGTCTCTTCTCTCTCCAGACCAATAAATCAGACACACCAGATGTCATTTGCTTTTTCCTCCCCACCTTCCTTCTTTCCAATCCACCCCTTCCTTTCTATTAAAATCTCATTTCCCCAAATTCCAATTCCAAATTCCTTAGATCCACCGGCAACCATGTCATCCCCACCCATACTTCTGATCTCAAACTCCGAATCCCATTTGCAATCCCAGTCGCAAGCCCCAATTGCCACCTTTGCCTTCTGTGCCTTCATAAACCACATGTCCAACTTGGTCCGCCATGGCCTTGCCCAACGTTGTCGTGGAGGTGTTGGTGTTGGTGTTGGTGGTGGGGGTTTGTTGTTCAATTTGCAAGTGGGGGTCGTTTGCCAATTTGACTTCTTTCCGTTTGTCCTTAATTTTTAATTCCTTCTAGCGTTTACAATAAATTGAAGGTATGGCCATCTGATGCAGTCAAATAAAAAAAAAGGAACAAAAGAAAAGGATATGAGCTACTTCGAAAGAGCCGTGATCTCCAATGGCTTATTCGAGGGAGCTGTGACCTCCAAGATACCAACAAAGGTTCTAGGTTTTCATAATATTCAGCATGATATTTTATTGATTAGGGTTACACTTATATAGAAGACGACTAGGTCATAAGACATAACCATTAGGTTTAGCCGTCATTATATCATGCAAGAAAATAACTAGGAAGGAAATAAACTAATGGAAAATACATTCCTTATTAGCTAAAACACTTAGGGAAATAATATATGGAAATTATACTCCTTATTCTCTGCCGACTTGGGCTTTAGGATTGCCATGTGTGCTGCCACATAAGCCTTGGAAATTTGAACGTATCACCCCTCTCCCGTAACATCTTCCTTGTCTGCAAGGAAGAATTCTGGAAATTGAGCCTTGATCATGTCTTCCTCGAGTGATATCACGCCCAAATGAGATGGATCTCCAAGCATCGTCTTCGCAACCAAGTAACCAACAATCGACCAGGTTTGGAATTTACGGGTTTGCTTCCCAATGTCTCGACCTTAGCTTTCCATCATAATATTCAGGCCAGTTGTCTTTTAGCAACCTGGTTTCAGCAAGTTCAATGGCACGTCTTGCAACCTGGTTGCAGGTTCTGTTGGTACGAATTTTATGCCCCATATAATCAATGTCAAGGCTGGCAAGGACATCACGATGCAGCCTGATTTTTCTGGGGGTATTTCAAGCCCTGATGGTCGTGTTGTCGGGGGAGGAGTTGCTAGAATTGAAATTCTTGTAGCAGCTAGTCCAGTGCAGTTTGGCGTCAACAGTAGGGTCCTACCTAGCAACCAGCTTGAGCCGAAACCAAAGCTGAAGAATGGGTCCAGCTGGCCAAGAGAGTCCCTGTCTCTCTATCAAGAAGGGGATGAAAATATCAAGGGAGTGCTGAAACAGAAGGTGAAGGAGAAGGAAGAAGGGATGGAGCAAAGGTTGGAAGAGCAGGGCGTGATTTTTGCTTGGTTCTGGAAGAGAGAGAAAAAAAATACAGATCCTTGTATTTGGGATCTTATTGCTGGATCGGGGTTCATAATTGTATTGTTAGGACCACTCATTGCCGTAACAACACAATTACGGCAAGGATTGGCTTGCCGGAGAGGTGCGTAGTGGAGAAAAGTTTTCAATTCATTTTTATCTTTTTAAATACTTAATATGTTCTCATTACAAAGTTAAAAATAATATTATAAAAATAATAAATAATGAAGTTATACGAGGGGAGCTGAGTTTATACGAGTTCGGCTCGTTTAATAAACGAGTCTAAATTTTTGTTCAAGGTTTGTTTGTTTAATAAATGAACCGAACCTATGTTGAGCTTATCCAAGTCAAGCCTGAGCCTGTTTGCGAAAGTTTCTGTTCATTTACAACCCTTTAAATCCATGTCCACTTGGAGTCTCATTAATTTAAGTGTGTGAGGTATAAAAACCGAGGATTTGATCATCAGATTGAAGGTGCTTGGCTTGCAAGATTTTTATTTCAATTTTATGGGTAAAATCCTTCTGTAAACTTGGAAAATAATTTGAAGAAATGTAGATCAACACACACACGCGCACACAAGGGGGAAAGAAATGAAGTACTTTTTAGCAAAAAGAAAACGGTGGTGGTGGAATTCTGGAAAGTATGCCATTCAACTCTTTAAGAGGCCTCATGTTTTTTCAAAAAAATTTAAATCCAAGAAAAAGTTCATCAACTACTCTAATTTTCTGTAATTTTCCTCTGGAAGCATTTAAGGCATTGAAACCTTCATAATTCCCTTGTTCTATCACTTTGAGCTTTAGACCTATTTACAAAAATGTAAAAGAAGACAAACAGGTAGCCACAGGAAACAGAGAAAGGCGAAAGCTTTAGGAAAAGTGTTAAAATGATCAGACCAATAGATAAATAAACTCTTTTAATTAATTGTTTTATTTTTTCTTGTTATCAATTCTACTTTTCTACTCATATAGGTTTGTGGTAGCATTTTATGTTTCCAATGGATACCTATCTTTTCAAAGTTCATAAGTAAACAAGTTGCTATTTTGGGTTTTTATCGTTTGAATATTCTTCCGTCTCTTCAAAATTGCAGCTGGAGCAAGAAATTTTAAACTTCTCTGAGGGCCTAAGAGTTATTGGACTTAAGCCAGATGAAAAGCTAGCACTTTTTGCTGATAATTCATGTCGGTGGCTTGTTGCAGATCAAGGTATGCAGCAGTTTATGTTACCTTTAACTTCATTGCCTAAGTACTATGCAGTGCCTCCATTTTAAAGAAGAAGCAATAAAGTGTGTGACACCTCTTGGTATTGTTCTTCCTAATTTATCGCTATTCTTTTATTAGATGATGGAAAGTAGAGAAGAGCAATATTTATTTTGAAGTAGGGTGGATATTGGAAAGTCAAAAAATGAATGCTTTAATTGGCACTTTTTTTGGTACGTGAGAAGAAGGAAAGTAAGACACTCATTTATGTGCTCATTTGTTTGGAAATTTTTTGTCGAGCTCAAGCTGAGCTCGAACCCAAATAAAAATTATTGAGTTGAGTTTGAACAAGGAGGCTTAGACTCGAATTGAGCTCGAGCCGAGCCGAGCTTAAGCTCCTATAATTCTTTGCTGAGCTGAGTTTGAACAGGCCAAGCTCGACTCGATTAGAACCCTAGCTGAAAGTAATAGGTTGAAAATTTTGTATTCTGTGTGTGTGTCTGTATCTATGCAGTAGCTTTGGAATATTATAAATTTGTCAAATAAAAATCATAGAATATTATAAATTTGTCAAACAAAAATTAAAATAAAAGGCTCAATTACAAATTTACGGTAGTTATGTTTTCCACTGGTGGCTGAATTTCTGGGATTTCAAACTTACTTTCGTGCTTTATTTTAGTCTAGGTATAATGGCCACTGGAGCAATCAATGTGGTAAGGGGTTCAAGGTCATCAGTTGAAGAGTTATTGCACATATACAATCACTCTGAAAGGTTCGGTAAAAGGTTTCATTTCAGGCGTTGTTCTGCTTATACCAACTCAGCTTGTCATTGTCATCTTAATATATATACATGATCTGTTTGTCTATATGGATTGATTATATTTGATATAAATTGGTATTTACTTATCAAAAAAAAATATATATATATAAATTGGTATTTTTGTTTGCAATCCATTCCCTGGCTTGATTTTTAAAATTTTGTCATCTACTTCTGAGTATTAATTTTCTGTTTGTTGCAAGTTTGAGTCCCTCCTTTTTTCTGTTTTACTGCTTTATGAGCATAGCAGATATATAAAGTCTCTGCTGAGATCTTCAACAGTATCACTATCTTAATTAAACATGCTGACAAATTATTTGCTTCTGTCAGGCAAGTAGTTATGCTGTTCTATCCGATGTAAGAATAATAGTTTGTAGAAACTATGCTTTGGTGGAGTGATGATTTCCCATTTTTATTTCATTTCCATTCGCATTATATTGTTAACATCAGAGAGGACATTGATGCATAGTGTATGGGGTGATTTCGGGATAAAGATATCTCAAAAGTGGTGTTGAGATAATTAGAAACCAATGGAGTTTTATGCACACATACAAATTATGTGCTATAACTTGTTCTTGAGAGTTTGATTAGTTAGGTTCCCTGTATTCATTCTTAACGGCTCTACATTGTTGATTTGATTTTTGTTTTTATTACTACAGTGTTGCACTTGCTGTGGACAGTCCTGAAATGTTCAATCGAATGGCCGAAACATTTATTTCCAAGGCTCCTATGAGATTTGTTATTCTACTTTGGGGGGAGAAGTCATCCCTGGCTTGTGATGGACTAGAGGGGATGCCTGTTTTCAATTATAAGGAAATTGTAGATTTGGGACAAGAGAGTCGCAAGTCTCTGTTTGATTCTCATGATGCTAGTAAGTCAATCAGATGAGTTTGAACAAAATTGACATATGTGTTGTACTTGAGGACACTTCTTACTGCCATTACATGTATTGTTGGTCTCAAAGTTCATATGAAAACCTCTGTGGATATTCTCTTGTGACTAGGTTTCCCAACGGATGAATTGAACAAATAAATCTTAGGATGTGCTAACCAAATGGAAGTTCTAATTTCGATAAATGAACTAGACGAGTTTATCGTCACATTAATGGAAAAGTTCTCCAAGAATGTAGAAAAAATTGATTAGTAAAAAGAAGAAGTTAAAAAAAATTCTGTTGGTTCAAAATTTTCCATAATTTTCTTGTAGTATTTATATCAATCGTCCATTTGTATAGAATTACTTCAAAGGGTTTCCAGCTCTGAAATTAACTATTCTGGTTGCAGGACGACGCCAAATGGATGAAGCCATCAGCTCTGATGATGTTGCTACACTTGTATACACAAGTGGAACCACTGGCAATCCGAAAGGCGTTTTGCTTACACATCGGAATCTGCTACACCAGGTTTTACAGCTTACTTTTGGCTCATTCTTTTCTGGTAGGATTACTTTGGCAAGTGCTATATGAACAATAGGTTTAACTTCATTTACTGAAGTGTTATTTTCTTATATATGTAATTCACAGTGATGTTAGTGATATAATATAAATGTGGTAAACAATTTTGCTTAATTGAGCTACAATAACATCATCAGCATTGTGGAATCATCATCGTCTCTGTTATTACTATTCTAATTTGATCTGTTGGGTTGGCTGTTGCTATAGTAGAAGCCTTCAAGGCGAATTGCTTGGACCCTGATTAATATTCTTTTTGGGGTCCTGTACAGGTATGCATGAAAACTAGAGAGGAAATTATTAGTGGCCAATGTGAGATTACAAACCGGTGAATAGTATGGAGCCTCTTAAACAATTAGGTGGATTCAACTTTGAAGCTTCATGGAAGTTAAAAGAGTGGATTAGATTTATTGCCTGTTATTTTTTTATTTTATTTTATTATGGATTTATAATTGGATTGCATTGTTCGTGCTTACTTGTATCAGATAGTACTATCAAATTTACTCTTCAGTTTGCTAAGGTTTTGGCAAGCTATAGTGTTGAAATTGGTTTGCTTTCAGCTCCTTCTATATGTTGTGTTGAACCTTCCCCACTTTCATCTTGTTACCACTAAAGGCAATAGTTGACTTGGTAATTAGCATATCATTGACGCTATTTCTTTTGTCAATCGTTTTCCAGATAAAAAACTTGTGGGACATTGTACCTGCTGAAGTTGGTGATAGATTTTTAAGCATGCTTCCACCTTGGCATGCATATGAACGAGCTTGTGAGTATTTTATATTCACATGTGGAATTGAACAAGTATACACGATTGTGAGAAACTTGAAGGTATTCTTCTTCAGATCATATTTTTATGCATGTTTATATATAGAAAGCTTTTGTTACTCATGTTTTTGAAGAATTTGAAGAATTATTGTTCTTTAATTTTCAAGATGTCATCACTTATCCCAAAAGCTTAAGCTAATAGAAAATAATAGACTTGATCATTTAAATAAATATTCTAACATTCTCCCTCATATGTGGGCGCAAATTCAGCCTCAACAAATAAGACCCAACACATAGAATATTTTAACTGAAATGGGGGATAAATAATTGAGACAAGGTTCAAACTTAGGACCTTTGCTCTAATACCATATTAAATTACCATTTATCCCAAAAGTTTCAGCTGATAGATAAAGGTAGACTGAATCATTTAAATTAATATTCTAACACGATATTATTCCTGCCTCAGTTGCAAAAAGAGGACACATTTTACTTTATCCATTTAAAAATTTGGTTTTAAGTTTATATGTTGCAATGCAACATATTTTATTTATTTGTTTGTTTTCTGGTAGGATGATTTGCAACATTATCAACCACAGTATTTGATTTCTGTTCCATTAGTATATGATACGCTCTACAGGTATGTCCTTTTCTTGGGAGTTATTTTGATTCTAGTGCATCTTCACAATATTGTACTTTGTATTCATCAAGTTCAGGGACTAGAATCATTTCTCCAATGTAATACACGATTGGAGAATACTAGCCTTGTTTTTGATATGTACTCCAATGTGCAGTTCCCTAATATTTTTTAAAGAATGGAATCATGAATCCCCTGCTTGGCTTTCTTGTACTATCTAGCCTTTTCTTGGGTAAACAATTTGCTTCTTAGAGCATTCCTTTTGTTCATTGATTCTTTTTGCAGTGGGATCCAAAAGCAAATTTCTACTAGCTCCCCTCTGCGTAAGCTTATTGCATTTATGTTTATAAGGGTCAGCTTGACATACATGGAATTGAAGAGGATTTATGAGGTTTGTTCATTTTGTATTATGCTTATGAGCCATTAAAATTGTCTTTCAATTTCTATGCTTGTGAGGCTTTTGCATTCTTTCTAAAGTGATAGTTGCTCTATTTGGTATCACTGGAAGGTAGCCACATTTGGTTTTAATACAATATGTGTGAGCAATAGATGCTGGTCTCCTGACCAATGGTGGTCGCTATTTTACGGGTTCACAGCTCCTAGTATGAAGCTGAGCGCAAAAACTAAATAGTTAGTGATTGAATTTGTTGCAGATCTGTGGCTGCAACCTGCTTATGTAATCTCAATTTACAAACTTAATGACTCTTCCTTTTATAATGATTTTGTTAATGTATCATTCTTTAGTACACTACCCTAACTGAAAAACCGCTCACTGCTCCTTGGTTTCCTACACCATGGTAGTGGCACTATATAAGGTTTTCTTCTCTCGATGTGAACTTTTATGAAGTACATTAGTAGCCTGATGTGATTGGTGGGTTTGGATCCTTTTTGTTACATGTTTGTGGTTCATAGACCGATTGTGCCTTGTTGATACAAAATTCCAGCAATTAATAAATGTGTTTTGGGGAGCCATCATACCAAAAGTTAAATTTGTTAGGAAGTGGGGCCAATATAAAATCCCCCCCTCTTTCCTGGCACCTCGACAGCATGCAGACCTGCACAGTGAAGGCTTTGCATAAACCAAGCCTCATAGGTACCTGCCTCTGATACCATGAACAACCATCACTCCCTAAATCTTAAGCTGTTAATGCTTTGTTGGCATCAATTTATTTGGCAGTCAATAAAACCAACCATACAGTCGGATAAAAGTGGTTGCAAACTATTAGTTGATGGGTGCCATGCTGTAGATAAAAAATATCATAGATCTGTTTGGATTTTCTTGTATTTACTTTGTCCCTTCAGCTTTCTTTACGTACTGTCCTCTGCGTCAAAATGGATAAGACCTAGTTCACTCTCAATTTTCTGCTTTCGTTTCTACTTATGAAAAGAATCATTTGCTTTTGTTTTTTTTTTTCTTTGGTTTGTGACTGGCACCAATTCCAACACTGTTTATTGCTGGAATGATTTCAATTTGGTTCTAGGGAAAATGTCTAACGAGGAATGAGAAGCAACCTTCATATCTTGTTTCAATGTTGGACTGGTTATGGGCAAGATGTATTGCAGCAATATTATATCCGGTGCATATGTTGGCAAAGAAAGTTGTTTATAGTAAAATCCACTCTACTATCGGAATATCAAAGGTATTATTTGTTATTTAATTATTTTCTTCTGTCTATGAGCCTCTTAGTTTGTGTGGAAATGGAGTACTGTCCGTTTTTCTTCATGCTGTTCTGTCCAGAAGAAAAGAATATTTAAATTTAGCTAGAGAGCTCAATCCTCTGAGAAATGGTTTGAGCCGTTGATGTTTTCTTCTGAAAAACATTTTTTTTTTCCTCTTCGATCTTTTGTTTTCTGTCTGAAAACTCTTTGAACTTCTCTGTCTCTCCCTCTCTATTTTCTGTTTAAAGTTGGCAAACTTCTTAGAAAGTTCTCTCTTCACTGCAAATCTATTCGGAAGTACACGTTCACACTTCAAACTAGCAATGCCCCCCCCCCCCCCCCCCCCCCAACCCCAACCTACAAAAAAATTGCAATGTACCCCCCAAATAATAAAAATACCCTTAATAAAAATTAGAAAAATTAAAAAAAAAAATTAAAAAGAAACAGGCGATCCATGGCAGCGGCCGTGGGTCTTTACTATGATTTTTTATTCTTTTATTTTTTTTTTTCAAATTTATAGGGATATTATTGCAAATTGCGTGTTAGTTTGAGGGGGATATATGTATTTTTTTCCCTATCCAAAAGTAACTCTATTCTCCTTCCTTTCTTTGCTATAACTTCACTTTATCTCATTGTTATAGAGTTAGAATTTATACCATGGATTTTAAGAAGAAAATTACTAGGAAAAAGCTATCTCTGGCAATGCTGCAGGCTGGCGTAAGTGGAGGCGGTAGTTTACCTTTGCATGTCGACCAGTTTTTTGAGGTTAGATGATCATGCTTATTTACCTTTGGTAAATAGGATGTCTTGCTTGTTGCTCGTTATATGAGGGTAATTAAATATTGCATGCAGGGAATTGGTGTGAAAGTGCAGAATGGGTATGGTTTAACTGAGTCTTCTCCTGTTGTTGCTGCTCGACGGCCAACCTGTAATGTAAGAAATACATCTACTTTACTCAAAATGTAGAATACCTACTTGTGTGTTGCTTAGACCTGCCAAGTTTGTACAATCACATATAACTAACAAAACAGTTGAGAGCTTTCTGAGAAATTTGTAGTTTTGTCTGCAATGCTAAATCCAGTAGTATGTTTGAAAAAGGAAAAATCTGACGGACTTTGACAGGACAGCAAATAGATTCAATATTCAATTTTGTGACTTTCCTGACCAAATGTTCCAGGTATAACTGCAACACTTGATTCCACCAAAAGTGTCTCAATCTGCTTGGAAAGTAATGATAAGTCCAGCTCACGTTTAGGCTGCACTGTTATACTTGGAATATTTGTGAATTCTTTTACCTTGCTGCACTTGTAGAGAGGATAAAAGGGGAGTGAAAATCAACAGAAATGCATGGACCAACCTAGAACAACATCATTTAGATACTCAAAAAAACGCAACATCATTTAGACTCTATTAATTGCAGTGGGCATCCTGAAGCTATAATTGATTGAGCTATGGTTTTATTGATTCATCAATTCTTGCATGGAAGTATTGAATGATTAATAAAAGCCAACTAATATTTGTTTATGATCCTGTTCAAAGCACCAGTCATACTATAAACAAGCATTCACTAATCTTATCAAAAGATTCATCACCCTATGTTATATTGTTTATTTTCCACATCTTTTAATCCATTCTACCTGGTTAAAAGAGCTTTTACTCAAACTGTACACTAATCCTTCTCTAATATCACAATTCCAGCCTTATCTAAGATAAGGCCTTCAACATAACTCTTTTCAGTTCTCTTCCAGCAGTCTTGTTTCATTATTCACTCTGCTTTTTATTGTAATTGCATCTACTCACACTCAGATTGGTACATCATACATAAATAATCTTTTGAAGGTTCTTGGCTCAGTTGGGCATCCGATTCAACATACAGAATTCAAAATTGTAGATTCCGAAACCAATGAAGTTCTCTCACCTGGTTTAAAGGGCATTGTAAAAGTTAGGGGGCCACAAGTGATGAAAGGTTACTACAAGGTAGTTATTCTTTTCTTTTACTTAAAATAAGCATGATATTTCTTTGAGGTTTTTTTGAGAAATTCTAATAAATTAATAAAATTTACATAGAGATTGATCAGAGTAGCCTTTGTATGTGTAATATAATTTCAATGACTTAAAACCCAGAAAGTAGGTACTTGCAATTTTTGTACGTATCATGGTATGTTAATAGTGTGTGTATCTAAAGCAAAAATCTTAAAGCCCGTTTTGTCCCTTGCTCATTCAAATGCTTTGTTTTGTGGGGGGTGGTTTATCATTAAGGAACATTGAGAGCCCATAATTTAAATACCATTTGGGAAACCTTGCAATCAGGAATATTTTCTTTTATTTGATGCCAAACTCTTCTTCTACAAGACAATGAACAATTTTTTAAAATTGATTGGAATTCTATTCAGTTTAAGAACCCAGAGTTACATTGAAGGTAATCTTCCAGGTCTTTTCTTAACGAAGCAAGTATTTAATTTCTGAACTTGTCTACCTTTGGTCTTTGATCAGAAACTGGTTTTTAGCAAGTTGTGATAGCTGTTTCATATTGATAATCACGTTAAGTGATACTTTTCTGTTAAAAGAATCCATGGGCTACAAAGCAAGTCATAGATGAGGATGGTTGGCTAAGCACTGGCGATATAGGTTGGATTGCTCCTCACCATTCAACTGGGCGAAGTCGTCGTTGTGGAGGTGTGATTGTTCTTGAAGGACGTGCCAAGGATACCATAGTTCTCTCTACCGGTACACTAATCATTGTCTTAACACTGTGGCTGTGGATCTTTCTTGCTAACAACATAGAAAAGTCTCTCTCTCTCTTTAACACTCTGCTTGTCATCATTTTCTGGTATTAATTAACTTAATTTGTTTGGAGAAAAATAGGAGAAAATGTTGAACCAGGAGAGCTTGAAGAAGCTGCTCTCAGAAGTAGTCTAATTCAACAAATAGTTGTTATTGGCCAGGTGGAGTTTAAAGACATTCTAATTTGGCTTGCTGCTTTTAGCCTTACTTTCTTGAGTTGTACCTATATATTTTCTTCTACTTTTTAGGTGTTACATTGATTTTTGTTATTGCGTGCCATTCATAAATTACAGGATCAGCGACGTCTTGGAGCTATAATTGTTCCAAACAAAGAAGAGGTTCTATTGGCTGCAAAAGAACTGTCCATTTTAGATGCCAATGCCTCTGACCTTAGTAAGGAAAAAATGACCAGCCTGTTATATAAAGAATTGAGAACATGGTAAGGCTTCTTCATCTTTGATTATTGTAAACAATATTGGAGAGGATTGCTTACCTATAGCCTTTTTATCCGGTCATAAAGTATAGTCGAGTTGGCAAGAATTTTGGAAAGATTTTTAAAAAATTGGATAGTTTTATTGTGTTTTTGAGGGATGATGTTGAAGTCTGTGTTTGGGTACTAATGATGTGGTGTTGGCAAGTGAGGAAGGTCTCCTTTTTTAAAATTCTTATAAGCTGTCTTTTGGTCTTGTGAAGCATGCATGAGAGAGGGTGAGGAATATATAGATTGCTTGGTTATTTACTAATGCACCTGGTACGATTTGAACTCTTGATCTCACCCACTACCCCACACTTACGAGAGCAGGAGGGCATGGCAGGTGGAGTGGGGATGAAAGTGCCCCAAGATCCCAAGGCCATTGGCAGGGCAAGAAAAATTCTTGAAATTGGATAAATTTATTATACATTTGAAACAAATTAATGTTCTTCTGTCTCACTCTCTTTGGGCTACAAATGAAGGGTAATTATTCACAGCTAATGCTTTTTAGAATGCTGGAGTATCTGATTTGCTCTGGATTCCTAAAACTAATATGGCTAGGAGAAATTGTATACCGTTTTGGGTTCACTACATTAAGCATGTTTATCAATAAGAAAGCAATGTAGCAGTTCCTTTCGAAATGAGGTGTTAAAGAAGTTCCCCTCTCTCTTCCCCACCCTTGTTTAAGTATGTTGCGTGAATAGAAAAATAGACGAGGTGATGACACTTGGAAGCTAAGAGATATTAAAGAGCGATCCTTTTTGGTATCTTCAATCAATAGGAGGAATGGATCCAAAGAATAAAGCAAAGTGCATTAGGAGTGTGATGTGAGTAGAAAATATCTAATACATTGAAGGGAAGATTTTATAGGGACTGCTATTAAGACCAGTTATCCTTCATAGTAGTTAATGTTGGGCTTTTGAGAAGTAACACGTTCATGAACTTATAAGATGAAAGTGGCCCTGTGAGGAAAAGAAGAGGAAAAGTCACGTAAACATAGTTTGGACATATGTAATGAGGTTAATATTCCTAAGAAATAGTGATAGTAAGAAAGGATATGATAAATAGAAAGGTGACCTAGAGTATTATTTTAGATAGGATAGAATGGCAGAAAAAAAAAAAAAAAGAAAAAAAAAAAAAAAAAGCCGATCCAAATTTAATTGGGATTAATTCTAGTTGAGTTGAGTTGGGTTCCTAGGCCTCGAAATTTCTTCGGGTTTTTCTTTTGATTCTTTGATTATGAAGATTGATTCCTTGTTTTTGTATGACAGCAAAGTTTGATTTGCATTCAGGTGTTAAAACTACATTAGGTAAAGAAAAAGGTAACAGAGTCTACTGTATAAAAGTTTTAGCAAGTTTTAACTGTTTTTTTCCCCCCTTTTCCATACAGGACTTTACAGTTTTCATTTCAAATAGGACCAATCCTTGTTGTGGAGGAGCCCTTTACTGTAAGATGTTCATGCTGGCATTCGGTCTTTAAATGTCATCAGAATTTCCTCTTAATCTGTAAGTGTGATAGTCAACTAATCATACCCTTCGGTTGCAGATTGAAAGTGATTTATTGACTCCGACCATGAAAATTCGGAGGGACAAAGTTTGTGCTCGGTACAGGGAGCAGATAGACAATCTCTACAAGTAAAATTTCCCCTGGAAAATGAACCTATACGCCATGAACTGTATCTTTTTTTTTTTTTAAAAAAAAAAAAAAAAAAAAAAAAAAAAAATTGAAAACGGATTGGTGTTAGGTATTGAGAATGCATACATTCAAAATTGCACTTTAACATGGTAATTTGACAGCTAAAACAGTTGAGCTATATGCTTGTTTGGCTTCTTTTTTGTTTGAAGTGATTGCCTGTTAGCCACAAGAATTCAATTCTCTAATATATTTTATGGTACTAGCCAATGGTGACCATAGAGCTAGAGGTAGCCATCCTATCATAACATGAGTGTAATGGACATTGAGAGATACGAATGTGTGCATTTTCACCCACCTATGTGCTGCGGGTGTGCCTACTGTTGCCACATGTATTTTCCAATGTAGTGTGCCCAAGAATAAAGTTTTATAGGCAAACTTATACCCAAATTTATTTTCCACTTTTTCTTCCAAATTTGGGTATAAGTTTTATAGGCAAACTTATACCCAAATTCATATCTCATACGATAATGTCCTTATTTTATGGATATGAATGATTTTTTGTAAAAAGATTATATAGAGAAAAAATAAATAAATATGAAAAATTTATTATTTAAATGGAATAGTGAATATTGACTAGTTAAAATGGTGAGGCTGTTGGGGGAATTTTAATAAAGTGGGTCACCAGAATAGAAAAAAGTGATTTTTAATTATTTTGGTGAGTAAAATTTGGTGAGGCTACTAAGAATGCTCTTTATACAGTTATCCCTTATAATTATGCCTTTATGTTAGAAAATTCAAAAAAAAAAAAAAAACACACACACACACACACACGAGATGGCCTTGGGCCTCTGCCTCATGGTTGGCCACTTGGCCACTTGGCCATGTAGATACACCCCTGTGAGGGGTGAAAGTTGTGGAAGCTCCGCAATCATCTCGTTAAGGTTGTCTGCAGGACCTCTATGAAGAGTGGGTCACGAGGCCTTTACAACCAAGCCATCACAAAAGCATGACTTATGGAGTACAGTCTTGGGATCATCAGTGGTAGGAAGAAGGAATTATTGCGGCTTGCTTGTGGCAATATAGGATAGGAAAAGGTAATCTGACAAGCCTTCAGAATCATAGCAAAAGGAAGGTTGTTAACGACAAAATACCTGGTATGTCAAATCCACTGAAAGCATAGGTTTGCTTTGTTGATGACTTGCATATAATAGAGACTCCTGCCAACGTCGCAATTAAACATTCGCTAAAAGGGTTAAGAATGCTTATCTCTTACTATCTCTACAAACTCCAACTTTGCGCCAGGCGCCAAGTACCACTCACTGCCAAGAACCTCCATGCCCAAATCATCAAAACTGGCCTAGACCAATGTGATCCTCTGCCCAACAGCCTCTTGGACGTGTATGGCAAATGTCGTCTCGTTCAGGACGCTCTTCACATGTTCGACCAGATGCCCCACAGAGATCTTGTCTCATGGGCCTCAATTCTCACTGCTCTCAACCAGGCCAACCTCCCCCACCTAAGTCTCTCCATGCTTCCTACCATGCTTAGGCATGATGGTTTAGAACCTGACCATTTTGTGCTTGCTACCCTTTTTAAAGCATGTGCTAGATTGGATGCTATTAGGCAAGGCAAGCAGGTGCATGCCCGCTTTCTGTTATCGCCGTTTCGAGATGACAGTGTAGTTAACTCATCGTTGATCAACATGTATGTAAAATGTGGATTACCTGATGATGCACGTGCGGTTTTTAATTCAATTTCTTTGAAAAATTCTGTTCCTTGGACTGCCATGATTTCTGGGTATGCCCGAAGTGAGAGGAAATTGAGTGGGAGTGGAGTTGATGCATTTCATTTATTTATTGAAATGAGAAGAGAAGGGGTTGATATAGTAGACCCATTAGTTCTTTCAAGCACCATTGGTGCAAGCGCTAATCTAGCTGCGCTGGAGCTTGGAAAGCAGATTCATGGCCTAGTTATTTCTCTTGGTTATGAGTCTTGCATATTTATAAGTAATGCACTTGTAGATATGTATGCCAAATGTAGTGATATTCTGGCTGCAAAAGAAATTTTTGGTAGTATGCAACGAAGGGATGTAGTTTCTTGGACTTCAATAATCGTTGGGGTGGCTCAGCACGGGCAAGCAGAGGAGGCATTGGCTTTATATGATGAGATGATTTCAGCTGGAGTAAAGCCAAATGAAGTGACCTTTGTTGGATTGATTTATGCTTGTAGTCATGTTGGATTAGTTAGTAAAGGTCGTCAACTATTCAAATCCATGATTGAGGATTATGGAATTAGTCCTTCCCTGCAGCACTACACATGCTTCTTGGATCTTCTTAGTCGGTCCGGGCATCTTGATGAGGCTGAGAATCTCTTCAATGCAATGCCATTTAAGCCCGATGAACCCACTTGGGCGGCTTTACTTGGTGCCTGCACGCACCATAATAATATTGAAATGGGAATCAGAGTTGCTGATCATCTATTGAGTTTAAAACCAGAAGATCCATCAACCTATATTCTGTTGTCTAATATTTATGCCGGTGCTGCATTGTGGGAAAAGGTGTCAAAGGTGAGAAAGTTGATGGCAGTCATGGAAGTTAAAAAGCAACCGGGTTATAGTTGCATTGGATTTGGAAAGGATAGCCAAGTGTTTTGCTAGTAGTGCTTTATTAAAGCACACAAGCTCTATGAAACCCTTACCTGCCTTTGTTTTGGAATACTCCCTCTTCTTCCACTTCATCCAATGAATCTTTGATTCTTTTTCTAGTGCCCCTACCAAAATTTTTGCATCATTGAATTTATTTCCTTACACAGTTCCTTTGGCAGCAGAAAAACGCTCGTGCTGTGAGTTGGAATTGCTTGAATTACAGCTTTTAATAAAATCTCATTCCTAGCTTGGAAAAGAAACTTCATTTTTCAGTTATTTAACAGCTTCCACACTTCGTTTTTTATGCTTTTGAACTCCCTTGTTCTGGATTTGCGAACTACCGCCGATAGTCCCAAGTATTTGTCATATCTTTGCGTAGCTGGAATTCCTGACAGCTGAAGAGTATGATCCCTAACCTCCTAGTTGGTGTTTCTACTAAAAAAAAAATGATATTTTTTCTTTATTTAATTTTTTTTTTATCTCTTAAGCCTTCTCATAGCATTCCAACAGCTTAATCAACCTGCACCATTCCAAAGAGTTTGCCTTGTAAAAGAGGAGCTATCATCGGCAAAAATAAATGATTTAAACGTGGACCTTTTTTTGGATGTTAGAACACCAACTAAGACCCCTCATCTTTTCTGCATGGTGAAGAAGACAACTCAAAGCCTCCGTGTAGAGAATGAAAAGATGAGGAGATATAGAGGGTCATTTTGTCTTATTCCTCTAGAAGGGCAAATTTTGTCCATTGGCTGATCATTAATAAGAACAAAATAATTATCAGTACTGATATTCCTCATAATGAGCCTAATCCATTAACTTTCAAATCCCATCTTTCCCATAACTTCTTCCAAAAATTCTTACTCCACCCTATAATAGGCTTTACTTATGTCTAACTTCAAAGCCATGTATCCCACCTTCCCCACATTCTAGTATGCATAGAGTGTAACGTTTTATATACCACTAGAATGTTATCATAAATCAGCATTCCAAGTAAAGACACTCTGAATATAAGAAAAAATATGCAGGAGGATTACCTTTAATCTATTCGCTAAAACCTTGGAAATAATTTTGTACAAAACATTGCATAGATTGATGGGCCTAAATTCAGTCACTTTGGTAGGATTTTTTTTTATTTTAATAGGAGCAGTATGGGTTGAGTTGACATTACCATCTAACTGGCTAGAGTTGAGAAATCTCAAAACATCATACATGCCTCATCCCCAATTATTGCCCAATTTTTCTAGTAGAAACATGCTGCAAAACCATCTGGACCTAGTGGTTTGAGAGGTGCCATTTGAGTCAAAACTCTACTAACTACTAACCTCCTCCACTGTAAAAATCTAATCTTTCGGGAGCTGCTCCTTCATTCCTACTGTAACCCTCCTGAACATTGCAGATAAGCATTCCTCCACTCCCTCTGGTAAATCAGACATAAATAACTTCTTATATTAATTTTTAAATGCCTGGTTGTACATAAGACTCCATCCTCATCCAAAATTTTGGTGATCTGATTTGCTCGTCTCCTTTGATTGGCACAAGCATAAAACTATTTAATAATTTTATCTTCATGTTTTAACCAATTTTCCTTTGCCCGCTGCTGCCATTTCAAACCATCCTGTTTCAATAACAAATTTACCTCATGTTGTATCCTGTTGATATTTTCCTAATCCAATAGTCCTCCCCCTCCTCCTTGTAACTCCTCTATTTTTGCCCCGTTTTCTTATTTATGAGCTCTTCTGTCTGACATGAATTTTCCCTACTCCATTTAACTAATTCCTGCTAGCACTTTTTTTTGACTCCATTTAACTAACTCCATTAGCCATTGCTCTATCCAGTTTCTCCTTTGCAAACTGATTGCCATTCTTCCTATTACTTCAAGTGAATTTGGGTCCAGCATAACCCAAGTCACTTAGCTGGTAATCCTCCAGAGTTTTTTAAAAACCTCCATTTGCCCATAGGCCTTTGGGCTTCCCCATAAAAGAAGTTTTGGATGGTTTTAGACTGAAGGAGTGAAAGTGAAAAATGTGAAAAGCTTTTAAGAAGTTAAAAGTTGGATTTAAAAAACGACGGAGTAAATGAAATCGTGTGATTACTATTGGAGTTATTTTATATTTTCCCTAAAATTTAAGGAAATTAGGTCACCTTTTTGTGCTTTCGTGCTTTTGACATTGAGAATCCAGTTTCGACGTGGATAAATTTGAGACGTGTTACCCATTTTTGTAAATCGAGATCTTCGTTAACTTTCATATCCAATAAATAAGCGAAATTGCTGTAAAATTATAATTATGCCCATTTTTTTTTTTTGGAAAAGTACACATATTTCTTTCAATTTACCGTTTAATTGTCAATTTACTCTCCAAACTATCAATTGTGTCAATGTCCCATCTCAAACTACAAAAAAATGTCAATGCCCCTCCCAAAACCAACAAAAAGACAAAAATAACCATAATTTTTTTTAATAAGACAAAAATTTCCTTAAAAAAAATAAAAAACCAAAACTTACAAAATTTTAAAAAAATAAAAATAAAAAACTAAAAAAATAAAATAAAAAATAAAAAAGAACAATTTTGTTTTTTCAAAAAAGGCAAACGAAAAAATAACTGAAAATTATAAAACATTTTTTTTTTTTTTAAAAAAAAAAAGCAAAAAAAAATACTAGTTTTTTATTAAATTAAAAAACAAAAAAAAGCAAATTTTTTTTTTTCCAAAAAAGAAAAGCAAACGAAAAAATAACTGAAAATTCTTTTTTTTTTTTTTACCAGTTTGAATTTTTTTTTTTTTTTTTTATAAATTTTTGTTATTTTATATTTTTTAATAATTTTTTTAGTTTTTATTTTATTTTAATAATTTTATAAAGGATATTTTTGTCAAGGGAGACATTGACATTTTTTGGTAGTTTAGGAGAGCACATTGACACAATTGATAGTTTGAGATGGTACATTGACAATGAGGTAGTAGTTTGAGCGGGATATGTGTGTTTTTCCCTAAATTAAAACAATGTTATTTAAACAGAGTTTAATGAAGTGACATGTGTATGTACAAATGCAGGGAACCCGTACTTGTGGAACATGATGACAATGAGATAGGACAAGGTAGTGCTTAAAAGAGATAATGCTTGATGGATGTGGCTGGGTTTGTGAAGTTTTGTTTTGTTTCCGTTTGTGAAGTGAATTTAGACTATGAATTTGAATTTGAATTTGAATTATGTATTTAGATTTGAATTATGTATTTGGATTGTGAAATGCATTTGAATTTGAATTATGTAATAGGTAAGTAGAATGTTGTTGTGAAGGTATTTGGATTTGAATTATGTATTTGGATTGTGCAGGTATTTTTAATATGGATTTTGTATTATAAATAATATTAATATAAAAAATAGTAATTATTAATTTTGGGCGATTTTGCCCAAAGTGTCAAGAATTTATTTTTCCGACGCTTTTTCTTGGACAGTTTTAAACCGTCCAAAACTATAAGAATTTTTGTAGTAGAGCTCTAAGCTAAATGAATTCATTGAAGACCTCTTCAGGTAGGGGACTTGGTTGGAAAGTGTTCACTTATAGGTATGTGTTAGACGTACGACATGGTGGACGACTCGGCGACGGACAAGATCGTGTCGTGGAGCCAAAACAAGACGAGCTTTGTGGTGTAAATATACATTTAAAATTCTTTCGGACGTGTAGAAATACTATATCAATTGTCGTTAAATTTCTCACTCAAAAAAAAAAAAAAATTGTTGTTAAATTTCCTTGCTAGGAATTTGTTTTTGATTTTTGTATTATCAATAATACAGAAAGTACTCTATTATAGTTTTTTGTATTTCTCTAATTCAGGAAATTTAAATACTTAGTTTATCATTACCCTTTTCACCTCGAAGAGATGTAAGATTTGCAAGTAAAAAAAAAAAAACAGTAAATTGAAAAGAATAGTAGGGAATGGCACCGGTCAGAGACTCAGAAGAAGCGGTATTCCTTCTTCATTGTACGTTCGTCGAAAAGAAAAAGGGATAATTGCACCGTTGGTCCTTGTGGTATGCCATAATTATTTTTCACTCCCTATGATTTAAAAAGTTCATGAGAGGTTCCTGTAGTAAGCAATAATTACAAATCGATCCCTAGCGTCAAATTCCGTTTAAAATTTTAACAGATTCCGTCAAATGCCACGTCAGCGCCACGTGTCGCCAATAAGATGGCGACACGTGTCCATCTTAATAAAAAAATATAAATTTATTAAAAAATAAATAAATATACTTATTTTTTTAAAAAAAAAATTAAAATTAAAATTGAAAAAAGAAAAAAAGAAAAAAAAAGAAGAAAGCAGCATGGGGTGGCTGGGCCACCCCAAGCCTATGGGGGTGGCCGCGCGCCACCCCCAGGGGTGGCATGGGTGGCCCGCGGCCACCCCCAATGGCTGGGGGTGGCCATCGGGCCACCCCTGGATCTTTAAAGGGGTGGCCCGAAGGCCACCCCCAAGCAACTGGGGGTGGCTGCGCGCCACCCCCGGCCACCCCCATAGGCTGGGGGCGGCCAGGCCAACCCCAAAGGGGTGGCTGGCCCTTTCTTCCCGGTTTTCTTTTTTTTTTTTTTTCTTTTATTTTATTTTATTTTTTAAAAAAAAAGTATTTTTATTTTTTTTTAATAAATTTTTATTTTTTTATTAAGAATGACACGTGTCGTCATCTTATTGGTGACACGTGGCGCTGACGTGGCATTTGACAGAATCTGTTAAAAATTTTAACGGAATTTGACGCCAGAGATCGATTTGTAATTATTACTTACCACATGGACCTCCCATGAACTTTTTAAACCATAGGGAGTGAAAAATAATTATGGTATACCACAGGGACCAACGGTGCAATTATCCCAAAGAAGAAATATTGTTGTCGACTTCACGCGCCATGCTGGCTCCACCATCCTTCTTTTTTCTTTTATAATAATTTATATAACTTCCACCATCCTTCCTTTTTCTTTTATAATAATTTATATAACTTCCACCATGCATCCGTCCTTTTTCTATGCATCCTTCCTTTTTCTTTTATAATAATTTATATAACTTCCACCATCCTTCCTTTTTCTTTTTCTTTTTTTTTTCCGCTTTTTTCTTCCTTCTTCCGGTTAAAGCCCGTGCCTCGTTTTTAAAAAAATCAAAAAATATGTGATGCACCTGTTGCCACGTCGGGGAGTAAAAAGTGGGTGTAAAAATATGAGTGCAAGTGTAGCATTTTCCATATAAAAAAGTTCCACCAACCTTCCTACTAACTGAAAGAGCCCCCTTTGCTGTCCAGTCAATTCCTCAAGTGAACAAGAAGCACCTGCTTATCCATGGCTGCTCAAACCCTTTCATCATCTTCCGAACCTCGTTGGAATCGCGATGTCTTCTTGAGTTTTAGAGGTGAAGACACCCGTAAAACCTTCACTGATCACCTTTACACCGCCTTATTGCATGCCGGAATTCACACATTCCGAGATGACGAAGAGCTTCCTAGAGGGAACCACATCTCTACCGAATTGCTCAAAGCTATTCAAGGTTCAAAGGTTTCTATTGTTGTTTTTTCCAAAGGATATGCTTCTTCCAGTTGGTGTCTTGATGAGCTTGTGGAGATCTTACACTGTAAGAATACCATGGGCCAAACTTTTCTTCCCATATTTTATGACGTGAACCCCTCGGACGTGCGAAGACAGACAAGATCTTTTGCCGAAGCATTTTTTAAGCACGAAGAGCAGTTTCAGGCGGAGATGGAGAGGGTGCGGAAGTGGAGAGCGTCTCTTACTGAAGCTGCAAACTATTCCGGTTGGGATATCCAAAACGTTGCAAACGGGTATTATATGTTACGATCTCTTGTGTGTTTTGATGCATTAATTAATTATTATTATTTTGTCTTTGGGTTTTGTTTTTTATTTTATTTTAAATGTTAGTAAAAAATTGATAAAAAATAGGGGTAATTACCTTTTCTCTCCATCAACTACCAGCCATTGTCAACATGCCCTCATGAATTGACACCTTGACCAAAAGAGAGCATCAAACTACCA
This sequence comes from Alnus glutinosa, assembly GCF_958979055.1. Lineage (NCBI taxonomy): Eukaryota > Viridiplantae > Streptophyta > Magnoliopsida > Fagales > Betulaceae > Alnus > Alnus glutinosa. The sequence continues at coordinate 9,990,751 of NC_084886.1, forward strand.
ACTTTACATACTTTTTCCCCCTCCGTCAGGGAATCCCGTTAATTTGGACGGAATATTCCATTTTTGGGCGTTAATTTTGTTTTAAAGACCAAAATGCCCTCCAACAGTAATTAATAAAAAAAATATTAAAATTAATATGTTTAAAAAAGTTGAGGGCATTTATGTCATTTTTGAATTTGAGTTAGGGTATTTCAGTCTTTTTACGAATTAAACTGACGGAAGGGGGCAAAGTATGTAAAGCTGGTAGTTGGATGCTTTCTTTTGGTCGAAGTGTCAGTTCATGGGGCCATGTTGACAATGGCTGGTAGTTGATGGGGGAAAAAGGTAATTACCCCTAAAAAATAAAATAAAATAAAATTGAGGTTGAGGTAAAACTAGATTGACAAAGTTTAAAGAAAAAAATCTCAAAAGTTATTTTAGCTAGGATCCAATGGAAATCTAAACTCTCATCAATCTAAATAATTTCAACTAATTTTGGATGCTTCAATCATCTCAAAATACATTTTTTGTTTGGACAAAACCAAATTAATGATGAGTAACCGAAACTATGATGACTCTTGTATCATCATTTCTGTTTAACTTTATGACTCCTGATCCAGAATTATCTTTGTTATAGAAAAAGTAATACAAGTTTTATAATGATATATAGGTAATATTGGATCTCAGATCAAGATGCATAGAAATATAGAATTCTGGGGTATTAGACTCTATCAAATCTTTTTTGTTTTTTAAAAAAAAAAAAAAAAATTAAACTCAATTTTATCATATCATCATTAACAACTCAACGTTTACATGTTGTTTGGTCGGGATTGGGGTTAATTCTAGAAAAGATGAACAGAGTTTTTCTCCAACTTCCTTCAATTCAGTTTATAAAAATGTCATTGTTTTTTTCTACGTGAGAATCGTAAACTTTTTAAATAGTAAAGACAGAGTTTGAATAAATTTTATAAAAAAAACGTGTCTTTTTTCCAACTTTGTCCTTACTATTTAAAAAGCATGTGATTCTCACATGCAAAATGTGCATGGCATTTTTTTGGACTGGGTTGGAAGTAGTTTTTCCAACTTAGTTCGGAAGAAACCTTTATCCGTATAATTTTTCGTTGTGGTTCAATTCAATTTATTATTAATTATCAAAAAAGTAAACACAGGTAAAGACATTGTTAATTTGTTAGTATAAAAAATGTTTTTTTTTTTTTTTTTTTTTTAATTTTTATTTTTAATTTTTTATTTAAAAAAAAAAAAGTTTGGTTTTTTAGTTGCGATTCTCAAAAAAATGAAAACAAGCAATACCACATTTTCCATTTATATCTACGTATTCCTAATTTCTAAAACTAGAAAACTGCTTCATGAGAAATGCATAAAGCATGCTCGTAACTCTATCCATTCTAGTCCCACTTAATTAATCATGTTGTTTCCATTATTTGGGCAAGACTTGTGTTTTGTTCGAACACAACACCGGAATAGGCTTGTGTTTGCCACAAAAATTAGTCTCAAATGACCGAAATGATAATACCTTTTGACTCCTATGACTCATGTAATTTTCTTCCTTTTCTTTTCTTGTGCTTATGCTGTTCTTTTGTTTTCTTTTGAACTATAATTATCAGGTACGAATCAAGGTTGATCGAGAAAATTGTTGAAGAAGTTTCGCATAAAGTGAATAATGCTTGCTTGAATATTGCCAAACATCCAATAAGTATAAATTATCGTACTGAAAAGATGAAAGCTTTATTAAATCTTGGAACAAGAAGTGATGTTCGCATTGTAGGCATCTATGGCATGGGTGGAATCGGTAAAACAACCTTAGCCAAAGCCATTTATAACCAAATATATAATGGGTTTGAAGGAAGCACTTGTCTTTTAGATATTAAAGAAACAGAACATCGCTATGGTTTAGTTCATTTGCAAGAACAACTTCTTTCTGATGTCTTAAAAACCAAGGACTTGAAGATTGCCAATGTTGATAGAGGAATCAATTTGATTAAGGAAAGATTTCGTTGTAAAAGAGTTCTTGTTATCCTTGATGATGTGGATCACTTGAAACAACTCAATTCATTAGCTGGAAGCTCAGAATGGTTTGGTCCAGGAAGTAGAATCATTTTAACAACTCGAGATGAATATTTGTTAACTAAACTTGGAGTACATGAAAAATATAAGGTCGAGGAATTTAATCATGAGGAATCTCTTCAACTTTTTAGTTGGCATGCCTTTAGGATGGCTCATCCAATAGAAGATTACCGAGAGCTTTCAATTAGTGTAGTTAATTATGTGGGAGGGCTTCCATTAGCTCTTGAAATTTTGGGTTCCTCTCTATTAGGAAGAAGCACTATTGAGTGGAAAGCTGCATTGGAAAAATTACAAAAACATCCTCACCATGAGATTCAGAAAATACTTAGAATGAGCTTTGATTCACTAGATGATGATACTGTGAAGGACACATTCCTTGATATTGCGTGTTTCTTTGTTGGCATGGACAAAGATTATGCCATCAAAATATTCAATGGTTGTGGTTTCTTTCCGGATATTGGTATAAATATTCTCATTGAGAGGTCTCTTGTGACAATCAATGCCAAAAATGAGTTGAGGATGCATGATTTGATTCGCGATATGGGAAGGGAGGTTGTTCACGAAATGTCACCCAAGGATCCAGGAAAACGTAGTAGATTATGGTTTCACGAGGATGTCTTAGATGTGCTTAACAAACATCTGGTAAGAGGTAGATGCAATAATATTATATAAATACATGTACATGCTCATAGACATAATATGCATATGTTATGGAAGTATTTCTATATGAGAGCTTTGTCTTTTTGCCTAACATGGATATAGCTTGAATATTCTATCAATGACCCATAACTGTAGGATATTAAATCCTACAATTCTCTATTCAATCAAACAACTTATACTTGATTGTAGTAAAAATAAAAAATTAAAAAAAAAAGTATGCAATCATGTTTAAGCAATTCTGGCCATGTATAAATCACGTTATTTTTTATTTTTTTATTTTTTTTATTTTTAATTATGGTGAAAATATCTAGGTCACATCCAATTCAAAGGTGTTCTAGCTTCACAAAAAAATGTGAATATGCATTGCTAACTTAGCTATGTTTCCAGGGATCAGAAGTAATAGAGGGTCTCAACCTAAGTCTACCTGCACTTGAAGTTGAAGATGTACGAATACGATTGAAAACTGAAGCATTTGCGAAGATGAAAAATTTGAGATTGCTCCAAATCGATGGTGTAGATTTCACAGGATGCTATGAACATCTTTCCAAAGAGTTAAGATGGCTTCATTGGCACAAGTGCCCTCTGAAATTTCTACCACCAAATTTTCATCTAGAGAAACTTGTTATCCTCGACATGCAGCATAGTAATATCAAACAAGTTTGGAAAGAGATCAAAGTATAACAAATCTTACATATATTGCCTTTTATTTTCTTATTAAATATGAATGAATAACTTACATGAAATTCTTCTTCTCTTTTTTTTTTTTTTTGTTGACAGGTACTCAACAAGTTAAAAGTTCTGAATCTCAAAGGTTCTAAATGTCTCACCCAATCGCCAAACTTCTTAGCACTCCCACATTTGGAGATTCTGATACTCAAAGGTTGCACGAGTTTGGTTGAGGTACATGAATCCATTGGACATTTGGAAAAACTTGTTTTATTAAACTTACAAGGATGCAAGAACTTGAAGAATCTTCCGGAAAGTATTTCAAACTTATATTCTTTAGAGACTCTTAACTTATCTGGCTGCATAAAAATTGACAAGTTACCAAAACACTTGGGAAATATAATTGCTTTAACAGAGCTACTTGCTAATGGAACTGCTTTTAGAAAACTACCACATTTCTTTTGGTTTTTTAATCAACTCAAAATTGTATCATTATCTGGATGTAAAGCACAATCCTCAAGATCATGGATGTCAAGTTTCTTGTCATGGATATCACCAAAATGCAAGAAACCCATAAATTTGTTACGAATTTCTGGATTATGTTGTTTGACAGATCTGAATCTCGGTGGTTGCAATTTGTTTGAAGATGAGATTCCTATGGCTTTTGGGAGTTTATCTTCACTCAAAAATTTGGATTTATCGAGAAACAAATTTTGTAGCCTGCCTCGTTGCATTGGTGGCCTTCCTAAATTAGATCATCTTTTGTTGCATGGTTGTACAAGTCTCCAATCAATTTCCGAACTTCCTGCAAGTTTAGTCCACTTGTATGCAGAGGGCTGCTCCTCATTGCAGAGACTCCCAAATGTGTCGAACCAGGAAAGCTTACATACATCTTTTTACATGGATAATTGTTACAGTCTAGCATATGATTTCAGGAAGAGTCTTCTCCAGGTACTCTCTCTCTCTCTCTCTCTCTCTCTCTCTCTCTCTCTCACTTTTTGTTATGATGCATGTGAACTGTTTTTTCTTTCGAAACAGTACTTGTCCAATTGTGGTGACCGGTATCGTTACATTGAGCTCCCTGGTGGTGAGGTTCCAAATTGGTTCAGCCATAAGAGAAATGGATCTAATTCGATATCCCTTCAAATGCCTTCACTTCCAAAGGGTCAAATCAAGGGGTTATTTCTTTGTGCTGTTTGGTCACCCGAAGAACAAACAGGGTTGAACGGCGTGTCCTACGCGCCGCTCAATATTAACATTAACAACCGCCCTTCGGGGATAACCCAGGTGATTCCTGTAAATTTTGATAGCAATGTTTACAGCCGCAATTCCTTCGGCGATCATTCCTGCATAATGTATATACCCAATCCATTTACTGGAGCTGAAATAGCAAGTGGAATGGAAATGAACATAGATTTCGATCTTCATGGACTCTGGGAATTGAACCAGTGTGGAATTCATCTACACGTTGATGAGCCAAATGCAATAATGGATTCCAAATATTCATTGGATATGGTGTCCGCCAAGAGAGGTCGTGATCATGACAATGAGGCCGGATCAAGCGTTAGTGACGAAAACTGCCAAAAAAGATCAAGGATCGTTGACTCTGAAGCGTAAGAATGAAAGGACTTGTTAATATGTTTATTCAAAATAAATTGAATTTTGTTTCTATATATAACACTACAAATCCTACATCTTATATATAACCTCTATTTTTTTAAATTTAACTCTTCGGTTAAGATTTTTCGTTAATTTTTGTCAAAATTCTCAAAATACCCTTTATATATATAAATTTTGCTAAATTCTCACCAATGCCTAAATTCTTGTAATTTTTTTTTTTATAAAAAAAAACAGGAAGAATATTTTAAGAATTTTGACACCTCTTCTTTAGGATTTAACAGAAAATTCTAACGAAATTATGAAATTGAAAGAAAAATGAAAAATGGATATACTAAAGGTGGTAAGTGAAAGTAAAAGTAATGAAATTAAAGACTAAAGTTGGTAAGTGATTTTTTTTTTTTTTTTTTAATATAAAACCAATCAAATAAAACAAAATTATGCACAAGTGTTGGCTAAGAAAATGTTTATAAAAACAGAGAATACGGTTAAAATAGTTGACAAAATGTTTATAAAAATGTTTATTTAAGAAATTAGTTAGGAGAGGGAGCTAGATTGTAAGGAGAGTTGGAAAAGAAGAGATTTTTTTTTTTTTTTTTTTTTTTTTTTTTTTTTTTTTTTTTTTTTTTTGCCTTTTTGAAGTGGCTGAGCTCATATATATGTTTCAGAAGATCAGATAGATGTACTATATCTTCTCAATTGAGAACGAAATATTAGAAAAACTTTAATATAAAACTAAAATAAATATTATTTAATTAATATTTAAATATAATAAAAATGTTACACTTGAATTTTTTTGGAAAAAATTATCTTTTGCTCCCATGAACTAATACCCTCTGTCAACATGTTTTTATGAACCGCCATATTGACAGCAAGAAAGCATTCAACTATTAATTTTGTGCATTTATCCCCTTTTGTCAGTCAAACTTATTAACTCGGCCGGTCAACACTTGACATACGTCTCACGTGCGTTTTTATTATGTTTTCTTTTTGGGTTAAATATATTTTAGCCCCCCAAACTATCACCCTTTCTCCGGATGGCCCCAAAAACTACCAATGCTTAGATTCTGGCCCCTAAAACTACAACTTTCTTATTTTTTGGCCCCATCCGTCTATTTATGCCGTCAATTCTAACAGAAATTGGCTAAAAACCCGAAAATAGCCCTCCCTTAATCGTGGAAATTTCAAAGTATAGGAGGGGTATTTTCAGATTTCTATTTAGAATTGACGGCATAAATAGACGGATGATGCCAAAAAATTAAAAAATGGTAGTTTAGGGAGCCAAAATCTAAGCATTGGTAATTTGAAGGATCATCCAAAGAAAGAATAGTAATTTGAGGGCTAAAATATATTTATCCCTTTCTTTTTATTTTGCCCTCGGATTGAATGACCCAACCTTCAATGAGTCTTCAAGTGAATCAAGTATCCCCACATGGTTTCTCTCTCTCCCTTCGAAACACACTGTTGGTACAGTTTCCGGTACGGTGACGTGTCGCCTTGTGATTTGTTGCCTTCCTCGATGTTCGTTCTCCTCGCAATCTGCAAAATAACAAACGGCTCGTCGGGGGTGCCGACCGGACCCCCACTCCGATGCCTAAGTCAGTTCAAACTTATTTTCTGGAAAATATCAGTAATCTCAAGAGTTCAGAGAATCTGTTTTTTCATACCTGGTGTAGTCGTTTTATTTATAGGCTCACAGTTATAAAACTGCTAAAATACTTGGAGTATAATCTGATTAGGAGTCTGAGTCCTAGATCACATAGTCTTGAATCTTATCTTTCTGATTAGGAGTCTGAGTCCTAGATCACATGGTCTTAAGTCTTATCTTCATAGAATTCAAATTGGGTAGTAGAGTCCAAATTGGATATGACACTCTCTTTAGCTAATGTCATTTTATTAGGTACCTTATCCCATATTTGATGGGATAGAAGTCTATCTTGATATACTTTGAATATCCGTCTTTTTGGAGATAACGACTGGTCTTGTACTTAGGTCTGATCTGGCCGGGCCAACCCGATGGGCTCGACCCCCGATACTACCTTAGGCCCACGTGTCTTTGGAGCTGATTTTATCCCCAACAGTTACCCCCCTAATTCTCTTATTTGAATTTAGAATGTAAGAGAATTAAATACCTCAATTTCTGAATCTGGATCTTCCATAATCTGTATCTGACAATTGCCGCCTCTTTCAAAGTAATTATGACGAATAATGCCTCGAATCTCTGGAAGGATTAGAATTCCTGCTCCTTGTCGATCTAGAATTGCTGTCAGAGTTCTAATCGAGCTCTAGAATTGATGTCAGAGTTCTAATTGGACTCTGATCCTTTATTAGACTTCTAATCTGATATCTTCTTAGACTTCTGATCTGATCCTTCTTCTTATCTGATTGGACCATAAGTCCTATCCTGATTTCCCTGAAGTAGTTGCTAAATGTTTATTTCCTCCTTGGATCGGGTTGAGTGGATCCAACTTGTGATCTGCCATAGTAATAATAGCAACTTCTCATAAATATCTTCTTCATAAATGCCTCCACATAATATTGTCGGTCGGGCCAAAGTTGTGAAGATGATCTTCTACTCTCGGTAGGAGATGGATCGGACTGATGTAGTTGATTTCACCAAGATTGTGGTGAAATGCCACTCTGAGATAACACTTTGCGTACGACTTTCCTGAGATCAAGGTTCTGTCTGACAAAAATGGTAAACCGTTGAAGAAAAGGCTTAACATACCCGAAGCTTCTTCATTGGTAGCGCTTCGTAGACCGTTTCCACAACAATCTCTCTTGGGGGCTTCGGAAGCCCAGACTAGCACTGAGGCTTTGGTTGTCCGAGACTTATAACGACTAGGGGCTTCTGGTGGCCCGAGGTTTTGTGCTTGGCGTACTGAATCTTCTAATCTGAATACCATCTAGCTTGGTCTCACCTGTGAATATCTTTATTTTCGAACTTTGTAATGTTTGAATTCTTTGTTATGGAAAAACTTTCCATGACAAATCAATTCTCATTTATCCTCTAATAACTTGAACAAACAATCGGTTTGCGTAAGTTAACTCCGAGGAGGGTAAGAAAAATCTTTTGTTTCAAAAATCTTTTTGTTTTGAACTCCGTGACTAGGAGAGAAAAAATCTTTTGTTTTAACCTCCGTGACTAGGAGAGAAAAATCTTACTTTGAGTTATCCTCCTTCATTGGTTATTTTTTGTAGAGGTGATATCCCCGTATGGTTTGTTATAGGGGTTGTCTCCCCGTATCTTTGTTCGAGTTGCTCCTGAGAGATCTTAATTTGAGAGTTTGGTGTAGCTTCGGTGATTTTTCCTTTGTAGAAGCTTTAACTTTGTTGAGCTACCCCCCATAGCTTTAGTCCGCGACCGCGGGCTAAATCGTTCGAGGCGGATAGTCAAGTCCTCTTGGTATCTTGATGATTTTTTTTTTTAAAAGAGGTTTTATCCTCATACCTTCCTGAAGCTTTTCATTCCTGAAATTTTTTCATTCTGAAGCTTTGTCATCCTAAAGCTTTGTCGTCCTAAAGCTTTGTCGTTCTGAAACTTTATCTCCCTGAACCTTTTCCTTCCTGAAGATCTGTCTTTCTAAACCTTTACCTTCTTGTTTGTTTTCCTGAAGCTTTGTCATCCTTAAGCTTTGTCTTCCTGAATCTTTACTGAAACTCTTTCTGAAGTTTTACCTTCTTGTTTACCTTAATGAGCTACCCCCCATAACTTTAGTCTGCGATAGCAGGTTAAGTCGTTCGAGGTGGGTAGTCAGGTCGCTGAGCTTTACCTTTCTTTTCGGAAATCTTTGTAACCTGTAAACGACTTTATATACTGAAATGAAATCATAACTTGAAATCTTCACCTTTTAATTTCTTTATCTCTGAAGGCTTCAATCTTTCAACATTCTATACCTCCAACCGAGAGGTTTTCTTGTCTTAGTGTTCTTTTCTTAACCACTTCGGGTTGTCTAAGGAAAGGACGTGGGCAGATTCTTTCCTGGATGCTATGGTCCTTCCGAAAACCTGCAATCCTGCATTGATAGCCTTTATTGGGCTGACCTTTAGGTTTTCCTTGCTCTCGGTTTGGAAAGACCGAGAGACTTTTCCTGCTCTTGGTGTTGAATGACCAAGAGACTTTTCTTGCTTTCGGTTTTGGACAAACCGAAAGGCTTTTCCTGCTCTCGGTGCTGAGTGACTGAGAGACTTTTCCTACTCTTGGTGTTGAATGACCAAAAGACTTTTCTTGCTCTCGGTTTTGGACTAACCGAGAGGCTTTTCCTGCTCTCGGTGCTCAGTGATCGAGAGACTTTTCCTGCTCTTGGTGTTGAATGACCAAGAGACTTTTCTTGCTCTCGGTTTTGGACTAACCGAGAGGCTTTTCCTGCTCTCGGTGCTGAGTGACCGAGAGACTTTTCCTGCTCTTGGTGTTGAATGACCAAGAGACTTTTCTTGCTCTCGGTTTTTGGATTAACCGAGAGGCTTTTCCTGCTCTCGGTGCTGATTGACCGAGAGACTTTTCCTGCTCTTGGTGTTGAATGACCAAGAGACTTTTCTTGCTCTCGGTTTTTGGATTAACCGAGAGGCTTTTCCTGCTCTCGGTGCTGATTGACCGAGAGACTTTTCCTGCTCTTGGTGTTGAATGACCAAGAGACTTTTCTTGCTCTCGGTGTTGACTGACCGAGAGACTTTTCCTGCTCTCGGTGTTGGACTGACCGAGAGACTTTTCCTGCTCTCGGTGTTGAATGACCGAGAGACTTTTCCTGCTCTCGGTGTTGACTGACCGAGAGACTTTTCCTGCTCTCGGTGTTGGCTGGCCGAGAGACTTTTCCTGCTCTCGGTGTTGGCTGACCGAGAGACTTTTCCTGCTCTCGGTTTGGAATGACCAAGAGACTTTTCTTGCTCTCGGTTTTGGACTAACCGAGAGGCTTTTCCTGCTCTCGGTGCTGAGTGACCGAGAGACTTTTCCTGCTCTTGGTGTTGAATGACCAAGAGACTTTTCTTGCTCTCGGTTTTTGGATTAACCGAGAGGCTTTTCCTGCTCTCGGTGCTGATTGACCGAGAGACTTTTCCTGCTCTTGGTGTTGAATGACCAAGAGACTTTTCTTGCTCTCGGTTTTTGGATTAACCGAGAGGCTTTTCCTGCTCTCGGTGCTGATTGACCGAGAGACTTTTCCTGCTCTTGGTGTTGAATGACCAAGAGACTTTTCTTGCTCTCGGTGTTGACTGACCGAGAGACTTTTCCTGCTCTCGGTGTTGGACTGACCGAGAGACTTTTCCTGCTCTCGGTGTTGAATGACCGAGAGACTTTTCCTGCTCTCGGTGTTGACTGACCGAGAGACTTTTCCTGCTCTCGGTGTTGGCTGGCCGAGAGACTTTTCCTGCTCTCGGTGTTGGCTGACCGAGAGACTTTTCCTGCTCTCGGTGTTGACTGACCGAGAGACTTTTCCTGCTCTCGGTGTTGGACTGACCGAGAAACTTTCCTTGTTTAATTTGTTGTAGGGGTTGTCTCCCCGTATCTTTTCTGCAAAAAGGGTTAACGAAGCACTGCATATCCTAAAACAAAATAGCAGAATGACCAAGCATTCTATATTCTTTTCATCCGTCGGGATGATTTTGTGATCCTTTCACTCACGACAGGAGTGAAGCCTCAACATATGAGTCTATTTTATCAAAATATATATATATTTCGGCAAAGCGTACAAGTGCATTCATATATATATATTTTTTCCTGGTTGGTAAAAACCAACATTTATCCATAAATCATGTTTGTAAAAGAAGAGTATGAACTTATCTGGTGAATTCGATGAAGATGAACCGTCTTACTTGGAGTTCCTTATCTTGCACGCCACTCGATATGGGGCTCTTTGGGAGAGTTCCTCAAGCTGGACCTCCGGTTCGGACTGGTTCCTCGGCATGTGATTGTGCACTTAGGAGGATGGCAAATCTAGAGGGGTCCTCAAAGTGTGCCATTTGGAACTAGGAGCTCGGGCATAGTCTCCTCAGGATAGTACCCTCGGAATAATACTCTCGGTATGTGTCATCTCGGTACATACTTTTTGCCTCGGTAGAATACCCTCGGATCAAACTTCTCGGATTATACTTTCTTCTCGGTATATCACCTCGAATCTAACTTTTCGCCTCGGTAAAACACCTCGGATCTAACTTTCCGCCTCAATAAATCACCTCGGATCTAACTTTTCACCTCAATAAATCACCTCGGATCTTACCTTTTCACCTTGGTAAAACATCTCGGATCTAACTTCTCGCCTCGGTAAAACACCTCGGATCTAACTTCTCGCCTTGGTAAAACACCTCGGATCTAACTTTCCCCCTCAATAAATCACCTCGGATCTAACTTTTCACCTCGGTAAAACATCTCGGATCTAACTTTTCGCCTCGGTAAAACACCTCGGATCTAACTTTCCCCCTCAATAAATCACCTCGGATCTAACTTTTCACCTCGGTAAAACATCTCGGATCTAACTTTTCGCCTCGGTAAAACACCTCGGATCTAACTTTCCCCCTCAATAAATCACCTCGGATCTAACTTTTCACCTCGGTAAAACATCTCGGAATAATTTTTTTCAGAGGGTGGTTACCTCGGGTTTAAACACCTCGGAGTTTACTTTCTTCCTTTTATCTCCAAAACATTGTGCTCTTTTTCTTCTAGGACACTCTGTGAAACTGTTTCATTATTATAGTTCCTAAAAAGAGCCATCCTTTGACATGGAACCTCAATGGAGCTTATTTATCTCAATCTCGTTATTATAAAGTGAAATTTTCGCGTAGGTAAAGCTGTAACCGCCTAGTGCTTCTGTTGTCTCCGAAAATCTCTCATGTTGCTTCAGCGTAAGATAGCCCTTGCCACTTGACTAAATACTCTGGTACCACATTGCCAGAACTATCTTTATTGATTCGGTCTGTAAATATTCTCTCCACCTGACTGTTTTGCTTAATGAGATCTAAGTCCATCTCCTTGCTCACGTCATTTACCTCAATCTCCTCACGTGAGACCGCCTTCCTGAACCTAACATCCTCCATCACTTTTTTCGTGTAATTTACAACCTTCTTAAAACCACTAAGATTTTGCAGCTCAGAGATTGACTTCCACTGGCAGTGCAAATGTGATTGGCCTTTCCATTTTATCAAGAATTCCATCTCATTCCAATCTGGCTCAGCATCATACAAGTGGCTAAACAGAACAGGTTCTGTAGATCTATTATTCCTTATAGCATCTTCTGCCATGGCCTTTGGCTGACGCCACAGTACCTTCTCAATGGAGTCACCGTCTTCCGCTTCAATCTCCTCCTTGTGGAGCTTTTTCTTCTTTTTGCTCTGTTTTTATGAGAAATTCGCTTCTTGGAGAGTCTAGTGGCGAGCTCGGTCTTCCACCGGAGTGAGGATCGAAGCCGTGGATTTCATCAAAGCTTGAGGAGGCGCAAGCACATTGAGTTCCTTGCTGGAAGAGACCATCCCCTTCCTATGGCCAACGAAACCCACGCAAAACCATCTTCTTCATCCTTTTCATCTTCGTGCAGTTCGAAGATGTCCATCTGGCGTCTGGCTCGGGCCTAAGGTCTACCGACTCCACTCGGTGGATTCTGGGTAGAATCTCTTCGTTGTCACTGCCTCGGAAGTCCAGAGTCTTCTGGGTGAGTCTCTCCTTTGCCGCCATCTCGGAAGTCCGGGAGCCTCGGAAGTTCACATCAATCTCATTGTTGTCTCGGAAGTTCACAGTTTTTGAGCCACGAAAACCAGAACACGGGGGTCCTGACTGCGTCCCGTTCTCTATTCTGGGCGTTGGCTGGACCACCGAAATGGGTTTTGGGCGCTGGACTGGCCTGTTGGACTGGTTCAACCTCCGGAATGACACTTTCACCACTTGGGTTGCTACTGACTAGTGGCCGGTGGGCATGCCGACACAGCAACGGTAGATAAAGGCCTGGAAGAGCTTGCCCAATTATCGAGGTGGCTCCATGCTCCAGCAACGCTCGGTGAGTTATGACTTAATGCTCAGAGTCTCGAACTTTTGGCTTAGGCCGGAAAGTATTTCACATGAAGTCTCTGGTTTGTTTTCTTGTTTACAGATTCTCGGAGGATTGGTCGACCCAGTCGGCCTCGGATGACACGAGGGATTCAAGGGCCTTCTTGACTTGGTGGATTCTGAGTGGAGCGGGGAGTCGCCGTCGCCGTCGTCTCGGAGGTTCGGATCTTTGTCATCTTGTGGTTCGCGTCACCGGGGCTTTCGATGGTCACAGAGTCGGTGGGAGTGGATCACGTTGAATCCCCTTCGACGCTCCGATGGTTCCGGTGCCATGCAGGTTCTGCTCTGGGCTTTGGCCGAACGACAGAGAGTCATAACTCGAAGGCCGAAGTCCTCTCATCCTTGGATCGCAGGACCAAACCCAACGTCCCATCGAGACCCATCCACCTTGGAATTTTGGTTCGGGAAGCAGATCTGAGTCTGAACCCAGCAGTTCTGGGAATCCCAGTAATGGCCGCTGACTTGGTGGCGTTTGATGAAGCCTTCGGAACAAACAACCCATAGGCTTGGTTTCATGCTGATGACGTGTAGATCTTGGAGAACTACCTGGACTGACAATCCGTTCCTCAGCTAGATGGCGAGACACTCGGCGTTTGTGGTGGCTCGGTGTCGGGCGTTTCTGGCCTCTGCCTTTGATCGGTGATTTACTGGCCGAACTGTTTGTTGGAGAAGAAAGGTGGAGCTCCGGAACCCATTGAAGTGGAGAATGGTTGGGTAGGCCTTCTCTGTGTTTGGAGACCCTCCAGCAGCGTGGATTCTACGTCAGTCTATAGCAACTTCTCTTTGTTTGTCTGGGCCAACTCATTGGAATGAATTGGACTAGGCCCGATTCCTTCTTCAATCCCTTAAGGCACGTCTTCATAATGTCCATCTCCTTCCAGAATTCACACCCTTTATTTTTTTCTCATGTCTGTCTCCCTCTCTCTCTCAATCACGTTACTGCCTTTATTCACAAATTTCCGTACTAGAAGCTAGCCCAGTCTTCTCTCTTATTTCTTCTCGTCTCCTTTTTCTAGCTCCTTAGTCGGTTGCCAGCAAAAATTTCTCAATGGCCTCTTGACTCCTGTAGCCAAAGAAGATCGACCTGCACAGGAAGCTTAACAAAGCATAGGCATGGAGAGGTCGTCTCATGTTTTGCTCATAGATATTTTCTCACAAGTAGATATTTTCTCAGAATTTCTAACTCAGATCATTTTGGTGAGATCTCTATTCAAAAACATTAAACGCAACCTTTCATTCTAAGGTTCTCATTCATGTTATGGCAGGGTCTAACAATTAATAATCATGAATATGTGAAAGTATGTAGAATAGCACCAAGACTTGGTTAAATTTCTTTTTCGCTTTTGACATGGGACCTTGACGTGGTCTTCAATTCCATATCACTTTATTTAATTTTAGAAAACAAGAATTGAGTGGAAGTTTTCTAACGCCATGCTACTACCTTTTGTTTTTATCTTTGCAAAAAAGGAAATAGCAAAGCACCTGCGTACGCTAAACTGCTAAAGCTAAGCAGTAACGTGCCCTTTTTATTTTTGACATAATTGGATGTTACGAATCACAATAAAGAGATAGACATGCTTAATCAGAATATTTTTATTATTCTTGAGATTGGATCTGACATCTCTTGAATAGCAATTAAATAAAGGAGTTGCTGAGTAATTGCATAATGAACTTATCTCAATTTTCCGATGAAGACAGAATATGGATGCTTTGACTGCGTCGTTTCAGGAGTCCAAGGAGACGATCAGAGCGATAGTACATGAAACATCCAAAAACTCTCGAATTTCATAGTTTCATATCTGACTCCCACATCCATAGAGAACTTTAATTTTGTGTCAGTGGATGCATACTGAGGATCTTTAAGAAAGAAAAATCTAGCCAATTTGAGTCGTGATTTTTGAAGATGAGAATCGTCATTCCTCGTGATCTGATCGCGTAGTCACCGTAGAGGATTTTTTTTTTATGAGAAACGAATAATCGTTCCCACAGACGGCGCCAAACTGTTGGTACAGTTTCCGGTACGGTGACGTGTCGCCTTGTGATTTGTTGCCTTCCTCGATGTTCGTTCTCCTCGCAATCTGCAAAATAACAAACGGCTCGTCGGGGGTGCCGACCGGACCCCCACTCCGATGCCTAAGTCAGTTCAAACTTATTTTCTGGAAAATATCAGTAATCTCAAGAGTTCAGAGAATCTGTTTTTTCATACCTGGTGTAGTCGTTTTATTTATAGGCTCACAGTTATAAAACTGCTAAAATACTTGGAGTATAATCTGATTAGGAGTCTGAGTCCTAGATCACATAGTCTTGAATCTTATCTTTCTGATTAGGAGTCTGAGTCCTAGATCACATGGTCTTAAGTCTTATCTTCATAGAATTCAAATTGGGTAGTAGAGTCCAAATTGGATATGACACTCTCTTTAGCTAATGTCATTTTATTAGGTACCTTATCCCATATTTGATGGGATAGAAGTCTATCTTGATATACTTTGAATATCCGTCTTTTTGGAGATAACGACTGGTCTTGTACTTAGGTCTGATCTGGCCGGGCCAACCCGATGGGCTCGACCCCCGATACTACCTTAGGCCCACGTGTCTTTGGAGCTGATTTTATCCCCAACACACACAAACACATACACCAATACCACCAAGACGTTGCACTCCGGTCAGAAGCGGACTTCTCTGTTTTCTACCGGTGCAGCTTCAAGGGCTATCAAGACACCTTGTGGGTGTAAAAATAGATGGGCTTGATCACCAAGGGGCTGAGTTGCACTTGGGATGTCTCTGTTGCAGTCGACAAATACTAAAAATTCGAATCAAACTCATCATTATCATGAACTTGATCTTCTTCTTCTTGATTATAATTATTCTTTCAAAAAATTAAAAGAGATTTTATTTCTTTTATATTTTGGCTTATATTTCTAAAGCCTTTTCTGTTTGTAGTTATTGATATCTTTAGTCAAAGAAAGGGAACACAGTTAGTCAAAGAAAGAGAACAGATTTTATTTCTTTTCTTTTCTTTTTCTTTTTGTCACAAACTTCGTTCCAGTAATTAGTTCAAAAAAAAAAATTACAGACAAGAAGGGTTGAAGGTTGAAGACGAAGAGGGCTTTTTTCTTTTTTTCTTTTTTGTTTTGTCTTCAAAACGCACCGTTTAACTAAGGATCTGCAGCTGCGTTCTCCCCACTACTTTCAAGTTTCAACTCTCAAGTCTCGAGGTCTTCTTCCCCGCCAACTTTGAGTCAGTTGCTAAACGACAAAGGGGAGCAAAGAAACACAGTGTGGAACCCACATCACATGTTAAAGATTGAGCCGATCTGAGTTCATTTTTGTGCCCCCCTCTGACGTTCGTCTTTCTATTTTTTACTGAGTAATGTAGGAACCTCTGCACAACCTCCGTTCCCTTCCACAGCATCACACGCTGTGCACCACGATCTTGACGTTGCGCATGACTTCGGGAGCCTTGATTCTCACGTAGTTTATCCTTATCGGCTCGGCCAGAAAGCTTTGAGATGTTCAAGTAAAACAACATTACACGGCTATTCATCCAAAAAAAAAAAAAAACGACATTGTAAGGCTGTTTCACGGTCGCGTTATGGACGGCGTCACAACAACCCAACCTAAACTGAAAATAAAAAGCAGAAGAAATAGTAGAGAATTTAAAAAATAGAGGTCTTCTTCTGCGATTGGCCCAATGTTGACACCAACGAGCCCATCTTCTGGAATTGCCCGAATGGCCAACAGCCTTCCGGCAAGTGGGTTTATCTTGGCGTAGTCGTTAGTCTTGAAGGCCACCCACTCGAATCCCTCATTTCCTACCTTCTTAACCACGCGTTCCATGCACATGCACGTGTCTACAAAGAGAGACACGTAACTCCTTTGCCACATGCAGAAAATATTGACTTCTTCTATTGCTAACTTCTTACTATGTGTCATTTTTCCAGGAGTGAAACACAGAATCCTTGAGACATTGTGGTTTTGGTTTGTTAGAAAATGGTTTTTTTTATGTTTCTTATGTGCATGCACATGTAAAATGATAAATTTTAATAATAATAGTCTCTTCGGTGGACGAGCTTCTTGACAAGCTGAATTGGCATTTCTATCTTACTCAAGTTTCCCTTAGGCTTTGGTGAATTGGCTTCCGTCTCCTCCAAGACCACCTTCATCTTAAGACCTGGATCCACCTGCAAAAATCAAGTTCAGCCAAATGGGTCGATCAAATCCAAAGATATGTTCGAAATATTCTGAGGGTAAAGAAAAGAAAAAACTCTGGCTCACCTTACCTTGTGATGGCACTCGCGCAATGAACACCGAACAAGCGACGCCGCATTCTCAAAATAAACCAAAGAAGATGGCTGTAGAAGAAGAGCTGCGTAAACCAGTAGAAAGAAGGCGAGGAAGACAATATTGATTCTGATAACCAGAGTCTTTGAAGGAATGGCCTTCATCATCTTTTATGACGACAAAACGCATACTCCACCTTCGCATATAAAATGTGGAGTTAATTATTGTGATTAGGATATTAAAAGAAGATTTGGATGCAGCAGTAAGAGAGCTTAGAGCATTCCCATCCAATTATCTATTTTTACCTTTAGGCTAGAATAGATAACAAAAACTTCAAAAACCCTCTCCATTGGATTATCTTGTAATATATATTATACCTATGTAGTATATATTATTCCTTTTTGGTTGTGGCCTTTATATCACATTTACGGTGTCTACTATATTTATTATTTTAATAATAAACGTATACGGTATTATAGATATTTCTATTAATTTAGATTACCGTAAATATGGAATCGGTATTATGGTTATTTCTATTTATTTAGATTACCGTAAATATGGAATCGGTTAATTGATTTTAAAATCAATTAACGATATTGTTTCCTTGATGGAAGGAAACAAATACGGTGTTTACCATTTTGAGGGTCCCTGACCTAGCATATAAATAGAGTGCCTGTGTACACCATCAGTACAGCCATCAAGCAATAGGCATAGGTTAGAAGCTCCCTCATATTTTTTGTTCCTAGAAGTTCTGAAGGAGTGCTTGAGCAACAATGGCCGGAGGTATGCCTAAAAACTCTTCTATGTTTTATTTCCGCTGCGCATGTTAGGTTAAAATAATTTCATGTCTAAATTATTTCTAACATGTGGTATCAGAGCCAGCCTCTGTGCTATGTTGCTTAGCATATATTTTTCTATGCGTTATCAATTCTAATCCAGTATATATTTTATTCATTATTGTTTTGTCAATACTCTGTGGAGGATTGTTATTGCTCTTGTCTATATACTGTGATGAAACGCATGGTTTTAATCTGTTATTTACTGTTCATCATTGAAAATGACTGTTTTGCCCCTGCTGGAAACCAAGCTAGAAACCCCTATGCTTGCCGTTCTGATGCCCCTACAGGAAAACCGGCGACGCCTGGGCCGCCGTTCTGGTACTACAAGCAGCGGCCTTTCGGCCGCTGCTTCTGCAGTAAAACTACGACCCTTGGGTAGCCGTTCTGGCACCACAAGCAGCGGCGGAAAGGCCGCTGCTCCTGCAGTAAACGGCGACCCAAGGGTCGCCGTTCCAGCACCTAAGCAGCGGCCCCTTGGCCGCTGCTTATGGGTAAACAGCGACCCTTGGGTCGCCGTTCCAGCATTCTGAGCAGCGGCCTAAAGGCCGCTGCTTGTGCAGTGAACGGCGACCCAAAAGGTCGCCGTTCCCGCTGTCCCAAACAGCAGCGGCCCTTTGGCCGCTGCTTCTTCAGTTCACGGCGACCCACAAGGGTCGCCGTGGTCGTCAGGGCGGCGGCCTCTCTTGGCCGCCGCATAAGGGGCGGCAGAAAAAGGGGGCGGCGGCAAGGGTGGTGGTGGCTAGGGTTCTAGGGTTTCAACCCAAAAGAATATGACGGGTCGGGTCGGGTTATTATTTGTGTAGGGTTTAAAACCCAACCCCACATTAAGTGGGCTGGCCCATACGGGTCAGCCCAATCCAAAACCCAACCTGACATTAAGTGGGCTGACCCGTGGGTCAGCCCAATCCAGAATTAGGCCTGTTCAATAAAAAAAAAAAAAAAAAAAGGGCTTTATGGGGTTTAGAGCTTGGGTTCACTTAGTGTAAAAGGGCCTAAAGCCACATTCTAAACCATTAGGCTATAAGCTTATTGTGTCCTCTTAATATCTTTTTATTAGGATTGAGGTTTAAATTATTGTGTATTGAAATAATTATTTTATTTAATACATGATTGTATATTTACCTAAATTGATTGATGCCTAGACCTAAGGGATAATTAGCAAAACCTAATATGTTAGTGTGGGTTTATGGCGCTATCTGAGAATGCAATGTCGGGGAAAGTTCTGGTAAGGAAAGTCTTGGGATTTAAGTGTGTCTGGTGTGACCCCCCTCACTTTCCTGGGAGCTCATCTGCTTGCACCTTGGAGAATGCTATTTACCTCATTTACGTGTTGGTTTGTCTTATTCCTAGGGTCATTTGTGGGCATCTATAAAGTCATTAGATGTTAATGAAGTCGCAATTATTATGATAATTTTGGAGAGCCACAGCGTCCAAAATTTTGAATAATAATTGCATCAAGTTTAATTATATGAACTTCATATAGAAATATTAACATCGTGTTGTAATTAATTCATAAAATTAATTACTTATCCCCACAGGGAAGGTTTTTATTTTTATGACTTAATTAGAATAAGATAACAAATTTAATATTAGAAGAAAAATTTCTCTTAGGCCCACAGGTACGGAGGATTTTGCTTACTAATATTCAAATTTGGATTAGTCTTATTAATAAAGAGTAAATTTCATGCGTGATGCAACCTTTGCCCACAGGTAGGTTGAAATTTACTATTTAAATTAGCATTGGCTGATTTAAATTAAAGTCACTTCATAGCAATTAAGTAGTTTTGTTTTTTCCTTGGTTCTTGCAGCTATACCTGCTGGATTATTTGACGGTACTTTTCATGTTCCGAAACTCAATGGCAATAATTTTGCTGAATGGAAAGAGAACTTACTCTTTACATTAGGGTGTTTGGAATTAGACTTGGCATTCCGGACGGATGAACCGCCCGCTTTAACGGCTACCAGTACAGCATTAGAGATGGCTAAACATGAAAGGTGGGAGCGATCCAATCGCCTCAGCTTAATGTTTATGCAATCTCACATTGCCAAAGGCATTAGGGGTTCTATCCCCGAATGTTCTAAGGCTAAGGATTTTTTGAAAGCCGTTGAAGCACAGTTTGTGAGTTCAACTAAAGCCATGGCCAGCACTCTAATGAAGAGACTATCAAGTCAAGCCTTCGACAGTTCCAAAGGTGTGCGTGAGCACATCATGGAAATGAGGGATATAGCAGCTCAATTAAAGTCCCTTGAGGTTAAGATTTCCGAATCCTTCTTGGTCCATTTGGTTCTCAACTCTCTTCCTCCTCAGTATGGTCCCTTTAAGATTTCATACAACACACATAAGGATAACTGGTCAATTAATGAACTCTTGACCATGTGTGTTCAAGAGGAAGAGAGATTGAAACACGAGAAACCAGAAAGTGTTCACTTGGTTGCTCGTGCTAAAGCAAAGACTAAGAAAGGCAAGGTTGCCCACCACTCCAAGAAAGGAAACAAGGTGTCATTCAAAGGCAATAAGGATGCTTGTTTCTTTTGCAAGAAGGAGGGGCACATGAAGAAAGAATGCCAGAAATACATTAAATGGCTGGAAAAGAAAGGTAATCTCATCTCTTTTGTATGTCATGAATCTTTTTTTGTTGAGGCTCCTTGCAATACATGGTGGATTGATTCTGGTTCTACAATCCACATTGTGAATACATTGCAGGGATTTCTCAAAACAAGGAAGCCGATAAGAAGTGAGCAACGTGTTTACTCGGGAAATAAATTGTTCTCACCGGTCGTAGCAGTTGGGACCTACAGACTTATTTTGAAAACTGGATATGTACTAGACCTTGAGAATGTTTTTTTATATTCCATCATTTTCTAGAAATTTAATTTCTATTTCAAAACTTGATGTATTTAGATACGGTTTTTGGTTTATTAACTCAATTTTCAGTATTTTTAGAAATAATAATTTTGTTGGTGGTGGAATAAAAATTGATGGTCTATACAAACTTTCTTTAGATCCCAACTTTGAGAACAGTTATTTATCGTTGCATACTGATATTGGCATAAAGAGAAACCTTGTAGATGAGAACTCCACTTGGCTATGGCACAGGAGATTGGGACATATCTCCATAGAGAGAATCAAAAGATTAGTAAGCGATGGAGTTTTACAAACTCTTGACTTTACTAATTTTGGTACTTGTGTGGATTGCATAAAGGGAAAGCAAACCAACAAGACCACTAAAGGTGCCAGAAGGAGTTCTGAGATTCTAGAAATCATACACACAGACATCTGTGGACCTTTTTCTACTCCTTGCCTCAATGGTCAAAGATATTTCATACCTTTTATTGATGACCATACGAGATATATGTATCTCTACTTCCTAAATGACAAGGCTGAAGCGTTCAATGCCTTCAAAACCTATAAGGTGGAAGTGGAGAAACAAAGGGAAAAGAGAATCAAGATCGTAAGATCTGATAGAGGCGGAGAGTACTACGGTAAGTACACAAAAAAGGGACAAATGATCGGTCCATTTGCGCGATTCCTTCAAGAAGAATGTATTGTTGCCCAATACACAATGCCTGGCACACCACAACAAAATGGTGTAGCAGAAAGAAGGAATCGCACACTTATGGACATGGTCAGAAGCATGCTTAGTAATTCTGAATTACCTTTGTTTTTGTGGAGTGAAGCCTTAAAGACTGCCGTGTATGTATTAAACCGAGTTCCATCCAAGGCTGTCCCCAAGACACCTTTTGAATTATGGAAGGGATGGAAACCAAGTTTAAATCACATACACATATGGGGTTGTCCTGCTGAAGTGAGGATTTATAATCCGAACATGAAGAAACTTAACCCAAGGACAACCAGCGGTTATTTTATTGGCTATGCAGAAAACTCAAAAGGATTCAGGTTTTACTGTCCTTCTCACAGTACTAGGATTGTTGAGTCTATAAATGCAAAGTTTCTAGAGGATGCTGAACCTAGTGGGAGTGCTCATCCACAAAGGATAGAATTAGTGGAAGCACGAGAGTTGGCCAAATCTCCTCCTCACAGAGGAAGATTGATTGTATTCAGGGAAAATCAGATTGATTATCCTGAGCTACAATCAGTTCTAGAACAACCGGCTCATGAAGAACAGGGAGATCAATTTGATCCTCCTGAGCCACAACCAGTTCTAGAACAACCAACTCATACAGAACAGGTTCAGAATGAATCTACTCTCCCATTGCAAAATGCAGAGGAAGTAGAATTAAGAAAGTCCTCTAGAATAAGGAGACCAGCAATCTCTACAGATTATGTTGTATACCTCCAAGAGTTTGACTTTGATGTTGGACCTAAGGATGATCCAAGTATGTTTTCACAAGCCATGAGTGGGGATAACTCCACACTATGGTACGATGCCATGAAGGAAGAGATGGAATCCATGGCTAAAAACCAAGTCTGGGATCTCGTTGACTTACCAAAGGGAGCTAAAGCCATAGGCTGCAAATAGGTTTACAAAACCAAAAGGGATGCTTCTGGTAATGTTGAACGATATAAGGCTAGACTTGTGGCCAAGGGTTTCACTCAAAAGGAAGGCATTGATTACCATGAAACCTTCTCTCCAGTATCAAAGAAGGATTCATTTAGGATAATCATGGCATTAGTAGCTCATTTTGACTTAGAGTTACACCAGATGGATGTGAAAACAGCATTCCTGAATGGGGATCTTGATGAAGAGGTTTATATGAAACAACCTGAATGCTTTGATGATGATAGCAAGAGAGCTTGCAAGTTAAAGAAGTCTATATATGGACTAAAACAGGCCTCCCGTCAATGGTATATTAAGTTTCACAAGGTTATTACCTCATTTGGATTTACTGAGAACCTTGTTGATCAATGTATATACCTTAAGGTCAGTGGGAGTAAAGTGATATTTCTAGTCCTGTATGTAGATGATATTCTACTTGCAAGCAATGATTTAGGTTTGCTACATGAAACTAAGCAGTTACTCTCTCAAAGCTTTGAAATGAAGGATTTGGGTGAAGCCTCTTATGTCATTGGCATAGAGATTCACAGAGACAGACAACAGAAAGTATTAAGACTGTCTCAGAGGGCCTACATTGAAAAGGTTTTAGAGAGATTCAAGATGAGTGACTGTAAGTCTAGTGTGGCACCTATTTCTAAAGGAGAAAGATTCAGTAAAGACCAGTGTCCCAAAAATGAGTTGGAACAACAGCAGATGAAAAGTATCCTATATGCATCTGCAGTGGGAAGCCTGATGTATGCTCAAGTCTGCACCAGACCTGATATTGCATTAGCGGTTGGAATACTGGGACGGTACCAAAGTAATCCGGGATTAGAGCATTGGAAAGCTGCCAAGAGGGTCATGAGATACTTGCAAGGAACCAAGGGTTACAGTTTGACTTTCAAACAAGCTGATAGTTTGGAGGTCTTTGGGTATACAGATTCAGACTTTGCTGGATGTGTAGATAGCAGAAAGTCTACTTCAGGATATATCTTTCTTCTAGCTGGAGGGGCTATATCTTGGAAAAGCAGCAAGCAAACTATAGTTGCTACATCTACCATGGAGGCAGAGTTCATTGCATGCTATGAAGCCACTACACAGGCACTGTGGTTGAGAAACTTCATTGGTGGACTAAAGGTTGTCGATTCAATAGCAAGACCCATTAAGATCTTTTGCGATAATTCTGCTGCAGTTTTCTTCTCTAAGAATAACAAAAGTGGAAGCAGAAGTAAGCACATCGACATCAAGTATCTTAGTGTTAGGGATAACATTAAGAGACGTGAAGTTTCTATTGAGCATATTAGTACAGAATCAATGGTTGCATACCCCATGACAAAAGGTTTACCGGTAAAACAGTTTAAAGGTCATGTGGACCATATGGGACTTGTTGATTCACTTTGTACTCTTTTTTGATCTATAGACATAAAGTTAATGAAATAAAGTTTATTGTGCACATTTGTTATTTTTATCCATGAGGATAAATAAAGTTGGACCCGAATGACTTATAGGAAGTTCATTCATAAAGCTTGATTATCTATAAGGTACTCATGTAAGGAGTGGTTTACATTGTGATACATGGAAGGGACGACCTACTTTTATAATGGTTTTACCGCCATGATTCGTGTGAAACACTTCTTAACTGAGTTGGAGGATTCCATAAAAGATTGGCCAAAACTAAAGAACCTAATACCATATGGTCATGTGTTATAAAGTCCAAGTGGGAGAATGTAATATATATTATACCTATGTAGTATATATTATTCCTTTTTGGTTGTGGCCTTTATATCACATTTACGGTGTCTACTATGTTTATTATTTTAATAATAAACATATACGGTATTATAGATATTTCTATTAATTTAGATTACCGTAAATATGGAATCAGTATTATGGTTATTTCTATTTATTTAGATTACCGTAAATATGGAATCGGTTAATTGATTTTAAAATCAATTAACGATATTGTTTCCTTGATGGAAGGAAACAAATACGGTGTTTACCATTTTGAGGGTCCCTGACCTAGCCTATAAATAGAGTGCTTGTGTACACCATCAGTACAACCATCAAGCAATAGGCATAGGTTAGAAGCTCCCTCATAATTTTTGATCCTAGAAGTTCTGAAGGAGTGCTTGAGCAACAATGGCCGGAGGTATGCCTAAAAACTCTTCTATGTTTTATTTCCGCTTCGCATGTTAGGTTAAAATAATTTCATGTCTAAATTATTTCTAACATATCTAAACAAAAGCTGAGAGTGATATTGGAGAAAAGTTCAAATTAGGAAAGTCAGACCATTTAAAGAGCTCCATGTGTCATTTCTCAGTGATCTTGGTTTTCTTTACTTGACGACAAAACCGTCGGAGAAATGCTATTAGGTGCTGGTATTTCTAGACAATTTTTTTAGAGTTTCCTATGTTCCCTTGTACGTTTTCCCTTCTCTCCCAACCTACCAACCCCCACAAAGTGAACCTTGCTTGCTACCTCGGTCATCTTAATAGACTATAGAGGGGTGTAGCAGTCTCTTCGGTGGACAAGCTTCTTGACAAGCTGAAGAATGAAGCTCACGTCATTTGAAGGACTCGAGCAAAGCTTCACGCCTTCGACACCTTCAATTCCATCACAGTGGTCCATGTTTAAGATTAATGAATTAACTCAACTGCCTTCATCGTGCACTTTCTAATCTTCCTCTGTTTACCTCTGTTTGCCTCTGTTTGCTTCCATTTTCTGCTAAGGCAGCAGTCTCGACTAGCTCCTAATCTGTAAATTCACTCACCCAAGTTTAGATTTTGTTAGTTTCTTTGTTTTCTGACATTCCACCATGTTCTCGGTGAAGTGTGAGTCGGAGTTACTGATCCAACAAGGCAACAATATCTTCTATGAAATGTGGGAAATGATTCTTTTCTAGGAATTAGGTGGACCTTGACATACGCATCTGCTAAAACAAACTGTAATCCTTGTGATCTTTGTAAAAGTTCTAACATTCAATTTTTTGTTATCAGCTATGGCCTCGAGAACAGAGAAGAAGCGTGAAATAGAAGTACTGTTGGGGGATCAAAATGTGAAAACAATCTTTCTCACAGGGGAGGCTGAAGTATGGAAAACATGGATTGCTCTACAATTGAATGAGGAAAGTACTTCGTATAAGGTTTTAATCACTAGAAGAAATGAGCCTGTGAAGGAAGCAAGTGAGATCAAGGAAATGAATGAAGTGACTGCGGAGACTGATCACTCTTCTTCTACTCCTCAAGATCACTATTGGAAATTGAGAGTTTGGAAGAAAATGATTTATGTGTATTGAATAAACTGAGTTTACAAAATATATACTAAACAATATTACAAACTTGCTGATCAAGAATAATAACCTATTCTCTAACCGAATGCCAGGTCATTAAACTAATAGCCAGCTCACTAATTAACTAGAGTATAGCACTAACTAACTAGAGTACAGTTGTCAATTGCTCTGCATTTTAATCAACATGTGCAGCTTGATTGTGTATCTTCAAACATACGCAGCATACTTTTAGTTTGCTGCTATCCAATACTCCCCCTCAAGATGAGGAGTAAATATTGTGAAGCCTCATCTTGGATATCAAAGGAGAGAAAGCAGAGTAGCCAAGAGCTTTAGTGAACATGTTTGCCAGTTGATGATTAGAAGAAACATGAAATGTCCGAATGATTCCCAAGAATCCCAACAGAATCTTTTCACATACAACATGACAGTCAATATCAATATGTTTTGTTCTCTCATGGAAGACCGGATTAGCAGCTATGTGTAGTGCAGCTTTGCTATCACAGTAAAGCAAAGCAACTTGTGGTGAAACTTGAAAATCTTGAAGAAGTGCCCGAAGCCATACAATCTCATAGCATGTAGATGCCATGGCCCTGTATTTAGCTTCAGCAGATGATCTAGAAATCGTGGTTTGTTTCTTGCACTTCCAAGAAATCAAAGATTCATCTAAGAAGATGCAGAAACTCGTGACTGATCTTCTTGTGTCAGAACAACCAGCCCAATCTGAATCACAAAAAGCTATAAGTTGAAGAGGGGATTCGGTTGAGAAAAATAATCCTTGACCTGGAGAGCCTTTAATATATCGTAGAAAACGATGAGTAGCATCTAAGTGTATAGTGCTCGGTTTGTCCATAAACTGAGTAAGGACTTGAACCGAAAAAGAGATATCTGGACGTATAATTGTGAGATAGAGCAGCCTGCCAACTAGCCTACAATAAGAAGTGGGATCATCAAGAAGAAATTCAGAATCCTTTGAAAATTTAATGTGGCACCATTGGAAACTTGACAGGTTTAGAAGCTAGAAGGCCAGTGTCTTCAAGAATTTCCAATGCATACTTTCTTTGACTAAGGGAGATACTATGTTCATTCTTGGCGATTTCCAAACCAAGGAAGAACTTAAGTGGACCAAGATCCTTCAATTGGAACTTGTCATGAAGAACCTGAATCAATTGGGAGACAGCTGCAGAATTATCACTTGCAATAACAATGTCATCGACATATACAAGGAGAGCAATGAATGAAGAATCCTGAGTTCTTGTGAATAGAGTGTAATCAGCCTTAGATTGAACAAAATAAAACTCTAATCAAGGAGAAGAAAACTTGGCAAACCATTGCCTTGAAGCTTGCTTTAGACCGTAGAGAGATTTGTTCAACTTACATACTTTAGACTCCCTCTTTCGACCTTTCCACCGAATCCAAGAGGCATATCCATATAGACTTCCTCGTTGAGGTCTCCATGAAGAAAGACATTATTCACATCGAGTTGATGGAGATGCCAATTCCGAGCTACTGCAATGGCAAGGAGAGTCCTCACAGTGGTGAGTTTAGCGACAGGGGAAAAAGTTTCATAATAATCAATGCCTTCGCATTGATTGTATCCTTTAGCAACCAATCTAGCTTTGTAACGCTCGATAGTCCTATCAAACTTAAACTTGATTTTGTATACCCATTTGCAGCCGATTGATTATTTGGATGGAGGAAGATCCATGACAGTCCAGGTGTTGTTCAATTCTAAAGCCTTGATTTCATTATGCATAGCCTCACACCACTTCTCATGTTTGACAGCTTGATGATAGAACTTAGGTTCAACAATAGAAGAAACAGATAAACTAAAGTGTTTTTGGTTAGATGAGAGTTTAGATAAGAAAGAAAAGAAGAAAGAGTATAAGGAATACTTGAAGATGAAGATGATGATGAGGACGTGGAAGAGGGGGCTGCAAGATGACAATGGTAGTCATGCAAATATCCTGGTTTATGTTTTATTCTAGAAGATTTTCTAGTTGAATTAGGTGCAGGATTTAAGTTGGAAGAAGTAACAGCAACATCATCAAAAGAAGATGCTGAATGGTGCGAAGAAGGTGCTGCAAAAGTGAGTTCTGCATAATTGTGAGCTACAGAATCTGTATTATGAGAAAGAACATCATAATTTAAATGGGATGAAGGAAATAATAAGGGATGATCAGTTGTAGGTAATGGAAGAATAGGATGAAATGGGAGAGGAAAGAGGAATGTTGGGATGTTGAACAGCAAAAGGAAAAATATTCTCATGAAAAATGACATCTCTTGAAACAAAAAGAGATTTTGAATGGAGGTCATATAATCTGTAACCTTTAATACCAAAAGGATATTCAAGGAAAATGCAAGGTCTTGCACGGGAATCAAATTTGTGTATGTTTCGAGTAAGTGTATTGGCATAGCACAAGCAACCAAATATACGAAGATGTGAATAAGAAGGAATTGAAGAAAATAAGACTTGATATGGAGATTTGTTATCTAAAATAGGGGTAGGGATTCTATTTATCAAATGAACAGCTATGAGTATACATTCTTCCCAAAAATGTAAGGGTAAATGTGATTGAAATCGAAGGACACGTGCTACATTTAAGATGTACTGGTGTTTTCGTTCAACAGTAGAGTTTTGTTGTGGTGTTTCAACACAACTAAGTTGGTGAAAAACCCCTCTAGATGAGTAAAAATCAGACATGTTGAACTCAACACCATTATCTAAACGTAAGCACTTGATTTTCAATTTGAATTGTGTTTCAACCATGTTAAAGAAATTCTGAATATGATTTCGAGTTTGAGATTTGTGTTGTAACAAATGAACCCATGTGAATCTAGTGGTGTCATCAACTATAGTTAAGAAGTAAGAAGAACCACTAAGAGATTTTGTAGAAAAGCGACCCCATATATCACAATGAATTAAGTCAAATGGATTATAAGAAACTGATTCACTATGAGGAAAAGAAAGTCAATGATGTTTGGCTAAAGGACAAACACAAGATTTATTGGATTCATGAACAAATTGAGGAATTACATGAGAAAACAATTGCAATGGCTTATCTGACAAGTGACCAAGTCTTTATCTGACAAGTGACCAAGTCTCTAATGCCATAAGCTACTAGTTATAGACTGATATGGATTACCATTATGATTATTGAAATGCAATATAGCAGAATTTGTTAAAGCAGAATTTAACAAAGTAGATTTATTCAAAACAAAATTGAAAGGTAAAACAGAAACCGGATCTTGCAGTAAATGATATAGGCCTCCTTCCTTTTTACCCACTCCAATCGTCATCCATCTTGTAAGGTGTTGAATGAAACAGAATTGGAATAAGAAAATGAAGCAACATTGCATAGTTTTAATTAGCTTGCTAATCGAAATCAAATTGAAGGAAAATGAAGGAATGCAAATAACATCAGTTAAAATAAAATTTTCTGAAATTTTAACTGTGCCAATATGAGTAACGGCGGCATATTGTCCATTAGGTAGTTTTACTGTTTTAGAAGTAATTGAAGTGAATAAAGAGATATAATAGATCATATGATCTGGTGCCCCAGTATCAATGATCCATGGAGCTTTCGGTGAGTTTGTGAAAGGAGTTTTCTGAGCTAATGATAGAGAAGATACAAAAACCGAATGTTTTGTATCTAAATGAGAGATATGAGTAGAGATGGATATGTTACCTCCCATAGTAGAAATCAATTGATCTTAAGGAGAAGAAGTGGAGGCAACCTGGTTGGCGGATGAGGCAATTTTTGGAGATGCTGGTTTAAACATACTCATGAGTTGCTGACACTGCTCATATGTGATCGGCAGTTGAGGAACATCACCATCAGAAACTTGATTGGCTGCATGAGAAGTATTCTTGCTCTTCGTGAATTTGAATCCAGGAGGAAAACCATGGAGTCGATAGCACTTCTCAATTGTGTGGCCAGTGAGACCATAGTGTAAACATATAGGGCGATCTTTTCGAGTTGAATTGCCTTTGTTATTGACAAATCGATTCTAAGTCTGAGGAGCAACTTTGCTGAGTAAAGCAGTAGTATTCTGATTGAAAGAAAGGCTGGATACAGAGAGTGAACGCTGCCTTCCTCTTGAAGAACAAGAGAAAATACCTTATTCATAGGTGGCAAGGGATCTATCAACAAGATCTGTCCACGAATATGAGAAAAACTCTCATTCAATCCCATTAGGAATTGATAAACGTATTGACGCTGATGTTTGGCTTGCAAGATCTTCATAGCACCACACGTGCAACAAGGAAGTGGTTGATGATTATCAAGTTCATCCCAAAGACCTTTGAGAGCTGTAAAATAAGTACTTACAGAATCATTGTTTTAAGAAAGAGAGGACATATTCTGCTGAAGTTGAAAAATTCTCGGACCACTGAGTTGTGAAAACCGATCCTGAAGATCAGTCCACATATCTGCTACAGAATCAATATAGATGATACTGGCTGCTATCTCTTTCGAGACAGAATTGATCAGCCAAGAGAGAACCATATTATTACAGCGGCACTATGAGAAACTCAAAGGATCAGAATCGGGTAAGTCCAATGGTTTAGGAAGAGAACCATTGACAAAACTGATCTTGGTCTTCACTGTTAAAGCCATCAGCATTGCTCTTTTCCAGGAGCTATAATTGTCACTAGTGAGTTGTTGTGAAATGAGTATAGCCCTGGGGCTATCACCATGATGCGGAAAAAGTGGATTCAAATAATCTATTTCTGAGAGAGCAGGGTTTTTAGTTTGACTGGAAGAAGCTGCCATGGATGAATGCTTAAGAAAAGCTTTAAGAAGAGAAGAGAAGAGAAAGACGAGTGATGCGAGAAAGAAAAAAAAAAAAAGAAATCAGAGAAATAGCTCTGATACCATATTGGAAATTGAGAGTTTGGTACATAATGATTTCTGTGTATTGAATAAACTAAGTTTACAGAATATATACTAAACAATATTACAAACTTGCGGATCAAGAATAATAACCAATTCTTTAACCGAATGCCAGCTCATTAAACTAACAGCCAGCTCACTAATCAACTAGAGTATAACACTAACTAACTAGAGTACAATTGTCAATTGCTCTACATTTTAATCAACACGTGCAGCTTGATTGTGTATCTTCAAACATACGCAGCATACTTTTAGTTTGCTACTATCTAATAACCACAACGCCAGCCAACAACAATAAAAGCGTGCCTGTCTCCTCATTTCACTCTCGGGAGCTGTGACCAGCATCAAGTGGGCTTTTGATTGAGATGCAACCCATGCAGTCCACGTGGAACGCGTGGTAACAGACCTAGAGCGTACGGACGTAGTCGCCATCCATTCTTGTTGAACTCGGTGTGAACGATCATGATGCAGAATCCCTAGGAGTGAAGAATGGTGCCCATTCTTGTTCATAACTAAGTTTTGGTGGTTCCATGGCTTTTAAATCAAAAGACATATAGTCGAGCAGTTTAGGGAGAGGGAGAGGGAGAGGGAGAGAGAGAAAGGGTGAGGGAGAAATTTGTTTGGAAGAGAGAGTTAGCTCTAGGAAGAAGACGAACGGATTAGTTGTAGAGATGAAGAAGATAAACGAAAGAGGAAAAGAGAGAGTTGAAGAGATGAGGGAAAAATAAGGAGAAAAAAATAATAAAAACACATGTGATGCGCACGTGACTCGTTGACCGTTTGAGTTAACTGGTCCAACTGACGGAAGGGGAGAAAATGTACAAAATTGATAGTTAAATGCTTTCTTATTGTCGATGTGGCAGTTCGTGAGGGCATGTTGACGAAGGGTGGTAGTTCATTGGGGCAAAATGTAATTTTCCCAATTTTTTACATTAGGCCTCAAAATTCATTGAGCTAACCCCGGATACCAATAGTACTTCTACTCCAACAAGTTTGTTACTAGTAATTTATTCTCCAAAGAGACGATGACATTGCACAGAGTGTCGAGAGGGAGATTACCTCAAATTTATAACAACCCCTTGTAGTTAGGGTGTATAAGCGAGACGGTTATTAACCAGAAATAACTACTAACCGGGGCAACCGAAAACCGAAAATAACCGCAACTAAATAACCGGGTACCCGGTTGTGGACACCAGTTATAGCATTTTAAAATACCAGTTAATAACCGGGTAACCGGTTTGTTTATATATATATATATATATATATATATATATATATATATACAAATGTTGTATATCTACAATTAAACCAAAGAGAACAACTTTGTATTTAGCTCAAAAAAGTGTTTTGTATATCTTTCATGTGCGTACCATTGATTTTTGAAAAACAAAGACTCCTAATTAATGTGAGTGTGTGATCAATTGTGCAACAAATTATTAAATGCGGACTTTAAAAGAGACAAATATTTTGTTGACGAAGTGGAGACTCTTTTCAAGAGAAAAACCATTTCGGGACAACCAAACCCAGAAAATCCACTATTCAGAAGACACAAAGCTAGTTACAAAACAATAATACTCACATAACCCGATGCAGTAGTCGTACCTCTAACTCTGACACGTACCTATACGTGAACGCTTCCCAACCAGACCTCATGTCTGAAGGGGTGTTCAATTGACTACTTTAGCTTAAGGCTCCTCTCTAAACTAGACTTCAATTGATTAAATCACACAACACAAAAACTCTAAAAGAGCTAGCAAATCTAACAATCTCTGCCTAAACACCATCTCTTAGCACACTGGATTTCAATACCGAATTCCTTGAAAAATACATGCCTA
Source organism: Alnus glutinosa (assembly GCF_958979055.1). NCBI lineage: Eukaryota > Viridiplantae > Streptophyta > Magnoliopsida > Fagales > Betulaceae > Alnus > Alnus glutinosa. Next base: position 10,023,419 of record NC_084886.1, read on the forward strand.
GAGACCTCTATATATAGGCTTTAAAAAACCTAATACAACTCTGATTCGGAGTTCTGTGGGCAGCGTCCGGATCAAGATGGTGGGTGTCCAGACGGCAAGCAGCAATCGACTTATTTTCATGCGGTCTCACATGTTTCTTCATTAATCTTCAGTCTCTGTGTCTAGACAGTGTTGCCCTAACATTCGGACGGTTGCATGTTGTCTTCACTGTGGTTGGTGTCTGCTGAGTTGTTCGGATACTTCTTGAACACTGATGAGCGTCCAAACACTTCCTCTGGGCCGTCCGGACAGTAACTAGGGAACTGACTTTGCTGAGTTGTAAACTGCGCAGAATCTTCCTGGACCCCGGAAATTGCATTCTTGATGCTTGTGACACTGATATTGCCATAATAAGGCTCTTTCCAAGTTGAAGAATTAAACTTTGAAAATTATGGAAAACTCGGAATATTTACCGCGTCCCTGTTACGACAATACATTTACAAGATAGTAATTTTGTTAACAGAATACAACCAATAAATTAACAAACTTTTCATTTGGCCATTCTGTAACAAAATTTACTTAACCGGTTTAAAAGTACAAAATACCAGTCCAAAATAAAAATACTCTCCCATTTTGTCTCAAAAGGACAAAGGGTAAATAGAGTATTTACAAACCACAGAAATTACAGTACTAAAGTCCAAACAACAGGAAAGTAGTAAAATGTAAACAAAAAGCCCAGTTGATTTGGATGAAGAAACTTCTCTTTGACTATGGTTTCACTCAGGACACCATGGCCATCCACTGTGACAACACAAGTGCTATATATATTTTTCAAGAATCCTGTTCAGCATTCTCGTACCAAGCATATAGACATCAGACATCACTTCATCCGTGATCTTGTGGAATCTCAGGTAGTATCTCTATCTTTTGTGACCACCGACAACCAATTGGCTCTCTGTCTTTTGTGACCACTGACAACTAATTGACTGACATTCTTACCAAACCTCTTGATGAAAGTAGGTTTGAGTCTCTTAGAAAAGCCATTGGTGTTTGTGATATGTCATAGACAAGTCTTTTTTTATGCGGGGATTAGACCTTAGTGTAGTCTTTAGTCTTTTCCTCTGAGAGCATGATTTAATTTGTTTTAGCTTTGATTTTTTTTTTAAAAAAAAAAAGGTTAGATGCACGTTGTCTTTTATCAGTTTTTCAGCTATCATATGTATTTTGCCTGATATCTCAGTACATTGTGCATTGATTAAATATGCTTATATATGATTGAGAGTTTATGCCTAATATTTGCTAAGTTTCCTTGCTACATCTTAGTGCACATCCAAAGCTCCCTTAAGGTAAAATTTTTTATCTTTGGTTTTTAACACGAAAGATTTTAATAACTTTATTTAAAAAGAAAAGGAAAAAAAAAAAAAAAAAAAAAAAAAAAAAAAAAAAAAGTAATGCATGGGTTGGGGGGGGCTGCCAGTCTGCTTTTCTTTTTTTTTTTTTCTTTTTTTAATTTTTCAAAAGGAAGGGTATTAACGACGAGATACACGGTATGTCAAATCCACGGAAAGCGTAAGTTTCCTTTGTTGATGAGTTGCATATAAATAGAGACTCGTGCCAACTTCGCGAATTAAACATTGGCCTGAAAGACCAACCCCACGTATATTTCGCCCGAAAGGTGATGAATGCTTATCTCTCACTATCTCTACCAACTCCAACTTTGCGCCAGGCGCCAAATACCACTGACGGCCAAGAACCTCCATGCCCAAATCATCAAAACCGGCCTAGAACAATGTGGTCCTCTGCCCAACAGCCTCTTAGACGTGTATGGCAAATGTCGTCTCGTTCAGGACGCTCTTCACATGTTCGACGAGATGCCCCACAGAGATCTTGTCTCATGGGCCTCAATCCTCACTGCTCTCAACCAGGCCAACCTTCCTCACCTAAGTCTCTCCATGCTCCCTACCATGCTTAAGCAAGATGGTTTAGAACCTGACCATTTTGTGCTGGCTACCCTTGTTAAGGCATGTGCTAGATTGGAAGCTATTAAGCAAGGCAAGCAGGTGCATGCCCGCTTTCTGTTATCACCGTTTCGAGATGACGATGTAGTTAAGTCATCGTTGATTGACATGTATGTAAAATGTGGATTACCTGATAATGCACGTGCGGTTTTTGATTCAATTTCTTTGAAAAATTCAGTTTCTTGGACTGCCATGATTTCTGGGTATGCCCGAAGTGGGAGGAAATTGGATGCGTTTGAGCTGTTCGAGAGGGTACCAGTTAGGACTCTGTTTTCTTGGACCGCTTTGATTTCCGGGTTGGTACAGAGTGGGAGTGGAGTTGATGCATTTCATTTATTTATTGAAATGCGAAGAGAAGGGGTTGATATAGTAGACCCATTAGTTCTTTCAAGCACCATTGGTGCTAGCGCTAATCTAGCTGTGCTGGAGCTTGGGAAGCAGATTCATGGCCTAGTTATTTCTCTTGGTTATGAGTCTTGCATATTTATAAGTAATGCACTTGTAGATATGTATGCCAAATGTAGTGATATTCTGGCTGCAAACGAAATTTTTGGTAGTATGCATCGAAGGGATGTAGTTTCTTGGACTTCAATAATCTTTGGGGTGGCTCAGCATGGGCAAGCAGAGGAGGCATTGGCTTTATATGATGAGATGATTTCAGCTGGAGTAAAGCCAAATGAAGTGACCTTTGTTGGATTGATTTATGCTTGTAGTCATGTTGGATTAGTTAGTAAAGGTCGTCAACTATTCAAATCCATGATTGAGGATTATGGAATTAGTCCTTCCCTGCAGCACTACACATGCTTCTTGGATCTTCTTAGTCGGTCCGGGCATCTTGATGAGGCTGAGAATCTCATCAATGCAATGCCATTTAAGCCTGATGAACCCACTTGGGCGGCTTTACTTAGTGCCTGCACGCACCATAATAATATTGAAATGGGAATCAGAGTTGCTGACCATCTGTTGAGTTTAGAACCAGAAGATCCATCAACCTATATACTGTTGTCTAATATTTATGCTGGAGCTGCATTGTGGGACAAGGTGTCAAAGGTGAGAAAGTTGATGGGAGTCATGGAAGTTAAAAAGCAACCGGGTTATAGTTGCATTGGATTTGGAAAGGAAAGCCAAGTGTTTTATGCTGGGGAGACCACTCATCCTATGAAGGATGATATTTTTGGTTTTCTTAAGGAATTGGATACAGAGATGAGGAGAAGAGGTTATGTTCCTGATACAAGTTCTGTTTTACATGACATGGATCAGCAAGAAAAGGAAAGACAACTATTTTGGCATAGTGAGAGATTAGCTGTGGCTTACGGGTTGCTTAGGGCTGTTCCTGGGACAGTTATTCGTGTAGTAAAAAATCTTCGCGTTTGTAGAGATTGTCACACCGTTTTGAAATTCATAAGCACCATCATGAAGAGGGAAATTGTTGTCCGAGATGCCAATAGACATCACCATTTTAAGGGCGGGAAGTGTTCGTGCAACGATTTTTGGTGATGTTGTGGCTCTGGGGTGGGATCTTCCCATGCTTTATCATGTCTCCACCTTCAACTGAAGATAGATTCAATGTCTGACTCTGGGGAATGCTTTAATCCCTCAAACAGGTTCTTATTCAAATGTCTTGTCGTTAGCTTTTACCTTCATTTTTATTTTTTGACTTCGTAGGTTTAATAATTTTGTTGGAGCACAATTTGCGCAACATGTGTTCTCAAGCACCATTAGCCTTGTGTTTCAGTCTTTTCAATGACATTGATTTCATACTTTCTTGAATTACAAGGTCTTCTACTCCAATACAAGGAAAACATGTTTTTCTGTGCAAAATGGTTGTTCGTTTGCCTATAATTGAAAGTGAATCACGTGGCACCTAAATTTTATGGCAAACGATTTTGGTTTTCTTTTACATTTATCTTCTCTTATGAGTCCTAACATTATTTTTGTGCGATGCACAGATTGTGATTAATTATTAGAATGAATCTAAAATTAAAAAGTAAAAAGACCATATATAATGATATATTGTAAACTAAATTTTTCTTAATATAATGTTGTAAATTGCTTTTAGTAGCAATTTTCATAGGAAGAAAAGATAAATATTGATTTATATTAACTATAAGTTTTAGTAAGGGAGCTTTTCAAATTTTTTAGAACTCTTGGTAATGTAATTTTAGCTACACAAAATTTTCATTCATTCAAAAAAAAAAAAAAACATTTTAAAAAGTTGAAAAAAAGTCATAATGATTAACGAGTTAAGTGGTGAAAGTAACATATAATGTCAACATTTATTAAATTACCAGTTGTCCAAAAATATTAAGGAGATAAGAAATGATAAATTTAATCATTTAATTAATACTTTGACACTCTCCCTCACGTGTGCACTCAAACTCCTCCTAAGAGGATTCATAATGAACTCTTCATAATTTTTCTAAATTTAACTCTAAAAATCTACTTTAGTTGATTTAGCTAGCAACTTTTCAAAACCACTAAACATCAAACTCTCTAACTATTTTTCTACCTTAACTAAATATTTTATTTTATTGATAAAGCCAACTTTTAGACTCTTTCCATTAAAAACCTACATTAGTTTAAAGGAAAGAAGAAAAAGTATGAAAGAAAAAGAATATTAAAAAGTCTTTAACTTTCACTTTTGGACTCTTTACATTTAAAGAGCATCACTTACCAAAGTTAAATTTAACACTGAGTAGAGCGTTTGTTAAATGGTTTGTCTTGTGAGTTTTGTTAAATTTTTAGAGAAATGTTAGAAGTAGAGAGTTCATTGTGAATGATCAAAACCCTAAACCGAACCACCCACAAGGGTGATTGAACGGTGGTTTCTAAACCCTAAATTGTTAAAGTAATAATTAAATAATTAAAATTTTCATTTCCTATAAGTTTAAGCTTTTGCAATAACTGATGATTTAACATAGTATTAGAGTAGAAATCCTGAGTTTAAACCATGAATTCATAGTTTATCCCCATTTTCAGTTAAATATTTCTATAAATTAAGTTATTAAATTTATCATTTCCTATTAACTTAAGCTTTTTGAGAATTTAATCCTCAATTTCAAAATGAGATGGATAGTATCCACACATGGATCGGAATACCTTACAATTTCAAAGAAATTGTAAAATCTCAAATTATGGAATTTAGTCTACTTTTTTTAAAAAATAAAAAATAAAAAAAAATAAAATTGAAACGCTTGAAAAATGTTACATATTAAAAATATGGCATGTTACAGTTGAGAATTTAGTAAAATTTTATCAGGTTTTTGTTCTTTATGTTGTAAAAAAGCTTTGAACAAAAAATTGTCTTTTAGTTTTTTGAACAAGAAGCGTCTTAGCAAAAGTGAAGAATAAGTTTTTTTTCGAAGGAAAATGCGTTCTGACTGCCTCAATAACATGCCAGAATTTTAATAGGTCACAATTTTCAAGCGTTTCGATGTAAAGAAACGGCCTAAATTCGATTTAAAGTTAGTACATCTAACTGTGTATATGTAATTTATGTTGTCACATCTTTTAAAAAAAATTAAATAATGTAAAATTATGTAGAGAAAAAAAAAATTGTTAAATTAATCACAAAGAATTGTCATGAATTATCAAAACTATCATGATTCAGTAATATGGATATTGGGTGTCTAAATTTAATACAAATAAGGATTGATATATATATAATTTTATGGTTGATTGGAAATGGGTATATGCATATTGTTTACATATCTACAATGAAACCAGCGTATTATATTGTATAATATTCTTAATTAGCCATAGAAATAGACACAATATTAATTAGTTCATATTCTAATAATGAGTCTTCAAGTAGGTGGCGTGCAACCACAATTGAAGAGGCAATAACAAAGATTAAAGTAGTTTACATTATTTGTATGCTAATCATCACTACTTTTAATTAAAAAAAAAAAAAAAAAAAAAAAAAAAAACTAATTGATCACCCATGGATTTTTATTATTTTTTTGTAGTAACCCATGGAATATTGTGATAAGAGACTTAAGACAACATTTTTTTTTTTTTTTATTAAAAAAAAATTGTTGTTCCAATATATATGGTTCAAGTTTAGTTGTGAAGTACTTTTGAGAGAAGGTAGAGGGGACTATTAATTATATTTATGCTCCGTTAGTGTATTACATTTTTGTTCCTCTAACTAGTATTATATTTGTAGTCCCCAATTCCCCCTCTCCCTTTTCAATATACTATTGAGGTTGCAATGTCTCTTTTCGCACCCAAAATGATAAAAATTGAGTACGAAAAATGTACCTTAAACATTCAATACTCAGTTCGACTCGACTCGAATACAATCCTATTTGCATCTATAGTGTACCTTTCAGCTAATTATGCTAATGATTATGAACAAGTCCTTAATCAGAAGATTTGGAATTGAACTAGATGAGATGGCTAAAATGGATTTACAACAAAGTATAAACTACTTACCAGCATTGATATCAGCATCCACAAGGGATATGGTGACAAAGAGCAGGGCAAAGAAAACAAATGCTTTGGCCATTCTCTCTCTCTCTCTCTCTCTCTCTCTCTCTCTCTCTCTCTCTTAATGCATATGCTTACTACTATAATTAAGTTGCCTTTTTCTTTTCTTTTTATATGCATGATTTGAGTACTTGTGCTAATTAATTAAGAACGTGATCAAAGATAAAATTACACCAAGATATGAACGACTACTCTTCAACCATTGCATATTCATATTATACTCTTGATTGGAGGAGCCTTGAGAGCGATGAACACAAAACAGCTTTAATTAGCCACTTGAATTAAAGCGGTTAGAAGTTGAATTCTCTCCACAATTCCATTTATATTCTTAGATCCTGTTTGGAATTGTGTTGGAAAATAGAGTTTTTGCCAATAAAAAAGCCTAAAAGAGAGTTTAGAAAAAAGCTAATTTTTAAGCTTCGCCCAAAACGCGGTTTTTCAAAAAGTTTTTTCTTTTTTTACCGAACGGATCTATTTTTATTTGACACAACTTTTTATGTACTGAATGCATTTTTAAAGTTCTTTAATGCAATCTCAAACAGACTTTTAGAATTTGACTTTTCTCATTTCCTTTTAGGGATGATTAACTATAAACAAAATTACTTATATACCATTAAGCTTAAAATTAAATAACTTGGTTAAAAGTAAACTAAATTAGACTTGAAAGGTTACAAATGTTTTGAGTTCATTTTTAAACGTCTACCCTTCAGGATTTCGAACAGAGGCAAGAAGCTACAATGAATGAAGTCAAAAGTCATCACTATGATTGGTGAGCGTTCTTCACATTGGTAGATTCATTCGACCCCTTGAATGACTTTTTTTAGCATAACTAAAAGATTAATCAGAATGGAAGGTGACTCTCTTTTGGTTGTCATGGCTCTGCCTCCTCGACATCTTACAATTGTGCAAAATTTGACCATGGGGTTGGAAGAATCCCAATGGAAATGTTTTCACTTTAATCAGTAGAGATGGTTTATTTGATTAGATTGTCCACATTCAATTAGCCCAAAATCACTAACATCATATACACATTAAATGCAATAAAGTAAAATTTTGAACTGATTCGTATAATAATTATTAATGCAAAAGATAAGTTGAGCAATTAAGAACCATTGGTTGGATCTTCTAATTCACTTGAACTGGAGAGAAACCTGCTAATTGAATTAAGATAGTATAATTGTTCAAAAAAATATGAAAAAATAATTTTGTCCTCTCAATTCAACTAACTGACTCCTCTCCAGTTCACTTGAACCGGAGAGGATCCTATTCCATGGCAGGAGGCACATTTGTTTGAACACAATAATTGCTCGGGTTCATAACTATCTCTCGTATAGCTTTGAATTGTCAGTTGTCATAATAGATGTGTTTAGTAAAGATTGTTGAGTAATTTTTTTTTTTTTGAATAATTATAAAAAAATTATTGATATAATATAAAAAGTGAAAAAAGTTGGAATGTTTTAAAGTTGATTATTTTTTTTTTTATGAAAGTGAAAATAAAGGAGGAAAATGGGGTGTTGGTTTCCAAACACCCCCAACATTCATATCCTATATAGAACATGAGTTTCACAAGTTGGTTATATAAAGTAAATATCACAAATGTTATTTTTCCATAAATATATATTAACTATTATTAAGATTTTATCATGTAAGTTAATTAAATAAATTAACTTAAATTTTAAATAATTTAATTTCAAGTTTATATATATTATGGGCTTATATATACACAAATACACTTACGATTACATACAAACACATTTCTTTTCACAATAATAGTAATTCAAACTTTATATATTATATTTGAAGAAAATTGTGTGTACTGAATATGAGGATATATAAGATCACCGTGCATTTGTTCCGCCAAGCACATGATTAAAAGAAGATGAATGCTAGACATCAAGACACTTTTTTTAAAAAAAATTTGGTTTCAATTTGATGTGTCACAATTTCATGAAATTTATCATTTTTGAAAATGTGCCACAATCTCGTAAAATTATGATACATCTAGTTAAAATTAAATTTTTTTAAAAAAAATTAGAATGTCAAACATTTCTCTTAAAAAAAAGATGCTCCAACTAATTATTTATTAATGATGTCCAAGCCGAAGAGAAGAAAGAGTAACATGAACATGAAAATCTCAGAGACGTTGTGCGTGATGAATTAATGACTTACAAAGAGTCCCAAAAAACTAACAAACTATAAACTGTCAATCTGTTATGACTCATGCATATCGCTAAAAGCCTAAAAAGAAGCCAATCAAGCCTGATTTGTCTCTGTCTTTCTCTGCACAATTTTTACTACAAGTCTGATAGTGTTCTACCGCTGTTTTTTCTCGTCCACAAACATAATATTCTCAAGTATTGAGAAAAACATTATGGCTTTGGGACCACGTTTAGGAGTTAAAATGTTAAGACGAATGCAATTATAAATTATATTCGCATTTACGTAACGTAGTTATTGTTTTTAGGTATCTGCATTCGCGTCATGCAATTATTATCCATTCATGCACAGTTATTACAGTTGTTATATGTGATTAATATCCGCTATTCGTATATGAGGTAACGAGCGTTTTGGATTACTATCTAAATCTATAAAAAAAATAATTAAATAATACGGTTATTACTATATGTAAGTTTAAATAAATTAAGATTTCACTTGTTACATAATTCACGATTATCAACTATAAAATGGACATTAGCTCATAGAGTAATGGGCGGAGGATTTGGATTATCCAAAGAAAAGAAAAATAAATAAATGTAATGAGATATGGCTTTGGAATGATAGTGAAAAAAACATAACATAACATAAATGTCATATTCTTCCCAAATTCAAAACGACGTCATTTTAGTGAAAACGACGTCATTTTAGTGAATTTAATTTTATATATATATATATATATAAAGGGAATGTGGTTACTATTATTAACTGCATCCGTATACCTTAAAATCACTATCCATATTCACATATGAAGATAAGGATTTTTGCTGACCTAATCGGCATATACGGATAATGGTAATTAGGTGCGTGTAACAAGTGCGGGTAATTATTATTTGCTGCATTTTTATCCCTAGTGCCATGCCTCCCAAGCTACCTTGTAGATTGAACCTAACAAATTAAGCATGGGAAACCCCATCGTTGCCTTGTAGTGTATTTTGAAGCTAATTTTAACTCCAAAAGTAAGAAGTTGTTTGCTTTCACTTCATTTCTTGTGCAAAATATATATATATTTTTCAATTCGACAAGGTCAGGATGGTCTTTTCAGCATCTCGATCAGTTAGGTAAATTATTTGCTCAAGCATCTTTTTATTTTATTTTATTTTTATTTTATTTAAATTAAGCATCCCCTTTTAAGATAAAGGGAATTGACCCGCATGAGGCTGTTGTTTGAGCACGCAGCACGCAGCACGCAGCAAGCAAAAACAAGCATGCATGTCATGCATGTATGTGTATAAAAATCAGGCGACATGAGAAACAAAAAGTCGCACTAATTTACTACATTTTCTTTTATAGATAGATTAATTTACTAGATTTTCTTTTATGGATAGATCAATTTACCAGATTTTCATTTAATTGTATTACATCTTCAGGCCAAGAAATTGGAGTACTGTCGTGTAATAATTGGCTGCCCAACCTATATACACACTCAAAAAAGACTTGAGATTCCTTTTAGATTATTTGCTTGAATTTGAGATAATTAGAGTACGTGATTGTGAGAGACCACATATAAGACCTATTTGACATGATAAATGGTAGGACAATCCAATTTTTATTTGGTCAGATAAATTTCATAAAGAATCTCTCATAATCATCTGTTCGAATTGTATCAAATTCAAACATAATTTGAGAGAATATTACCCTTGAACAGTCAAAGAACACTAACATTTGTGGAAGGAAGGGCATCATTCATTTATATTAACTATAAGTTTTAGTAAGGGAGCTTTTCAAATTTTTTAGAACTCTTGTTAATATAATTTTAGCTACACAAAATTTTCATTCATTCAAAAAAAAACAAACGTTTTAAAAAGTTGAAAAAAAGTCGTAATGATTAACGAGTTAAGCGGTGAAAGTAACATATAATGTCAACATTTATTAAATCACCAGTTGTCCAAAAATGTTAAGGAGATAAGAAATGATAAATTTAATCATTTAATTAATACTTTGACACTCTCCCTCACGTGTACACTCAAACTCCCTCTAAGAGGATTCATAATGAACTATTCATAATTTTTCTAAATTTAACTCTAAAAATCTACTTTAGTTGATTTAGCTAGCAACTTTTCAAAACCACTAAACATCACACTCTCTAAATATTTTATTTTATTGATAAAACCAACTTTTAGACTCTTTACATTAAAAACCTACATTAGTTTAAAGGAAAGAAGAAAAAGTATGAAAGAAAAAGAATATTAAGAAGTCTTTAACTTTCACTTTTGGACTCTTTACATTTAAAGAGCATTACTTACCAAAGTTAAATTTAACATTGAGTAGAGCGTTTGTTAAATGGTTTATCTTGTGAGTTTTGTTAAATTTTTAGAGAAATGTTTGAAGTAGAGAGTTCATTGTGAATGATCAAAACCCTAAACCGAACCACCCATAAGGGTGACCGAACGGTGGTTTCTAAACCCTAAATTGTTAAAGTAATAATTAAATAATTAAAATTTTCATTTCCTATAAGTTTAAGATTTTGCAATAACTAGTGATTTAACATGGTATTAGAGTAGAAATCCTGAGTTCAAACCATGAATTCATAGTTTATTCCCATTTTCAATTAAATATCTCTATAAATTAAGTTATTAAATTTATCATTTCCTATTAGCTTAAGTTTTTTGAGAATTTAATCCTCAATTTCAAAATGAGATGGAGAGTATCCACATCATGGATCGCAATACCTTACAATTTCAAAGAAATTGTAAAATCTCAAATTATGGAATTTAGGCTACTTTTTTTAAAAAAATAAAATAAAAAAAAATAAATTGAAACGCTTGAAAAATGTTACATATTAAAAATATGGCATGGTACAGTTGAGAATTTAGTAAAATTTTATCAGGTTTTTGTTCTTTATGTTGTAAAAAAGCTTTGAACAAAAAATTGTCTTTTGGTTTTTTGAACAAGAAGCGTCTCTGCAAAAGTGAAGAATAAGTTTTTTCGAAGGAAAATGCGTTCTGACTGCCTCAATAACATGCCAGAATTTTAATAGGTCACAATTTTCAAGCGTTTCGATGTAAAGAAACGGCCTAAATTCGATTTAAAGTTAGTACATCTAACGATGTATATGTAATTTATGTTGTCACGTCTTTTAAAAAAAATTAAATTATGTAAAATTATGTATAGAGAAAAAAAATTGTTAAATTAATCACAAAGAATTGTCATGAATTATCAAAACTATCATGATTCAGTAATATGGATATTGGGTGTCTAAATTTAATACAAATAAGGATTGATATATAATTTTATGGTTGATTGGAAATGGGTATATGTATATATTGTTTACATATCTACAATGAAACCAGCGTATTACATTGTATAATATTCTTAATTAGCCATAGAAATAGACACAATATTAATTAGTTCATATTCTAATAATGAGTCTTCAAGTAGGTGGCGTGCAACCACAATTGAAGAGGCAATAACAAAGATTAAAGTAGTTTACATTATTTGTATGCTAATCATCACTACTTTTAATTAGAAAAAAAGAAAAAGAAAAAAGAAATGACTACTTTTCAAAAATACGTGGCGTTTAGCCACACCTGACGAGGCAATAACATGTACCCCTTTTTGAAAATATTCCACTGCGCTTACATTTTCCCGCTAACGCCTGTGGCTCCTCTTTATTCTCCATGCATTTCCTTAGACAATCTGCTGAGTCGGAGCATCTTTGAGGCTTACATTCCAACAGACGCCAACAGAAACGCACGGTGGCATCTATCATATATATATATATATATATATATACAAAGCCATTAAAAGACCAATCTAAATATTCAAATATGCCAAAAAAAAAAAATTACACAAACTAATTGATCACCCATGGATTTTTATTATTTTTTTGTAGTAACCCATGGAATTTTTTTTTTTTATTAAAAAAAAATTGTTGTTCCAATATATATGGTTCAAGTTTAGTTGTGAAGTACTTTTAAGAGAAGGTAAATGGGACTGTTAATTATATTTATGCTCCGTTAGTGTATTACATTTTTCTTCCTCTAACTAATATTATATTTGTAGTCCCCAATTCCCCCTCTCCCTTTTCAATATACTATTGAGGTTGTAATGTCTCTTTTCGCACTCAAAATGATAAAAATTGAGTACGAAAAATGTACCTTAAACATTTAATACTCAGTTCGACTCGACTCGAATACAATCCTATTTGCATCTATAGTGTACCTTTCAGCTAATTATGCTAATGATTATGAACAAGTCCTTAATCAGAAGATTTGGAATTGAACTAGATGAGATGGCTAAATGGATTTACAACAAAAGTATAAACTACTTACCAGCATTGATATCAGCATCCACAAGGGATATGGTGACAAAGAGCAGGGAAAAGAAAACAAATGCTTTGGCCATTCTCTCTCTCTCTCTCTCTTTCTCTCTTAATGCATACGCTTACTACTATAATTAAGTTGCCTTTTTCTTTTCTTTTTATATGCATGAGTTGAGTACTTGTGCTAATTAATTAAGAACATGATCAAATTACACTAAGATATGAACGACTACTCTTCAACCATTGCATATTCATATTATACTCTTGATTGGAGGAGCCTTGAGAGCGATGAACACAAAACAGCTTTAATTAGCCACTTGAATTAAAGCGGTTAGAAGTTGAATTCTCTCAACCATTCCATTTATATTCTTAGATCTTGTTTGGAATTGTGTTGAAAAATAGAGTTTTTTTGCTAATAAAAAAGCCTGAAAGAGAGCTTAGAAAAAAGCTAATTTTTAAGCTTCGCCCAAAACTTGATTTTTCAAAAAGTTTTTTCTTTTTTCTTTTTTTACCAAACGGACCTATTTTTATTTGACACAATTTTTTATGTACTGAATGCATTTTTAAAGTTCTTTAACGCAATCTCAAACAGACTCTTAGAATTTAACTTTTCTCATTTCCTTTTAGGGATGATTAACTATAAAAAAATCACTTATATACCATTAAGCTTAAAATTAAATAACTTGGTTAAAAAAATGATAAAATTGAAGTAAACTAAATTAGACTTGAAAGGTTACAAATGTTTTGAGTTCATTTTTAAATGTCTACCCTTCAGGATTTCGAACAGAGGCAAGAAGCTACAATGAATGAAGTCAAAAGTCATCACTATGATTGGTTAGCGTTCTTCACATTGGTAGATTCATTCGACCCCTTGAATGACTTTTTTTAGCATAACTAAAAGATTAATCAGAATGGAAGGTGACTCTCTTTTGGTTGTCATGGCTCCGCCTCCTCGACATCCTACAATTGTGCAAAATTGGAAAATTGCGGACTAGATCAATTACTCAATTTCCATTATTCCAGTCTCCTCATTTTGGGAGGCTCGAAAGATTAACAGAAGTGTTAACTCTTGCGCCCGTCATGTGACTTATTGGGCCGCAGCTAAAGTTTAATCTGACTGTACTCCCACTTATTTTCCATGCCTCCATTCTTTTCCTATTTGTATTGGTTAAGATCAACCCTAGCTAGCTTATTTTAATTTGATGTTTGTTCTGTTGCTCCTTTGGTTGAAGTTTATTTAAAAAAAAAAAAAAAAAAAAAAAAAAAAAAAAAAAAAGAGATTAACCAGAAAGGTTGTTTTTGTTAAAAGACTAGTTGGCCACGTGTTAGTGAATGGCTCTTATTTTTATCTCTTTTACGTTGTTATTTAGGTAGAATTAGATTTATCTCTTTTAGAGTCTTGTTGACAACATATTAAGTTGTTGAGTTGTGACTTGTGAGTCATATGGAAGTCCTATTTCATGTGAGACTTTTATTCCATTCTTTTAAATACTGATTTGTTATTTAATAAAAGTAATCAATTAAGAAAATTATTAAACCTTGTATTTATGAGTTGTGAGCACCTCTAATTGTTTATAGGATGCCTAAGATTCATCGAAAATCTTACAAATTTATCTTTCTTATTAGTTTCTCATCCCAGGTTACGTGTGTACGTAACATGTGTTGTGACAAAACCTAATATTCTAGGATTACCAAAGAAGCAGAAAAATAACAAAATAGAAAATAACCACAATACAATCACACAAGGGACACTAATATTTAAGGGGTTCGGCCTAACAAGCCTACATCCACTGGCGGAGACGATCCAGGAAAAATTCACTAACAAAAAGGATGGAGTACAAAGAATTGTACAAACAAAACCACTCAAACCCAAAAGCTCTAATACACCCGAATCTCACAAACACACAAAATTAAATTGAATACAAAAGAGAAAAATAATCTCTTCATACTCTAAGCCTTTCGGCACTCCAAAACGTGAGATAGTAATTGCTGCCTCTCTCTACGCGAAGCTGGCTTCAGCTCTCCAGCTTGCCCAATAACTGAATGAAGCTTCCACGTACACATATAGACCAAGTGACAACAAAACTTCACCATGAAGAAAACTTGATCAGACGTGTACAAGGGGCAAGTCAAAGAGCAATGGATAAGAGGGGACCAAGTCATTAAGGCTCACCACAAACAGCAATGGGGATCCGACTTCTGCGCCGAATGCTCTGAGCCTTCAACAATTAATTGCTGCGTGTGAGACAAAATACAAAGAAAGGGTGCAATAATAAAACAAAATGATCAAAAACATGCTGGGCCCACAGATAAGACTTGTGAAATACAAGTCACTTTCCCAACAAAATAAAATAATCACAAGCTTCATGGGCATTATAATCAGAAGCTTATAAAATAACGAGAGATGGATGCCACTGTCGATGCGGCCAGCTGCCAGCCATCCCTAAAAAGAGAGTGGGTGGGTGGCAACCCAGGGCGGTTACGAGTGGGATGATAATATTTCAAGTGAGCTGTGAATTTGATACAAATTAAATATAAAATTATAGGGTTAAAGTTGAAGAGTCTGACCTATTTAATTAAATGAGTCCGAATATGATTCACCTATATAGTTTAATACACATGTTTCGATAGGACCAGAATCCGACACATGACATAATGACAGACAATTTTTGACATTAACCGCGAACCCGACACGAAAATAATACAAAACTAAAGGGTTATAGTTTATGGGTATTGGTTGGGTTAAAGTTGACCTATATAATCTTATACTTATACTTCAATACGACCTAAACTCGACACGCAAATACAAATTGCCACCCCAAATTATAAGCCACCGCTAGTTTTTAATTTTTTTTAACCGAAATGACACAATAATATGTTTCTATTGTTTTAGTTTTTTATTTGAGGCTAAATATGAGAAAAATGGTTAGAATGTAAACTCCTTAAATTTATTTATTTATTTTTTTTAAACGTAAGTATAACTTTTAAAAACCTACTTGCCGCAACTTTTTTTTTTTTTTTTTGATGTTCCCTAAACTAAGAAAAAGCGAGGGGAAGTTAAAGTCCTACCCAAGCTTTTTCTTTTTATTATTTTTTCTCTTTCCTCTTTTATTTTATTTTTGGGAAAAATACACATAACCCCTCAAACTACCATTCAATTGTCAATGTACCCCTAAACTACCAATTGTGTCAATGTCCCCCCTTAAATTATCAAAAAATGTCAATGTCCCCCCTAAGACCAACAAAAAGATAAAAATGACCCTAATTTTTTTTTGAATAAGACAAAAATGTCCTCATAAATTCAAAAAATTAAAATTAAAACTAAAACTAAAAAACTTAAAAAATAATAAAAAAGAAATAAAAAAAAATTAAATAAAAAAGAAATATTTTAAAAAAATTAAATAAAAAACGATTTTTTTTAAAAAAAAAAAAAAGAACAAATTTTTTATTTTTTTTTTTAAAAAAAGCAAACAAAAAATAACTGAAATTTTTTTTAATTTTTTTTAAAAAAAAACAAATGAAAAAAAAATAGAAAAAAGAAAAACCAGTTTTTATTAAATTAAAAAACAAAAAAGAAGAATTTTTTTTTAAAGAAAAAAAAAAAAAGAAAAAACAAAAAATAACTGAAATTTATTTATTTATTTTATTAAAAAAAGAAAAAGAAAAACCAGTTTTTATTAAATTAAAAAACGAATATTTTTTAAAGAAAAAAAAAACGAAAAAACAAAAAATAACTGAAATTTATTTATTTAAAAAAAAACAAATGAAAAAAAAACCTGTTTTTATTAAATTAAAAAAAAAAAAGAACAATTTTTTTTAAAAGAAAAAAAAAACGAAAAAAAAAGCTGAAAATTATTATTATTATTTTTGAAAAAAAAAACGTAAAAAACAGTTTTAAATTTTATATTTTTTTGGAATAAATTTTTGTTATTTTATAGGGGTAATTACCTTTTCCCCCCATGAACTACCGGCCAATGTCATTTTGCCCCCACGAACTACCACTTCGACCAAAAGAGAGCATCAAACTACCATTTTTATACACGTTGCCCCCTTCCGTCAGGAATTCCGTTAATTTTGGATGGAATATGCCATTTTTTACCGTTAATTTTGACTTAAAGACCAAAATACCCTCTACAGTAATTAATAAAAAATATTAAAATTAATATATTTTTTTTAAAAAAAAAAAAAAAAAAAAACCAAAAATCTGAAAGAAAAGGGGTGGCGGCAGCCACCCCTTTAGGTGGCCGGGTGGCCTGCGAGCCACCCCCAGAGGTGGCTCCGGCCACCTCTGGGTGGCTCGCGGCCCACCCCGGCCTAAGGGGTGGCCGCACGGCCTCCCCAGAACCTGGGGGGGCCGCGCGGCCACCCTAGGTCATTTCTAGGGTGGCCGCGCGGCCACCCAGCTTTCGGGGTGGGCCGCGAGCCACCCCAGAGGTGGCTCCGGCCACCTCTGGGGTGGCTCGCGGCCCACCCCGACCTAAGGGGTGGCCGCACGGCCTCCCCAGAACCTGGGGGGGCCGCGCGGCCACCCTAGGTCATTTCTAGGGTGGTCGCGCGGCCACCCAGCTTTCGGGGTGGGCCGCGAGCCACCCCAGAGGTGGCCGGAGCCACCTCTGGGGTGGCTCGCGGCCCACCCCGACCTAAGGGGTGGCCGCACGGCCACCCTAGGTCATTTCTAGGGTGGCCGCGCGGCCACCCAGCTTCCGGGGTGGCCGCAAGCCACCCCAGAGGTGGCCGGAGCCACCTCTGGGGGTGGCTCGCAGGCCACCCGGCCACCTCAGGGGTGGCGGCAGCCACCCCTTTCATTCAGTCTTTCTTTTTTTTCTTTTTTCTTTTTTAATGAGGGTATTTCAGTCATTTTCAAAATTGAGTTAGGGCATTTACGTCTTTGCATGAATTAGACTGACAGAAGGGGGCAAAGTGTGTAAAAATGGTAGTTTGATGCTCTCTTTTGGTCGAAGTGGTAGTTCGTGGGGGCAAAATGACATTGGCCGGTAGTTCATGGGGGGAAAAGGTAATTACCCCTATTTTATATGTTTTTAATAATTTTTTTTAGTTTTTATTTTATTTTAATAATTTTATGAAGGGCATTTTTGTCATTAGGGGGACATTGACATTTTCTGGTAGTTTAAGGGGGGAGATTGACACAATTGGTAGTTTGGGGGGGTACATTGACAATGATGTGGTAACTTGAGAGGGTTATGTGTATTTTTCCCTTTATTTTTTTTCCTATTATTGATATAAAAAATATTTAAAAATTAATGCTATACAAGTACACTCCCACTCTCTCACTTTTACTCATGCTCTTTAAGGTAACTTTTAAAATCACTATTGAATTTGAAATGAATTGTTATTAAATTTTCAAAAGCCTCGTCATAAAGTGTGAAAATAGAAATGTAAAAATGAGAAAATAGAAATGTAAAAACGAGAGGGTGTATTCATTACTTATATTTAAATTATATATAAAAATGATGAAAAAAAAATTGTTGTAGAATTTATTTAAATAAAAATAAAAGAATCATGTTACATATTATTCTTCGTTACATTTTATATCCATCTCTTTCACAAATTTGCTATACTCAAGTGAGTAAAAGATGGAATGAAGAATAATTTTAAAGAAAATTACAATTTACCCCCTTAAAAGTTTCACTCAAATTGCAATCTTGCCTTCAAAGTGAAAAAAAAATTTGCAATGCACCCCAACTAAGTTTCCTAATTTTGCCATGTAACCAATTATTCTGAAAATATCCCTTAAAAAATCATCTTTTTTTAAACAAAAAAATGACTAAAAAAAAGAAAAACATTTGGGGGGGCTCCATTTTTTTTAAAAAAAGAATATATAATTTTGATTTTTTTAGGAATATTTTTAGAAGAATTGGCTACATTATAAATTTTTAAAATTTGGTTAAGGTACGTTGCAAGTTATTTTACTTTGGAGGCAAGATTATTGTTAGGGAAATTTATAAAAAAGAAACTTTTGGTGACTCCGAACAAGCGCAGAGCCCAATGGCTATAACAGGGAGAGTCCGGAGAGGAAAGGAGGAGCAGTGAAACATTAAATGAAGGCTTTAATGGGGAAATCACTTCATAAAAAGCAGTGATCCAGCTGGTCAAAGACAACCGCCGCCATCCAGAAAAGCATGAACTGCAGCGTGAGATGATCATCTGAGACCGTCGAAGGGAATTAATGGGGAAAAGATGAGCATCTTAGAGTAATAAATAGCAGTACGAACTAAGAAGGAAAAAGGTATAAGAAGTAACAAACAGAAGAGAGAAAATGGAGAAAAAACACCCCCAGGTTCTCTGATCTAAAGATTTTCCATCCTCCATCTTTGAATCCATACTAATTTGACCGTCGGAGGGGGCTTGGCCGGAAACCCCGCCGGTCCTTCTATTTTGCAAGGCGTGGAGGAAATCGTTCCAAGGTTTTACGCTCTAATCAACTCGGAGTTTGGAGACCAGTCAGGAGCTAACACGTGTCACATTCGAAATTTGACATTAACACTTTGGCGCCGTCTGTGGGAACGACGTGGTCGCGTGTTCCCGCCAACACAAGCGTGTTTAGCACCTCCCATGGTGAGTACGCGGTTAACTCGAAGAAGTATGACTGAAGAGAATATGCGTGAAGAAGCAAAGACCTCACATGACCCCCAGGCAGAGATAGCCCGCCTGAATGAAAAGGTAGCACGACTCGAGAGGGAGTTGCAGGAACGAGACCGCACGGAACGGCAGGAAGCTTAAGAAGAAATGTCGCAGGGCGACCGGAAGAACCTTGAGCGTGATATCGGACATCCGGAAGGAGCAGTTGGGGATGAGAGTGAGGCCGATAGTGATGTTGAGCTTGCTAACCTTACGAAGAAGGGTGAAAAGGTGAAAAAGAAGTGGGTAGAGAAGTTGGCTAAATTAGAGCAGCAGTGTGATTATTTGATGGGTTCCGCTCAAACGGGAGTAAAGGGAAAAGCTTTGTTGACCGACAGTTTATTTTCTACCGCTGTGTCCCCTTTTACTGAACGTATCATGTCGTGCCAACTCCCAAGCAAGTTCAAAATGCCCGAAATACGGGATTGGGGGACCCCATCGAGCACTTGACGAGTTTCCGTGCGCATGTGGCGCTGCACGCTACGCCGGATGAGGTCGCATGTCGAGCTTTTCCCCTTACTTTGGCGGGGGGAGCCAGGGAATGGTTCAGGACCCTACCGCCCTGCTCGATCGCGAACTTCGAAAACCTTGCTAAAAAGTTCGCGTCCCGATTTATGGCTGGCATTGTCCGTAAGAAGCCTGCTCAACAGTTGATGACCATCAAGCAGGGCCCTCAGGAGTCATTAAGAAGTTATCTGCTCCGCTTCAATCAAGAGAGGTTGGCCGCCGAAAGCCAAAACGAGCAATTTATTCACTGTGCCATCTACCAAGGTATAAGGAAGGATGGCGCTCTTATGGCGGATTTGGCGAGGAAACCGGTTGCAAGATTGCAGGACTTTTATGATCGAGCGGAGGAATTCGTGAACCAGGAAGAAACCCTCCGGGCATTCCGAGAGACGGAGGAAGCCACGAAAGGTAGTTTCGGGGACAGAGGAAGATCGAAACAGGGAGTTGTTCCATCAAGGAAAGAGTTCACTCAGCGTAAGCCCGTCAAGAGGGTCGAAAATTACAGCTGGACGCCTGTTAATGCTCCAGCTAAAGAAATCCTCATGGAGATTAGAAAAGACCCGAATTACAAGGATCCGTCCCCGATAAAGGGCCGACCGCATCCGCGCAATCGCCACAAATATTGTCACTACCACGACTCTTTCGGCCACTGGACCAACACATGCATTGCCCTGAAAGAAATGATCGAGAAGTACATAGCTGATGGTAAATTGACACGTTTTTTGGGAAAACGTGAGGAGTTGACGGCGAGACTCCCGCCGGACAGACTAACCGGAGGTCAAAGTTCGAGTGGACGGGATACACATTCGGGGCGTCCCCCGTACCGCCACGAAAGGAGGCCGGCTCGACAACCTGACAGAGACTTCCAGGCGGAGAGGGCGCGTCAGCGAGAGCGGAGCAGAAGCCGCAGCCGGCAGGATGGGCCGGGTGATTTTCCAGAAATTCAAACTATAGCTAGAGGTTTCGGAGGAGGGGGCGAAACTTATTCGGCCCGAAAATCGTATGCCCGAGAGATGAGGGAGGTGTCCATCTATTCGGTCGCAAGACCGCTGAAAGCTGCCAAGCGCGAGAAGCTGACCATCGCTTTCTCGGACGAAGACTACAAAGGGGTTTATCTGCCCCATTTTGATGCCTTGGTGGTGACCATGGTGATAGCGAATCATAAGATACACCGGGTCTTGGTGGACAATGGCAGCTCCGCCGATATACTATACAAGTCAGCTTTTGATCTGATGAAGATTAGCAGGGATAAAGTTTCTGCCTTTCACTTCCCTTTGGTAGGATTTGCTGGGGAGCAGGTGATGCCCTTGGGATCGATTGAACTGCAAGTTACCGTTGGGAGCCCCCTACCCAGAAGACGATTCCAGTCAAGTTCCTTATAGTCGACCAACCATCGGCTTACAATGCAATCTTTGGGAGGACGGCGCAGGCCGAGCTGAAGGCGGTAACCTTGATACCTCATCTTTGCATGAAGTTCCCGATGGATGATGGAGTAGGTGTGGTCCGGGGAGAGCAGAAGGTAGCTCGCAAATGTTATAACATTTCCTTGGAAAACCCTTCCAGAGATACACGCCCCGATGCGGGGGCAGGCTCTTCGAACAAGTAGCAACTACAGATGAGGAGTCCGACCGGAGACTTAGAGGATGTAACGGTCGGACCCCAAAACCGGAAGCTTCGGATTGGGGCGCAGCTTCCTGAGGCAGAAAAGAAGAAGCTGGTGGAGTTTTTATGTGACCATGTTGATGTCTTCGCTTGGGAATATAATGAAATGCCGGGAATAGATCCCTCTGTCATCGAGCATCGATTAAACGTCAACCGGAATTGCAGACCAGTAAAGCAGCGGAGGAGAACTTTTGCACCTGAGCGCAACCAAGTGATTGCGGCCAAGGTGTGTAAACTGCTCGAAGCCGGGTTCATTCGAGAAGTTGATTATCCGGAATGGTTAGCCAATGTGGTCCTGGTGAAGAAAGCGAATGAGAAGTGGAGGATGTGCGTAGACTTTACGGACCTCAATAAGGCTTGTCCTAAAGACTGCTTTCCCCTTCCCCGGATCGATCAACTAGTAGACTCGACAGCAGGACATGAAGTGCTGAGCTTTATGGATGCTTTCTCCGGCTACAATCAGATACGGATGGCGGAGTCTGACCAGGAGAAAACCTCTTTCACGACTGATCGAGGGCTATATTGCTACAAAGTTATGCCATTCGGACTGAAGAATGCTAGGGCCACTTATCAGAGGCTTGTAAACAAAATGTTCGAGGCGCAGATCGGGCGGAACATGGAAGTGTATGTAGACGACATGCTGGTTAAGAGCTTGACCTCGTGTAATCATGTCACGGACCTGGTGGAGGCATTTGATACGCTACGCAAATACCACATGAAATTGAACCCGCAGAAATGCGCATTTGGTGTTGATTCCAGAAAATTCCTAGGATTTATGGTGACGCAAAGGG
The DNA here is from genome assembly GCF_958979055.1 of Alnus glutinosa. Taxonomy (NCBI): domain Eukaryota; kingdom Viridiplantae; phylum Streptophyta; class Magnoliopsida; order Fagales; family Betulaceae; genus Alnus; species Alnus glutinosa. The sequence goes on from NC_084886.1 coordinate 10,045,984, forward strand.
GAATCGAGGCGAATCCTGACAAGGTAAGGGCTATTCTGGAAATGCCGTCCCCCCGGACGACCAAACAGCTACAGCAGTTGACGGGAAGGCTAGCGGCGTTGAATCTTTTTGTTTCTCGGTCCTCGGATAAATGTTTACCTTTCTTTAAGGTCTTGAAGAAAGCCTTCAGCTGGACGGAAGAATGTGAGCAAGCCTTCGGGGAATTGAAGACATACTTGGCTAATCCCCCGCTTCTGAGTCGCCCGGTGGAAGGAGAGATCCTATAACTGTATCTTGCGGTTTCGCAGACTGCGGTCAGCTCGGTGCTAGTAAGAGAAGAGTCGGGCAGGCAAAGGCCGGTATATTTCACGAGTAAGGTGTTGCATGGTGCGGAGGAACGATACCCCCGCATAGAGAAGTTGGCGTATGCTCTTGTAATCTCGGCACGAAGGTTAAGACCCTACTTCCAAGCGCACGATGTTCGGGTATTAACGGAATACCCCCTCCGAAAAATATTGCAGAAACCGGATTTGTCAGGAAGATTGGTCAATTGGGCAATCGAGTTAGGGCAATATGATATTGAATACCATCCCCGGACGGCAGTGAAGGGGCAGGCCCTGGCTGATTTCGTAGTAGAGATGAATGAGGCGCCGGGTGTGAAGGAGTTACCAAAGGACTCAACTTGGATGGCCTGTGTAGACGGCTCGTCGGCGGGGAGTAGATGTGGGGCCGGGATAGTTTTACGGGGTCCCAATCGAGAAGAATTCCGATATGCCCTCAAGTTCAGATTTGCCGCAACCAACAATGAAGCTGAATACGAGGCCGTACTTTCGGCCATGGAGATTGCCCGGGAAATGGGAATAACGAATTTGGAGATCCGGAGTGACTCGCGCGTTGTAGTTGAACAAGTGAACGGGAGCTATACTGCCCAAGAGGTGAGGATTTTGCAGTACCTAAACAAGGTACGCCAATTCTACCATTACTTCGATAAGGTTGTTCTAACCAAAATCCCCAGAGAAGAGAATGGCCTGGCGGATGCCCTTTCGCATATCGGCTCGGGTACCGACCCAGCAGTGACAGTAGGAGGCTACAAGATTTTGGTTAAAGCCTGCCCAACGATATCGGCGGATGCAGAAGTGATGCAGCTAAACGAAACGGAGCTTGAATGGGGAACAAAAATCGTGCGTTACTTGAAGACGGGAGAACTTCCCCCTGAGAAGGCGGAAGCACAGAAAGTCATCCGGAATTTGGCTCGCTATGTCCTAGTCGGGGGGGTACTTTATAGACGAGGATACTCTCTGCCCCTGCTGAAGTGTTTGCTGAATGAAGACGCGAACTATGTTTTGAGAGAAGTACATCACGGTGTGTGTGGAAACCATTCAGGAGCGAAGGTGTTGGCAAACAAGATTGTAAGGGCAGGATATTATTGGCCGACAATGATCAAAGACGCGAAGGAAATGGTGAGAGCGTGTGACACATGCCAGAGGTTCACCCGCTTGTCGAACAGCCCCCCGGAATATCTTCATTCAATTACCTCGCCATGGCCGTTTGCAAAATGGAGAGTTGACATCGTCGGACCCATGCCGCTGGGCAAGGGTAATCGAAAGTTTATTGTGGTTGCGGTCGACTACTTCACCAAATGGGCCGAAGCTGAGGCGTTGGCCGCAATAACAACGGAATGTTATAAAGTTCCTCTGGAAGTCCGTGATATGCAGATTCGGTATCCCATATGCTATGGTGACCGACAATGGAAAGCAATTTGATTGTGATCATTTCTGAGAATGGTGTGCCGAGCTGGGCATAAGAAAAAGCTTTTCGACCCCCGTGTTCCCTAAATCCAATGGCCAAGTTGAGGCCACCAACAAGACGCTGGTCCAAATATTAAAGAAGAAGCTCGGCCCCAAGAAAGGAGCCTAGGTCGAATATCTCCTCGAAGTGCTCTGGTCCTATCGAACTACTGTCAAAACTGCTACAGGGGAGACCCCCTTCGCTTTAACTTTATGGAATGGAAGCAGTAGTCCCTGTGGAAGTGGGGTCACCGAGCTTCAGGGTAGCCCACTATAATCCGGGGTTGAACGAAGAGGGGATAAATCTGCATCTGGACTTGCTGCAGGAAAGGCGCGAAGATGCCTGTCTAGCGTCTGCAGCATATCAGAGCCGAGTAGCTAAATATTATGATAAGAAGGTGAAGCCTCGGTCATTCGGGGTTGGTGACTGGGTCCTACGGAAGGTAAACCTAATGACTAAAGAGCCGACTGAGGGGAAACTGGGCCCAAAATGGGAGGGGCCGTACCGGATAGTCAGTTCCAGCAAGAATGGGGCCTACCGCCTGACCACAGGACAAGGGAAAACAGTGCCGAGGGCCTGGAATGTAGATCATCTTAAAAAGTATTATTTTTGAAATTCTGTGTCCCCGTAAAGTAATTATTCTATGTCGGTGGCAGCAAAGGCAATCATATGAATGTCCGATCTCGGACTTGGCCCCCCCTGGTTTCGGACAGGGGGGTGGAAAGGAGCCTGCCCTTAATAGGGGACTAACGGGAGGATGTCCGATCTCGGACTTGGCCCCCCCTGGTTTCGGACATGGGGGTGGAAAGGAGCCCGCCCTTAATAGGGGACTAACGGGAGGATGTCCGATCTCGGACTTGGCCCCCCTGCTTTCGGTCAGGGGGGAGGAAATGAGCCCGCCCTTAATAGGGGACTAACAGGAGGATGTCCGATCTCGGACTTGGCCCTCCCCTGGTTTCGGACAAGGGGGAGGAAAGGAGCCCGCCCTTAATAGGGGACTAACGGGAGGATGTCCGATCTCGGACTTGGCCCTCCCCTGCTTTCGGTCAGGGGGGTGGAAAGGAGCCCGCCCTTAATAGGGGACTAACGGGAGGATGTCTGATCTCGGACTTGGCCCCCTTGGTTTCGGACAGGGGGTGGAAAGGAGCCCGCCCTTAATAGGAGACTAATGGGAGGATGTCCGATCTCGGACTTGGCCCCCCTTGCTTTCGGTCAGAGGGGTGGAAAGGAGCCCGCCCTTAATAGGGGACTAACGAGAGGATGTCCGATCTCGGACTTGGCCCCCTTGTTTCGGACAGGAGGGAGGAAAGGAGCCCGCCCTTAATAGGGGACAAACGGGAGGATGTCCGATCTCAGACTTGGCCCTCCCCTGGTTTCGGACAGGGGGGAGGAAAGGAGCCCGCCCTTAATAGGGGACTAACGGGAGGATGTCCGATCTCGGACTTCGCCCCCCTGGTTTCGGACAGGGGGGAGGAAAGTAGCCCGCCCTTAATAGGGGACTAAAGGGAGGATGTCTGATCTCGAACTTGGCCCCCCCTGGTTTCGGACAGGGGGAGGAAAGGAGCCCGCCCTTAATAGGGGACTAACGGGAGGATGTCCGATCTCGGACTTGGCCCCCCCTGGTTTCGGACAGGGGGGAGGAAAGTAGCCTGCCCTTAATAGGGGACTAAAGGGAGGATGTCCGATCTCGGACTTGGCCCTCCCATGCTTTTCGGACAGGGGGGTGGAAAGGAGACCGCCCTTAATAGGGGAATAGCGGCAGAACGTCCGACCTCTTAGGTTGGAAGGAGTGGACTCACCCATTTCCAGTAACAAATCCCTCCGTTCCCTTTTACAGGGAACGCACGGATTTAGGGGGGAAGGAAGAGCTAGGTAACCCCACTCCTTGTAGTGTTCGTGCACTTTTATTTGGTTGCGATAGTTAAAGGTGAAAGTAAGTGCTCGAGAATAACAGAGGAATAACCTTTAAAGGAAATATTTTGAGACAGAAAAAGAACATGATTATTGACAGAATACACAGTTACACGTTGCAAAATATTTTAGCCTGGCGTACATGAAGGTCACCGGCCTCGCACCTTTGAACAGTTGGGTTCCCGTCTGCTTGGCGGTGTGCCCAATGCAAAGTTGGAGAGTGGCGGGCGGAGTCGGACGATGGGGTCCAGTGGACGCCAAGGCCGACGACGAGGCGGCAGTGGTTGATAAGCAGTGGAATATCTCCGGCGTAAAGCCGGAGATCGCGCCTCCCTTACTCGATAAAGCCGAAGATCGTGCCTCCAGGTGGGTCAAGGTGTTTAAATTGGGGACCAAAGTGCGAAAATTGGGCGCTCTTAACTCCATGCCTAAGTGTTGGAATCGCAAGAGCATCGCGACCCCAGACCAGAGAAGGCAAGTGTTAGAACTTGAAATGAAAATATGATGGTCAGGGGAGGTCTGGGAACACATATATATACACGCAAAGTTGTTTAATGCGTTCGCGATTCCCGTGATGGCAGGTATACCTAATGCTAAAAAGCTGGATTGGAAATGAATTTGGGCCGGTAGCCATTAATGGGGTAAGGCCAGATGAGATGGTTATTCATGGCGGCAATAAATGAAACATACGGATCCCCTTTTCATTGAAAAATGATAAAGTAAAACAATACATTGATATTTTCAAAAAAAGAAAGAAAGGAGTTATCAGGGGTTGCCGGGGGCGCAGCTGTAGGAAGGAGCCCCTTCTCCTCCCGGGTGAATGTCCCCTCTCTCCGGAGACAGTGCCGCTCCAGATGTAGAGGAAGTGGACCCTGACTCTGAGTTTCCTGCGGGAGCGGGTTCAGAGGTTTTCGGACTCCAGTCGGCTACGTGAGGGAACTGGTCGACTCCTAGCTTAGCCATGGTCTCCAAGGCCTCGTCCGGGATCTGGATGATACTGATGTCGAGATCCTTGAAGGACTCGTCACCGGGAGGGGCACTTCTAGCGACACCTCTGTAGTGCTCGAAACCCCAATTGAAGCCCACGGCCCATGATGTGTCTCGGAGCTCCGGAACCCGAGAGAGCTCCCTTGTGAGCTCAACCACTTGGAGATGAAGCTTTTCAATTCTCTCCACCGCTTCTCTCCTTTCCTCGAACGCACTGATCTGAAGGTCGAGAGCTTGCTTTTTATCAGCGATGGCCTGTTCGAGCTCAGACTTAACCCGATCCCTGGCGGTAAGTGCTATGCCCTTCTCGGACAACGCTTGATCCTTTTCCCCAGCAAGCTTCTCCTTGTCGAGCAGGGCTCGGTCTTTGGCCACCTGGGTTGATTGCAGTTCGGATTTCAACGCCGAATTTTCGGCTTGCAAGGACTGGATGGTCGCCCGCAAAGAGCCGGAAGATTGAAGCTCGACCTCTAGTGTAGCCTCAAGTTTGGCCTTCTCGGAAAGTGCGTACTTTAGGCGAGCTTGAGCTGCAGATAGGTTGCTCTCTAAGGCCTCCATGTCGTTGACCATTCTCTCGCAACTGCTCAGGGTGCTCTGTAGCGTGCTTTCTCGGAGCTCGGACAATTTTTGAAGTCTTAGCCAATGCTTCTCGGACTCGGCCAAGGCCCTCCTTTGTCCCCTGGACTCCTCTTCCAACTCCTTTACGCGAGCCTCTAGTGACCGAATGGATTCGCGTTGATCTTGCTCGGGGTCGCGAAAGCTCCTCCAGGATGTGGCAACGTCCACGGCGAACTAAACAAGAATAAGGCGTCAGCACGTGAATGGAAGTGGGAGATAAAGAACAGCCCAAGTAAAGATTGCCAGAACCACGTACCTGAAGGATCTTTTCGGTAAGCTGTTCGGCGTAGCCTTCCACTGGGAGCTGCCCGAACTGGGGACTATAGTCCGGAGTGACCAGGGAGCTCAGAGCTTCTAAGGGACATCCCGCCAGCCCGTCGGTTCGGAAGTCCTGCCGTCGCCCGGCAGCCGCAGGGGCGGCCGGAAGAACGGAGGTTGAAGCTTGGGGGACCGCATGGACCGGAACCGGGGTCGGGGACTCTGGCCTGATGGATGAAGCAAATGTCGGCGAGACCTGTTCGAGTGCCTCCCTTTCAGAGGCCACTTCTTCTTGTAATTTATTAAACTCCTGAGAGAAGGTGTCCAGCTCTTCCCCCAGTAGTGAGTGAGTTGGTGATCCACTGAGAGGAACTTCGCCCCCCACAACCACATCAACTCCAGAGGTCGGTTCGGCCTCCGGACAGGCAACGGGATCGATTGGAGGGGACATCGGCGCGGTAGACGCAGGAAGGGACGTGGTGGTCGGAGGGTTCTGGCTGCTCGGGGGAGCGTAAACCTTGGCCATGGCTAAAATCCGGCCGACCATGAACCCACTATCCCGTTGGGCTCGAAGTTTTTTGGACTCAGGATCCTCATCGGCCCCCGGAGCGACCCTCTTCCCTTTCTGCTGGAGCAGGGGCACCTCATGTCGCATAACCGAGCCCTCTACAGGTCGTGAAGGAAGGTTGGAATCAGTTGGAGAAACGGTAGAGCGGCCGGGCACTTCGATGGGAGCAACAACAGTGGCCACGTCTTCGACGACATCCTCGAAAAAAATGGGAGGCGAGCGGGCGCTTAAGCCGGGGGAAGAGGGACCAGCCCGAGGGTCTCGGGGAAGGATCTTTACGGCTGGGGAAGAATTCCCCTCCTCTCCCTCGGACGAGGCCTCGGCTACTTCGTCGATCTCCCTCATAATCGAGTCGTCGGAACCGATTGATGAATCAGAAGACGGCTTGTCCGGAAGGGCCTCAGGAGCTCGGGAAGCCGGGGCTTGTGGTTGTTGAACCTTTGAGGCGCTTGTTCTCCAGGGAGACAGATCGGCCTGCCTCCCTGACGTACTCATTTTTGGGCGGCCTTCTTTGGAACCTTGCCCGGAATGGGCCTACTGGTCGTTACGGACCACCCAGCTATCGGGGCCCCCCGCTTGTCCAAGATTACTTTTTGCTCTGGGATTTGGTACCCAAAGCACTCGTTCAGGCTGTGAACTGAAACGAGATTCTCGTAGTCGATAGACGACTGGACCGCCCTGGTCGAAAAGGAGAGCATGGCGTTGACCTCTTTGACTTTAGCGATGCTCAGCGTGGGTAGGATCCGTAAGTCGTTGACCAATGGCCTCCATTCTCTGGGCACCCGTTGGGAGTCCGGAATAACCGACTGGGAAGGGCATTCCCATTCCCCGGAGACCCGAAAAAACTGCTCTCTCCAACCTTTGTTGTTCCCGTACTTGCGCTGATCGAGGTAGATGAATATGGGATCTTGGTGCACTCGCAATTCGACGGCCCCGTCCTTGGTAGATGGACGGTATATGCTGAAGAACTGAGCGGCATCCATCTCAGTTCCGAGGACCTGCCGCCATAGGATAGACGACGCCACTACGTACCTCCAGCCATTCGGTGCTATCTGGCTGGGGGCTACCCCGAGGAACGCACACACCTCGCGAACAATCTTCGGAAATGGAAGTCGTACACCTGCCATGAGCATTCGCTCTGTCAGGGTAACTTTGCCACCGGCTATTCCCAGCGATCCGGGCTCTTGGAAGAAGATGTTGACAGACGGGCCGATGTCGTAGGCCCTCCGGAGGGTCGACTCATGACTCGCCAACCAAGTCGACTCCAACCGGTCTTCCGGCGGTACCAAGCGAACGGCCCCAGACCTGGTAGCCGGAGGTGGAACAATGGCCAAAGGGACGGGTTCACCAGAGGCATCCGCGTGGCCCTTAATTATTGAATCTCCTCTGCGAGTGATAGTCATACGGCGATCGGAAGAACTAACGGAGAAATGAAGCTAAAGAAGAAGACGAAAATGGGATAAGCGATGGAAGGGATGACCTGAATCGAGATCAAAAGGAGATATTTATAATGAGGCCAACAGCCTTTGGAAGGTGAAAGGACGCGACTGTCTGACTGATGGCGGCGGACGTCCATACTGTCAGCACAGTAACCGAAAAAGTACACTTCAGTCATTGAATGATTGCTTATTTTAGGAGCCTCACACTTAAAGGCTGAGTAAAATTAACCAGCGCGAAAGCACTCCAACGGCCGTCCGTTTCGGGCGATCGAAATTCACCCATGGTAGAGGGGATGTAAATGCCCGCTTATGGCAGGGCAGTGGACGGACGCGTCGCTTCCTCATGCAAAGGGGGAGTGGATACGATACCAACGAGTAATTGGGATATCTGAGACCCATTACCCGAAATTGCAGCACTGAGGACCTAATTCTCAGAACCCAAGTGTCAAAGAAAGATCAATGTAAGGTCCGGACTCGAGGGGTTTCAAAAGGCATCGCCGGAATTCCCGTCTCCTTATGAAAAAGGAGAGAGAATTCGGGGGGTAATTGTTAGGGAAATTTATAAAAAAGAAACTTTTGGTGACTCCGAACAAGCGCAGAGCCCAACGGCTATAACAGGGAGAATCCGGAGAGGAAAGGAGGAGCAGTGAAACATTAAATGAAGGCTTTAATGGGGAAATCACTTCATAAAAAGCAGTGATCCAGCTGGTCAAAGACAACCGCCGCATCCAGAAAAGCACGAACTGCAGCGTGAGATGATCATCTGAGATCGTCGAAGGGAATTAATGGGGAAAAGATGAGCATCTTAGAGTAATAAATAGCAGTACGGACTAAGAAGGAAAAAGGTATAAGAAGTAACAAACAGAAGAGAGAAAATGGAGAAAAAACACCCCCAGGTTCTCTGATCTAAAGATTTTCCATCCTCCATCTTTGAATCCATACTAATTTGACCGTCGGAGGGGGCTTGGCCGGAAACCCCGCCGGTCCTTCTGTTTTGCAGGGCGTGGAGGAAATCGTTCCAAGATTTTACGCTCTAATCAACTCGGAGTCTGGAGACCAGTCAGGAGCTGACACGTGTCACATTCGAAATTTGACATTAACGATAATAATTTGGTGAAACATTTGGGGGGTTAAATGTAATTTTTTCAATAGTTTTTATCATTTCTCAAAATAAAAATAAAGAAAAATAAGATCTACACAGTGAACGGTTGACATTGTACGACCCATTCGCAAATCGGCGCAGAATCCACGGACAATCACAAATGCCGTGGCGGACTCTGAGCAGTCGATTGACCTCGAAGCGAGACATGTGAGGTTAATGTCAGATAAGGTTCCCACGTCACATCAAGCAAAATTCCCGATACGTCCCCCCTGGACAATGTTTGCACTTGCACGAAGCCCAAATCTGTAACCACGTACAAAACAAAGATGAACCACTCCCTATGTCGGGAACGTGCCACGTCATGGGGCAAGAAATACCTGTCACTTGTCCTTTTTTAAGGTCGATCAGTATTGGATAGAGATTCTTCCATGTGGGACTCTCGTCTCTTTACTTCTACTTGAACTTTCTCTTCTTGCTTGCCTGCTGGCTTTGCTCTCTGTTTGAATCGTCTTTGAGAGAGAGAGAGAGAGATGGCTACGGATGTGGCAGTGTTGAAACACGGAGTGGTGGGGGAGGAGAAGCATGCGAACGCGAGTGCGTGCTGCAAGACAGGACCGGGGTACGCCACCCCGTTGGAGGCCATGTCTGGTCCCAGAGAGGCTCTGATCTATGTCACATGCGTTTATACAGGTACCCCCAGCTTCATCTTTCTCTACTTCAATTGATTTGGCATCGCATAAATAGCAATTTTGCCATTGTGGCAGGGGAAATTCTTAGTAGTTGTTTGGATAGACGGTTTGCTCAGTTTATGATTGAATTTCTGAGCTGAGGGTGTTTCTCTTTTTGTTTCTTTCTTGGGTGTTTTTTTTTTTTTTTTTTTTTTTTTTTATATTTTTTTTATGGGAATAAAAGGAACGACAATATTTGTAATTTTGGCTTATCGACAGATATGTAGTTCTTGGGGGTTCTTCTATTCTTTTGGATGCTTAAATCCAATTCGAAGAACATTCTGTACATTTAGACAAGTAAATCGCTCGTAGCTCCTTTTAGCTTCCATTGCCTCTGACCATTAAATTGTCAGAGGTATGAAAGGGTAGGTTACTTAGTGCTGTCCTGATTTGTGTCCCTTTTCCTGCTTTGAGATGATATCATGGTTTTAAGATATTAGCTTTCTCTGTTAATCGTTTCACTACTGGATCCTCAAGGACCTCAACTGTAAGAGAATGAGCAGTTAGTCCTACTTGGCAAGCCTAATTGGGTGGACTATATATGCCTGCCCGTACTAAATCCCATTTCACGAAATGCATCCTGAGTTGAACAATATTTATCATCACGCTTCCTTGCATTGCTAAATCAAAAGCCTAAATCTACGTGGTGCATCTCCTCTGTAACTGTTATTTTGAGCCGTGTATCTAACAACCTTTGGCTGTTTCATTTGCCTTTTGAGTTAAAAGATGAACCCAACTGGTAACCTGAAATGTTGTTCTTCTTAAGTTGCTTCTTATAATTCAAGAACTCTAGCTGTCTTTTCATTTGGATATTTGCATTATTTTGTTCTTATCCTTTGTTAATTTAGTATCGTAGGATTCTTATATTTGCATGGCTTCATTTTCTGATTTTCCTTAAATTTTCCATTTGGTTTCTATCTAGGAATGAATATGATGAATGCATTAATTACGCAGTTATACACTCTGAGAAAGCCAATGATGATCTAGATAATTTATCACTTGAAGCAATCATCTTTGATGTCCTTTTAAGAATTTTGGATGCAGAGGGACGCTTTTTTTGCATTGTGAGGGTCATATCCCCTTGCACCATTTTTTCTTTTGTCACAATGATGTCCTTTCTTGTTTATCCTCACTTTAATGTTTCATTTTATTGATAAACAAGGAAAAATAAGAGGGTATCTTGATTTGGATTCAAAACTTGGTTTTCTCTTCTTCTATTTCATCGTTTTATGGTTCTTTAACTTCTGAAAGGCCCAGTGGCAAATGAGTGAATCTTTAAAGTTTGTAGTGATGGAGTTTTAGGTTGCTTTTCTGCAATTTTTTTTTTTTAAAAAAAAAATGACCTGTGGCTGATCCGCTGATACTAGCACCAAATAAACATCAAGTGAAAAATGAAGATTTCCTTCTTGGTTTTTTCAAGCAAACCATACTCCAAATATATTTAAACAGTTTTGGATTTTCCCCCCTTCCTGTCTTGCAGAAGTATGGATTTCAATGAGGCAGTTTCTTTTCCATATATTATCTTTTTATATAACCTGTTGGTGTCTTTACAATTTATGGTTATATTGGTGGATATTTGTTCCTCACCTTTGGTCTCCACCACTAAATATCCTTTTCTGTGCGTGGACCAATTGATTAGTTCTTGTTCTTTCCACAGATTGCTTTTGTGCAGATATGGAATCGTTTTGAATTACTTATCTTAGTTTGACATCTTTAAACCACCATTTATTCCAAAAACTTAAACTAATAGAAAATGATCACGTGTGGGCGCAAACTCCACCTCAATAAATGAAGTCTAATACGTTGAATATTTAATTGAATTGAGGTAAATTACGAAAATAAGGTTTGAACTCAAAACTTTTATTCTGATACCATGTTAAAACACTCTATATCCCAAAAGTTTAAGCTAATAAATAGCAGTGAATTTAATCATTTGATTAATATTCTAACAGAGATACTATAATAAGTTATTAAATTCAATGGTTTGATGCATGCATATACAGGAACGGGAATAGAGAAGCCTGATTACCTGGCCACTGTGGACATAGATCCAAGCTCTCCTACTTATTCAAAAGTTATCCACAGGCTGCCTGTGCCTCATGTAGGCGATGAACTACATCATTCAGGGTGGAATTCATGCAGCTCTTGCCATGGAGATCCATCAGCAGATCGACGGTTTCTGATCCTACCTTCACTAGTGTAAGAGACTAAATTTTATGTTGCATCAATGACTTCATTACAAACATAAACATATATAAATGCACAGATACAAATCAGTAGTATAACTAATGTGTGCGTATGTGTGTGTGTATATATAGTATTTGGTTAAGAAATGGAAATTTATTGATGAATGAGAAAAGGGTGGACAAAATTGGCCAACGTAAAATGGTAGAAAAAGAATGTAAGCAAGAGCTTTAGAACCTACTTTATTTGAAGCTTGTAATAAATATTCTTAGTGCAAAAGTACTGGTAAACGACTAGTTTGGAGACTGGCTCGTGTGTATTGCATTGAGTCTGAGAATATTGTTGTGAATCACCATTTGATAAATTTAAGTGGTTCATATAATTGAAATACTAGTTAAATTTATGAACTGTGATCAGTTTTGAAATTGCAACTTAACAGTCTGAAGTTCTCTTAATCTCTGGATTGTTGTGGACGAGTTTGAAAAGATGTATATCCATATATAGTGCTTCATTTAGTTCTAGGATTTAGTCATAATCAAGCAGTTAGGCAGTGGTTTAATCGCATGTCCCATCTCGCACTTGGGTTTGACCTGGTGTTTGTAGCTCGCTGTCTAATAATGTAGTATTTCATTGCTTAGAAGGGTTTTTCTAATGTACGTATAGTAATCTTGTGATGATTTATGTATTTAATAACCTATTATTGGTGCTCTAGTTTTCCTTAATTTAGTTTTATGAGCAGTATCACATTCTTAAACCTCACCAGTATGCGTGGACTAGAAAATTATGGCTCAGGTTTAATAGGTCTACACCTTTTTTTACTTTTTTGGCACATCCCCACACTGTTTAGATCCTAGATATGTAATTTCTGGTTGCATTTTATGTTTTGGAATATCCCCACGAAAGAAACACAAGTGAAACACTTTTATCCATGAATCTTATAAGTCTTTTATTTTCAACAAAAGGATCAGTTTTATGGTTTGGTGAGATACGATTGATGGTATTGAATTTTGACAATTTCTGTTTTGGTCTGGTACCTTTTTGTGTTTTCTTGTATTTCCAAGGGATCTTTGCTATAGGATGCTTATGTGCCTTAAAATTCCATGGAAGCATTTTAGAATAACTTCGTTTCCATAAGAGACCTAATAATGAAGCCTTAAGTATTTCCTCTCAACTGTTCTCCAAAAGTTCCGATTACTAGTATTGATGTTTTCTAATTTGAAAGAGATGCATCAACTGTCTGTGATATAATTTCCTTACTAAGTCAAGTTTTTTCAGATCTGGGCGGATATATGTGATTGACACAAAAACCAATCCAAAGGCTCCATCATTGCATAAAGTTGTTGAACCTGAAGATATCATTCAGAAGACTGGTTTAGCTTATCCACACACATCCCATTGTCTTGCTTCTGGAGATATAATGGTGTCATGCCTTGGAGATAAAGATGGAAATGCTGCAGGGAATGGCTTTCTTCTCCTTGATTCCAAATTTAATGTGAAAGGAAGGTAGAGTAACTTGAGACAATCTTTTGTCTAACTTGAGACATACATGTAAAAATAATCTTTTACTATAAGCATGCTAGTTTTGGAAAATCTTGTGTCTCATCTATGCTTCTTTTGTTGTTCAATTTCTTAGATTAATTAATGTAAACAATCTGTCAACATGCAAGATAAGATTGATAATGCACAACACTGGAAAGCTTTTCGAAGATTTCATGTAGATGGTAACAGTTTCATAACATATTTGAATTGTTGGCATTGTAAATTGAACATGTCTAAGGCAGATTTGATCGTTATATTCATAATATAACCTTAGCTCCCTTGAGATCTATCAGGTGGGAGAAACCAGGGCATAGTCCACTGTTTGGCTACGATTTCTGGTACCAACCACGACACAAGACAATGATAAGCTCATCATGGGGTGCCCCTGCTGCTTTCACCAAAGGTTTCAACCTTCAACATGTTTCTGATGGTTTATATGGGAGGCATCTGCATGTGTACAGCTGGCCAGGGGGCGAACTGAGACAAACATTGGATCTTGGCAGTACAGGGCTCTTACCTTTGGAGGTGATTGTGTAGAAATTCTACAGCATTGTTTCCTATATCAGAATCTGGCCAATGTTATTATTTGTTAATTTAATTTCTATTATTTTTGTTATCAAAATTTTATTGTTCTGGACCTACTTTGTCTCAATCTAACGGATTTTGTAGATAAGGTTCCTGCATGATCCTTCAAAAGACACAGGGTTTGTTGGTTGTGCCTTGACAAGTAACATGGTGCGATTTTTCAAGACCCAAGATGGCTCATGGAGCCACGAGGTATACACATAAGATATCTATTATGTCTACGCAGTAGCGTGCCCATGTGTCTGTTCGCCTTAAATTTTCTCTGTATTGTCTTTTGTAGAAGCATTGTGGCCCACAGTACTCTGATTAATATTTGCAGGTTGCAATATCAGTGAAGCCATTGAAGGTGGAAAACTGGATTCTTCCAGAAATGCCTGGGCTTATAACTGATTTTCTGATCTCTCTTGATGATCGTTTTCTGTACTTCGCGAACTGGCTTCATGGGGATGTGAGGCAGTATAACATTGAGGACCCTAAGAATCCTGTATTGACAGGCCAAGTATGGGTTGGGGGACTCATACGAAAGGGCAGCCCAATAGTGGCAGTGGGAGAAGACGGTAAAACATGGCAGTTTGACATTCCAGAGATTAAGGTTTGTATGATCTCCATTGTAGAGTTGGATCTCTTTCTGAGCTAGCTTATTGCTGCCTAATTTATAATTGATTGGGCGCTTTTGTTAACAATTTCTCTAACGAGAGTCTTAGTTTGGAATATTGCTCATGTGAATTTTGGATAATGCTTTAAAAGTATTTTCACACGGAGACGCATCAGATAATCTGTTTGGCTCTTTAAGTTTCTGGTTTACATCATGTTTCCGTAACAAAAACTTCTATATATCGATTGACTAATATTCATTATTTGGTGATTGACAGTGTTTAACATTTAATAATGTCATGAATGTCATTCATCACTTGAAATGCCTTTTTCCCATAAAGTGGCATTCCTAGTTGAGCTAGACCATTCAACTGATAGGCTGCAGCAAAATAGAAGTATTTGACCATTTCACCATATCTCTGATGTTTCATGGTAGTATAAACTAGTGTAATTATGTGGCTTAGGTGCAAAAAACCCTTCTATTTCACATACTAATCTGATAGTAGTTTTGCTCCATGGAGTACCATTAATTTACTCTATTATTTGCTTCAAATTTTCCTTTCAGGGAAATCAGTTGAGAGGGGGACCTCAAATGATACAGTTAAGCTTAGATGGGAAGCGGCTTTATGCCACCAACTCGCTCTTTAGTACATGGGATCGTCAATTTTATCCTGATCTTGTTGAGAAAGGATCCCACATGCTACAGATTGATGTTAACACAGAGAAAGGTGGTCTGACAATAAACCCCAACTTTTTCGTGGATTTTTCAGGTGAACCTGATGGTCCATCCCTAGCCCATGAGATGAGATATCCTGGTGGTGACTGCACTTCAGATATATGGGTTTGAGCAACTTTGAAAACTTTTTTTTTTTTTTTTTCCCAGCAATAAAGGCTAATCTTGCAAGATGTAATAGGAAACAGAGTCTTTGCAAGATGTACTTATCTGTCCAACTTATGTTGATTGTGATGACAGCATGGATGTAAGGGCAACACAGTCTTTGATGGATGAAATAATATTTGTACTTCCAATTGTGGTTTCATATATATATATATATATACACGTTCACTAAACGATTACGGTCGCACAGTCAGATTGCCTTCATTTTACGTTGAGCATGTGGTGGTAGCCTGCCACCTGGTGACGGCCCCATGGGAATTCTGATACAACATTCGTTTCAATTGGCTAAAAGATTTTCAGTAATACGTTCACTAAACGATCACGGAGTCACTGTCTGATTGCCTTTATTTCAAGTTGAGCATGTGGTGGTAGCCTTCCGCTTGGTGACGGCCCCACGGGAATTCTGATACACCATTGATCACCACATGCATATTGAATCGGATAGAGACACCCACAATAATAGAAGCGATTCATTGAGAAACTCGTCGTACAAAGAGAATGAAAGCTGCGCGGAAGAGAACCCATTCATTATGTCTTGTGCTCGCACCACTGTTAATGATCCTTCTTCTGCAAGAACTCGGCTCAGTTGATAGAGTTGCTGCTACACAAAACAACTACGATGATGATCATGATGATGATCACACTCACGGACAATGCAACGGTTTGACAGGCGGCAGGTTTCTTTGAACGACCAAATACATATTTCCAGGAGTTCTCAGGGCCGATCAGCCGGTATGTGGCAAACTAGTGAGGGGTGAGGCGTATAGTGGAAGTTGTCTGCCTCCGCCAGCAAACCGTCCGAACAGAGGCTGCAACAAGTACTACAGGTGTAGGATGCGATGTCGTCTAGCTACTTGTTCACTATTTGCATATTATTATCCCAGTATCATATGTCAATTTGCTTTCGTTAATTTTTTCCTGCTTCTCTTAACTATATATATATATATGTATGATGTATGTCTCCAAGAAAATCTCTGGATCGTTCTTTATGACCATGTCTTGGATTCCTCACGAGTGCCATGTGACAGAGATTGAGCACACTGGGACATGCTACAATGGGAAAACAACATTTTCTGATCACCCTATCAATTCCTTCACAGTCCCATCCCTCACAGTTATTAAAGATTTTTTTTTAAAAAAAATAAAATAAAAATAAAATCTCTGCGTGTGTATGTGGCAGGGCATGCAGTGATATGGTAACAAATTGTTGTTATATATGTCTATCCATCTAAATGCAATAATAGAGTAGAACAAAACATATAATAAAAGAGGAAAAATAGCACATGAAAACGAAAGGAATACAATATATATTATCAAGGTTTGGTGAAGTGCAGTCCCACAGCTTCTAGCTAGTGCGGCTTCCACTAAGAGCTTTTTTCCAAAAAGTCTTTGATGATTCTCGATCAAAGTGCTTAAAAGTAGGAAGGATTTACAGAAACGTCGTCTAACTCGATCAATCCACCATGAAGTCTCTCAAATTCTGCTTCCTTTTTGTCCTTGCCCTTGTCTATCTCTTCAACCCTTCTTCCTTGGCAACCCATGCTCACAGTAGTACCCCATGCAACGGTTCGATTGCAGAGTGCAATGAAGAAAATGAGCAGTTGATGGAGTCAGAGATAAGTCGGAGATTTCTTGCACAACAGAAATCCATATCATATGGGGCGCTAAGGCCAGACCGCCCTGCCTGCGACTCCGGAGCTAGAGGTCAAGCTTATAGTGACAGTGAAGGCTGTCTCCCTCCCCCAGCTAACCCTCCCAATAGAGGGTGCCCTAAATATTACCGTTGTAGGTCCGGCTCCTGATCATCTAAACTCCATGCATGGAAGTTGTATGACATGATGATGATCCAAGCTTCAAACCCATATGGTTGAAACAAGTTTTAATTTAAGGTTCATGTAAATCTATCTGTTGTCGTTTGTAATATGCAGTGATTTTCTAATTCTTGATATCAACCACGAATCTATATATCCAAACTATTGCTATAAATTAACTCTTAAATAATCTCAATTTGTCGGTACTTAACTTCTTCTGCTTTATCATTTGTTTTCCTTGGCTTTAATTTCATTTTGTCCAATTATGTCTCGTAATTAACAACTCAATTGCTTTCATATTATTTTCAACCATTTCTTTTTCATCTAATTTTCATTCAAACACAGTAATTAGTTTGATTTGCATCGTTCTTCTGATTCTTTTCATATTTCTTTTGAGAAACTTAATAATATAATTTTGTTTGTCGATTTTACAATTTGCTTATTATGTTAGGTTGTCGTTTTACTTTTAATTAATAGCCATCGTCGTGCAGTGCTGGATGTGAGTAAAGGTAGGTGATAATGCCTTTTTGTGAAGGATATAATTTGAACCTATAATGTTGTTCATTATTATAAGAATTATACATTATTCTCAAAAATTAGTGGGATTGGTAGGTAGAATCCAAAATTACTTTCAAAATTCATAAACACACCCCACTCCATCACAGAATAGGAATTATTTTACGGTCCAGATTAAATTTATAATAGTTAATAATGCATATGCCGCCTACGTAGGCACATCACTTAAATTTTTTTTAAATGATATAGCACCATATACACAGTTAAATGTTGTAAAATGTATACCCCCTAAGAAATGTAGAAGTTTCCTACAAATCGAGAAATTTTCTACAAACCAACATCTAAGAATGACATGTACGTGTCTTTTAGCAATGAGAAACAATGTTTTTATAATAGCATGTGCTTCTCACATACTTTTTAATAGTTTAAAAAAGACAGGTCACTTTTAAAGGTGGTTTGTAAGAGTTTTCTATATACCAATTGGTAGGAAATTTGTGTCATAATTCCCCAATTATACCAAAGATTTAGAACTGCAAGGATACAGAGTCCAGCCAAACTCCAAGTTACCAAATCTGATCCTAATAATAATATTGAAAAGAACCACAATTTTAAAATAAATAATTAAAAAAGATACTAGAGATCATCCCCCACATTTTTAAGGTCAACTACAGGAGTCCCGTTGCAGAATTCTATAACACATAACGAAACATAAAGGCATGCCTAAACAAAAAGGGGGAAATTTGACATTTTTATCTAAGAATGGATATCCTTAACGCTCATTTTGTCCAAATACAGACTAATGTCGATGAAATTGGTCACTCATATGGCAGGCAGGGTCCACATATGGCTCAAGAAACAAATAAAGGAGAAAAAAGGAAAAACTGGTTACAAGTGAGAAAGACAATGATAGCTTTCAGCCCACATAACTGAAAATCTGGATCTACCTAAATGAAAGCTTCCATACCTCTCGGACATTAGATGAACCATCTGCAACTTCAGCAACCAGGTTAGCAGCCATAACACCTGAAGGGGGAAAAAGAGGTCCACTTAACTAGTACTCTGTACCATTTGAGTTAATTTCACCAAAATACAGTACCATAAGAAATGTATATATAGATTAACCATGACACGTTAAGCATGCACTGCATAGCTCCTGAATTTGGACTCTATATTAGGCACAGAAATATTAACTGTGTGCATCAGCTCAGACCTACAGAGCACATGACCAACATGAAGTTACATAACAAACAAATTGTCTGAGTCCTCTTGCTCTTGGCCTGCCTATGATATTTGTCTAAGAAATAATATTTTCAGAAAATAATTGAAGCATACAAGATTTATTACAATGAGAAAGGCTACTCATTCATTATGACGATATGCTGTAAATGTTTCATTTCCCTCGCACATGATCTCAAGGGGCAAAAAAAAAAAAAATTTGCACGATATAGCCTTTGCAATTTTTGTGAACATATTTCAGAAGGACTAGCTCACCATCTTTCTCTACCAGAGATAGGAACCGCCGTGTTCCCCCACCTACTCCAAAATAATGTTTCTTTGCTGCCATGTAAACAACCCCATGAGGACAGCTTGTGCTCTGTAAATTAAAAACTTTTAGAGCATTTAGCTTCAAAATGACAAAAATATATGGTCAGAGACTAAAAGGCCAGGGAAAAAGAAAAGAAAAGAAACCTTCTTGATAAGTTCAAAAAGGCTTTGGAGAGTGGAGATTGAGTAAACCGTTTCTGCCATTAAAACAATATCATAACCAGCAACTTGACTGTGCCCTGAACTATAGTGTAGATCATTCTCATTGTCTTGTACAGGAGGAAGAAGTTTATGGATTTCACTCCAGTCACCAGCAAAGAAACGAACTTCACCACCAGAATTTTTCGCGTTTGTTGCTAAAGGTTTATTTTTTCCTGAAAGATTTGCATTTACGTTGGGAATGGTTAGACAACGTATGACCTCAGCATTGAAGTCCTGAAAATGAACAACAGCTGCACCCTGACATAACAAATGGAGAAGCTCAGCAGACCTATAAATTTTCAACAATCTTCTATACAACAACCAAAGAAGCAAAGTTCACCTCAAGACACGCAAAGATCCCTGGAAGTCCATGACCACATCCAAGCTGAAAAGATTAGAGGAAGCTCATTAGGGGGTAGCAAGGAAGGAGAGGGCAAGAGATAAAAGGCATCTGTCTCAATTTCCATTCACAATATCCTGACAATTGGTAATTAGGGCAGGAATTACCAAACATGATTATAAAGATATACAAAAACTACCACAAAGTAACTATCCCCACAGGTTGACCAAAGTTTAACCAAATTCAAACATTGAATCACTGCATACCTAGATCTGACATTCAAATTTAAGCTTCATTTAACGTCTAAATCCACCTATGTTGTTGACATAATCAAAAGCAAGTTATTATCATTGTACAACATTCACATGAACTTGAGAATAAAGTATCGTAAATCAAGTAGACAAAATGAGCAGATATATAAATTACAGGGGGAGTTATATTGTTGGAGATCCTATAAGCAGTGTTGTTGAAGCACGCCTAAAGCACAAAGAGCAAAGTGCTGGAGGAAAAGCTTCTGTTACCCCTAAATCAATACACATGTAATTAAGCAGACCTAAAGTACCAAAAGCACACGCTCTTTTGCAATAACTGTTGGATCTGAAACCAATTAAAACTTATGTTGATTAGTTATGCAAAATCTTTTCTCATGATCTACTACACTAAACACAAGTTTGTTTTCCCTTATATATGTAAATCTGTGGGACAGGGTCTAGAAGAAGAAAACACCAAAAGTTCAAGGTCCCATATCATCCATCCCACCCTCCCTTTTATGAGCAAAAGTTCTCTTAATTTTTACCGGACAAAATGTTTTGGGGGAAAAACAGAACTAATACAGGCCTAAAACAAAATGACCCTAAAAAAGAAAATCCATATGAAAATAAAAAAAAAAAAAAAAAGAAAAGAAAAAGGATATGTCGTTTAAATGAAAACGGAATGCCGTTTAAAACAAAGCATTGAATTTGTTTGCTCTCTGTTTCACCCAAAAGCAAATCTCTCATCCATGAGGCATGAGTAATCATATAAATGTACCAAATCAATATTGACAGCCTGACTATGTAACATCAGCATGGGCATTTAGAAGGAAAACACAAAATATAAATTATTAACAACAATGCAGCAATTGAGCTTCTGCATTAAAAAGATGTAGTCATAAAACACCAAAGATATCGCTTTTCCATTTTATCTAGAAGATGAAAACCACTGTGATCTTATCATCCTAAGTATTCACATGTTTATGCATCGTTGAACATTATAGAATCACCTGAAAATTAGGAGCCCACCTCTAAAACTCGCTTTTCGCTGAATGACAAATTGCCATTTCTAACCTCTGAGCAAAGGGCTTTAACTAGATCCAGTGAACCTTCCCATATCTTCAGGCCCCCTGCATTATCAGTTGATCATAAGCACAACAAATATGACTCAATTTATGAATATGAAAACCAAACTTGAAACAGAGTTGCAACAAAAACAAGCAGCTAAAAAAAAAAGCAAAGACAGGAGAATTCTTACACACCTTCATATTTCCCCGGGACTAAATCGGAGTTGGATAAACCGAAAACCTCTTGAGTATTAACCCGGCCCTAAAAGAGGCAATATATAAATTGGTCATATAACAAGGTTGCATTTGGATTTAAGTATTTAAAACCAAGGTAATTGTTAGTATGAATCGCTTTATATGGAATTTAACAGCAGATGATGGATTTGAGTTTTGATTATTTACTTCAATAAAAACACTAGTTTTATGAATTTGGCATAACATCTATGCCTAATCATTTCAAATCTACTTCTTAATAAGGCTTAATTCCATCCATGAATTATCAATAGAAAAAATTTATAGTTTTCATACTTTATTCAATAATTTTAGTTTCAAATTTTTCTAGATCTTCTCTTCTTCTAGTTTCAAATTTTATTTTATTTTATTTTTTATATTATTTTTTTCTTTTTTTCTTTTTTTATGATGAGGAACCCCTCCAAGGCAAAGCCACTTCATGTATACTTGGATTGTGCCTTTACACTTTTTAATGAATTTGCAATTACTTATCAAAAAGATATACTTTATTCAAGCCATTTAAACTAAAAGCTAAAATCAAATCCTTATCTTCAACTACTTCCATCAAAGTAATTTAAAATCCTAGAAACTGTCGAGTATTAACAAAATTCCTTACAGGCCGAAAAATATGTGAAGAATTGCAAAGAATTCAAAATTTTGAATCTTTTCAGAAGTTTCCATTATCTGGGACTGGATGGAAAACCATTCTGTTTTCATTATCCATGGTCAGTCCTTAGTTATTTCAAAAA
This sequence comes from Alnus glutinosa, assembly GCF_958979055.1. Classification (NCBI taxonomy): domain Eukaryota; kingdom Viridiplantae; phylum Streptophyta; class Magnoliopsida; order Fagales; family Betulaceae; genus Alnus; species Alnus glutinosa. The sequence goes on from NC_084886.1 coordinate 10,067,873, forward strand.
ATCAAATCTTTAAACAGTAGATTCAAAGTTCTCTCTCTCTTAGAATTAGGCATTTAAAAAAAAAAAAAAAAAAGTTCTCATTCTCTTATATTTTTGTCCATTTTATTTGCTTGCATTTTCTTTTCCACAATTTTCTAGGCAACCAAGCAGTTTAAAAAAAATACTCAGACTTTCCATTATCTGAGACATCAAGCGCAGCCTAATAAAACCATTCAGCTCTTCTAGCTTGACGTTCTTATTGATTTTGGAAACCAAAGCTAAAATGTAGATAACACTGAAAATTCTCACTCTTTCAGAAATCAAAACCACAAAACATATAATAAACCCTTACATAAGCATAACATGTTCCATGTTTTCTCCTTTTTTTTGTCATACTTTTCCCTTTTCTTTTCCTTCATTCTCTCGGCAACCAAACAGAGGGAAAGAGAAAAGTTACCTTGAGCAAAGTAAGTTCCCCCAAGTTCACAGGCTCCACAGTGTACTTCACAGAAGACGATATCTATTTCACAAAAAATAAATAAAAATCTCAATCGAACCCCTAAATTTAGTCAAATTAATGAATTGATGACAATAATAAGAATGATAACGATAATGATAGTACCTCAGAGGAAAGTACTTCGACGCAAGGAGGTGGAGGAGGGAGAGGCGTTTCTGGAGAATCAAGAAACCCTAGACCCGACTTGTCCGAAGATGAGAATAATTGAAACGTTTCGAAACTTGGTTTCTGAGAAAGGTTTATGGAGAGCGTTAGTAACGCGTAAAACAGAGTCAAGTATCAGAGCGTGGAAGCTCAAATCATTTGTCTGCGTGCGTTAGGGTATTACGACTGTCGTTTAGGCTCACCTCCGAGTTTGCCGCCATTCTGGCGCTACTTCTGAGCTTCCCAGTCTCCGCAGCGGCAGGCCCAAATGGGGGTTGTTTCTTTTCGGCTTTCGTTTGATGTTTTCTGTTCCCTTTGGTATCGCTATTCGCTACCCTGCCAATTTTTCGTGCTAGCTGCAACTGGACACGACCTCGATCGATAGGAAATTTGAAGATTAAAATTAGATAAAATTACATTTTACCCTTTAAGTTTTACCAAAATTACAATTTTCTTCCAAAGTGAAAAAAATTAAAAAATTAAAATTACAATGCTACCACTTTTGGTTTAGAAATCCAAGCAAAGGAAGAAGAAGAAGCCCCGGGGGGGCTCTAATATTAATATTAAAAGTCAGAGGACGAGATCAAACAAGTTCCCACGAACGAGGCCGTTCGGAGTTTTCAAAGTCTTCTAAATCTGTGGTCAATGACTCCATTCTCTGCCTTCTTCCAATCTTCTTGTGGCCATGGCAATGGACAGCTTGAGAGGCGTAGGAGCCTGAAGGAATAGCTGGGATTGAAGGTGGTCTATCTGGGTCAGGCTCTGCAGCACAGAACAGGTTCACATCTACGTTGGAAGCAGTGGCGGAGGCAGGATTTTAGATCACGGAGAGCAAAATTAAAAATTAAAGTTGAACACAATTTGATTAAAAATACTAAAAAATATTACTAACGAAACAACTAAACAATTTAACAAAATTTTTTGATTGTTTAAAATATATAAATGTAACTTATACTTTATTTTGTCAAGCCTATCCTCCACGTGTTTCTATATTTCAAATTTGCTAAATCTAACTTGACACGAGCTCCTTTAAAATTGATTGAATCCCAATGAAATCATTGTTGTTTTCCATAATTTCAAGTAACTATAATTATATATTTCATACAATTAAAATATAAATAAACAACTAATTTAAAAGAACAATTTACATATAAAACTTAATTGGAAAATTTATTATTATTTAATAATAAAATTAAAAATAAATCAGTACATAAATCTCACTACATATCTAAAATTATTCAATAAAGAAAAATCAGAAAAAGGGTAAAATTTTCACTATCATTTTACCGTATACCAGGAATTTTTTTATTTTTTATTTTTTGTTTAAAAAAAAGAACTATTTTTTGTCATTTAAGATATTTGATTGGCTGGTAATATTTTTGAAGGAATAGAAGTGCTGTTTTTTTTTTTTTTAACAAAAATATAAGTATTGTTGACTTGTTGTCTTTCTCCACTGAATAATTATTTATTTTTTTATTTTTTTTTTTTAAAAAAAAAAAAGTTCTGATGAGTGACGGAGTAAATTTTTTTTTGGTACTTACGAGTTTTAGATACTAGAGTCTAGATAGGTTCTCAACTCCCAAGTATGTCATTTTAAACACGCCACGTCGCCAACACAACATCACTTTTAAAAGTAAAAAACTTAAAACACAACAAGTCTTAATGAAACGGTGTGTTTTTTTCGTCTTCCTTCTTGGAAGAGTGAAAATATTAACCTAAAAGTTGTAGAAACTTAAAAATCTAAAATGATAAAAGCTTGAAGACCGAATCTTAGTCCTCCTTGTCTTGGAATTGCTTTGCCCACATAATGTAGGTGCCCCTGGCGAGTGGTTGAGGGTGGGCAACTAAGGTATTAGAAAAAAATCTGCTAGAGGTAAGGGAAAATTTTGAGGGTTGAGAGGGGGCATGTGCCCCCTCTCGACCCCCCTTGGCTCCGCCCCTAGTTGGAGGAGATGAGGGCATTTCCATCGGGTTTGATCCAAAAAGTGCACTTGTGGCAGTTTCCATCGGGTCAGACAAAAAATGCTAACAGAATAGTTATATTGTAAATTTTTGTAACTTATTGGAGTTGGTTGCAACTTTTTTCATTGTGATGGTAAAATTTTGGAGGCCGGTAAATTGTAATTTTATCTTACAATTAAGGTTTAACATTTTAGTTAAATGGATCGAATTAAAATTAATTTATGTAATCTTATATTTATGATATAATTTAAATTTGACACGCACCATAAGGACCGTACAAAAAAAATGACACCAAACATCATATCTCATTAAATAAAGGCACAGCAACACTAAGTGAGGATTCCGATCCTTACTGATCATGTTAGAAATAACATAATTTTTTACTAATCATTTTAAAAATTGGGACAACTTATTTGTTACCCATTTTAAAGGAAAAATTTAAAGAAGAATGTATCTGTCTATATCATTTAACTCTAACTGAAATCTCTAGCTTGCTCCTTGTATTATATCATTAAGATTAGGCCCAAAGATAACAAATGTTGGAGATGTTAGTATAAATTAAAAATTCTTTTGGACGTGTAGAAACACTCTATATATATATCAATTGTTTTTAAATTTGTCACTCAAAAAATAAAAAATAAATTATTGTTGTTAAATTTCCTTGCTAGGAATTTGTTTGATTTTTGTATTGTCAATAATACAGAAAGTACTCTATTATAGTTTTTTGTTTCGGGTAATTTAAATACTTAATAAATCATTACCCTTATCTCCTCGATGAGATGTGATATTTGCAAGGAAAAAAAAAATAGTAAATTGAAAAGAATACAAGAGAATGGCCCGGGGCAAAAGAGGCGGTAATATTCCTTCTTCAATGTACGTCAAAAAGAAGAGTTATTGTTGTCGACTTCACACCCTATGCCGCCTCAACCACCTTTTTTTTTTTTTTTTTTTAAGGTTAAATTAGAACTGGAGTTTTCATGTAATAAAAGTTCCTCCAACCTTCCAATTAACTCACAGAGCCGATTTTGCAGTCCAGTCAATTCCTCAATTTCAAGTTTACAACAAGCACCTGCGCATCCGATCCATGGCTGCTCAAATCCTTGCATCGATCACCTTCTGATGTTTTCTTGAGTTTTAGAGGTGAAAACACTCGCAAAACCTTTATCCATCATTACCTCTACACCGCATTAGTGCATGCTAAAATTCACACCTTTCGAGATGACGACAAGCTTCCTAGAGGGAACCACATCTCTAGTTCTCTACCGAGCGGCTAATGCTTAGGAGAAGCATTTCTTCCGGATATCATCCGGAAAAAATGCTTTTCCATGGCATTATTGTAATTAAAAGTGGCATTGCTGTAATATTTTAATTACAATAATGCCATGTAGAACCATTTTTCTCGGATGAAATCCGGAAAAAATGCTTCTCCTACGCATTGCTCCTACCGAGCTGCTCAAAGCTATTCAAGGATCAAGGGTTTCTATTGATGTTTTCTCCAAAGGCTATGCTTCTTCCAGTTGGTGCCTTGATGAGTTTGTGGAGATCCTACATTGTAAGTATACCAGATGCCAAAATTTTCTTCCTACATTTTATGACGTGAACCCCTCGAATGTATGAAAATAGACTAGATCTTTTGCGAAAGCATTTTTTATGCATGAAAAGCGGTTTTCAGGCGGATATGGAGAGGTTGCAGAAGGGAGGGCAGCACTTATTGAAGTTGCAAACTATTATGGTTGGAATTTCCAAAACGTTGTAAATAGGTATTATATGTTGGCAAATCATATTTGTTTACACAATTTTTTTTACACACTTTGTATACATTCATATTTAGTATGAGACCCATCTCATATGCATGGGTCCTACATCAAATGTAAGTGTGTAAAAATAAATAAATAAATAAATAAATAAATGGTGTACAAATAACACATCTCTTTATATGTTATGGACTCTTGTACTTTTTGATGCATTAATAAATATTATTTTTCTGTCTATTGTTTTTCTTTTAAATGTTAGTTGAATATTAAATTGATAAAAATAAAATAAAATTGAGGTAGAGCTAAAAATAGACTGACAAAATTTAGAGGAAAAAAAATAATATCAAAGTTATTTTAGCTAGAATATAAATCCAACAGTTATTTGAAAGAGTTGTTAGAACGTATCGTCCTTTCTGCATTTCTCTCAATATTTACTGGATTTCCGCAGTAAAAACGCACGATTTGCAGATACGTTTGGTAGAAAGAGGTATGGTTGGTGTCCTTTGGTTTGGTATGGATGTGTTCTTTTTTCTTCTTTCTTTCTGTCGAGAAAGAACATCCGAGAAAAAAAAAAAAAAAAAAAAAGGAAAAACGAAATTACCGCAAAAAGATCAGATTCATGTGAAAGCCAACAAGGGCAAAACAGTAAACTCACTGGGCACAAAAAAGTATAAGAACAAAAAAGCCCCCTTAAAAAAAAACCTCTTTAATAACCAAAACGGTACTAAAGTAATTTCAAGTAACAATACCAAAAACCCTGTCTTATTTTTTTGAAGTCAGAAGAATTTAGAAGTGCAAAAAGGTAAAACTAATACACAAATGAAAATACCAAGACATCCCTTCAAAAAAACTACATTCTGTACAAATTTAAAGGGTAACAAAGTAATTTCATTATAAAAGACAAAAATGATCAGCAAATTCCTTTACCAGCCGAATGATAACAGGGGGTCAGGGGCAAAATAGTAATTTCGTAATAAAAGAAAATATTGAAAAACAAAACTACCCCTGCCTGATTTAGGTCCAATGAAGAAAGATGAAGGACAGAATAGTAAAACCGCAGTATCAAAGAAAAATCACTATTTACACGTTCAAAGAAAATTTTACTGTACAAGAGACTTTGACTGACACTTATTATATTACTCTAAAGTAAAGATATATATAACTTCCACCATCCTTCCTTTATATATATAAAAGTTCTACCAACCTTCCTATTAACTCAAAGAGACCCTTTGCTTTATCCAAAAAAAGAGACCCCTTTGCTTCTTTTTTTCTTTTTGCTTTTTTTTTTTTTTTGAGAAAAAAGAGACCCCTTTGCTGTCCAGTCAATTCCTCAATTTCAAGTTTACAACAAGCCCCTGCTTTAGAGCTATCTCCAGTAAAAAAAAATTAAAAAAATAATAATTAATAAAAAATACGAATATTTACTTTAATTACTTATTTTTTTTTTAAATAAATTCTCTATTCTATTTATATATTATCTCTCATTATTTTTTTATTATATTTTTTATTTTTCTTTTCTTCTCTTCCTTTTCCCTTCTTTCTCGGTTTCTCCATACACTTCTTCCCCCTTTTCTTCTTCTGGTCCGATCACTGTTTCTTGCTCTTTCTTCTCTTTTCGTCTGAAACGCACCGAGAGAGAGATCGAGGGGATTAGGGAGAGACCCATGAGAGGAGAGCCGGAGATGGAGAGATCCGAGAGGCCGAGAATGATCCGAGAGAGAACCCGCTGAACCCGACGAACCCAGACGAAACCCATTAACCCGATCCTCCATGAGCCGAGCTCCGGTGTCCTGAGACGAGTTTCGGTTGAGCTAGGCGTGGATCCGGCAGAGTCAGAGGTGATTTCCGGTTATTGTGAGCGATTTCCGGTGACTGACCAAGGGCTTGATTTTGGTTGAACCCTCTGATTTTGAATCGTCTCCCCTGTTTCGGTTATGTGTATCACGTCTAAAGCTATATCATGGTTGATTTTGATGATTTTGGTTGGTTGTTCATGGCCGGCTGTTTTAAACAGATGAACAGTATATATATGCAACGTTGCCTCTTCACCGTTCACCGTTAAGAAGAAAAAGTTGCAGAACCTAATCTGTTGGAGAGAAAAAAAAAAAAAAAAAGTCAAATTTGACTATTTTGAGAAATTTAGCTCTCTCGCCGGAGATGTTCTTATCCATGGTTGCTCAAACCCTTTCATCACCTTCCGAACCTCATTCGAATCACGATGTCTTCTTGAGTTTCAGAGGTGAAGACACCCGCAAAACCTTTACCGATCACCTCTACACCGCCTTAGTGCATGCCGGAATTCACACCTTCCGAGATGACGACGAGCTTCCTAGAGGGAACCACATCTGTACCGAATTGTTGAAAGCTATTCATGGTTCAAAGGTTTCTATTGTAGTTTTCTCCAAAGGCTATGCTTCTTCCAGTTGGTGCCTTGATGAGCTTGTGGAGATCCTGCATTGTAAGAATACCATAGGCCAAACTTTTCTTCCTATATTTTATGACGTGAACCCCTCGGACGTGCGAAAACAAACCAAATCTTTTGCCGAAGCATTTTCTAGGCACGAAGAGCGGTTTCAAGCGGAGATGGAAAGGGTGCAGAAGTGGAGAGTAGCTCTTACTGAAGCTGCAAACCATGCCGGTTGGGATATCCAAAACGTTGCAAATGGGTATTATACGTTACGATATCTTATGCTTTTTTATGCATTAATAAATTATTACTTTTTTGTCTTTTGTTTTTCTTTTAAATGTTAGCAAAAAATTGATAAAAATAAAAAATAAAAACAAAACTAAAATTGAGGTTGAGCTAAAATCTCAAAATTATTTTAGCTAGAATCCAATGGAAATCTAAACTTTCATCAATCTAAATAATTTCAAACTAATTTGGGATGCTTCAATCATTCGCGAAATACATCTTTTATTTGGACAAAACTAAATTAATGATGAGTAACTGAAACTATGATGACTCATGTATCATCATTTTATGTTTAACTTTATCGTTTCTGTTTAACTTTATGACTCCTAATCCACATTTATCTTTGTTATAAAAAAAAAGTAATACGAGTTTTATAGTAATAGGCAATATTGGATCTCAGATCAAGATGCATAGAATTATGGGGTAATAGACTCTATCAAATCTTTTGTTTCGAAATTAAACTCAATTTTGTCTTATCAACATTAACAACACAATGTTTACATGTTGTTTGTTCGGAATTGGGGTTAATCCTAAAATAGATGGATAGAGTTTTTCTCCAACTTCCTTCAATTCAGTTTCTTTTTCCACGTGAGAAGCATATGCTTTTTAAAATAGCAAAGACAAAGTTTGAATGAATTTTATTAAAAAAAAAAAAAATGTGTCTTTTCCAACTTTGTCTTTACTATTTAAAAAGCATGTACTTCTCACATGCAAAATGGACACATGACATTTTTATGAATTGGTTGGAAGTAGTTTTCTAACCTACTTATCAAAAAAAGTAGTTTTCTAACCTAGTTCGAAAGAAATCTTTGTCCTTATAATTTTCCATTGTGGTTCAATTCAAGAATATTATTAATTATCAAAAAAGTAAACACAGGTGAAGACATTGTTAATATAAAAAATATTGTTCTAAAAAAAGTTTTTTTTTTTTTTTTTTTTTTTTTTTTTTTTGAGTTGCGGCTCTCAAAAAACTGAAAACAAGTGATACCAAACTAGAGACATTTTCCATTTATATCTCTGTTTTTCTGATTTCTAAAACTAGAAAACTGTACATTTCATGAGAACTACATAAAGAATGCTCCTAACTCTATCCAATCTATTCCCACTTAATTCATCATGTTGTTTCCATTCTTTGGGCAACACTTGTGTTTTGTTCGAACAAGACATTGGAATAGGCTTGTGTTTACCACTAAAATTAGTCTCAAATGACTGAAATGATAATATCATTTTGACTCCTATGACTCATATAATTTTCTTTCCTTGTGCTTACGTTGTTCTTGTTTTCTTTTAAACTATAATTATCAGGTACGAATCAAGGTTAATCGAGAAAATTGTTGAAGAAGTTTTGCATAAAGTGAACAATGCTTGCTTGTATATTGCCAAACATCCAATAAGTATAGATTATCGTGCTGAAAAGGTGAAAGCTTTATTAAATCTTGGAACAAGTGATGTTCGCATTGTAGGCATCTATGGCATGGGCGGAATCGGTAAAACAACATTAGCCAAAGCTGTTTATAACCAAATATATAATGGGTTTGAAGGAAGTAGTTGTCTTTTAAATATTAAAGAAATTTCAGAGCATCTCAATGGTTTAGTTCATGTGCAAGAACAACTTCTTTCTGATGTATTAAAAATCAAGAACTTGAAGATTGCTAATGTTGATAGAGGAATTAATTTGATTAAGGAAAGATTTCGTTGTAAAAAACTTCTTGTTATCCTTGATGATGTGGATCACTTGAAACAACTCGATTCATTAGCTGGAAGTTCTGAATGGTTTGGTGCAGGAAGTAGAATCATTTTGACAACTCGAGATGAACATTTGCTAACCGAACTTGGAGTGCATGAAAAATATAAGGTTGAGGAATTGAATCTTAGGGAATCTCTTCAACTTTTTAGTTGGCATGCCTTTAGGATGGCTCATCCAATAGAAGATTACCGAGAGCTTTCAACTAGAGTAGTTAATTATGTGAGAGGGCTTCCATTAGCTCTTGAAATTTTGGGTTCCTATCTATCAGGAAGAAGTACAATTGAGTGGAAAAATGCATTGGAAAAATTACAAAAGCATCCTCACCACCAGATTCAGAAAATACTTAGAATGAGCTATGATTCACTAGATGATGATACTATGAAGGACACATTCCTTGATATTGCGTGTTTCTTTGTTGGCATGGACAAAGATTATGCCATCGAAATATTCAATGGTTGTGGTTTCTTTCCGGATATTGGTATAAATATTCTCATTGAGAGGTCTCTTGTGACAATCAATGCCAAAAATGAGTTGAGGATGCATGATTTGATTCGGGATATGGGAAGGGAGGTTGTTCGAGAAATGTCACCCAAGGATCCAGGAAAACGTAGTAGATTGTGGTTTCACGAGGATGTCTTAGATGTGCTTAACAAACATCTGGTAAGAGGTAGATGCATTAATATTATATAAATACATGTACATGCACATAAACATAATATGCATATGTTATGAAAGTATTTCTACATGAGAGTTTTGTCTTTTTGCCAAACATGGATATAGCTTGAATATTCATTAATATGACCCATAACTGTAAGATCTTAAATCCTACGATTCTCTAATCAATCAAACACCTTATACTTGACTAATATATATATATATATATATATATATATATATATATGTGTGTGTGTGTGTGTGTGTGTGTGTGTAGTATACAATCTTGTTTAAGCAATTCTAGCCATGTATAAATCATATTAGTTTATTTATTTATTTAATTCTGGTGAAAATATCTAGGTCGCCTCCAATTTGAAGGCGTTCTAGCTTTATAAAAAATGTGAATATGCATTGCTAACTTAGCTATGTTTCCAGGGATCAGAAGTAATAGAGGGTCTCAACCTAAGTCTACCTGCACTTGAAGTTGAAGATGTACGAATACGATTGAAAACTAAAGCATTTGCGAAGATGAAAAATTTGAGATTGCTCCAAATCGATGGTGTAGATCTCACAGGATGCTATGAACATCTTTCCAAAGAGTTAAGATGGCTTCATTGGCACAAGTGCCCTCTGAAATTTCTACCACCAAATTTCCATCTAGAGAAACTTGTTATCCTCGACATGCAGCATAGTAATATCAAACAAATTTGGAAAGATATCAAAGTATAACAAATCTTACATATATTGCCTTTTATTTTCTTATTAAATATGAATGAATAACTTACATGAAATTCTTTCTTCTTCCTTTTTTTTTTTTCTCATTTGATTCTGTTTTGACAGGTATTCAACAAGTTAAAAGTTCTGAATCTCAAAGATTCTAAAAGTCTCACCCAATCGCCAAACTTCTTAGCACTCCCACAGTTGGAGAAGCTAATACTTGAAGGTTGCACGAGTTTGGTTGAGGTACATGAGTCCATTGGAGATTTGGAAAAACTTCTTTTATTAAATTTACAAAGATGCAAGAAATTGAAGAATCTTCCGGGAAGTATTTCAAACTTATATTCTTTAAAGACTCTTGACTTGTCTGGCTGCATAAAAATTGACAAGTTACCAAAACAGTCGGGAAATATGATTGCTTCAACAGAGCTACTTGCTAATGGAACTACTTTTAGAAAACTACCACGTTTCCTTAGGTTTTTTAATCAATTCAAAATTGTATCATTATCTGGATGTAAAGCACAATCCTCAAGATCATGGATGTCAAGTTTCTTGTCATGGATATCACCAAAATGCAAGAAACCCATGAAGTTGTTACCAATTTCTGGATTATGTTGTTTGACAGAACTGAATCTCGTTGGTTGCAATTTGTTTGAAGATGAGATTCCTATGGCTTTTGGGAGTTTATCTTCACTCTACAATTTGGATCTATCAAAAAACAATTTTTATAGCCTACCTCGTTGCATCGGTCACCTTCCTAAATTAGTTCATCTTTCTTTGAATGAGTGTACAAGTCTCCAATCAATTTCCGAACTTCCTGCAAGTTTAGGCTACTTGTATGCAAGTGGGTGCTCATCATTGCAGAGATTCCCAAATGCGCCGACCCAAGAAAGATTATTTACAAATTTTTACATGGAACGTTGTGGCAGTCTAACATATGATTTTAGGGAGATTTTCCAGGTATTCTCTCTCTCTCTCTCTCTCTCTCTCTCTCTCTCATTTTATGATGTGAACTTTTTTTTTCTTTTTTTTTTTTTGTTTCTAAACAGTTCTTTTCCAATTGTGGTGACCGATATCGTTCCATTGTGCTTTGTTGTGGTGAGGTTCCAAATTGGTTCAACCATAAGAGGATTGGATCTAATTCGATATCCTTTCAAATACCTTCACTTCCAAAGGGTCAAATCAAGGGGTTGTTTCTTTGTGTTGTTTGTGCATCGACCTCCATGGAAAAAGAGCTCTACCCCGCGCCCTACATGTCGTTCCCTATTTACATTAACAACCGCCGTTTGGGGATACCCTCCCCTTTGATGCCTGTAACATTTGAGAGCGGTCATTCCTTCGGCGATTGTTCCTTCATAATGTATATACCCAATCCATTTACTGAGGATGAAATGGCAAGTGGAATGGAGATGACGATATCCTGTCGGGATGTTGTGGAAAAAGACTCTGCAGTGGTGAAGAAGTGTGGAATTCATCTAGTCGTTGATGAGACAAAGGCGATAATGGATTCCGAATATTCAATGGATATGATGTCCGCAAACAGAGATCGTGATGATGACAATTATGAGGCCGGATCAAGCAATGATTGATCTAGTGACGAAAACTGCCATAAAAGATCAAGGATCGTTGACTTTGAAGCGTAAGAATGAAACGACTTGTTAATGTTAATATGTTTATTCTAAATAAATTATTATGTTTCTTTGTTTGTTTGTTTTTCGGTAGTCTTATAATGCAGTCTGTTCTATTTTTTAGATCAAACTTAGTCTGTAAAAGCTATTTTATAGCTCTGAATGTGTGCCCAAGTAGAGGTTCATGTGACGTAGGGGCGTTTTATGTTGTCTAGGTTATCTTGTAGCAGCTGTGGTTTATAATGGTCTGAATCTGACTTTGCCTAGGTGGGGAAAACTCTACCTCCAATGCTTTTGACTTAGTTTATTAGGAAGTTTTTGTAACCTTGAACATTTGACCGTTTGGTCTCTTTTGTATATATTGGAAGGGATCTTTGAATTTTTTTTAAAAAAAAAAAACCAGTCTCATGAACATTCCAAAAATTTAACGCCTAATGTATGCTTTTCATAAAATTTGTTTTATAGAGAACTTTATTTACCACCCCGAATCTTTTATCACTTTTATAATTATATTTTTAAACTTTAAAAAATGTTAATTTTGTGCATCAATCTTTCAATTTCACTCATTTGTTAGATTTTTCTGTTAATGCACATGATTTACATTTTGTGACTTCCGTCCAAACAAACGTAAAAACTCAACGAATAGGCTAAAATTGTCACAATTTGATAGTTTGTGGGGTGTTCAAATGTTACTTTTAAACTATGGAGGCTAAGATGCCAAACTGGTGATACTTAAAAGGGTAAAGTGTATTTTCTCCTAAAAATCTTGTTAGTATTTTATGTTGGCTACATTATGGATGACAAAAACACTTTATATAATGGTTGCTATTTAAACAGGATTATCGATCTTATTTAGAATCTTCAAGTTTTATGGACAGTATTTATTCAAGCCAAGTTTCTAGAAGATGTTCATGAAAATTCCATGCAAATTCCAAGTCAACTAGCCGCTTCCTGTGCAATCGTCTGGACAGGCCTTTGAAGGCGTCCAGACGCCTCGCAATGTCTAGAAGCTTCAGCGTTGAAGACGTCCATACGATATCCAGCATTCCGGAACATTCCGAGTTTCCTTTACAAGCGCGAAAAGGAGTTACAGCAAAGACTGTCCGGACGCTCAGCCAAGCCGTCTGGACGTAGTCCTGTTTTGGGAAGAATTGCGCTTTTCTGGAAAGACGGTCGCAGAAGACCCTGCGGACAATGCTATCTTCCGTCCGAACGCTCCACAGCCAGAGTTCGAATTTGTCTAGAATTAAGTTTTTTGAAGCTTATATAAAGAAGGCTCTAGGCTTGTTATTTGTAAGAATTCAGTATAGAATTCTATAGTGCTTAGAGAGGGTGTTTAGGGAGAATTGAAGATCTGCTAGCTCTCTAACCGTTGTCGGTGTGTGCTCTTTGTTTGTGTGAAGTCTATCTCAGGGGTCGGCCCTAAGGTAAATGATTCCATAAAAAACCCATTCAAGTTGAAGACTTGGTTGGGAAGCGTTCATGATGAATTTCGTGTTATAGTTAAAAGTATAACCACTGCGATAGTTTTTGTGATTACGAGTGCTTTGTAACTTGCTTTATCTTTGGATAGTGGATTTTCTGGGTTTGGCTGTCCCGGAGTGGTTTTTTGCTTTACAGAGTTTCCACTTCGTCAACAAATATCTTATCTCTTTTATTTTCCACATTTAAGATATTTTGTTGCACTCGAACACACACTTAATAATTTAGAAGTTATTATTTATTTTCAAATCTTAATTTTTCTTATTCTTTAGAAGTAACAAGAGTCATCCTTCACGGTTGAAAAATAAGCACAAGTTTTCTTATCCAACATTTTTTTCAAATTAACCATTAGATATGTTTTCTTACATGTGAGTTTTATATATTCAATGATTCATTTTTAAAAAATTATTAGAGTTGGATAAGAGTTGAACAGAAATTTGAGAAATAACATTTATCTTTTCATTAGTCTGGGATTCTTCATTAGTCTTTTGAAGTTCTTGGCAAGCAAGGCAATCGCATCATTATCTTGGTCGGAGTCTTCATCAAAGGAGACTCGGTTTTTCTTCTTCATTGCCTTGAGAGCAATTGCTCTTGCTTTCTTGACAAGAGGCATGGAGAACTCATATGTTTGAAGAGATCTTACCAACTCTTCAATCTTCATAGAGTCCATATCTTTGCTTTCTTCTATGGTCATCACCTTTATTTTAACGCTCGGACAAAGATCTTAATATCTTCTTGATGTGTTTTACATCAAAGACCTTATTTCCGAGACTCACTATCGAGTTTATCAGGTTGCCTATCTTGGCTTAAAACTCACCAAATATCTCATCTTCCATCATTTTCATTTCTTCAAATTTTGAAATCAACATTGAAGTTTTGTAGATTTTACAATCTTTATCCTTTTTGTATGTCGTTTTCAAAATTTGTTATGCTTCTTGTGCAATTTCACAATGAGAAATTCGTGAGAATTCTGAGGGTGAAAGAGCTTGACATAGAGCATATAAGGCTTTATCATTGGATAATGGAGTGTTTGTTTGGGCAACCATTTTTTCACCAACTGCAGTTTCTAGTTTATCCCAATCAGATTCTACAAAATGCCAGACATCTATAGATTTTAAAAAGAAACGCATTCTCACTTTTCAATAGCCATTGTTTGTGATATCAAAAGCAGAAACATGATTAAGATGTTGAGACATGATAAATAAAATAGAAGTCATGGACTACACTTAGGATTGTAATCCAAAATAAGTGTAACTGATTTGATACCAATTGAAAAATAAACGTGATTCCTAAATTATCATGAGTGTGTGATTAGTTGTGAACAAAATATCTAGAGTGCAAAATTTAAAAGAGACAGATATTTTGTTAATGAAGTGAAAACTCAATTAAGAGAAAAACCACTCCGGAGCAGCCAAATCCAGGATATCCACTATTTAGAAGACAAAACTAGTTACAAAGTACTCGTACTTACATATCTCAAATGCAGTAGTTGTACTTTTAACTCTGACACGTAACCTAACTTCAATGGAATCCTTTAACTCATGGTTCCTCCTTAAGTTAGACTTCAACTAATCAAGTAAACACGACTCTAAGAGAGCTAGCAAATATTACAATATCTGCCTAAACACCCTCTCTTAGCACACAAGAGTTTATATGATACTCTTTACAAATAAACATACCTAGAGGTCTTTATATATAGGTTTCAACAGTCCTTGTACTGTTCTGAGATGGAATCTTCTAGGTGGTGTCCGGAAGAAGACATAGGACGCCCGAACTTCCAATTGCAACCGACTTTCGAAATAGGGTTTCTTCAGTAAACTTCTGAAAAAGCATCTAGACGGTGTAGACCGACGTTTGGACGGTTGCAAGGAAATTTCAATTGTTTGCAGCTATGGCATTTCTGTCCGGACACAACTCTGAACACATGCTCTTAGGTCTAGCTGTCCGTTGGGCTGTCTGAACGGTCTGAGCGCGAACATGTAGTCTCTGTGGCTGGTGTCTGCTGAGGTGTTTAGACATCTTCAAACACTGGAGGGCGTCTAGACGCTTCCTCTGGACCATCTCTATGGAAACTAACTTGTTGAGCTAGACTTGTGTAGCATCTTTTGGTTTCTCCGAAAATTGCCTTCTTTAATGATTGTGATACTGAACTTGTCATAATAATGCTCTTCCAAATAAATCAATAAATACTCTGAATATTCTGGAAAGTACAGCAACCCTATTTTAGTAGTACACTGATATGGTAGTTTTTTTGTCAACATAATGTAGCCAATACACTAACAAAGCGGTTGGAGATCGTACATATTTATAGGGTAGAAAGAGGACCGGTTTCCTTTATTTATCATCATTAATTCTACTTCTCATCAAAGTCAGAATTAAATAAGAAACCACTTCCCGTAGTTAATTAACCATTAACCAACAATTCATTAAAGATGATTAATTAATCAACATTAAGAGTCTAATAAATTGTCTTATGTACTAGATCATGTGAGTCATTAAATTCTTACGTACTTCTCCACAATCAAACAGGTAAATTAACACGTTCAGCACTAGTTTATTTTATCCTAAAACCTTGTCATTGTAGATCCCAGCTCGCAACCCATTAATTGGTAATATATATATGGTAGAGTCTGGGACCACTGGGTTATGACAGATCTAAGAAAGTAACAAGAACAATTCAAAACCTGAAGGCCTAACCAGGGAAGGCCACACTAATAATTAAGCGCATCCATGTTCCCCCACCTACTCCAAAATAATGTTTCTTTGCTGCCATGTAAACAACCCCAAGAGGACACCTTGTGCTCTGTAAATTAAAAACTTTTAGAGCATTTAGCTTCAAAATGACAAAAATATATGGTCAGCGACTAAAAGGCCAGGGAAAAAGAAAGAAAGAAACCTTCTTAATAAGTTCAAAAAGGCTTTGGAGAGTGAAGATTGAGTAAACCGTTTCAGCAATTAAAACAATATGACTGTGCCCTGAACTATAGTGTAGATCATTCTCATTGTCTTGTACATGAGGAGAAGTTTATGGATTTCACTCCAGTCACCAGCAAAGAAACGAACTTCACCACCAGAATTTTTTGCGTTTGTTGCTAAAGGTGTATTTTTTTCTGAAAGATTTGCATTTACGTTGAGAACGGTTAGACAACGTATGACCTCAGCATTGAAGTCCTGAAAATGAACGACAGCTGCACCCTGACATAACAAATGGAGAAGCTCAGCAGACCTATAAATTTTCAACAATCTTCTATGCAACAACCAATGAAGCAAAGTCCACCTCAAGACACGCAATGATCCCTGGAAGTCCATGACGACATCCAAGCTGAAAAGATTAGAGGAAGCTCATTAGGGGGTAGCAAGGAAGGAGAGGGCAAAAGATAAAAGGCATCTGTCTCAATTTCCATTCACAATATCCTGAAAATTGGTAATTAGGGCAGGAATTACCAAACATGATTATAAAGATATACAAAAACTACCACAAAGTAACCATCCCCACAGGTTGACCAAAGTTTAACCAAATTCAAACACTGAATCACTGCATACCTAGATCTGACATTCAAATATAAGCTTCATTTAACGTCTAAATCCACCTATGTTGTTGACATAAAAGCCAGTTATTATCATTGTACAACATTCACAGGAACTTGAGAATAAAGTATCGTAAATCAAGTAGACAACATGAGCAGATATATAAATTACAGGGGGAGTTATATTGTTGGAGATCCTATAAGCAGTGTTGTTGAAGCACGCCTAAAGCACAAAGAGCAAAGTGCCGGAGGAAAAGCTTCTGTTACCCCTAAATCAATACACGTGTAATTAAGCAGACCTAAAGTACCAAAAGCACATGCTCTTTTGCAATAACTGTTGGATCTGAAACCAATTAAAACTTATGTTGATTAGCTATGCAAAATCTTTTCTCATGATCTACTACACTAAACACAAGTTTGTTTTCCCTTATATATGTAAATCTGTGGGACAGGGTCTAGAAGAATAAAACACCAAAAGTTCAAGGTCCCGTATCATCTATCCCACCCTCCCTTTTATGAGCAAAGGTTCTCTTAATTTTTACCGGACAAAATGTTTTGGGGGGAAAAACAGAACTAAAACAGGCCTAAAACAAAATGACCCTAAAAAAGAAAATCTATATGAAAAAAGAAAAGAAAAAAGGATATGTTGTTTAAATGAAAATGGAATGCCGTTTAAAACAAAGCATTGATTTTGTTTGCTCTCTGTTTCACCCAAAAGCAAATCTCTCATCCATGAGGCATGAGGAATCATATAAATATACCAAATCAATAGTGACAGCCTGACTATGTAACATCCGCATGGGCATTTAGAAGGAAAACACAAAATATAAATTATTAACAACAATGCAGCATTTGAGCTTCTGCGTTAAAAAGATGTAGTCATAAAACACCAAAGATATCGCTTTTCCATTTTATCTAGAAGATGAAAACCACTGTGATCTTATCATCCTAAGTATTCACATGTTTATGCATCGTTGAACATTATAGAATCACCTGAAAATTAGGAGCCCACCTCTAAAACTCGATTTTCGCTGAATGACAAATTGCCATTTCTAACCTCTGAGCACAGGGCTTTAACTAGATCCAGTGAACCTTCCCATATCTTCAGCCCCCCTGCATTATCAGTTGATCATAAGCACAACAAATATGACTCAATTTATGAATATGAAAACCAAACTTGAAACAGAGTAGCAACAAAAACTACAAGCTAAAAAAGAAGCAAAGACGGGAGAATTCTTACACACCTTCATATTTCCCCGGGACTAAATCAGAGTTGGATAAACCAAAAACCTCGAGTATTAACCCGGCCCTAAAAGAGGCAATATATAAATTGGTCATATAACAAGGTTGCATTTGGATTTAAGTATTTAAAACCAAGGTAATTGTTAGTATGAATCGCTTTATATGGAGTTTAACAGCAGATGATGGATTTGAGTTTTGATTATTTACTTTAATAAAAACACTAGCTTTATGAATTTGGCATAACATCTATGCCTAATCATTTCAAATCTACTTCTTAATAAGGCTTAATTGCATCCATGAATTTTTATAGTTTTCATACTTTATTCAATAATTTTAGTTTCAAATTTTTCTAGATCTTCTCTTCTTCTAGTTTTTTTTTTATTTTTTTATTTTTTTTATTTTTTTATTTTTTTATATGATGAGGAACCCTCCAAGGCAAGGCCACTTCATGTATACTTGGATTGTGCCTTTACGCTTTTTAATGAATTTGCAATTACTTATCAAAAAGATATACTTTATTCAAGCCATTTAAACTAAAAGCTAAAATCAAATCCTCATCTTCAACTACTTTCATCCAAGTAATTTAAAATCCTAGAAACTGTCGAGTATTAACAAAATTCCTTACAGGCTGAAAAATATGTGAAGAATTGCAAAGAATTCAAAATTTCGAATCTTTTCAGAAGTTTCCATTATCTGGGACTGGACGGAAAACCATTCTGTTTTCATTATCCATGGTCAGTCCTTAGTTATTTCAAAAAAATCAAATCTTTAAAAACAGTAGATTCAAAGTTCTCTCTCTCTTAGAATTAGGCATTTAAAAAAAAAAAGTTCTCATTCTCTTATATTTTTGTCCATTTTATTTGCTTGCATTTTCTTTTCCACAATTTTCTAGGCAACCAAGCAGTTTAAAAAAAATACTCAGACTTTCCATTATCTGAGACATCAAGCGCAGCCTAATAAAACCATTCAGCTCTTCTAGCTTGACGTTCTTATTGATTTTGGAAACCGGCTAAAATGTAGATAACACTGAAAATTCTCACTCTTTCAGAAATCAAAACCACAAACATATAATAAACCCTTACATAAGCATAACATGTTCCATGTTTTCTCCTTTTTTTTGTCATACTTTTCCCTTTTCTTTTCCTTCATTCTCTCGGCAACCAAACAGAGGGAAAGAGAAAAGTTACCTTGAGCAAAGTAAGTTCCCCCAAGTTCACAGGCTCCACAGTGTACTTCACAGAAGACGATATCTATTTCACAAAAAGTAAATAAAAATCTCAATCGAACCCCTAAACTTAGTCAAATTAATGAATTGATGACAATAATAATAATGATTTACTTATCAAAAAAAAAAAATAATAATGATAACGATAATGATAGTACCTCAGAGGAAAGTACTTCGACGCAAGGAGGTGGAGGAGGGAGAGGCGTTTCTGGAGAATCAAGAAACCCTAGACCCGACTTGTCCGAAGATGAGAATAGTTGAAACGTTTCGAAACTTGGTTTCTGAGAAAGGTTTATGGAGAGCGTTAGTAACGCGTAAAACAGAGTCAAGTATCAGAGCGTGGAAGCTCGAATCATTTGTCTGTGTGCGTTAGGGTATTACGACTGTCGTTTAGGCTCACCTCCGAGTTGCCGCCATTCTGGCGCTACTTCTGGGCTTCCCAGCCTCCGCAGCGGCAGACCGAAATGGGGGTTGTTTCTTTTCGGCTTTCGGTTGATGCTTTCTGTTCCCTTTGGTATCGCCATTCGCTACCCTGCCAATTTTTCGTGCTAGCTGCAACTGGACACGACCTCAATACGGAATTAGAAGATTAAAATTGGATAAAATTACACTTTACCCTTTACGTTTTACCAAAATTACAATTTTCTTCCAAAGTGAAAAAAAAAAAAAAAAAGTTGCAATTACTATGCTACCACTTTTGGTTTAGAAATCCAAGCAAAGGAAGAAGAAGAAGCGCCGGGGGGGCTCTAATATTAATATTGAAAGTCAGAGGACGAGATCAAACAAGTTCCCACGAACGAGGCCGTTTCGGAGTTTTCAAAGTCTTCTAAATCTGTGGTCAATGACTCCATTCTCTGCCCTCTTCCAATCTTCTTGTGGCCATGGAAATGGACAGCTTGAGAGGCGGAGGAGTCTGAAGGTACGGCTGGGATTGAAGGTGGTCTATGTGGTCAGGCTCTGCCGGAGAGAACAGGTTCACATCTACGTTGGAGGAGAAGAGGGCGTTTCCGTAAGTTTGATCCAAAAAGTGCACGTGTGGTAGTTTTCGTCGGGTTAGACAGAAAATGCTAACGGAATGACTGCATTACAAATTTTTGTAACTTTGTTGGGGTTGATTACACAAGTTTTTTCATTTTGAAGGTAAAATTGTAATTTTGGTAAAATTTCAGGGAATAAAGTATAATTTTATCTTAAAATTAAAAGTTCTTAAATGTTTAATTAAATAGATTGAATTAGAGTCAATTTATATAATCTTATATTTATGACATAATTTAAATTTGACACGCGACATAAAGACTGTTAATTTTTGATATAACCTGCAAACTCGATGTACCCCATTTAATTCGATGTACTCCATTTAATTAAATGAGTTAAGTAAGATGACATATATAATTTTATATTCATACTTCGACACGATCCAAACTCAACATATGAACATGAATTGTCACTCCTAATAACACAACACAATCAATCTTCAATTTCTAATTTTGATAATTAACCTGTCATATAAATGATTAACCTTATTCTACAATATGGAAAATTTACCACATCACTTTTGCCATCCCTAGGGTGGTGCTTAAGTGGGTGATTAAAAACTGTTTTGCACACACTATCCGTACATTTGCAGGGATTACAAGCAAATTTTTGACCATTAACTCGAAGCAGGCAGATATCATATTCGCTATCTGCACATACACGGGCAAATATTGAAATATTGGTTGACAGAGACAAATAACATCTGCATCTACATACTCAATTATTGACTTTATTTCAAGGCAATTGAAGTCAATTTATTAATTTTTTTTTTCAATTTATTTATATGACTCAAAGTATATAAATAGATGTCTTTTTTTAAGATTAGAATTCAATTTATAAATATTTTGTATGTTCCAATGTTTACAATTCACTTCGTATTTTCATATTACAATGTATAGGTATATTTAGTTCAAAAGTTAAATTAAGCTCAGCTAAAAAAACTAAAAAGGTTAAAATATATATATATATATATATATATATATATATATATATATATATATAGAAGCTCAAAAGAGAGCCTAAAATGCAAAGCGAATGTTACAAGCAATTAGTATCAAAAAATCGTCCACACA
Source organism: Alnus glutinosa (assembly GCF_958979055.1). Classification (NCBI taxonomy): domain Eukaryota; kingdom Viridiplantae; phylum Streptophyta; class Magnoliopsida; order Fagales; family Betulaceae; genus Alnus; species Alnus glutinosa. The sequence continues at coordinate 10,089,251 of NC_084886.1, forward strand.
TATGTAGTTATAGGCGGATTCCGCAAAGTGTATACAGGTATGCGGTTGCTAAAATTTATTATCGGCAAAATGTAAATGTGGATGTGGACAAGGATGTCAATACTTGTCCAAACAAATTCTATACCTAGTTTTAATTTAATTTTCCAAATATGTTATGAACAAAAAAAAAAAAAGCTAGGTTGTATATCACTGTACTTCTGTTGTCCAACTCATCTTATGTTGATCTCTTTACTTGTATTTTTTTTTTTTTAAAAAAATAATAATAAAAACTCAAAGAAATTCACGTGTGATAAATTTGACAACAGAAATACAGAGAATACACAACTTAATATTTCTCTAAAGAAAATAGTTGGTTTTAGCTTCAGAAAATATATTTGAATGAAGGACCAATGGATTGCCATTTACCAAATTACCAACGAATCCAAACTAAATTAAGATTTTAGATAGCAAATAGGTTAATAAATTCATAACATAAAATATCTTTTTTGCGAGTGTTTTTTCTTTTTGTCGGTAATTATTTATTTACTATTTTTTTTGTTTTGTTTGAATCACCAGAAATTTAGGCCTTAAAAAGGGGCTGCAGTCGGGCATAGTCAGCCCCACAAGGCCATGATGATCATTCATAAAGGTTATCCTCCGGCCCCACACTAACATACACATGTGATGGGTCCCCTTTTCAAGTGTCGGCAAACATTAACCTTAACCCACGACACTAACAATCCGAATAAAAATAAATAAATAAATAAGAATGATAATAAGAATATAATAATGAAAAGAGGCAATCTTAAGGGAATCTTTACATACTTTTCTTTTCTTTGCCCCAAGTAAAGAGGCAATAATAAGAATGGTAATAGACTTACTTGGCCCAAAGTCCAGACAAAGAACTAATTGCAGAACATGCCAAGGAAGGGATCTTACTTACAAGTAACCTTCGAAGAATTTCAGTTGACCAAAGCAATAATGATCGTACAATGTTGCTTGAACAACTTTCTATCAACACCAACTAATGACTTAATACTTATCAATTAGGTAGAGCATGTGGAGGAATGAATTCTTTCATTTCTTTTTTCAAATTTTAAAGGATAATTTCACTGTTTATATTTTAAAGAATCGGCCTAAACTATAAATATTAAGCGATATTCATATTAACTTATGTAATGTTGTAGCTAATGCATTAAGTATTCTACTTAGGGAGTACGTGACACATTACTCTTAATAAGATTGGTGAATTAGGTGATGCTCTCTCAAGCTTAGATGACTCAAGTCTAATGAAGCATTACTTTCAAGTTTGAGTAAAGTGATAGTCATTCTTGAAGTTTTTCGAATGGGACAAGCGAAGCGGAAGGGGGGTAATGCTCCGAAAGCTTGTTTGAATTGCTCTTGCTTACTCCCCCAAGGATGACTATTAAACGTAAACTACCTAAAACGTTTGATGTAAAATGAATATTAAGAGTAGCATTATTTTAATTTGCTTGAATTTTTCATTGCAGGCTTGTATGGCCAGACATAAAATGTGCAGTGTGCTCTGCTTTATCAAAAACCACTTACTAGAATGCTAGGAAATCTCAAACATAGATAAACTGATTCTTAATAATGTTCTATTTGCCTATTATTGTCAATATTTGCCTGTTACAATAATAAAAATTGAGAAAAGACGCCATCTATTTTGAAGAAGTTCCATTTTATTAGTATATATTTGCAGTAACACCTGCATAAAATCCCTATATACAGAATTGAAACTAAACAAGAAACAACAATTTAATAGAAGAATGGAAAAGTAAAGAAAATTCATAGGCAGAATTGAGTGATATAATCCTACATTATACTATTGCTTTGAAATTGTTCGGTTTTTTTTTTCCTCATATTCAAAGGATCCTATTCAAATTTCTCCCACTCAGAAAATGTGTACTTATAATCATCCCCTTCTGCAAAACCAACACCAGGATCGCCCCCCTCGCTAATTACCCTCCTAACTCCTTCTACTCTCTCAAGAACACCCTTCACCGCTAAATCAAACGCATCCTCAAAAGCCTCTAATCTCGACCTGGGATCTGCGTAAATTATCCGCGGGATAAGCCCTATAACCTCTTCTCTCATGGCCATTTCTCTATCCTTCGGAATCCCAAGCAATATCTTCTCCACGTTACCTTTCCAATCTTTCACATTCCTCACCGGTATATACACAGAATACTCGGTACCATTCGTTGGAAAATGCCATAAATATTGCGCATAAGCAGTACCCGGATGAAAGAAAACCGGAATACAACCAGCCAAAATGGAGTCGAAAATTGATCGCCTGGTGTAGGAATCCCCTGGAGGCTGCAGGCAATAAACAGAGCTCTGAAACACCCTCATAACATTAACCGGATCGTCACACTTGCTCCCTTCAGAGCTACAATCTATATATTTGCAAGCTCTTGAAGCTCTACACTGTTCAACAGCCACACCTCGAATAGAATCGGGAAGATCAGGACGAGGTGCGCCAGCAAAAGTAAACAAATAACTCCGGTTTTGGGTTTTCACGTGGTTTTGCCACTCGAACACTTCACTGTCTTTTGAAGGATGGAAGTTTGTTGGGTACGGGATTGCAAAATCATTCTTCCAAGAGCTTGATTCAACAGACAACATTGTCATGTTCTTGGATTCACCCAGAAACCTAAACTTGCTACCCCAGTCGGATGCCTCGTCTGTTTGTCTTCTGAAATCCCAAGAAATCCTCCCGGCGACCAAGAAATGGTCTCTGCCCGACATTTTCTTCCACTCGGGTTTTTCCGCCAGCCACTTGACAAGGTCCTGCCCGGAAGAGTCTCTCACCGATAGGTTAGAACTCCAAAGGAATTGACTGGCATCTAGACCGGCATAAAATGGCACAAAAATTGCCGAGGCTAGCGATGAATCACTGGTCAAGCACTGGTACTTCTTCATCTTGTTGTGGAAAATGACTTCCAACAAGAATTGGTTTGTGGAAAACCAACTCTTGTCTGACAAAACCCCTTGGGAATTTTCAATTTCAGCGCCGATACCCAAGTTCACCATGTACGGGCACATGTTGAAGTTAGTCCCTCTGGTAAGTGACTGACAATTCTTGAGGAAGTCATAGTTGAATCGGCTAGGCAGATCATGAACATATATGTATCTACCCAGGCAGTGATCTATATTGTTCTCTGTTCCTACGGCTGGGTCTTTGAAAGATTGATTGGTAGCAAAATTGGTCTCATTCTCCAAAATAACAAGTGTGTTTGGTCGATTCAATAAAAAAGTGCCTTCATTGTTGGCACCCATCAGAGTTGAATAATCAAAGGAAGATAATACGAGGCATAGAATAAAGAGGACGAAGATGACTAACCAGAGTTGATGAGAGCATTTTCCGGTGATTGGTTTCTCCATATGCTCTTCAAAAGGGATTCCCAGAACAATCGACTCCTATCAATTCAATCCCATTGCCAAGAAGGTTCTGACAACCGAGAAGTGCATAGAGCAACAGAAAGAAGAAAGCTACTGAGCTGGATATGCATTTATGATTTTGTTAATTAAGACTCGAGCCTAATTGTGTAGAGTACACAACTACAAAATCAACTTTTGGGTTGTAACGATCCAGAGAGCTCGAATCGAAGTGGTGTCCGTTGGATGATGGGGACTTTGTTTGGATTCGTGTAAGGTAGGGAGCAAACTTCCGTTACTTTATCGTCGGAAACTTCACCTTTTTCTCTCTCTCTCTCCCCCTGTAATTTTCTACTTTTATTTTTGATTGTGGAAAGATAACAAGCAGAACTACATGCAACTCTCCTGCCTCTCTCTGGGTTGTCTTACTATTTATTCCCGGTAAATCTCATATGGGTTCTTTGATAATTACTGCTGAAATTATTAGTAATTTAGAAAGCTAATTATTAACAATTTGAACATCCAAATCCAAACTGTTCTGTTCTTATTCAACGTAGAGTCGGAATATGCGGTGAAGGTTTCCAAAACCCCCGTAAGTTGTGGCACAAATACGGCTGCTGTTAATTATATCAGTCATGGGTTGCGACCATAATAGCAGTTTTCAGCTTTCAGAAAACAGTGTAAATTTGTCGGTGGACACGTCACACGTAAGACTAAGCGCTTCCGTAACGAATGGTTAAGCTCAAATCACGGGGAATGCTACTTCAGATAAAATAAAAATAAAAAATCACGGGGAATGCACCACAGTAAATAGTAAATACAAGTTAATTAAAATAGCATCGGGAGAAGTGAAAAAGTTTTCATTTGGGTACAACCCTACCGAGCCCACTAACCCAGATAGGTCCAAGGAAGGCCCAGCGGCCCCAAAACACGGTGAGCCCAGAAGGAGTGTCACAGCAAATCACTGTCTGCCACGTCACTTCAATTATTTTTCATATTCTTGACAGCTCGCGACCAAACTATTCCTAATAATAGCAAGTGACATTTAATTTGATACTACTATACTATCTTAGCTCGATCAATCAAGGAACTATCGAGATATTGTGTAATCAATAATGATCGAGTTTCGAGCATCGACCGAAGGATTTGCCGAGCTTCTTTGTGTGCCCCTCAGTCAATTGAGCATCAATCGGGGTTCAATTAAAGGCTTTTCAAGTTGCTTTTGTGATGCACTCAGTCAATTGAGAACCTCAATCAATCGATTGAGATTGTTCGATGCTCGGTAGTGTTTCCTTCAACCCAAAAACAACCCCTCAAAATCTGTACTCTTTTCTTCTTGTTTTTATTTTTTTTATTAAATACATTTGACCCCTTATGGTTTAAAGATTTTAGTTTTCACCCCATGTGGTTCATTTCGTATTGTAAATAGTACCCTCATTTATAGATAGAGATAGAAATGGTATCTCCGTCCAACTTCCATCCAAAAATTGACGAAAGTTCACTTCAACACTTCTAAGAAGCTGACACGTGTCCTATACCTAAATAAAAATTAAAAACTAAAAATAATAAAAACTTTTTAAAATTAAAAGCTTTAATTTTAATTTTAATTTATTTTTTTTTAAAAAAGCTTTTTGAAAAAAAAAAAAAAAAGGAGGTATGGCTCAAGACCAGTTTGGGGGTGGCTGAACCACCCCTATAAGGCCAAAAAGAAAAAGAAAACGTTTAAGGTTTGACCATTGGGGTGGCCGAACCCCTTGAGGGTGGGTTTGGCCATACCCATACCGGCCATGGGGTGGCCTAGCCACTCATCCTCTTTTTTTTTTTTTTTTCTTTTTTTTTTATTATTTTTTAAGTTTTTTATTATTTTAAGTTTTTAATTTTTAATTAGGCATATAACACATGTCAGCTTCTTAAAAGTGTTAACGTGGGCTTTCTTCAATTTTTAGACGAAAGTTGAACGGAAGTACCATCTTCGCCTTTAGCTATAAACGAGTAGACAAAAAACATATTTAACTTTTTTTTTTCTTTAAATATATATATATATATATTCACTTCCCTTTCATGATATGCAACTGTTATTTACGTGTTTAAAGTGAAAGTCACTAGAAGCAAGGACACGGACACGTAATGGTATATGTCGTATGAGATAGCAAGGACAGAGACACTACAAAATCCAAAATAGAAGACGGCATGATAGGGACCATGAAAATAAATATCGTATTAATATTTGAAAATAGATTCGGATCAACAAGTATTGTGGATTACGATTCACAATTAATATTATTTATTTAATTATTTGCAAAAGTCTTCATGCCTTTAAATGAAAACTAATCTAAAAAACTGAGAAAAGCTCCAATTGCACAATCCATGTTTGTCCCGGTGGACATGTCTATTTACTTCAAAAATGCAAATTGAAAATTCATTGGTTTCTTTGGAAGGGGTGTTTTTATTATTGACATTACATACATTTTTTTATTATATAATTATACGAAGAAAAGAAGGGGAAGATGTGATCCTCAAGCAGACTTCTGAGTCCAAAAAAAAGAAAAAAGAAAAAGAAAAGTAGTATAATTCTTAAGATAATAATTTAGATATTTATGAATTATCGTCTATTCTTACTCTTTAAGAAAGAGGGAATTATTTGTATGGATTTCAGTTCTCTATTTTTCTTAAAATTGCTTGGCCAAAGATGCGTAACAGGCCACTAATTAACTCTAGGGTTAATTAATGACAACTGATGTCACTTAAGAACACTTGTGATCCACACACATGAAGACCCTCTCTTTCTTTCTTTCTCTGGAAAATAAAAGCCCAAAGGAAACAAGAATCCTATATTTATTTTCAAGTGTTTACTTTATGATGTGAGTATAAAAATCATCATTAAATTTTAGAGGGGCTAATTTGTATATATAAGATATATTAATGGTGATGTTCATTATCACATCAGGAAGTAACCTTCATCACCCACATGCGCCTCCTTCTTCATTGTTGGGCCCCACTCAACTATCCATCAGCATCGCCCTCGTGAGTGTACCCTACACACCATTCTAGCATGAGTGGGCTACATGCGTTGCTGCTCTTTTTGGTCTCTTACTACAAATTTTTTTCATCACAGCTTTTTTGGCTCTCCTTTGTAGAACCTTTTAGTCCAACAAAAATTCCATATCCAGATATGGACGTAAAAAATATCAGATCTTGGTAGTTTCCGCCTCACCACCCTAGATGGTGTCTCTTTCGTCACTGTACATCTACCTCTTAGTCTCTCCAGCTCCATCATAAACTGGACATGAGGTAAGTTAAAAAAGAGTTTATTTTGTCAATTAATACTTACAACGTCCATCATCGACCGCAACAACTAGTTTTGTTGGCAGCTTTTTCCGATTTCCTTCTCCACCTTTGAGAATCCCCCTTTGAAACTATGGTTGAATCGATGTTAAGATTGATTTTTTTTTTTGTTGGACTGCAACAACTAGCTTCGTTGGTAGCTTTTTCCGAGTTCATTCTCCACCTTCAAGAATCCCTTCTGAAACTATGGTTGAATCGCTGTCAAGACTAATGTTTTTTTTTTTTTTTTTTTTTTTTTTTTTTTTTTTTTTTTTCGGTCTTTAACATTTTGGTTCTCTAATTATTTGTGTTTCATATATGTATTTTTTTTTTTTTTTTGTATGTATTTGTTCTTAGTCATCTATATTAAAAACATAAATAAAAAATTGCGTTCATTGACTTTATTTTATTTTTTATGCAGCTTTGCCAAATCATTAATTTAAGTTTAATACCATCGTTCACAAGAAAAGCATCTATTTCTCGTCAATATAAAATATGACATATATTTTATTTAAGTCAGTGCCATACTAACCAAAAATCTCAAATATTTTATATTTTTATTCAATCATATTAACCGATAAAGTAGCAGGTCTCTTTTGAAAATACATGCTTATTTTTCAAGTGTGAATGACGACTCTTGTTACTTAAAAAGAAAATAAATAATTACGATTTTTAGGAGAAAATACACTCTACCTTCTTAAGTTTCACCACTTTGGCATCTTAGTCTCCAAAGTTTAAAAGTAACATTTGAACACCCTATAAACTATCAAATTGTGACAATTTTAGCCCATTTGTTGAGTTTTTACGTTTGTTTGGACATAATGTAAATCATGTGCGTTGCACGTACTCCTAAACTCCCAAAAATGTTTTAGGGATAAGTGGTTTTTTTTTTTTTTTTTTTTAAATAAATTAATTAAAATAGGGTTAAATACAAAATTAAACCAAAAAAGAAGATAAAATTTGGGTGTGGCCGGCCACCCTATTTAGAAAGCTTGGCCACCCCCTTTGGCAGGACTAGGTGTGGCTGAAACCAATCCTATTTTTTTTTAATTTATTTTTTCTTTTTGTATTTAACCTTTTGTTTTCTTGTGTGTGTGTATATATATATATATATATATATATTTGAAGTTTAGGGGTTGAAAAGTCACATGTGATGCATAGAGATTACATTAACTTGTCATGTTCAGTGAGAACTCTTTCGTATCACGCAAATTCCTAGTGAGAGACGCTCTCCCCTCTCTCTAGAAATATCTTGGGCTTCTTGCTACTGGTGTTCCCTCCATGGGAGGGGAGCTTTTTGCTTCCCTCCCGTTTGTTCCCTTTGCTTCTTCCTTTCCCTTCACATGCTCCCTCCCGTTCGTTCACTATGCTACTTCCTCTCCCAACACACCATAACACCCACACCCATAACCCAATAATTCTGAGATTTCCTTCTCAGATCACAAGGCCGGCTTTGTACCGGATTTATCTTCAACCTTTTCCTGTTTTCACTAGGTTTTCCTCTTTCCAACAGCAACTGCTATTGGTGTTCCTTGTTTTCCCCTTCCACCGTGTTCCTTGTTTCTTTTGGATTGGTGTTTGGTTTTGTTTCTTTGGTTTCAGATCTACTCGCCTCCTTCCACTGGTTCAGGACATGACCCTCAGCAACGGGTTCCTCGGCTTCTCTGGTGTCCGCCGGTGGTCTCCGTCTTCTCCACCGCCCTCTGGATGTTGGCGCGTGTCTCCCACGCACCCAAGAGCTTCAATGCTCAACCGGCGCGTGATACATCCGCCTGCTTCCTCCATCTTCTCTTGTTTCCTCCCCCGGCGGAACCTGACGAAACTGGGGCTTCCCGTTGATGAGAGGCTGTCCTTGGGCGGCGCGTGTTTCTCACGCGCCACTCAGGACGGCTCCCACCCATCATCCACCAGATTTTCTGCTGCTGTTGTTTATTTTCGTTTTATGATTTTTTGGGCTTTTGTTTTGTCTCCCTTTCCCCATGTTTACCTCTGTTATTATGGTGTTTGGGTTCTTGTGACTCAATACACCTTTGAAATCACCTTTACTGGTGACCCCGGCTTTGTGGCTTCCGTGCCTCGAGCTAATGGGCCCGCATCTTCGGAAGCATTGCCCCCGCATACTTTCGTTCTTAGTTTAAATTTTGGGTTGCCCAAGCCCTCTTGTTGTGTTTTTTCTCTTTCGTTGTAATTGGTTACTGATTGTACTTAAAAAAAAAAAAAAAAAAAAAAAAAAAAAAAAAAAAACTTGTCATGTTCAGTTACGTAGCTTGTGAGGTTTAAGTGTCATTTTTTAATCTTTATAAGCTAAAATGCAAAAATAGTAATACGTTCGAAGGTTAAAGTATATTTTCACCAAAAAGATATTTTAAAAGAGAGATGTGGCCGTACAAGAATCCTCAATGGAAGAGGGAGGGAGATACATGACAAAGGGGAATGAAGGGAAGGGGATGGCTACAAGGGCCGGGGTTCTTATAAATTTGAGGTAGTCTTCCCTCTCGACACTTTGTTCAATGTCATTGTCTCTTTAGAGAATAAATTACTAGTAACAGACTTGTTGGAGTACAAGTACTACTGGGATTCAGGGTTAGCTCGATGAATTTTGATGCTTAACTTAAAAAATTTAAGTGTAACGTTTTTATTATATTTAAATATTAATTAAATAATATTTATTTTAGTTTTATATTAAAGTTTTTCAAATATTTCATTCTCAATTGAGAAGACATAGTACATCTATCTGATCTTCTGAAACATATATATATATATATATATATATGGGCTCAGCCACTTCAAAAAAAAAAAAAAAAATCTCTTCTTTTCCAACTCTCCTTACCATCTAGCTCCCTCTCCTAACTAATTTCTTAAATAAACATTTTTATGAACATTTTGTCAACTATTTTAACGGTATTCTCTATTTTTATAAACATTTTCTTAGCCTACATTTGTGCATAATTTTGTTTTATTTGATTGGTTTTATATTAAAAACAAAGGAAAAACTTCACTTCCCACTCTTAGTCATTTATCGTTTTTTTCAACCATACCTATAAACTTTAAAATATGTCAATTTAGTGTATCAATTTTTCTTTTTTTCTTTTTCAATTTCATAATTCCGTTAAATCCTAATGGAGGGGTGTCAAAATTCTTAAAATACCCCTCCTGTTTTTTAGGAAAAAAATTTTCAAAGATTTAGGCATTGGTGATGATTTAACGGAATTTACAAAAATACCCAAACCTAAATTTAAAAAAAAAATAATAATAAAATTATATATATAAAAGGATAGTTTGGAAATTTTGATAGAACCTAACGAAAAATCCTAATAGATGAGTGAAATTAAAAGATTGATACACTTTTTTTTTTTTTTTTTTTAACGAAAGATATGAGTATATCATTGATCTAAGATTACAAGCATAAAGCTCTTATATTACAAAGCATAAAGCTCTGAAAAATCATAAGCACATACTATGAGATTACATAATCATACATACAAACAAAATTCTTTCAATAAAGTACTATCTATGTCTTTTATCTTCTGCTAACCCATGTACAAAAATAGTTAAAGAGCAGATCTGCTCTGAGCAGACTAGATCTAAGACAATGATAGCCAAATATCATAAAAATTGATTTAAACCGGCCGTGAGAAATAACCTCTCACATTGAACTATCCATGCCGTGAGAGATAACCCCTCACACCTGACTAACCTTCATTCTATAGATTGCCCATGATGACAGATCTAAAGAGAATAAAACTCTTATTCAAAGCAAAAACACAACCAGCAAACATCAACAGCCATGGAGGAGATGAATGGCACAGTACAGAAGTAAATCGACGAATGCATAGCAGAGAGACCGAAATTGTTGATTTAGTCGGAGAACACACACAATCAAAAGAAAAAATTAGAATGGGATGGGGAGGGTAGGAGTAAAGAGTAGAAGGGGAAGGGAGAGGAAGGACAGATCTGTTTTCTGAGGGGTGAAGTCTAAAGCCGGCTTGTAAAACAACCCGAAGTTAGGATATTGATACACTAAATTATCACTTTTTAAAATTTAAGAATATAATTATAAAAGTTATAAAAGATTAAGGGTGGTAAGTGAAGTTTTCTATAAAACAAATCTAATGAAGCATACATTAGGTGTTAACTTTTTGGAATGTTCATGATACTGGTCATATACAAGATGTAGGAAGGGTAATGTTATACATACAAACAAAATTCAATTTGTTTGGAATATATAAACATATTAACAAGTCCTTTCATTCTTACGCTTCAGAGTCAACGATCCTTGATCTTTTATGGCAGTTTTCGTCACTATACCAATCATTGCTTGATCTGGCCTCATTGTCATGATCATCACTACCTCTCTTAATTGGCGGACTCCATATCCATTGAATATTCGGAATCCATTATTGCATTTGGCTCATCAACGGCTAGATGAATTCCAAACTCCTTCACTTCAATGAAGTTTCCCAACCAAGGATATCGTCATTTCCATTCCACTTGCTATCTCATCTTCAGTAAATGGATTGGGTATATACATTATGCAGCAGTAACGCTCTCTCTTAAGCGTTACAGGAATCAAGAAATAGGGATGTGTGTCTGGCTTCAAACGGCGGTTGTTAATCTCAATAGGGCTCCCCACGGACACCACGTTCTCCTCGAAATTATCTGCACTTTGTCCACAAACAGCACAAATAAATAACCCCTTGATTTGATCCTTTGGAAGTGAAGGTAGTTGAAAGGATATCGATTTAGATCCATTTCTCTTATGGCCGAACCAATTTGGAACCTCATCACCACGGAGCACAATGTAACGATACCGGTCACCACACTCGAACAAGTACTGTTTCGAAAGAAAAAAAAAAAAAAAGTTCACATGCATCATAAAAAAAGTTAACATCTGTTAGGGATAAAATCAACCCTAGAGACACGTGGATCCAATGACATCTCGGAGTTATGTCTCGGCTACTTGTTCCGCATGGTTCTATCCAGCAAAGGGAAGGACGTTTAGGTCCGAAGACATCTCGGAGATATAACGATGTCTCGGTCTTAAAATTCCAGGTTACGGTGTGTAAAATATCCCGAGATCTCCCAGCCAAGATGGAGTGAACGTATCTCGGATATTTTTGCCTCGGAGTAATAACACCTCGGTACAATATCGAGTCGGTGCGGTATCTTCTCGGGGTGATATCCATTGGATGAGTCAACATCTTAGAGTATAAACATCTCGGACTTACACAACCCTGTTATGGTGCGGATATATCCCGAGATCTCCAGGTAAAAGTAGAAACGTCTCGGATATCATCACCTCGGAGGTCAGCTGAAATGTGCTACAGTCTCTTAGGAAGGTGCCATGCGCCACACCCGTCTCAGAATTCGATAAGGATAGAATCCCAGGAGATCAGGGATAAACTACAGATCCATGATTTATGGGATAAGATGATTATTGACATAGAATCGAATTTAAAGAAGTACAAACGCAATCAACTACGGATTCAACACTCCTATTCAAATTCCCAGAAGATGTGATGAAAATTCAAACCGGGCTAGGACTCCTCAAACTCCTAATCCAACTCAATGTCAAGAAGGTCCGGCCTATAAATAAAGATCGTCACACCAGGTATAAGAGACGAATTCTCTAAGCTCTGGAGATTAAGATTAAGGATTCTATACAGAAAACCTTTTAGACTGACTTAGGCATCGGAGTGGGCGTGGTCGGCACCCCCGACGAGTTGTTTGTTCCTTTTTGCAGGGTTGAAGTGTTCGATAAAAAGTCAGGCAGCGAATCCTTAGGCGACACGTCACCATACCGGAAACTGTACCAACAGTTTGGCGCCGTCTGTGGGAACGATCAATTGTTCTTACGAAAAACAAATCCGCAATGGTGACGACGAGACGTTCCAAATCGATCTTAAACGAAGTGCCGCCAACCAGCCGAGACGATGCTCGTGGAGAAGCAGAATCTGCGGATCCAGAGGCTCGAATAACCCAACTGAGTCAACAGTTAGCCCAGGCGCAGAAGAATGTGGAGGATTTGTTGGCTCAGAACGCTGTGCTCCTAGCCGCACGAACTCCGCCGCCCAATCATGATGTAGCCGATGGGACGAACCACGAAGGTTCAGGAGAGAGAAACGGGCGGAACGAGAATCATGACGGGCAGAACGAGAACCATGAAGAGAGAGCCGGGCGGAACGAGAATTGTGGAGAGCCCATCAATCCGGTTCCACCCACGGAGGCAGAAAGGAGGTTGCAGAAGATGGTCCAGGATCTGGGCGCGAAATATGATATGCTGTCAAAGACGATTGACCAGAGGCGTGATGGGAAGGAGTCCCTTGTTGACAACCTCTTCCAGCACAAGGAATCCATATTCACCGAAGAAGTGTCCAACTGCGACTTACCCGGAAGATTCAAGGTACCTGACATTCCTGTCTTCTCTGGCAGCGAAGATCCAGTGGAGCATCTGGACAATTTCAGGTCCCATGTCTCCCTGCACAAGACACCAGATGCTGTGGCATGCCGAGCTTTTCCTCTCACCCTGTCAGGAAAAGCCCGAGACTGGCTCAGGAATCTCGCACCAAGGTCGATTGATTGCTTCGACACCCTTGGACGAAAATTCCTGGCCCAGTTCGTATCCGGGAGAGCTAGAAGGAAACCCCGAGGGTACTTACTCTCTGTGCAGCAGGGACCAAATGAGACTCTAAAAGACTATCTGTGGAGGTTCAACCAGGAGAAGCTGAACACAGAGAGTGCACCAGACGACTTCATTTACGGTGCAATCTTTCAAGGCTTGAAAAAAGATGGACCTCTGATGGCGGAATTGGCGTTGAAACCGCCGAAAGATCTTCAAACCTTTATGGTGAAGATGGACAGGTACATCAACCAGGAAGAAACGCTCCGAGCTCTCCTCAGTAATTCCCAGCAACAACAGCAGCCGTCCACTGAGAAGCCTAAGAAAAAGAAGAATCCTGAGCCAGTACAGGATGCTGGTCCCGCAGAATATAAGAAGGTGAAGAAAAATTTCGGAGATTATAAGTGGACACCGTTGAACACCTCCATCACCGAGGTGCTCATGGAACTCAAGAAAGATCCGAATTACCAGAAACCGAGACCCATTCAAGGAAATCCCCCTCCATACTTGGCTCACAAGTACTGCGCCTTCCACGATTCACACGGTCATCTGACCGAGCAGTGTGTTTCATTAAGGCAGTTGATCGAGAAATTCATTGAGAATGGGAAGCTAGTCCGATTCCTCGCCAATGAGAGGAATCGACAGGAGCGAGATCATTATCCGAGGCCTAGGAGGGAAGAAGATCGGGATAATAGAAGAAACTATCAACCGAGACAAGATGAAAGAAGAGAAAGAAGCCGAGAGCCAGCACCTCGGCCTCGGAGGGATGAAAGAAGGGAGAGAAGTAGAAGCAGGCCTCGGGGGGCACAGCAGGGCAATATCCCTATCATCCACACCATCTCGGGAGGATTCGGAGGAGGAGGCGAGTCCAACTCAGCTCGGAAAGCATACGCCAGGCAGCTCGATGATTTCGAAGTTTACTCGGTCCAGAGGCCCCCAAAATCTCGGAAGTATAACCCTCTGGTTATAGGGTTTTCTGATGATGATTATGCTGGAGTCTCGCTTCCGCACACAGACGCCCTCGTGGTCACCTTGACCATAGCAAACTATCAGACCCGGCGGATCCTCATTGACACTGGGAGCTCGGCTGATATTCTGTTTAAATCAGCTTTTGATCACATGGGTGTTCCATTGGAAAAGTTGGTTCCGGTCTCGTGCCAGCTACAGGGTTTTGCCGGAGAGAAGGTGTTGCCTCTCGGTTCTATCGATTTACCTGTGACAGCCGGGACTTATCCAAGGCAAAAAGTCATTATGGTAAAATTCCTAATAGTTGATAAGGTCTCGGCCTACAATGCAATTATAGGACGTACGGCTCTCAACGATTTCAAAGCGGTGACTTCAACACCACATCTCAGCATGAAGTTTCCAACAGAAGAAGGAGTTGGAGAGGTAAAAGGAGACCAGAAGGAGGCTAGGAGATGCTACAATCTGTCCTTGAAAGATACCCCGAGGCAGCACGGTCGGGGGGAGAGAACTAAGGAGGATGGAAAATAGCAATCACCGTTGGGGGAGCCTGTGGAAGCCTTGGAGGAGTTCGAGATAGGCGACTCGGGAAACAAAATTCATATAGGCTCACAACTCCCTCAACCCCTGAAGGAAGATTTGGTGGCGTTCTTGAGGCGCAACAAAGATGTATTTGCCTGGAGCCATGAAGACATGCCGGGGATTGATCCCTCGGTTATAGTCCATAAGCTGAATGTGGACCCAAATTATCGCCCTGTGAAGCAGAGAAGAAGAGTTTTTGCCGCCGAACGAAACACGGCAGTTGCTGAAGAAGTAGAGAAGTTGCTGAAAGCTGGATTCATCCGAGAGGTAGATTATCCCGAATGGCTGGCCAATGTAGTGCTGGTAAAGAAGTCCAACGGGAAGTGGAGGATGTGTGTAGACTTCACCGACCTGAATAAAGCATGTCCGAAGGATAGCTTTCCCCTGCCTCGGATTGATTTATTGGTGGATTCGACGGCCGGGCATGAGCTCTTGAGCTTCATGGATGCCTTCTCGGGGTACAATCAGATCTGCATGGAAGAAACAGACCAGGAGAAAACTGCTTTCATCACAGACCGAGGACTTTACTGCTATAAGATGATGCCCTTCGGATTGAAGAATGCTGGAGCCACATATCAACGACTGGTGAACCGGATGTTTCAAAGTCAAATTGGCCGAAACGTTGAGGCATACGTAGATGACATACTGGTTAAGAGTGTCCGGGCAAACAAACACATAGAAGACCTCCGAGAAACTTTTCGGACTCTAAGAAAATACAACATGAAGCTCAACCCCGCAAAGTGCGCTTTCGGAGTTTCTTCAGGCAAATTCCTGGGGTTTATGGTGTCACAAAGGGGCATTGAAGCTAATCCAGAGAATGTCAGAGCGGTCCTCGAGATGGAGGCCCCGAGAACAACAAAACAACTTCAACGACTGACAGGGAGAATTGCAGCCTTGAACCGTTTCATATCACGGTCGACAGATAAGTGCCTTCCCTTCTTTAAAATTTTACGAAAAGCATTTATATGGAGTGAGGAGTGTGAGGAAGCTTTCGAAAAATTGAAGGAATATCTGGCCAACCCACCACTGTTGAGCTGCCCAACCAAAGGGGAGATTCTTTATCTCTATCTGGCAGTCTCTCCCTCAGCAGTAAGCTCGGTGCTAGTCCGAGAAGATTCAGGGGTTCAGAAACCGGTCTACTTTACAAGCAAAGCACTTCATGGTGCAGAGGGGAGGTACCCTCGGATCGAGAAGTTAGCGTTCGCTTTAATCATTTCAGCTAGAAGATTGAGGCCATACTTTCAAGCTCACGCTATCCGAGTCTTGACCGAGTATCCAATGAAGAAGGTGTTGCAAAAGCCTGACCTCTCGGGAAGGTTAGTCAACTGGGCAGTGGAGCTCGGACAGTTTGATATCGAGTTTCATCCTCGGACGGCTATCAAAGGACAGGCTTTAGCAGATTTCCTGGTAGAATTCTGTAACATTCCTGAAGCAGAAGAACTTCCTAAGGAGTCAACCTGGATTGTGTTTGTAGATGGCTCCTCTACACAGAGCAGAAGCGGAGTAGGAGTCCTCCTCAGGAATCCCGAAGGGCAAGAATTCGGTTTTGCTGTGAAACTGGACTTCGTTACAACAAACAATGAAGCTGAGTACGAAGCGGTGATAGCAGGTTTGGCATTATCCCGAGAGATGGGGGCAACCAATGTCGAAATCCGAAGTGACTCTCAGGTGGTCGTAGGCCAAGTCCAAGGGCAATTCGAAGCACAAGAAGACAGAATGGCCAGGTATTTGGAAGAAGTACGGAGATTCCAGTCCTATTTTGAAAGGTTTGTCATCACAAAAATACCTCGGGAGGAAAACATTCGAGCTGATGAATTCTCAAAGATCGCGTCGGGAACAGAGGAAGAGATGAAAGCGTCGAGAAGGCAAATTATTGTTCTGACCGAGCCTTCGATAGCCCCGAGGACCAAGGTTATGGAAGTAGACTCAGCACCGGAGGAGCCAGAGTGGGCTAGGGACATTATCCAGTTCCTTAGACATGGGTTGTTGCCCGAAGATAAGGTTGCAGCTCGGAAGGTGAAGATACAAGTAGCACGGTTTTGCCTCCTCGGGGATACACTGTACAAAAGAGGATATTCCGAACCCCTTCTCAAATGCCTCTCCAAGGCCGAGTCGAACTATGTCCTCAGGGAAATTCACGAAGGAGTGTGCGGAGACCACTCAGGAGGAAGGATGCTGGCGCAAAAAACCATCCGAGCAGGTTACTATTGGCCCACGATCAAAAAAGACTCAGCTCTTCTTGTCAAAGCCTGTGATAAATGCCAGAGATTCGCAAGAATCATGAAAGCAAGTCCCGAGAAGCTCATCCCCCTCACTTCTCCATGGCCATTTGCAAAATGGGGGGTGGATATAGTTGGTCCGATGCCGGTAGGAAAAGGTGGACGGAAGTTCTTGATTGTAGCTGTAGACTACTTTACTAAATGGGCGGAAGCAGAAGCATTAGCAGCTATAACCACTGCGAATGCCATAACTTTCCTCTGGAAGTCAGTGGTGTGCCGGTTCGGGATTCCCCATGCTTTCGTCACAGATAATGGGAAGCAGTTTGACTGTGAACCGTTTCGGAAGTGGTGTTCGGAGCTCCGTATCCGAAACCATTATGCTTCGGTACAATACCCGAAGGCAAATGGTCAAGTAGAGGCGACAAACAAGACCTTGGTAAAGATCCTGAAGAAAAAGCTTGATAAAAAGAAAGGAGCATGGGTTGATTACGTTCCAGAGGTGCTATGGTCGTACCGAACCACCAGAAGAACTCCAACTGGCGAGACACCATTCTCACTTACATACGGAACCGAGGCGGTGATTCCTGTGGAAGTAGGATCTCCAAGCTTCCGGGTGGCTCACTACAATCCAGGACTCAACGACGAGAATGCTAAGGTACACCTGGACCTGTTGCAGGAGAAAAGAGACGACGCTCATGTCACATGGGCGGCATATCAGAATCGAACGGCTCGGTACTTTAACAAACAGGTGGTGCCCAGAAAGTTCCAAATCGGAGATTGGGTACTCAGGAAGGTGAGCTTGATGACGAAAGATCCAACGGAAGGCAAAATGGGACCCGGATGGGAAGGCCCCTACAAGGTAATAGGATGCCATCAGAAGGGAGCTTATCGCTTGATGACCGAGACCGGAAAGATACTTCCAAGATCATGGAATGCCGAGCACCTGAAAAAATATTTTATGTAGTTCATTGTTTTTTTTACAAACAATTTCATATTCAATAAAGAATGTCTATTCCCAGTATCTACTGACAATCGCAGAAATCCAAGAATCAATCCGATTTACATACTTAGAAAAAGTCTCTCGGTCACTCAGTACCGAGAGCAGGAAAAGCCTCTCGGTTTGTTCAAAACCGAGAGCAAGAAAAGTCTCTTGGTCATTCAACACCGAGAGCAGGAAAAGTCTCTCGGTCACTCAGTACCGAGAGCAGGAAAAGCCTCTCGGTTTGTTCAAAACCGAGAGCAAGAAAAGTCTCTCGGTCACTCAGTACCGAGAGCAGGAAAAGCCTCTCGGTTTGTCCAAAACCGAGAGCAGGAAAAGTCTCTCGGTCACTCAGTACCGAGAGCAGGAAAAGTCTCTCGGTCACTCAGTACCGAGAGCAGGAAAAGCCTCTCGGTTTGTTCAAAACCGAGAGCAAGAAAAGTCTCTTGGTCATTCAACACCGAGAGCAGGAAAAGTCTCTCGGTCACTCAGTACCGAGAGCAGGAAAAGCCTCTCGGTTTGTTCAAAACCGAGAGCAAGAAAAGTCTCTCGGTCACTCAGTACCGAGAGCAGGAAAAGCCTCTCGGTTTGTCCAAAACCGAGAGCAGGAAAAGTCTCTCGGTCACTCAGTACCGAGAGCAGGAAAAGTCTCTCGGTCACTCAGTACCGAGAGCAGGAAAAGCCTCTCGGTTTGTTCAAAACCGAGAGCAAGAAAAGTCTCTTGGTCATTCAACACCAAGAGCAGGAAAAGTCTCTCGGTCACTCAGTACCGAGAGCAGGAAAAGCCTCTCGGTTTGTCCAAAACCGAGAGCAGGAAAAGTCTCTCGGTCACTCAGTACCGAGAGCAGGAAAAGTCTCTCGGTCACTCAGTACCGAGAGCAGGAAAAGTCTCTCGGTCACTCAGTACCGAGAGCAGGAAAAGCCTCTCGGTTTGTCCAAAACCGAGAGCAAGAAAAGTCTCTTGGTCATTCAACGCCAAGAGCAGGAAAAGTCTCTCGGTCACTCAGTACCGAGAGCAGGAAAAGCCTCTCGGTTTGTCCAAAACCGAGAGCAAGAAAAGTCTCTTGGTCATTCAACACCAAGAGCAGGAAAAGTCTCTCGGTCACTCAGTACCGAGAGCAGGACAAGTCTCTCGGTTTGTTCGAAACCAAGAATAGGAAAAATCTCTTGGTCTTTCCAAAACCGAGAGCAAGAAAAACCTAAAGGTCAGTCCAATAAAGGCTATCAATGCAGGATTGCAGGTTTTCGGAAGGACAAGAGCATCCAGGAAAGAATCTGCCCACGTCCTTTCCTTAGACAACCCGAAGTGGTCATGAAAAGAACACTAAGACAAGAAAACCTCTCGGTTAGAGGTCTCCAAATGTTGAAAGATTGAAGCCTTCAAAGATAAAGAAATTAAAAGAAAGGTAAGGCTCAACAATCTAACTACCCACCTCAAACGACTTAGCCTGCGGTCGCAGACTAAGATTGTGGGGGGTAACTCATTAAGGTAAGCAGGAAAGTCTGTCAAACACCGAGAGCAGAAAAGGTTCTTCGGTTTATCCGACACCGAAAACAGAAAAGAAAATGCCTAAGCAGAAGGTAGAAATTTCATTCAAAAGATATCATATTCTAATTTTTATACAAAGAAAAATGTACAGGTAAAGAAAAGAGAAGATAAAAATTCAAGAAAACAGCTTCTAGCTAGCAGGATCGTCAAGAGGGTCTTCTTCGGGAACTGGCGCGTCAAGACCCCAATTCGGAACGTCGGGCATGAAATCCTTACCAAACTCCTCCATCTCATCAATGGCTTCTTCTGGAAAACCCACCAACATCGGATCAACCGTCTCGGGATCAAATTTATATTGAGGATTTGTCACCAAAGTTCGAAAATTTTCGAAACCCCAATGACAACCCCGACCCCAACTCTGATCCCGAAGATAAGGCGCATAGCTCAACTGCTTCTGATAACGTTTAAGCTTTGCCCGATCGGCGTCATATCTAGCCCTGAGACGAATCAAGAGACTCTCCGAGTGATCCTGCGCCTTGAGAGCTTTATCCCTTTCGGCTGTAAGTCTTTCAACCTCATCTTTGAGTTTGTCCTTTTCAGCCTCGGCACTCAATGCATTCTTGCACGCCTCGGAGCATTCATTCTGCACAGCCGACAAACGAATAGACAATTGGTCCGCACGATCCAGCTCGGAAGAAAGACTTTCAATAGAGCGAGCGTATCGACCGTTGGCCTCCGCCACTTCGTTGCTCAAACGAGCGTTAGCAGAACGCATCTCGGATATAATTGATTCTCGGGACGCGAGTTCCTCGTCCTTGGACTGAAGAAGAGACTTCAGCGCCGCAACTTCATCCTCTAAACCCGAGATGCGGGCTTGAACTTCGGGGGAAGGAGTGGGCGGAGGCGCAGGACAATTTTCGCACTTCTGCCAGAGGGCAGTCATCTTCACAAGAAGCTGTCAAGAAAAAAGTAAGCAAAGTCAGAATCGGGATGCAAACAGAATAAAAAGTCCTAGCTCCAGAAACTTACCTGATAATGAGAGATGAGAATGCCTTGGGCGATCTTCTCGGGAGAAGACGCCCCTGCATTCCCCAGATATCCCTCGGGGATTAAGTTCTTTATGGCCTCCATCGGATGACCCAGAAGACCCCTGCCCAAAATCTCGAAGCCGGCCGAGACCCTGGAGGAAGAGCTAGGACCCACTTGAGGTACAGCCCCGGTGCTTGGGCTGGCCTCAGCACGAGACTCGCTCCTAGTAGAAGTCTCGGGGAGCACGCCAGCTTCAGGAGTAACGTTCTCGGATTCGATCCGAGACTCCTCAGCCACTCCAACATGGGGAGTTGTTTCGGGTTGATCGGGACTTTGAGTTCCAGGAGCAGATCCCGGCACCCCCTGATCAATCACTTCCCGAGAGGGGCAAGGCTCTTCAACGTCCTCAGCCTCGGACAGTCCAGTAGGAGTCTCGGTTTGTATAGGCGCAGAACATGAAACTCGGGGGGTGGAGTACCCCGTTTCACGATTTTCTTCAGGGGGTGGTGGTGTTTCTGGACGTTCCGAAGAAGGAGTTCGGGGAGTACCTTCTACCTCAGAATCTTCAGCCAAAGGCTCGTCTAGGGGGGTGCCGAACTCTTCATCCATCTCTTCGAGAAAGTCACCACTTGAAGCGACAGGCTCTTGACGCACTTCCTCTTTGTCGGAAGGTTTTATAACCGCTTTACCCCACAATCGCCCGGCGTCCGCAAGTCTTTGAGCCATTCGGTCTTGGCCTGTAAGCTTCCGTTTCCTGGCCGGATGCTTTACCCTACGCGCAACTGGGACATCTCGGACCTCAGGTACATTTCCTTCTCCTTCTCCAGACCTCTCAGGTACCGCACATTGTTCACCATGGAACGAAGCCTCGGAGCCAGACTCATCCCGTGAAACAAAGGAAGGAGCAGGACTAGCCTCGGGAATGAAACCCCGAAAGCTGGCAGACCCCTCTTCAACGCTTACCCTAGGTGATGGAGCCGAAGGAGGAGTTCTCCTCGCACCCGAGGCGGCCAAAGGAATCTTCTGTTTCTTTTGTGCAGGAACATCCCCGAGAACTTCCTCAGGTGACCTCTTCTTAGTCATAGGTCTCGGGGATGGAGGGGCTTCATTCCTCTTCTTGACAGCTCCCCTTTTGGTGATTAACTGTTTGTCTCTCGGAATGTCATATCCGAGAAACTGCCTCATATTCTCCTCGGTGACAAGATTGTCAAAATCGACTTCTTCAAACTTGTCGGCCTTGACTCTGGCAGCGGACCACCCACTTATCTCCTTAACATCCTCCAGTTCGGAAACAGTGAGCGAAGGGGGGTCACTTCGGTCAGGTCGCAACAACTGCCAAGTCCGAGGCATCATACGATCTTCAGGAAGGAGAGTACCTTCGGGGCATTCCCACTCCCCGGAAACTCTGAAAAACTGCATCTCCCAGAACTTGTTGTTCGTCAGCCCACTCTTGAGCTTGATGAAAACAGGCGGGTGACGGCTGCAGAGTTCAATCATTCCCTCTGCAGTCTGCCTCGGCCTATAGATGTGGAAGAATTGTAGGATGTTCATCTCCTTCTTCAACACAAGCCTCCATAGGATGTAAGAGGCAAACAGGTACCGCCAAGCATTTGGCATTATCTGACTGGGCGCGATCATCAGAAAAAGAACGAAGTCTCGAGCAATCTCCGGAAACGGTAATCGAAGCCCAGCAAGAAACATCCTCTCATAAAGGGTAATATCGCCGCCATCAATGAACCGAGCTCCAGGCGCCTGATAGAACATCTTCACAGTTGGAGAAATTTCATAATTCGAGCGAAGGACACCCTCATGCTTCGCGAAGATGATGGAATCGACCCTGCTCTCCAAAGGAGAAAGATCCACAGAGCCGTCGGGTCTCTTTGTCCGAACCCGAGACGAGGCTGAGACAGCTTTCTTGGGAGCCATGGAAGAAAGAAGAAAGGCAGAAACAGAAAAATACAGAGAAAGGAAAAGTTTGGGGAGGAAGACGACAATGGAGTATCGAGAAAAAGAAGTATCAGTGAGTGAACAGTACAATATCCCAACTTTAAACGCCTCCACTACCACGTGTCCGAAATGCCAAAGGGCGCTGTCGATTCAAAATTTCCGAAGAGGAAAAGGCGCGCCTTCCGTAAATTCAGCATTAAATATGCTGCCTCGACGATACCATTTAATGATGACAAAAGGGCGGCTGTGCAGAGATGACGTCGACGTTGGGAAAAGAAGCGGTCAAATTCAAAATTTGAACTGTTGAAAAGACGCGCCCTGCGCAAACATCAAATACAGACTGGCAGCTGGAAAGTAATTCTCTTATTTCCGTTTATTTCTGAAATTAGAGAATTAGGGGGGTAACTGTTAGGGATAAAATCAACCCTAGAGACACGTGGATCCAATGACATCTCGGAGTTATGTCTCGGCTACTTGTTCCGCATGGTTCTATCCAGCAAAGGGAAGGACGTTTAGGTCCGAAGACATCTCGGAGATATAACGATGTCTCGGTCTTAAAATTCCAGGTTACGGTGTGTAAAATATCCCGAGATCTCCCAGCCAAGATGGAGTGAACGTATCTCGGATATTTTTGCCTCGGAGTAATAACACCTCGGTACAATATCGAGTCGGTGCGGTATCTTCTCGGGGTGATATCCATTGGATGAGTCAACATCTTAGAGTATAAACATCTCGGACTTACACAACCCTGTTATGGTGCGGATATATCCCGAGATCTCCAGGTAAAAGTAGAAACGTCTCGGATATCATCACCTCGGAGGTCAGCTGAAATGTGCTACAGTCTCTTAGGAAGGTGCCATGCGCCACACCCGTCTCAGAATTCGATAAGGATAGAATCCCAGGAGATCAGGGATAAACTACAGATCCATGATTTATGGGATAAGATGATTATTGACATAGAATCGAATTTAAAGAAGTACAAACGCAATCAACTACGGATTCAACACTCCTATTCAAATTCCCAGAAGATGTGATGAAAATTCAAACCGGGCTAGGACTCCTCAAACTCCTAATCCAACTCAATGTCAAGAAGGTCCGGCCTATAAATAAAGATCGTCACACCAGGTATAAGAGACGAATTCTCTAAGCTCTGGAGATTAAGATTAAGGATTCTATACAGAAAACCTTTTAGACTGACTTAGGCATCGGAGTGGGCGTGGTCGGCACCCCCGACGAGTTGTTTGTTCCTTTTTGCAGGGTTGAAGTGTTCGATAAAAAGTCAGGCAGCGAATCCTTAGGCGACACGTCACCATACCGGAAACTGTACCAACAACATCATAAAATGAGAGAATGACAGAGAGAGACAGAGAGAGAGAGAACCTGGAGAAGACTCTTCCTGAAATCATATGCTAGACCGTCACATCTCTCCATGAAAAAATTTGTCCATAATCTTTCCTGGTTCGGCACATTTGGGAGTCTCTGCAATGATGAGCAGCCACGTGCATACAACTCCTCTAAACTTGCAGGAAGTTCTGGAATTGATTGGAGACTTGCACACTCCTCCAACCAAAGTCTTTCTAATTTAGGGAGGCTACCGATCCAATGAGGCAGGCTACGAAAATTGTTTCGTGATAAGTTTAATATTTTCAATGAAGATAAACTCCGAAGATCCATAAGAATCTCATCTTCAAACAAATTGTAATCACTGAGATTCAACTTTCTCAAACGACACAATCCAAAAACAGAAGTTGGTAGCAAATTTATGGGTTTCGGGCATTTTCGTGATAACCCTAACAAAAAATGTGACATCCAAGATTCTGAGGATTGCCCTTTACATCAAGATAATGATACATTTTCGAGTTTCTCAATAGCAGTTGTTCAATTGCGTCCCATCAGCAACCAGATATATTAAAGCAACCATATTCTCCAATTGTTTTGGTAACTTGTCAATTTTTTTGCAGCCAGACAAGTCAAGAATCATTAAAGAATACAAGTTTGAAATACTTTCCGGAAGATTCTTCAAGTTCTCGCATCCTTGTAAATCTAATACAAGAAGTTTTTCCAAATGTCCAATGGACTCATGTACCTCAACCAAACTCGTGCAACCTTTAAGTCTCAACGTTGTTAAACCAACCATATTCCCCAATTGTTTTGGTAACTTGTCAATTTTTATGCAGAATGACAAGTTAAGAGTCTCTAAAGATTCTAAGCTAGAAATGCTTTCCGGAAGATTTTTCAAGTTTTTGCATCCTTGTAAATTCAGCTTTGTTAAAGCAACCATATTCCCCAATTGTTTTGGTAACTTGACAATTTTTATGCAATCAGGCAAGTTAAGAGTCTCTAAAGATTCTAAGTTAGAAATGCTTTCTGGAAGATTCTTCAAGTTCTCACATCCTTGTAAATTTAATAAAACAAGTTTTTCCAAATGTCCAATGGATTCATGTACCTCAACCAAACTCGTGCAACCTTCAAGTATCAGCACCTCCAAATGTGGGACTAGTAAGAAGTTTGGCGATTGGGTGAGACATTTAGAACCTTTGAGATTAAGAACTTTTAACTTGTTGAGTACCTGTCAAAACGAAATCAAATGAAAAAAAGAACAAAAAGAAAAGAAAAGAGAATTTCATGTAATTTATTCATTCATATTTAATAAGAAAATAGTAGGCAAAGTAAGATTTGTTATACCTTGTTCTCTTTCCAAACTTGTTTGACATTACTATGCTGCATGTCGAGAATAACAAGGTTCTCTAGGTGGAAATTTGGTGGTAGAAATTTCAGAGGGCACTTATGCCAGTGAAGCCATCTTAACTCTTTGGAAAGATGTTCATAGCATCCTATGAGATATGCACCATCGATTTGGAGCAATCTTAAATTTTTCATCTTTGCAAATGCTTCAGTTTTCAATTGTACATCTTCAACTTCAAGTGCAGGTAGACTTAGGTTAAGACCCTCTATTGCTTTTGATCCCTGAAAACATAGATGGGTTAGCAATGCATATTCACATTTTTTGTGAAGCTAGAACACCTTCAAATTGGAGGTGACCTATATATTTTCACCATAATCAAATAAATAAATAAAAACTAATGTGATTTATACATGGCCAGAATTGCATACTTCAATTTTTTTTTTTTTTTTTTTTACTATAGTCAAGTACTAGTTGTTTGATTGATTAGAGAATTGTACGTAGGATTTAAGATCTTACATTTATGGGTCTCCTTTTTTTTTTTTTTTTTTTTTAATGAATTACAGTTATGGGTCATATTGATAGAATATTTAAGTTTGGCGAAAAGACAAAACTCTCATATAGAAATACTTTCAAAACATATGCATATTATGTCTATGTGCATGTACATGTACATGTATTTATATAATATTAATGCATCTACCTCTTACCAGATGTTTGTTAAGCACATCTAAGACATTCTCACGAAACCACAATCTACTGCGTTTTCCAGGATTCTTGGGTGACATTTCTCGAACAACCTCCCTTCCCATATCGCGAATCAAATCATGCATCCTCAACTCATTTTTGTCATTGATTGTCACGAGAGACCTCTCAATGAGAATATTAATACCAATATCCGGAAAGAAACCACAACCGTCAAATATTTTGATGGCATAATCTTTGTCCATGCCAACAAAGAAACACGCAATATCAAGGAATGTGTCCTTCACAGTATCATCATCTAGTGAATCAAAGCTCATTCTAAGTATTTTCTGAATCTCATGGTGAGGATGTTTTTGTAATTTTTCCAATGTAGTTTTCCACTCAATAGTGCTTCTTCCTGATAGAGAGGAACCCAAAATTTCAAGAGCTAATGGAAGCCCTCCCACATAATTAACTATACTAATTGAAAGCTCTCGGTAATCTTCTATTGGATGAGCTATCCTAAAGGCATGCCAACTAAAAAGTTGAAGAGATTCCTCATGATTCAATTCCTCAACCTTATATTTTTCATGCACTTCAAGTTCGGTTAGCAAATGTTCATCTCGAGTTGTTAAAATGATTCTACTTCTTGGACCAAACCATTCAGAGCTTCCAGCTAATGAATTGAGTTGTTTCAAGTGATCCACATCATCAAGGATAACAAGAACTCTTTTACAACAAAATCTTTCCCTAATCAAATTGATTCCTCTATCAACATTGGCAATCTTCAAGTTCTTGGTTTTTAAGACATCAGAAAGAAGTTGTTCTTGCAAAAGAACTAAACCATTGAGTTGTTCGGAAATTTCTTTAATATTTAAAAGACAACTACTTCCTTCAAACCCATTATATATTTGGTTATAAACAGCTTTGGCTAAGGTTGTTTTACCGATTCCACCCATGCCATAGATGCCTACAATGCGAACATCACTTGTTCCAAGATTTAATAAAGCTTTAATCTTTTCAGCACGATAATCTATACTTATTGGATATTTGGCAATATCCAAGCAAGCATTGTTCACTTTACGCAAAACTTCTTCAACAATTTTCTCGATGAACCTTGATTCGTACCTGGTAATTATAGTTTAAAAGAACAAAAAAAAAAAAAAAAAAAAAAACACAACATAAGCACAAGAAAAGAAAATGAAGAAAATTATATGATTCAAAAGGATATTATCATTTTGGTCATTTGAGACTAATTTTCGTGGTAAACACAAGCCTATTTCGGTGTCTTGTTCGAACAAAACACAATTCTTGCCAGAGAATGGAAACAACATGATGAATTAAATGGGGAATATATTGGATAGTGTTAGGAGCATGCTTTATGTAGTTATCATGAAACAGTTATCTAGTTTTAGAAATTTGAAAAACAGAGATATAAATGGAAAATGTCTTTAGTTTGGTATTTGTTTTCACTTTTTTGAGAGCCACAACTCAAAAAAAAAAAAAAAATTATTAAAACAACATTTTTTATATTAACAATGTCTTTACCTTTGTTTACTTTTTTGATAATTAATAATAAATTGAATTGAACTACAGTGGAAATTTATACAGGCAAAGATTTCTTCCGAACTAGGTTGAAAAAACTACTTCCAACCTAGTCCATAAAAACGTCATGTGTTATTTTGCACGTGCTTTTTAAATAGTAAGGATAAAGTTAGAAAAGACACATGTTTTTTTAATAAAATTTATTCAAACTCTATATTTGCTATTTAAAAAGCATATGCTTCTCACGCGGAAAAAGACAATGATATTTTTAGAGACTGAATTGAAGGAAGTTGGAGAAAAACTCTATCCATTGTTTTTAGGATTAACCCCAATCCCAACCAAACATCATGTAAACATTGAGTTGTTAATGCCGGTATGACAAAATTAAGTTCAATTTCAAAACAAAAGATTTGATAGAGTCTAATACCCCAGAATTCTATGCATCTTGATCTGAGATCTGATGCTGCCTATCACTATAAAACTCGTATTACTTTTTCTATAACAAAGATAAATGTGGATCATGAGTCATAAAGTTAAACAGAAATGATGAAACAGGACTCATCACAGTTTCGGTTACTCATCATTAATTTGGTTTTGTCCAAATAAAAGATGTGTTTCGAGATGATTGAAGCATCCCAAATTAGTTTGAAAATATTTAGATCGATGAAAGTCTAGATTTCCATTGGATTCTAGCTAAAATAACTTCGAAATTTTGTCAATCTATTTTTACCTCAACCTCAATATTATTTTATTTTATCAATTTTAGACTAACATTTAAAAGAAAAACAAAAGACAAAATAATAATAATTTATTAATGCATCAAAAAGCATAAGAGATCGTAAGATATAATACCCGTTTGCAATGTTTTGGATATCCCAACCGGAATAGTTTGCAGCTTCAGTAAGAGTTGCTTTCCATTTCTGCACCCTCTCCATCTCCGCTTGAAACCGCTCTTCGTGCTTAGAAAATGCTTCGGCAAAAGATCCGGTCTGTCTTCGCACGTCCGAGGGGTTCACGTCATAAAATATGGGAAGAAAAGTTTGGCTTATGGTATTCTTACAGTGCAAGATCTCCACAAGCTCATCAAGGCACCAACTGGAAGAAGCATAGCCTTTAGAGAAAACCACAATAGAAACCCTTGAACCTTGAATAGCTTTGAGCAGTTCGTTAGAGATGTGGTTCCCTCTAGGAAGCTCGTCGTCATCTCGGAATGTGTGAATTCCGGCATGCACCAAGGCAGTGTAGAGGTGATCGGTGAAGGTTTTGCGGGTGTCTTCACCTCTGAAACTCAAGAAGACATCGTGATTCCAACGAGGTTCGAAAGGTGATAGAAGCTGGGTTTGAGCAGCCATGGATACGGAGGTAATTGAGGTTGACTTGACTGAAAAAGGAGGCTCTTGTGACTCAGTTTTAATTTGGTGTAAAAGCAAAAGGAAGCCGGCAGTCTGCAAGATGTTTTCCAGTTGTCCAGCTGCTTGCAGTTACCATGCATCCACCGTCCTTCAATAGTTGTTGAGAAACTTAAATATTGCTGATAACGACTTGACAACTACCACAATGTTGACGTAAGCCAAATTAATGGAATAGTGAATCAAACTTGGAGGTGGATAAATCTTAAATATGAAAGTTTTGTAGAAATTGAAATGATAAAAGTGAAGAGAAATAACCAGTTCCAAATTGATAAGTTTTTAACATATATATTCATTTATTTGGTCTGCGGAAACATATTCATTTATTTCGTTCCCATTACTTCGTTGATATAGATGATGTTCTATCTAAGGGAAATAATTCATTTTTTCATTCTTCAACTTTTTATAATTAACATTGAATTTGTGTGCTCATGTTATTTCATACATAAGTTCCACAGATTTAATAATAATTTTAAAAAATAGAAACATGGGAGAAGAATCAAAGAAGATGTATAGCAGCACGTCTCTCTATCTGAGGGAGACAAAAAGTCTTATGGGTATGTAGCACCAAAGCGGTGCATTTCTTATATAGTTACTATAGCTATAAGTAGCCTATAACTTATAACTATAAGCCAAGCGGTGCAAACCTAAAAGGGCTCTTACCCTAAAACCTCTTTTCTTCTCTAAATATAAGAAACCGTTTCAAAAAGCAGATCCTTTATATATTTCTTAAAGGGAAATGCTAACATTTATTCTATTTTGTGTCCTTCATGAGTATGACATAACACCTTATTTTTAATAATAAAAAAAAACTACAACTTAATTTTCTCTTTCTTATTTTTATTAAAAGAATATGGTGTTATCTCAGCATAGAAGAACCTCACAATTAAAACACTAGAAGAAACTCTAGCAATTTTTTTTTTAAAATATTGGATAAGCTACAAACTCCTTACCTTCTATATTCGTTATTTTAATATATAAAAAAAAAATCAAAAGGAAGCTGCTGAGGGTATTCTTAGCTGTGCACTTTTTTTGGAAAAAAAAAAAAGAAAAAAAAAAAAGGAGAAGAAGAAGTGGGTCGATTGAATAAATAAGCGACTTCCTTGTTGGCACCCATCAGAGTTGAATAATCAAAGGAAGATAATACGAGGCATAGAATAAAGAGGACGAAGATGACTAACCAGAGTTGATGAGAGCATTTTCCGGTGATTGGTTTCTCCATATGCTCTTCAAATGGGATTCCCAGAACAATCGACTCCTATCTATTCAATCCCATTGCCAAAAAGGTTCTGACAACTGAGAAGTGCATAGACTCATAGAGCAACAGAAAGAAGAAAGCTACTGAGCTGGATATGCATTTATGATTTTGTTCATTAAGACTTGAGCCTAATTGTGTAGAGTACACAACTACAAAATTAACTTTTGGGGTGTTAACGATTCAGAGAGCTCGAATCAAAGTGGTGTCCGTTGGATGATGGGGACTTTGTTTGGATTCGTGTAAGGTAGGGAGCAAACTAGGGTGTACCAAAATGAAAACTTTTTCACTTCTCCCGATGCTATTTTAATTAAAAACTTGTATTTATTATTTACTGTGGCGCATTCGAGTCGGAATGTGCGGCGAAGGTTTCCAAAACCCCCGTAGTTGTGGCACAAATACGGCTGCTGTTAGAAAACAGTGTAAATTTGTCGGTGGGTTTTCAGCTTTCAGAAAACAGTGTAAATTTGTCGGTGGACACGTCACACGTAAGACTAAGCTCTTCCGCAACGAACGGTTAAGCTAAAATCACGGGGAATGCTACTTCAAATAAAATAATAATAAAAAATCACGGGGAATGCGCCACAGTAAAATAGTAAATACATGTTAATTAAAATAGCATCGGGAGAAGTGAAAAAGTTTTCATTTTGGTACAATCCTACGGAGCCCACTAACCCAGATAGGTCTAAGGAAAGCCCATCGGCCCCAACACATGGTGAGCCCAGAAGGAGTGTCACAGCAAATCACTGTCTGCCACGTCACTTCAATTATTTTTCATATTCTTGACAGCTCGTGGTCCAAACTATTCTGCAATAATAGCAAGCAACATTTAATTTGCTACTACTATACTTCTCAAAAAAAAAAAAAAAAATTGCTACCACTATCTTAGCTCGATCAATCAAGGAACTATCGAGATATGAGTAATGCTACACATCATCCTCTTGTCCACCTTTTATCCTCCCAAAATTGATGTGACTCTTAAAATCACCATTAAATTTATGATAAATCATTATTGAATTTTGATCCAATAGTGATTTTAAGAGCCACATCAATTTTGGGAGGATAAAAGGTAGACAAGAGGATGATGTGTAGCATTACTCATCGAGATATTGTGTAATCAATAATGATCGAGCATAGATCGAATGATTTACGGAGCTTCTTTATGAGCCCTTCAGTCAATCGAGCATCGGTTGGAGTTCAATTAAAGGCTTTTCGAGTTGCTTTTTTGTGATGCACTTGGTCAATTGAGAACCTCAATCAGTCGACAGTGATTGTTCGGTAGTCGGTAGTGTTTCATTCAACCCAAAATACCTCTTTTTTTCTTGTTTTTTTTTTGGGGGGTTAAATACATTTGACTCCATGTAGTTTAAAAATTTTATTTTTTGTTCCATGTGATTCATTTTGTATTGTACATAGTACCTTGTTTATGGCTAAAAACAAAGATGGTATCTCCATTTAACTTTCGTCTAAAAATTGACAAAAGTCCACGTCAACACCTCTAAGAAGTTGACACATGTCTTGAAACTTTAAAAATTAAAAACTAAAAATAAAAAAAAAACTTTAAAAAAAATTAAAAGCTTTTAAATTTTTTTTTTGGGTGGCTCATGGCCGATTTGAGGGTGGCCCCCAACCACCCCCACAAGGTTAAAAAGAAAAAGAAAAAGAAAAGAAAAAGAAAAGAAAACGTTTAAGGTTGGGCCTTTGGGGTGGCCGAACCCCTTGAAGGTGTGTTCGGCCACCTCCAGACCGGGTATGAGGGGGTAACTTAGCCGCCCC
The DNA here is from genome assembly GCF_958979055.1 of Alnus glutinosa. Taxonomy (NCBI): domain Eukaryota; kingdom Viridiplantae; phylum Streptophyta; class Magnoliopsida; order Fagales; family Betulaceae; genus Alnus; species Alnus glutinosa. The sequence goes on from NC_084886.1 coordinate 10,121,135, forward strand.
TACATTTTTAAAAAAAAAAGTTTTTTAAAGATTTTTTTTTTTTAAAAAAAAATTATTATTTTTTTATTAGGTATATGACATATGTCAGCTTCTTAAAATTGTTAACGTGGACTTTCGTTAAGTTTTGGATGGAAGTTGGACGGATGTACTATCTCCGTCTTAAGCCATAAACAAAATATCATATACAATACAAAATGAATCATATAGAGTAAAAAATAAAATTTTTAAACCCCGTAGACAAATACGTATTTAATCTTTTTTTTTCATTATTTTTTTTATTGCCCTTTCGATGATATGTAACTGTTATTTACGTGTTTAAAGTGAAAGTTACTCGAAGCAAGGACATGAACACGTGACAGTGTATGTCGTATGAGATAGCAAGGACAGAGACACTACAAAATCCAAAATAGAAGACGGCTTGGTAGGGACCATGAAAATAAATATTGTATTAATATTTGAAAATAGATTCGGATCAACAAGTATTGTGAATTATGATTCACAATTAATATTATTTATTTAATTATTTGCAAAAGTCTTCATGCCTTTAAATGAAAACTAATCTTAAAAACTGAGAAAAGCTCAAATTGCACAATCCATGTTTGTCCTGGAGGACATGTATATTTACTTCAAAAATGCAAATCGAAAATTCATTGGTTTCTTTGGAAGGGGTGTTTTTATTATTGACATTACATACATTTATTATTATTTATTATTTATTTATTTTTATATATATATAATTATACGAAGAAAAGAAGGGGAAGATGTGATCCTCAAGCAGACTTCTGAGTCCAAAAGTGAAAAAGAAAGTAGTATAATTCTTAAGATAATAATTTAGATATTTATGAATTATTGTCTATTCTTACTCTTTAAGAAAGAGGGAATTATTTGTATGGATTTCAGTTCTCTATTTTTCTTAAAATTGCTTTGTCAAAGGTGCGTATAGAACAGGCCACTAACTCTAGGGTTAATTAATAATAACGGAAGTCACGTAAGAACACTTGTCAACACACATGAAGACCCTTTCTTTCTTTCTTCGGAAAATAAAAGTTCAAAGGAAACAATAATGCTATATTTACTTTCAAGTGTAATTTCTGATTTGATTATAAAAATCATCACTAAATTTTGGAGGGGCTAATTTGTATATATAAGATATATTAATAGTGATGTTCATTGTCACATCATGAAGTAACCTCCATCACCCACACACGCCTTTTTCTCCATTGTCGGGCCTCACTCAACTATCAATCAGCATCGCCCTTGTTGGTGTACCCCACGCACCATTCTAGCATGAGTGTTTTGGTCTCTTACTACAAATTTCTTCCACCACAGTTTTTTTGGCTCTCCTTTGTAAAGCTCTTTTAGTTCAACAAAAATTTCATATCTAAATATGGACCTAAAAAATATCAGATCCTGGTGGTTTCTGCCTTACCGCCCCAGATGGTGTCTCTTCCATCATTGTACATCTACTTCTTAGCCTCCCCAGTTACATCATAAGCTAGACATGAGGTAAGTTAAAAAGGAGTTTATTTTATTAATTAATATTTACACTGTCCATCATGAACCACAACAATTAGTTTCGTTAGCAGCTTTTTTTGATTTCCTTCTCCACCTTTGAGAATCCCCTTTGAAACTATGGTTGAATCGCTATTAAAACTGATTTTTTTTTTTTTTTTTGGTTGGTTCTCTATTAATTATTTGTGTTTCATATCTGTAATTTTTTTTTTTTTTTAATGTATTTGTTCTTAGTCATCTATATATATATATTAAAAAAAATATATTGCGATCATTGACTTTTTTTTTATTTTATATGCAGCTTTGCCAAATCATTAATATAAGTTCGATATCACCGGCCGTTCACAAGCTTTTCTTGAAGAAGAAGAAAAGCATCTATTTCTCGTCAATGCATTCACATGGACATTGTCCTCCTACAATCACAGATGGATAATCTGAATACAAAACAATTCTACACAATTGATACTTGATCACCAAGTTAAAGCCGTGTTCTTGCAAAAACGCGCTCAAGTCTTCAATGATTGCAAGGTTGAGCTCCATCTACCCATCGCTGCCTATATATGTACCAACGGCCCTCAACCTTCTTATCTCCCAACAATTAACTCATCTTCCAGTATTCCTCTAACCTCTCATCAGCTACACTTGGGAAAATGTCTCACCACGGAAATCATCACCTTCTTCTACCGCATGGTGAGGGACACCACGGCCAGCACGGTCATGGCGAAGGACATCACGGAGAGCATGGTCATGTCGGAGGAGGGCATTGTCATGGCGGTGTACATCACGGCGGGAATGGTCATGGCCATCACGGGAGGGGACATCATGGAGGGCCTGGCCTTGGTGGAGGACATCACGGTGGGCATTGTCACGGCAGAGGACATCATCCACACGGTCGTGGGGGAGGACATCATCCACATGGGCACGGTGGGGGACACCATCCACATGGTCATGGTGGGGTACACCATCATCATCCACATTAGAGAGATGAAAGATCATAGACCATCTTCCGGTGCCTAGCTTGTTAAGTCTATGAAGAATAAGCCCCATATATATTTGTGAAATTATGGGGAACATATGCAGCTCAGGCACTTTGTATTGAATATGTATTTTGAATGCTGGTTTGATGTTTAAGAGGACGACTTCTGATTCTCTAATTTTGGTTGCACATTTCATAAGTGCTGTTCTTTCCTTGTACTGTACTACAAATTAATAAAATAGTTAGTTGAAAACTCTTGCTCCATTTTCTTTATGGTTTTCATGGCTTGCTAATCGCATGGCTTACCTTCCGGGGAAGCATGAAATTCTTTTTGAGGGAGGGGTGCCACGGCGCCATAATAATAATAATGTAATCAATTATTTGTAATTTTTCTTTTTTTTTTTTCAAAGAGAAATATTATACAATTGTTTAAAGAAGGGAAAACACCCGCTCCAGCATGCCAAACTATGGCTGGATCGAACAGTTTTTAGATGATCAAATCAGGCCCATACATTACCCAATGAGAGAAAGTAGGATCACGGGCGTGGTTTGATAAGTGAGGATGTGATCGACGACTGCCAGATTGTCGATGTTGAGTGGCGTCGTGTGGTTGGTTGGACAAGGTGACGACTCACGGAAAAGGACTAACAATAGGAGTGGGTGTAAAAGAGCATCTAACTAATTCCCATGTTAATGCACAATTAATCTCCCCCACTCTCCAAGAATCATTTAATCCCCTTTTAGCCACAATTGAGCACGGGGTTAGACTTTGTAAGCAAGATAAGGCCACCCCAACAGGAAGGGGACCTTTTGGCCAAGAGAAAATAGCATCGTTTCTGAATCCATTATAAAAAATAGACACCAAAAATCCTGCTAAGGAAAGAGCACAGAAAACAAATATTCACAAAGCTTAAAAAACCCAAATACTACCAAAAGGGAGAGATAGTCATTAGCCACTACACCAGGGAATAACTGTTCATGTTCCGCAACCACTGAGTCATATTCTCCCTCTTAATCACTCATTCTTTTACTCGCTTGTTGAACAATTAAGATGCACTATTTTTCCAGATATCGATTGAAAGAATGCGCAGTATAACGCCCCAGCTTTTATATAATCTACATTGCAAAATTATCGCAATATATATAAATTGACTCATCAAAAGTTTCTCTCTATTGCTTGTAAAGTAGCTATCACAATGCATACTTCTTATAAAAATCGGTTTATCAAATGCCATGGCCGTTTTGCGAGTCATGTCTTATAGATGGGTTTGACATAATATTAAAATCAAAACTTCTATTTTTCTTTACATTTTCTTTTCTATATATAGTATACATATAACTTCATACACATTAGTATGAAGCAAATAAAATAGTTGATATCATGTAGCAATGTATATCGGCAGTTCAAATCACAATAGCTACATATCATAATAACTTACAAACATGAACATTTAATTGTCACTTTCTTTATGTTGTTCAGCATATCACCCCTGTTTAATCACTGGGTTTGCTAGTCTTTTTCTCCCATTTTCTAGTATCGGGATGCTAAGTGTACAAATATTTCACTTAACCGTGTATCCCCCTCACTTAACCGCATATTTGCTAGTCTTTTCTCCCATTTCCTAACATCGTGGTGCTAAATGTATAACCTCACTTAACCGCTGAGTTGATAAGTCTTTTCTTTCCCCCTTCCTAGTATATATTTCCAGGTACTTCCTAGTATATGCATGTACTGCATGCTGCCAAGAATGAAGACTTAACTTGGTTTTGAACCTCCCATTTCATTGAATAAATTTATCAGATAAATCTTAACCCCACAAAAGAACCTTTCATTGCAGCAATTAACACAATCAGCCCTCAAGCATTATTTGATTTCCCAACAGTCCAATTTAGCATTCTCTCTCACAAAATAAACTCACGTTCAACACCAACAAATCAATCACTACCTAATAAAAAGAATAACAAATCCTTAATTAGTAGCAAACTAAATCTGAACAAAATCTTCAACTCAAACATTTTCCATTTTAACAAAGTCTTCAACCCATAGACTAATCCATTCAAAAACCTATTACCCATATCAAGAATCGAAGAAACAGCTCCAAAATAATTTTATTAAAATCAAGAAAAGGCTCCATTTCATCAAAAAAATCTAAAACAATAAAAGGTTGTAGCCTTTACCTTGATTCTAGGCTAACTGAACCGAAATTTACGAATTTGGTTATACAACGCTTCTTGGGTCAATGATTGTGAGGTCCAGTCAAGGGGTAACCGATTGAAAGGAAGCCGTTTAGAGAATAGAGTAGATGAAAATGTGGGTGCTTGCCTTCGTGAGACTAAAAGATATACAAACTGCTGAAGGGAGAGGAAGAGATTCATGAATAATGGCTTCCTTTACCAAGGGAATGGGAGGGGTTTTCTTTTTCTTTTTCTTTGAAGTGGGGAGGGGTTTTCTTAAAACAGGGGAGAGTTACCGGGAAAGAGGAAACAAAAAATGCAGGCTCCAGAATCTGGCCGTCGGAATACTGTCGGCGTCGGAACTCGGTGACATACGGCCACCGTCGTCAGATGCCGGCGGACCAGATTTTAGCAGAATCTGGCCGAAATCCGGCCATGGTCAGAAACCGGCCGGATTCAGCCACTGATCCGGCGGGATCTAGCCAAAATGGTTGGGATTCGGCCGGATCTAGCCAAAATGGCCGGATATGATCGGATTCGGCCATTGATTTGGCTGGATCTGGCCAAAATGGTCAGGATCTGGCTGGATTCGGAAGAGTCCTGCTGGAACTCGACCATTTTGGCCGGATCCGGCCAGCCATGCTCGCCGAAAATCGACAACGGCGACCGGACGTTGCTGGATTCTGGCGATAGCTGCATTTTCACTTTTCGTAATTTTTTTCGTGCGAACCAAATACCGAAAATTATTTTCGAGAAAATTATTTTTTCTAAAATTAATTTCGTCGAAAATATTTTACGACGGAAACCATTTTACGTCAAAACAAATGAAGCATTAAAATCATTTTTAAGAACAAGTATTTGTTTTTCACATGCCTAAACAAGACGTATCACTCTTAAAAATTGGTTTATCAACTCGGATTATTCAATAAGACGGTATAAACACAAATTTTTTTTTATAAATTAGTTTGTCAAAAATTTATTTTCAAACAAAAAGGGATGCAAGCTTTTTTTTTTTTTTTTTTTTTTTTTTTTTTAAAAAAAAAAAAGAAAAAAAAAAGAGCCCTTTGGCGTTACACTTGGTTCGAACATAGCCAGTTTGTTCTATCAAAGTCGAGAAAACCCTAATTTGTACCCTTTGCCTTAATTTTGTCTTATCGAGTCAAAACAGGCTCATATAAAATCTCATCCAAACTTCATTTTTCTTTTAACCAATTTCCTTTTCCACTTCATGCATCTTAATAAACCAATTACATGTATACAAGTCTATCATATTAAAAACCTACTCTTATTACAAGTACTAAAAAATTAAATTAAACTCTATACCAAGACTTTTTTTCTTTCGCTCTGGCAATTCGGTTCCTCTGAGAAATGCGACAAAGGTTGAGCTTATTAAGGAGGAGGGAAGCACAGGGCTTCCTCCCTAGTTGTTTGGTTTAGGAGTTGTCTATAAATAAGCGTTTTGATTCATTGAAACCGATGCTGCTGTTGGTTTTGGGTCCGAGTTTGTTTGAAAATGTAACACTCATCGCACAGGTCCTCTCCTTGGATGCTTCCAGCGGAGCCGGCTAATGGATTTTTGATGGAACGGCGGTTCAGGTGACGGTTAATTTCTATGGTTAACCGTTTCTCTTGCAAAAGAGGCAAAGTGCTTTAAAGGGTCGAGATTTTCAGAACTGCAAGTATGCTACAGGTTGACGTTCTCAGGTGCAGCAATGGTGGCAATTTTGAAGGAATGGTTCCAGATTTTCTGGAGCATGTACAAACACATGTCTCCACTAGCAGTGTCTACTACAACGTGTTCATTACAAGCAGCTTTGCAGTGTCGGACGGTTTTGATATGTAGTCCCTTCCTTGTGAGGAGGAAGTGGGGGTTATGGTTTTTGGCCTTTTCGTGTGTTCCGCCGGTTAGTGATAGTTGTAGTTTTTATTGTTTTTCTTTGTTTGTGTTTGTAGTAGTCTTATTACGCAAAGATTGTTCTGGTGATAAATAGGGGTCTTCAACTGATTGGATTAGCCGGTGCTTTTGAACCTTTGTATTGTTGTTTGTTGTAGTTGTCTTTATTCTTTGTGTGTGTCTTATTGTTTGTTTTCCTTTAGCCTTTTGAGTTAATGGTGGTTTTGGGTCCTTTTTGGGTTTTCCAGTGAGGGTTAGAGTCTCCCAACCCACAGGGTTGTGTGGAGTTGTTGTCCCCTCGTTGTTGATTTGGTGGGGTTGGTTGTTGGTGTGCTTTTTGACAGTTTGTTTTGTGCGGATCAACCTAGTCATTGCTTTTAGTCCAGAATGTGTGACCGACTCCCTCTTCAAGTAAAGGTTTATGTCACCGTAGAGACATCATTTTGTTTGGCTAGGTCTTATTTGTAGCATTTCTGTTTGTAATAGTTTGAGTCTTTTGGCTTAGATGGGATATACACTTGTTTGGGAGTGTTTTGTGTACACCTATATGGTAGTTTGTTATGTACCTTTCTTTTGATTAATGAAAGATTTATCTTTTCCTTACCAAAAAAAAAAAGTCTACCGTAGTAAAACCTCATTTATATTAATAACCCTAATTTCACTTTTTCCACATTTTCTTTAGACTCTCAACATAATTTCATTTCGTCAACATAATGACTATCTTTATTGGAACTTCAATATGTCTATCAAACCTCCACCAATCATTTTTTGAGATCACAATTTTATTGTAACATGTTAAAAGTTTTTATATACTCCATTTAGTCCTAATATAATAATAGCATTATTTAAATATTTATTGAGCCAATTCAACAACTATAATGTAGAACTTTAGTCATAAAAAGCTCACACTCGGAGCTATTCTTTAAGATTCCTTCTCTATACAACCTCCACAAATCAAATACTCACTTTATCACTCAAGACTTAACTCAAACTCACAGTAATCATGTTCCCACACTCACTGCCCGTTCACTGGATGAAGCAAAATGAAACCCAAAATTTTGTTCGAGTTGTGGTGTTTAAATAGAAAAATTTGCTTGATTACTGTTTACATCGTTGAACGAGTTTAAGTTCGTTTGAAGGAACTTGCATTAAATGCACATCAAGTACCCAGTTAAACCCATATGTTGAGTGACACACGGAGATCCGATTTTAATTCGATGGAGTTTATTCTCGATTGAAAGAATTTGTGTTTGTTCGATTTGACACATGTTTTCTCTTTTTTGACAAATTCGAACGAAATTGTGTTTTTTCTTGACATGTAAAACATTCTGTTTCCTTCTATCAAAACCTTTATATTAATTGCAGCATATTCTCTTCAATTTTTTTTCTTTTTTCTTTTTTTTTAAAAATCTGTGTATTTCCTTGCATCTAATCGTGATAAATAGGATGATTTGGTTTTAAGCCTTTGATTGCCACGATAGTCGTTGAATCGTTGATCTATCGAATTAACGTGAGTGTTGGGCTTAGACTTCCTACCCATCAATAAGTCAGGCCCAAGTTCAGAAAGACAAAAGGTACAACATGTCAAAACCTAGAAAATAAGAGACAAAAAAGGAAAATGCAAAGTTCAATGAAGTAAAGGATAATGCGATCATTTCAATTTTTTTTTTTTTAAAAAAATTTGGTTTAATTTAGCTATAGCAAATCATTAATTGACCATTGGATATCCATATCACCGACCACAGGCTTTTCTTGAAGAAGAAGAAAAGCATCTATTTCTCGTCAATGCATTCACATGTACATTATCCTCCATCCCTATAGGCAGTACAATATATTCACATGGAGAAAACACTTGGACGCAATTGATACTTGATCACCAAGTTAAAACCGTGTTCTTGGATAAACGCGCTTAAGTCTTCAATGATCGAAGGTTGAGCTCTATCTACCCATCCCTATATATATATACCAACGGCCCTCAACCTTATCTCCCAACAATTTACTCATCTTCCAATATTCCTCTACCCTCTGAGCAACACTTGTGAAAAATGTCTCACCACGGAAATCATCAGCTTCTACCGCATGGTGAGGGACACCATGGCGGGCACGGTCACGGCGAAGGACATCACGGAGAGCATGGTCATGGCGGAGGAGGGCATTGTCATGACGGTGGACATCATGGCGGGCACGGTCATGGTCATGGCCATGGCCCTCATGGAAGGGGACATCATGGAGGGCCTGGCCATGGTGGAGGACATCGCGGTGGTCATTGTCATGGGGGAGGACATCATCCACAAGGTCATGGCCGAGGAGGACATCATCCACACGGTCATGGTGGGGGACACCATCATCATCCACATTAGAGAGATGATTGATCATCAATTGTCTTCTGGTGCCTAGCTTGTTAAGTCAGTGAAGAATAAACCCCCATATATATTTGTGAAATTATGGGGAAGATATGCAGTTCGATCAGCTTTGTATTGAATACATATTTTGAACGCTGGTTTGATGTTTACAAGGATGACTTCGGATTCTGATTTGCTTTCAAGTTTCAAGCTTGTAATTTTGGTTGCACATTTCATTAGTGCTGTTCTTTCCTCTTATTGTGCTACAAATTAATAAAATAGGTTGCTGAAAACTCTTACTCCATTTTCTTATGGTTTTCATGGCTTATTGCAAATCACACGACTTGCCTTTGGGGGAGCATGAATTCTTTTTCAAGGGAAGGGTGCCACAATCACAACTCAATCAATTATATATGCAATTACGGCAAAAAAGAACTGATAACATAAGCTTTGAGTTTGGATCGAGACCACCTCAATTCTAAAAGCAATTAACTTGAGCCCAAATAGTGTAATTGTCGCCTCCCAAATCAGAAAAAGTGCATGCTAAAATATTTAGTTAAAACCTTGTTTGAAAACTTTGCAATAAGATTATATATATTTCATTAAAGAATAAACTATTCATCATGCTAAGATTATTCCAAAATATCAGTTCAAGATTTATAAACTTGTCACAACCCCCGAGAAAGCGATAGTCACATCCGGGAGATACTAAAATCTTAGAACTCCCTATAATCGTTTATAAAATTTGGTTCCAATCAAACACCTTCATATCATGGGTTGGTGAAGTATAGGTGTTTCGGGATCTTATTAGAAGTTAAAGTGCTTGAAGAGGGAGTTTGGGCAAAGTGAATAGAAGAAGTGATAAATGGAAGAATGAGGGAGGAAGAAGGGTTGGTCAATTGGCTTAAGGGTGGTGGTGTGAAATAGGGGTGTATGCGAGTGGATACTAATCGCCCGCATTCACTATCAGCAACTAGCCGCCATCCAGACATGCAGATGCGGTTGGAAAAAATCATATCTGTATATGCATGTGAATGCAGATAGCGGCATTAGAGTATACCGATGCAGTTGAAAAATATGAAGCGAATGTCAGAATGTGAGTATATAAAAGTGATATCTGCATTTTGCAGTTACGGCTGTAGATATTGCAAATAACCGAATTCGTATGTACACTTGCAAGTGCTTACCCCATGATCCAAGGGTCCTCCCATTATACCAAGGGTAGGTCTCCTAAACTAAGGGCCATTGGCTTGTTTCTGTCTTAAGATCCAAGGGTTAAAATCATGTGAGGGTTAACTTCAAAAACTAAAGATTAATGACATGTGTTTGTCTCATAACCCAGGATTAAAATCATGTAATGGTTAATATACACAACTAAAGGCTAATTTTGAAATCTAAAGGTTAATTAAATAAACTATGGTTAATGGCATATAAATTACCTTATTAATCAAAGAATTATTCTAATTTTGAAATCACAAGCTAGATATTAATCCCATTTCCCTATACGTCATGTGCCATGAATTAAACTATTAGATTATGTATATCGATCATTAGAGATGAAATTGAATTTTTATGGGAAAAGTACACATAACCCCCTCAAACTACCACTCAATTGTCAATGTACCCCATAAACTACCAATTGTGTCAATTTCCCCCCTTAAACTACCAGAAAATGTCAATGTCCCTTCTAAGACCAACATAAAGACAAAAATGACCCTAATTTTTTTTGAATAAGACAAAAATGTCCTCATAAATTCAAAAAAAGTAAAACTAAAACTAAAAAACTTAAATTTTTTTTTTTTTAAATAAAATTAAATAAAAAACGAAAAAAAAAGAACAAATTTTTTAATTTTTTTTTTTAAAAAAAGTAAACAAAAAATAACTGATTTTTTTTTTTTTTTTTTTTTTAAAAAAAACAAGTGAAAAAAAGAAAAACCAGTTTTTATTAAATTAAAAAACGAAAAATAACAAATTTTTTTAAAGAAAAAAAAACGACAAAACAAAAAATAACTGAAATTTAATTATTTTTTAAAAAAATAAAACAAATGAAAAAAAAAACAGTTTTTATTAAATTAAAAAACGAAAAGAACATTTTTTTTCTAGAAAAAAAAAAAGAAAAAAGAAAAAATAACTGAAATTTATTTATTTATTTTTAAAAAAATGAAAAAAAAACCAGTTTTTATTTAATTAAAAAAACGAAAAAGAACAATTTTTTTTAAAAAAAAAAAAAAAAAAACTGAAAATTATTATTTAAAAAAAATAATAAAAAACAGTTTTAATTTTTAATTTTTTTTTGGAATAATTTTTTGTTATTTTATATTTTTTTAATAATTTTTTTTAGTTTTTATTTTATTTTAATAATTTTATGAAGGGCATTTTTGTCATTAGGGGGACATTGACATTTTCTGGTAGTTTAAGGGGGGAGATTGACACAATTGGTAGTTTTGGGGTACATTGACAATGATGTGGTAGTTTGAGAGGGTTATGTGTACTTTTCTCAATTTTTATAACTCTTATGGTCTCCTTCAGAGAGCTTTGATCAATTCTTGCTAAGCCACTTGGGCCCAATGTTAATGGCATGCAAGTCTAAGCCCAACACTTTGGGCCAACTCACGAACTAAACTTGGCTAAGGTATTGCATTAACAATCCAATCCAATCTAATTTGAGATATCATCTTACGTTTGGTTAAGAAAAAACCTTCTCATTGTCCGGGCCAAATTTCACAACCTAGAGAAAAAAGTTACTCCAAAAAGACTAATTAAAATTCTTTAGAGTTACTTATATAACTCAATCTCAGTTAGTATAAATTAAAGTGAGACTTTTTTTTTTTTACATAAATGCCTTCATAATCCATCCATCCAATGTAAGAATTAATTTTCACAATCTAGGGTATGATAATTTTACCCACTAAAATCCATGACATCCTTTACGGGCCCTTCTTGGGGTGCAGTGCCTTAGAGGCATATCGTGTTATTAAGTTGGCTCTGGTTCTATTTTTCCCAATTTATGAAAACGTTAACCACATTTTCACTATACCCTGAAAAAAAAAAAAAAAAAAAAAAATCCTTTTAAGTGGACATGATTATTTCCTGTAGACAGCATTATTTACTTTTGGAGGCGGACCCAAGAAGATCAGAAAAAGGTTGTTCATTCAACGTCTTTTCATTTAATCGGTGCCAAAGTAAAATAATGCTGTCTAAAGGAAATCATCATGTCCACTTTCTTAATTTTTTTTTTATTTTATTTTTTAAATTTTTTTTGTGCGGTAGATTATGGTGCCAACAATAATTGAGATCCAAATACTATCTCTATCCTATATATGTAGGACCTCTAAAGATTTTGACCCTTTTGAGATCGATTCGGATTGAAAGCAAGCAGACAAAACGACAACGTACTATCGAGCTTGTAATAGATCGAACTTCAATGTATAATATTATCTAGCCAGTTCATGAGAAGGGAAGGTTGAAGAGATTTTGGAATATTTCTTCGGCATGATTTTACCATTCAATGAAAAAAATAAAATCAAAGATGTAAAATCTATTTGACAAATTCAAATTAGTCCACAAATAACTAAGAAAGAAGAAAGCATACGACAAAGATGGTTCACAGTTCAACGCAAATATGCAATGCAGTGACTTCTAGCTATATTTTGATTAAAAATAATTATTGCAATTAAGTCTAAATTGATAAATCCAATTATTATTTAAATCAAAATCGCATCTCCACGTGTGATCCTTATCTCCTTATCTTCCTTCTCTTTATCAAAATTTGCCACGTAAGTCAACTTTTCGGTTTGGGGACTTTATGTCGGATAAAAAAAAAAAAAAAAAATACAGAATGAACCGGGCCGTAGAACAGGGACGAGGGGAGTTGCCGACAGACACCTAGCCAATATCTTTTTGGTTGAATATTTATTTTTTAATAAATAGCATTTTTTACCCTATTGAATGTAACAATTCCTTATCCAGAAAGGACACCGACGTTCAATAGCTAATTAATAACATACTACCATCCGACCTTATCTTAGTTAGTCAGTTAATCATATCAATCGAAGTATAAGTTTCTGACAAATTAGATCGTGATTAGGTTTAATTTTAGCTGTATTTTCACCTTTTTTTTCTTTTTTTCTTTTTTGTTTTTAATCTTTGATTTCTACTACCATTCCCTCTTGTTTTGGAATGGATTTCTATTTCTCTTTTAGGGTTTCTTAATTTGTTTGTGGTTTTCTGTTGTACTTATAAAATAAAATAAAAAAAATAACATACTACCTTTCTAATACGAGGAATGCTAGCGTTTCTTTTAGTGTTTTTTTAGTATCCATCTAAAAGAACATAAATGTAATAAAAAAAATTATATTTATGTCATTCTAAATGACATGGATGCAATTTTTTAATTTTTTTTATTACATTTATATTATTTTAGATGGACACCAAAAAAACACTAAGAGAAGCTCTAGCATTCATCTTCTAATATATATAATTTTTTAAGCCGTTTATTGTAAAAAGCGGTCTAAATTTATAGACAAATACTATAACTCATTTTAATATTCTTCTGGTATTCATCTAAAAAGATATAAATATAATATACCCTTTCAAATCAACACTAGAATAACAATATAAGGAATTGTATTGTTCTATCAAATTCATATAATTTAAAATTGTAGTGGATCCTTCCACTCCGGATCATAAAGTTTGGTTGTTTACGTGGCAAACTTGTTTTTTTCTTTTCTTTGTAAGTAACGTGGCAAACTGTTAGCGAAGCACAGGAGATGTTTATTCAGTCACATGCGCGACTATATCCACCAGATAAATCCAGATAAAGCCACGTGTGTAATGGCAAAATTGACACCACTGCCCATCCTGGCTATAAATACTCGTATGATTCTATGACAATTCATCTCACCCTTCATATCTGCTATTCAACATTTTGAGAGAAAGAAAAGAAAAAACAGAAATTCCGATTTGTGAGAAATTATTGGGGGTACGTAATGGCTCACCAGGGACCTCATGATCAACACCCACCTCATGGTGGGCATGGGAAGGGTGAAGGATTTCCAGGCGGACGTGGTCCTGGTGAAGGACAACCAGGTGGACGTGGTCCTGGTGAAGGACAACCAGGCGGGCGTGGTCCTGGTGAAGGACATCCAGGCGGACATGGTCATGGCGGTGGACATCAAGATGGGCATGGCCATGATCCCAAAGGACCTGAGCATCATGGTGGCCCCGGTCATCAAGGGGGACGTCATGAGGAGCATGGCCATGGCGGCCATGGTCCGGGCGGAGGACATGAACCACATGGTCATGGTCCGGGCGGAGGACATGAGCCACATGGCCATGGTCCAGGCGGAGGACATGAACCACATGGTCATGGTGGTGGACATCAACCTCATTAGAGAGGTTATCCGGCTTCCTCGATCGGATGCTGCCTGCTCAGGGATTAACATATCTTATTCCATCGCCTACTTAATTGTATTATCTTATGTACGTGTTTCTAGACCTTGTACTCGACCACCTGTATCTTTACGCGCGTGTTACTACCCATATCAATAAACGAGTTCTTTTTATAAAAAAAAATTTATCCAGCTTACGTGCTTTAGTTCTAAACTAAAATTAATAGGAATCTAACGTACTTCTTGAGTTCAAGAAGAGAAATCAAGCTGTTTTACTTTATTAAAAACAGGGTCAAATGAAAAATATATTAAAATAAAAGGCCAAGGCAACGTGCATGCTACCGGGAACAATATTAGGATCTGCCATTCTTGTTGAGGCCAGAGCAATGTACCGTTGGAACTTGGACATATTGTCCATGGGTTGACGTTCTGGGCGCCCATTCGCCCAATATCAATATTTTCACGGAGCTGTAACAGTTCCCTAAACTGTTACGGAATTTAACAAGAAATATGAAAATGGAAGTAGATTTGAGAGGGAAAAGATGAACAATTAAAAGAGAATCAAGTAGTAATGATAATGGCAAATTTGAGATTGCTTGTCTCCAAGCACATTCGAGAGTGCAAATCTCCAATCACATAGTGACTAATCTCATTTTTCATAATCCTACCATTACTCTATTAGGCCTTATATAGACATACCCCTTATCTAAAGACTCCGATCCACTAATTGGAATAGGCCAAGCCCATTCAACCCACTACTAATAACCCAGCCCAGACACTACTAATATACCCATTACAGGAGCCTAGATGGGGGAGAGGCCATGAAGGTGAAGAGATACCAAGGAAAGACCCTATGGTCACTTCAGCGTATGATGTGTTGTTCGTGAAGGGCTTTCGATCTGGGCAGAATTGGAAAACTGGTAGAGAAATTAGGAGTGGGTTTGGAGGGAAACGAGTGTTGAAAGGTGATGATGGCCTGATGGGCCGGTCATGGGAGTGGAGGGATTAATGGTCTTTGCTTTTTTTTCTTTTTTTTTTTTTTTTTTTTTTTTTTTTTTTTTATTATTATTATTATTATTATTTTTTTTTTTTTTATTATTTTTTTTAGATACGTTAAGAAGAAATTACATTAAACTAGGGCTGGGCAATCCATAACGTAAAAAAATATTAAAACCTATGAATAAAAGTACGCGGAGGCAATGCTTCTGAAGATGCGGGCCTATTGAGCCTTGACACGGATGCCAAGAACCTGAGCCACCAGTAAAGGTGATAAAGGGTGGTTGCAGAATCCGGAGGATCCAAACACCACTTGGGTAATC
This sequence comes from Alnus glutinosa, assembly GCF_958979055.1. Classification (NCBI taxonomy): domain Eukaryota; kingdom Viridiplantae; phylum Streptophyta; class Magnoliopsida; order Fagales; family Betulaceae; genus Alnus; species Alnus glutinosa. The sequence goes on from NC_084886.1 coordinate 10,136,743, forward strand.
ATTACAGGGATCAAAACAGAATATACAATAGGAGATGTGGGAGAAGAGAGACATGGGAGAGGAGTGAGCTGTACGTTATCCTCTTCTATTTTAGGCTCGATAAACAAAGCATAAGAGAGCCACGTCTTATGCCTTGAGAAATCAAATTTATTAATAAGACATACCAAAATTTTTAAAAAAGAGAGAGAGAAAGAAAGAAATGGGTTATCCAAAATCTACAAAAACTGCACCTATATGTATATTCACGCATGGCCTCTAATAACATAGCCACATCTCATGCTTGAAAAACAATTCACAGTAACTCTCACGTCTGTGATACAAATGTGCATGTGATGTATGTGGTGGTGTCCGGTTGAGAGACCTAAGGGTACGTAGTGAGTAGTACTGACGTGCTGTCAAGAGATCTAATGGTAGCACATTCTTATTAATTTCTTGAGTTGCTTCCTCTGATTAGAACATGGAGCTGTAAAAAGAAGCAAGAGAAATGGGTTCGTCCTTGTCCATCAGAGCACTTGGCCCTATGCTTCGTTCACAGGTTCTCTCATGGGTTTTCCTTCAAAAGTCCCAACTCCTTTGGTTTATTGAGAAACGTTTTGCTAAGCAGAAATTTTTCCACAGGCAGAGATTGAAAAATGCAAAACCAAATTTCTCTTGGTTTGAATGGGTAGAATGTGGATGAACTCGGGCCTCCCAAGGGTCAGCAGCTATTCAGCGTTCTGTCCAACTCCAACCCCAAGTTTTTCTTGCCAATACTGCTTAAACGGCGTGAAAAAGAAACGTTAAGCAAACGTTCCCTTCACACGACGTAACTCTAAAAAAAACCTCGTTTGGTTTTAAAAAAATCTCCATTCATTTTATTTTATTATTATTTTTTTTTTTTATAGCTCTTAAGAAAATATGATAAACTTGAAATTATATATTAACTTTCTCCTATCCAATGGTAGTGACTTCTATATTTTAATTAAAAATAATTATTACAATTAAGTCTAAATTGATAAATCCAATCTTTTAAATGACAAATGATAAATTAATGAGTAAATCTGTGATTTGAAATTACTCTATTATTTTTTAATTTTTTAATTTTTGCTGTTAGAATTTTTGTGAGTTTGAAATAGGAAAAATTCCATCCAAACTTTCAAACGTCAAGTTAGCGTCGCATCAGTATTTTGTCAAATCATTTTAAAATATATATATATTTTTAAAAAAAGTTAAAAATTAAAATCTAAAAAAAAAAAATATAACAAAAAAAAAAAAAAATCTAAAAAGAAAGAAGGAAAAAAAAAAATTGGTACCCCTACACCAAAGGAGCATTCTCACCATTGGCCCTTTTGGCTGCTGGGGGTGCCCTGTGCCTGGTCACATAGGGATGGTCTGTCGCCACCAAAGGTGGCTGGGGTGGTCGACCGGCCAGCTAGGTTTCACTACCATGGGAGCACCACCACAACCAAATCAATTAAACGGATGAAGCAACTAGGCTGAACTAGCTAAGAGGATGGGCTGCGGGTGGACGCGTGGAGTTTCTCACTATACGATGGAGCTAGCTAGCTGCATACGGACTTTGATGAGGAGATGTAGAGGCAGAGGGTGACGAAACCCTTGAGACCCAATGTTTTCTTTTTTCAAGGTTATACCCAATATTGAAGGTTTTCATTTTGGTTAGAAAGACAAAAAAGGCAAAAAGGTTTGGAACTGGCATGGGGTTCATCTCGATCACTGGCCGGAAACGAGTAGATGGGAGTGGAGGCGGAAGGGGCTATGGATGAGGAGTGAGGGACACAAAGCCTTGAGACATATAATATATATGCAATAAGCATTGTAAATTTCCTCTCACACAAACCCCATCTCCAAAACCAAATAAGCATTGTAAAAAAGAAACCATTTTACGCCTTTTGTACACTCGTATCAGGTATCCCAGTGTTTTCACCTCGTTGCTTGCATCTCCGCACATCCGGAGTGATTCCAGCATCAGCTCACCAGAGTCTGATAGTTAAGCAGCTAGCAATCGTAGGTTTCAAATTTAAGATCAACTGAAATCCAGTTTTCTGACTATTATTTATCTCTTTGTTTGATTTATTTACTTGAGTTAATAAAGTTGGATGATGAAGTGCTATGGCAATTTTAAGACCTAGCTGTCGGGTTTCTCTTCGGATCGATTTTGGTTGAGGGGGAGAAGGCATTGCCCTGACCCCCTACTATTTGCTTTTTTCATCTTGATTACTTCCATTCTGTTATGGTTTTGTTTTCGGTCCGGCACTGAGTTGTGGGCTGTTAGTTTTTCTTTTTTCTAATTGGCTCTCAGAAAAACCAAGAGAGACAAGTGTTTTCCTCTAATCCTTTTGAGGATTTGGAGTTGGTGAATTTTGCTCTATGGTTGGGATGTTCAAAATTAGGAACAAAGATCGGTTTTCTGTTTTTGGTGAGGCTCGGATTGGTACGAGGAGCGTGGAGGATGAAGATGGGTTTTCTCTCTTGGATCTGCACTTTCTGTGCAGTTTCAGAGGTTGCCAACAACATTTTAGGAGGAGGGAATTATGATGGGTTGCACAACCTGGGGTATTTCTTTTTCAGGGTGTTGACAACATTTTGATGAAGAAGAAAACTGATTTTTGGATGCACAAATTGGGTTACTTCTATTCCAGCAGGGGAATAGACTTATTCTTAAGCAGGTATTGGTGGGGTTTTATTCTAGTACGCGGATAAGCTTATTCTATAGCAGGTTTTTTTTCGTTTAAATGAAGCCTTATACAGATCATCAAAATCAACCATAAATATAGCTTTAGCCGTGATACATATAATCGAAACAGGGGAGACATTCAAGCTTCAAAATCAGATGGGTTCAACTAAAAATCATCAACCAAAATCATCAACCTATTTACCAGTCGCCGGAAATCACCTCTAACTCGGCCGGATCCGCGCCTAGCTCAACCGGAACTCGTCTCAGGCCACCGAAACTCGACTCATGAAGGATCGGGTTGATGGGTTTCGTCTGGGTTCGTCGAGTTCAGCGGTTGTCTCTCGGAAATCGCTCATAATCACCGGAAATCATCTCTGACTCTGCCGGATCTGTGTCTAGCTCAACCGGAATTCGTCTCAGGCCACCGGAGCTGGACTCATGGAGGACCGGGTTGATGGGTTTCGTCTGGGTTCGTCGAGTTCAGCGGTTCTCTCTCGGGTCTCTCCATCTCCAGCTGTCCCTAAATCCCTCGATCTCTCTCTCAGTGTTTCAGACGAAAAGAGAAAGGAAGAACAAGAAAGAAAGATCGGGAAGGAAAAATGAGGAGAATAAAAGAATAAAAAAAAATATAATAAAAAATGAATAAGAAATAATATTTAAATGTAAGTAAAGAGTTGAATAGTAAATCTGTTGGAGAGAATATTAGAAAAACAGTAGTTAAAGTAGAGTTTGATACTTTTTGAATAGCTATTTTAACTCCAACTGCTGGAGATGGCCTAAAAAGAGCATGCTGCACGTACGAAGCGCCAACCATCTCTCAACACCTCTGATGAGTGGAGTCCAGACGTACGACTTTGGGTTGGACAGCGGACCACTGAGCAACCAGCCATACATGACCAAATATCAGAACAACAAGGGTTACCAAGAAGAATTTGACCGAAAATCATAACAAAGATCTTTTCTATTCACCGAAAACGTACACAACAATCACCCTTTGGATTGAACACCAAAGTTATTAAGAAGAATTCGAAAACCTAATTCCGGTTGAAAGAGTTAAATATCATTGAAAATTATCATCAATCAAATTTATTTCTCTTCCTAAAATAAAAAAAATAAAATCAAAGATCAATCAAGGAAAAATCTACCCCTAGCCTACAATTTTCAACCATTTTTAGCAACCTGGCCAACAGCATAGCAAATAGGGGTGAAAATAACCGTCCGCTAACCGCTAACCGTATAACCGCAAAACCGTCAAAACCGCCTAAAAACCGGTAATCAGTAATCGCTAAGGCGGTTAGCGGTTTTTAGAAAGGTGGTTATATATATTTTTTTAAATTTTTTTTATATATAAAACAGCGCTGTTTTGGTGTTAAAACGACGTCGTTTTGGTGTTAAACACCAAAACGGCGCCGTTTTATATCAGTCGAATACTTACAGTGATTACACAATGCACGGGTTAAAACCGGAAAGGCAGAAACACTAAAAGTCTAAAAATTAAAATGACTAAATGAGCAGATGAGCAAACCCTAGTGCACCCCTCATTCTCCCAACTCTCACTGCGCCGCCTCTCCTAATCTCAGCCCTCAACCTCTCCGAATCTCCCTTCTCGCAACACTCCGCCACTCGTTGGCGTCTCTCCACCACTCGCCGGTCTCCCTCTCTCCGCCCAGAAGCTCCAACGCCACCATTGTTGTTTCTCCGCCACTCTCCGTCCTCTCTATCTCGCTCTTTACGAGTTTGCCAGTGGCCCAGTAAGTTTTCTTTCTTCTTCTGTCATTAGACTTAATAGACTGTGTTTTGGGTTTCTGTTTTGGTTATTTGTTTGAGTTTCTTTTTTTTTTTTTTTGTTTTAGAAAATATTCGAAGTTATTTTCTGAAGGGTTTAATTAAGCCATGTGTTCTGGTGAATCTGGTGTATGGCTTGCAACATTAGATTCTAAAGGTGCAAAAAGAAAGAACCCTTTTAATTAATTCGAGGAAAACTTTTCATCATGGAAATAGACTGTCGCACTTGCCTGGCCTTGAATAATCAAGTTTATGTTGGAGGCATAATGATTAAAATGTGTATTGTAGGAGACATTCAGGGGAAACATGTAATAGAGAAACATAGTGAAACGTGTAACTGAGTCATTAGTTGTTAATACTTGGTCAAAAATGGACTAACAAAGCTACTTGAAAGGAACCATTGTTACAGAAATGAACTTTGGAAGAAGCAACTTCTTGAAATTACTCATAGGAACTTATTTTTGTTATTGTGGGAAGAATTGCACTTCTTGGTTCCCTTTTTCTCAAAGCTAGGTCTAATAGAGACTATCTTTCCTGCTAGGTTGTTTTCCCAACTCCCAAGTCGATGCAACTGGGGGTTATAGTATTCTTAATATAGACAGCCTGCCTATGACCATCCCCCGGAGTGGGGATTCCATCATCTTGTAAACAATATAGGAGACCACCATATTTTCTAAATCAACATGATTTCAAAAATTAAAGTACTTTTGTCATGATTGGTCACTTGTCATACGGATTCTTCAACTTTAAGCTTCTTCGATCGGATTTTACATATATAATATACTTGATTTATAAGCTCTTCACAATTCACATCATTCATTTTCAATATATTTATAAGCTTAATTTAAATACATGTTGAGATAAAAAAACTGTTTTTTTTTTTTTTTTTTTTTTTGATGGGTTCTTTTAAACCCAACTTACAAGACATGACTTCTTTATCTATGAGATGCTTGATGCATGAAGAAATCATTTTGTAATTAGATCAATAAAAATTTATATTTTTTAGCTTTTTATTTGAGATGAGATTTTTTTTTTTTTTAGGTGTGATTGAGTGATTCATCTTCCCTTTGGTTGTTAAATAAATTTTATTGTTTATCTAATAACAGATGGCAGACACTTTGAATGATGCAACCACCCTTATTATGGTAGATGACAATTCTGAAACACCTTCCACTGCAAATGTTGAAAGCCCCGCACCTTCCCAACAGTCACAATATAAAAAACCACCTGTGAATCAATCCATTGTATGGAGTCACTTTAAAAAAGTGGAACCGATCGATAAGGAAAACTCTAAAGCTATGTGCAACTATTGCAATAGGTTAATAGGGTGTCATTATAAGAGAAATGACACTTCAGCCATGATGAACCACCTTACCTCTAATTGCCCAGACTCTCCACTTAAGAAATCAAAACTACTCAAAAACCAAACAATGTTACAAATGTCATTCAAGAAACCGGTAGAAGGTGGTAGTGGTAACCAACTTGGATTCATGAAGTATGATTCAAACAATATAAGAAATTTGATTGTTCGATATTTCATCAAAAGTGAGCTACCTTTTAGGCGTGTGGAGAGTGATGGGTTTAGGGAATTGATAAATGGAATTGAACCTAGGTTCAAAGTGCCATGTCGTATCGCTTTACAAAAAGACTGTTTGAAATTGTATGAAGAAGAAAAACTTAGGTTGATGGCTTTTTTGAGCCGTAAAAGGGTATGCATCACTACTGATACATGAACATCCCTGCAAAATATAAATTACATGTGTGTTACCACTAGCTTCATAGACTCTGATTGGACAATTCATAAAAAAATACTCAAGTTTAACCAAATTCCCAATCATAGAGGAGAAACTATTGGAAGAATGATAGAGAGTGCATTGACCCAGTGGGGGATTGATAGTGTGTTCACTATTACAGTCGATAATGCCTCAGCCAATGATGGGGGGTTGAGTATATGAGAAAGAGGATGAAGAACAAAAGTCATACTGTTTTGGGAGGAGAATTTCTTCACATGCGTTGTGCTGCTCATATTTTAAACCTTGTTGTGCATGAAGGCTTGAAAGACTTAGGTGACTGTGTTACTAATATAAGGAACGCAGTGAGATATGTGATGTCTTCACCAGAGAGGATGTCAAAGTTTAAAGATTGTATAGAGCAGAAAAAAATTAAATGTAAAAACATGGTGTGTCTAGATGTTCCAACTAGATGGAACTCTATATATTTGATGTTGAGCATTGCTGAGAAGTACCAAATAGCTTTTGACCTATTGGGGGAGGATGAGCATAATCATTTTGTTGTTCCTCAACCTATTGATTGAGAAAATGCTAAGGCATGTGCAACATTTTTGCAAACTTTTTATGAAACTACATTGAAGTTCTCTGGTTCAACTCATGTCACCTCCAATTCATATTTTTTGCAGCTTTGTATTATTCAAAATACATTGAATGATGGTTGTCTCAGTGAAGATCAGGTCTTGAATTCTGTGAGTTTTAGTATGAAACAAAAATATGAAAAGTATTGGGAGACTATGGATATGATCAACTTGATGTTTTATGTTGGTTTTGTTCTTGATCCACGCAACAAGATAAAGGGGGGGGGGGGGGGGGGGGGGAGTAGGGGAGTCATCTAATATTGTTGAAGATGCAAGAAGAGTATATGTCAATCCTATTTATAGTAGTGAAGATAAAGAGACACAATATAGGAATATGTTTTCCCAACACCTTGTCGCAGAGAATGACATGGAATGTAGGTCGGAGGTAGATTAATATTTGTTGGATGGGTGTGAAGCAAATATTATAGATTTTGACATCTAAAATTGGTGGAAGGTTAATGCACCAAAATATCATATTCTCGCAGCGATAGCTCGTGATGTATTGGCCATCCCTATTTCCACCGTTGCCTCTGAGTCCACCTTTAGCAACGGAGGACGTGTATTGGATACCTTTAGTAGTTCATTGTCTCCTCTTACCGTTGAGGCCTTGATTTGCACAGAAGACTGGTTAAAGAACCGCTCAATGATCTATGAGGAAGTATTTCAAGACTTTATGGAAAGCTATGATGAACTTGGTAAATTTTTATGAATTAGTTATTTATAAATTCATTTCACTTACTTTTCTTTATTTATTTATTTAACTTAAAGTTTTTATATTGTAGATGGGCCTCAGAATCAACATTCAAATTCAAGGACGACTGAAACATCTTTTTTCTAGAAGAATGTTATCATTTTTTGACTTGTCATTATATTTATATTACAATATAATTGTTTAGTTTGTCAATTTGTTAAGTTTATAATATTTATTGTTGTTATCTTCACATGATTTTGCTAGAAGACCTCAAGACCAAATGGGAGTCATGTTGTTGTTTCCACAAGAATTTTTTTATGTTGAGTGTGGGTGTGTGGACTATGTATATGGTTTGAACTTTGATTTTTTAATATGGTTTGATGATTGATTGGTGTGGGTGTGTGGACTATTTGAATATGGTTTGATTTTTTGATGTTGTGAATCAAACCATGTTGCATTGTTGTGAGTGTGGGTGTGTGGACTTGTGGACTATGGACTATGGACTATTCAAATATAGTTTGATTTTTTGATGTTGTGAATGTAGGGGTGTGTTGATAGTTGACTTGTGTTTTGAATATGGTGTGTTCACTTGTGTTTTGAATTTTGGATTTTATGTAAACACATAGTTGCAGAGTTGCTTGCAATTTAGCAAACATTTGGTTTCTAATTAGAAGAAGATCATGGACCATGGTTGTTCACTGATTCGGCCATTTGATTATGCTTGGCAAGTGGCAACGTTTGTGCCTCTGTGGATGATATTGCATATTGCATAATAGAAAACTAGGCCATTTGATTATGATATTGCATAATAGAAAACTAGGCAAAAAAAAAGATTCAAAACAGAACAGGTTCAATAGCTAAAAAAGAAAGGGAAAAAAAAGATAAAAAGAGGAAGGCAGTTCCCAGTTGGCGGTTATAACCGCCAACCGGCTAGGCGGTTGGCGGAGGCGGTTAGCGATTTTTGCTAACCGCCTAGCTAGTTACGGTTAGTGGTTTTGTCCAAAAACTGCTAACCGTAACCGCATTTTCATCCCTAATAGCAAAAATCTCAACCATTCAGTTTTCTCTTAAACAACAAATTCAAACCTCAAAAATCATGTCAGTGGGCAACCAGCCATGACCATTGACGAGCAACCACCATCCAAAGCACCTGAGTTGCCCAGCCACCTTTGGGAAGGGGGTACCCTCACCGCTGGGCATGCTCCTTAGGTGTTGGGTGGCTTTTTTTTTTTTTTTTTTTCTTCTTCTTCTTCTTCTTGTTCTTTAGATATTATTCTTAAATTTTATTTTTTAGATTTTAATTTATATCTTATTAAAAAAAATATTTTAAAAGTGATTTGACAAAATTCTAATGTGACAATAACCATATGTCTGGACAATTGGATGGAAAACAAACGGACGACCCATTTCAAATTTGAGAAAAATTAAGCTGCAAAAATTAAAAAATGTAGGAGTGATTTCAAATCGTATATTTACTCAGAAATTTATCATACATTTACTATAATTAAAATCGAGAATAGACTTTTTACTCTCATTTCTGTTGGCACACACTTGCGGCTCAAAGGAATGGAAGTTGCTGGAATGAATTTTTCACTCTCATTTCCGTTGGCCCACACTAATAAATTAAAAGAATGAGGGATTGTTGGAATGGAGGAGCTCGGATCCTAGATGGTCCAGACCCAAACACGATAAGTTCCCTCCCCCCTAGCTAAGGTCCTTGTTGACCCAGCGAGGCCCAAGCCCAAACAACCTGGGTCCAGACGTACTGGCCACGCACCAGTTTAAATCCCGCCGAGGTTGTGTGACGCCGCACAAATCGTATCGCCCTAGAAAAGGAAATAGTCAGCTCTAACGGGCAACTATGCCTCACTAAGAAGAGAAATGTTAAAAATGCACTCTTTATTCTTCCTTTGTCTTTTTCTTTTTCTTAAAAAAATTGATTTTAAAGAAAAAGTGGTTTCTGATGTCACATCAGAGACAACTTTTTTTTTAAAACTAATTTTTTTATTATAAAGAGAGAGTGATGGGGGATAAAGGAAAATCACGTAGATATGAAAAGCTTGTGAAACACCGTAGGTCCGTAGCTGGTTCAGCCGGGAATCACACCCTTAGGCTTTAAGGGGACATTCTATAAAACATTGGGCAGAGACCCAACCCAAGGTGCCTACTCTAGCACTTGAACAAACAAGCTGTTTACTTTTTTTTATTGTTATCTTGATTTATTTGTTCACTGACTTTAGAATGGGAGGTGATGTCATGTCATCTCTTTACACGACGCACGACACTTAATTTTCTGTTTGTCTCGTGGGATCTAGACACCCGGCCGCCGGGTATAACAACTACGTTAACGTACAAAATCAAAATCACGTCTCAACGTGTGATCCTTATCTCCTTATCTCCTTTAAGGGAGCATATCTCTTTATGAAAATTTGCCACGTAAGTCAACTTAATTTACAGTTAAGGGACTTTCTGTCGGCTAAGAAAACAATAAAAAAAAAAACACGAAATGCACCTAATGGTTCAGAAATCCATTATGCAATGAATGAACCGGGCCGTGGAACAGGGAAGAAGGTAGTTGCCGACAGACACCTAGTGAAGATATTTTTCTGATTGTATTTGTATTTAGGGATTGTATTTTTATTTTGAGAAAAGTACATGTAATTTCTTAAATTATTATTTCATTGTTAATATTATTTTTTTTAAATTATTAATTGTGTCAATATTTTTTTTATAGACTACTAAAAAATGTTAATGTCTCTCTAATAACAAAAATACTATTAATAAAATTTAAAAGAAAAAAACTAAAAAAATTATTAAAAAAAAAATCTAAAATAACAAAAAGTTATAAAAAAAAACTGGTTTTTCTTTTTTTTTTTTTTTCTTAAAATTGTTTTTTTTTTAAAAAAAATTTTATGTTGTTTTTTCTTTTTTTTTTTTTTTTTTTAATTTATCTTTTAGTTTTAGTTTTTTTTTTTTTTTTCAAATTTATAAGAATATTTTTGTTTTATTAAAAAAATTTAGAGTTATTTTTGTCTTTTTATTAGTGTAGGGGGATTAACGTTGACATTTTTTTAATAGTTTCATGAAGTTAAAATATTGACACAATTAATAATTTAAAAACACATTAAAAATTAAATGATAATTTGAGGGATACGTATACTTTTCCTCCTCTATTTACCTTTTTTTTTTTTTTTTTTTTTTTTTTTTTTTCTTTGTATATATTTGTGTTTATCTTTTTGGATGAAAAATGGGAACGTGGGTGTCCTTCCATATTTCCGGATAATGAAATTTTGTTGTTTATGTGGCAAACTGTTAGTGAAGTGCGCACTATATTCCACCACCTAAACCAAATCAATCCAGATTAAGCCACGTGTGTACGTCTTGGCAAAATTGACCCCACTGGCCACCCTATAAATACTCTATGATTCTAAGATAATTCATCACACCCTACTCATCTGCTATTCAACATTTTCAGAAACCAAAACTCTGATTTCTGAGAAATTATTGTGCTAAAATGTCTCACCAGCAGCCACCTCACGATCAACAACCAGGCGGACATGGCGGGAAAGGTGAAGGACTTCCAGGCGGCGGCGGACGTGGTCCTGGTGTAGGACTTCCTGGCGGACGTGGTCCTGGTGAAGGACAACCAGGCGGACATGGTCAAGGCGTTGGACTTCAAGAAGGGCTGGGGCATTGCGGCCAGGATCCCAGAGGACAGGAAGGGGGACGTCAACAGGAGCATGGCCAAGGTGGGCTTGGTCTGGGCGGAGGACATGGTCCGGGTGGAGGACATGATCAACCACAGGGACAGGGTCGTGTTGGTGATCAACCACAGGGACAGGGTCGAGTTGGTGGTGGTGGTGGTGGTGGTGGTGGTGGTGGACATCAGCCCCGTTAATTGGAGAGGTTATTCTCCTCGTATGCTGCCTTCTCAAGGATTCCATCGCCTACCTTAATAGTTGCAAATAACAAGCTGTCTTTGTAGTATTTAGCAACGTAACGTACGTACGTTTCAAGTCAGAGAGCTCATGTAATACGTCCGTGTTTGTGTTTCTAGACCCTGTACTCGACCACATGTATCTTTACGTGTGTTACTACCCAATATATAGTATCAATAAAGGAGTTCTTTTGAGAAAAAAATCTGGGAGATTCATTAACTTTTTTGTACAATGTATATATATTAAATGTTTTGAAATTTAAATTCAACTATAATATATTGTGCAAATTTTGGGGCAAAATAAAATTAAAAAAGATGTTTAGATGGTTTAAAAAGATGTTTAGATGGTTTGACTTCCTATGAAAAAATTAAAAAAATTAAAAAAAGTAGTATAAAATCTGATTTGATTTTGAAAAATAGTAAATATCAATAGAATTTGTTTCTGCAAAACAATGCACCAAAACGTCTCATTAACTGTTTTCAACCCATCTCTAAGAATATTATGTGTTTCTTTTACGGGCCGATGAGAAGTTGATGTTTTTTTAAACAGTAAGAATAAAGTTGGAAAATTTTTTATTAAAGAAATGTCTCTTTCAATTTTGTTTTTATTATTTAAAAAATATGCATTTCTCATATGTAAAATAGATACGTGATATTTTTATAAAATTTCTCTAACCAATTTTGAAGAAATCTTTGTCTATCTCGCATTTTTATGTCAAGCATGAAGACCACGTGTTTTCAAGACATATTTCGAACAAAAACTAGGAGTTGAGAAATGATTTATTTTTTCCTTTTGTCCTCCTATCATTTCATTTTTTGAAATTGAAATTACCATTGAATTTATGACGTTCATATAAATCATCCTTACATAGGCCCTACAAATTTAATAAAATTGAAGAATAAAAGAAAAATAAGAAAAAGATGAATATGACATCTTTTATTAAGATCGAGTTTAATATACTATTTCAAGTTTGAAATCCCATTTCATACTCTGATTCACCACCGGCACAAACTGCAAAAGTTACCCCGATCTTGCATGTTATCAGTCACCCCCATTCGGCGTTCTCCCTTTTGTTTTGTACGTCTCTTCCTCTATTACCATTTCATTCCACCAGCAGGTCAAAACTGGGATTTTAGATGTGCGGGAGTCAGGAGACTAAATTTTTTTTAAAAAAAAAAACAAAAAATTAAGAGTAAAAAATTTGATTTTAAAATAACTATAGTAATATTTTTTTAAGAAATTGAGTAATATTTTGATGCTTGGAACTGAAGCCTGACAAGCCTTTTAGTAGTTCCGCCACAGCGAGCAGCCATCAGAGCACCAACACCTCCGGAAAACAGGCACCAGGAGGCACCGCCAAGCTCTCTTCTGCCACCGTGCGTTTTCCGACAACTTCATTAGAACTTCAAGGTTCTGTCCCTCTAGCTAGCTAGGTTCGGTTCATCCAACTTTTAAGTAAAACCTCAAGTTTCTTTTTAGTTTGTTCAACGTTTTTTTTTCTCATGGGCTTTAATTATGGTTGATGTTTAAATAGCACATGTAGCTTTTTAAATATGTGCGGTTAAAAAAAAAAAACGTGCTTTTTATATATTTAAAGAACGAGTATGGCTAGAAGTTTTTTTTTGGTGTTCTTCTATAATGATGTGGCTTTTAAAATTTTCATTGAGCTTGTACATAATTAATTATTATTAAATTTTGATTAAATTGTGCTTTTAAAAGCTACCTAATTTTTGAAGGAACCCAAAATAAACTTTTAGTATTATTCTGAAAGAACACATATTACTTTTTAAAGGCTGAATTGTAAGAAATTTTAAGCTTGGTTGGTAAAAATTTTCTTTCTAATAATTATTGTTAAATCTGGACAGTTGGTTGGTTGTATTTACAGCAGATATACCTTTTTTTTTTTTTTGGCACCTAATTAAACAGGATACTCCTTAAGCTATCCCAAACCCATTACTTAAAATTTAGGGTAAATGTCTAACAGATCTTTAAGTCAACGCGCGATTTGAAATTAGTCTCTCATTGTTTAAAAATCAAACTTTGCTGCTTAAGTTTATCGCGGATTTGAAATTAGTCATTCCGTAATTTTTCCATCTATTATCTCAACTTTCGTTAGGGTGAGTCATCGTTTATCCATGCAGGCATTGACATATCTAGTAAAACGACGTCGTTTTAGGGTATTTGCAAGCTTTTGGCTTTACACGTCAGCCCTCAATTGTGTGAAATTTCAGATGTATATGTTCATGAGGCTTGAAGAACTTCAACTATTGAGAAAGGATGATTAGAAAAGAAAAATAGTTGAAAGAAGGAGGAGAAGGTGGAATGGAAGACATTTCCATAGGGAAGGCAAATAAGGTTGGGCGGTAAGTTATCTTTATGGTAGTTATAGTTAGTCACTTTAACTTTAATGTCATCCTGCTACCAAACAAGACTCTTATCTTCATGTTAGACCTTACTTCTTTGTAAGCTTGTATTGTATATTGAATAGTATAGGGTGAAAATAATGCTCTGGCTCCATGACATGTAATGTGTCAAAAGTTGTTGATAAAGAATAGAAGGCCTAACATGAAAGAGAAGAGCTTGTTAGTTTAGCAAAGGTGACTTGCATGGAAACCAAAAAAATGTATCTAGACAATTTTAGTCACTTAGCTTTAAACCTCTAGCAAGTAGCAGCAAGTCATCTTTGGCTACCAAACACGACTCTTATCTTCATGTTAGACGTTACTTCCTTGTAAGCTTGTACTCAACAGTCTCAAATATAGGGAGCAATAACACTCTGCCTCCAAGACATATAACGTGTCAAAAGCTTGTTGGTGAAGAAGCGAAGGCTTAACATGAAAGAAAAGAGTGCCAGTTTAGCCTATGTGAGTTGCGTGGGAACCAAATAAGGTTTCTAGACAATACCAATCACTTTAACTTTTAACCTCTCACAAGTAGCAGGCAAGTCATTCTTGGCTACCAAACAAGACTCTTATCTTCATGTTAGACCTTACTTCCTTGTAAGCTTGTATTGTATATATTGAACATCCTCCAATGTAGTGTGCAAATAATGCTCTGGCTCCATGACATGTAATGTATCAAAAGGAGTTGATAAAGAAGAGAAGGCCTAGCATGAAAGAGAAGAGCCTGTCTGTTTAGCCAAGGTGATTTGCGTGGAAACCAAAAAAGGTATTTAGACAATTTTAGTCACTTTATCTTTAACCTATTGCAAGTAGCAGGCAAGTCATCCTTGACTACCAAACAAGACTCTTATCTTCATGATAGACCTTACTTCCTTGTAAGATTGTACTGAACAGTCTCTAATGTAGCGCACAATACTACTCTAACTCCGGGACATATAATGTATCAAAAGCTTTTTCTGAAAGAGAAGAGCCTGTGAGTTTAGCCAATGTAACTTGCACGGGAATCAAATAAGGTTTCTAGACAATACCAATCACTTTAACTTTTAACCTCTTGCAAGTAGCAGACAAGTCATCCTTGGCTACCAAACAAAACTTTTATCTTCATGTTAGACATTACTTCCTTGTAAGCTTGTACTGAACGGTCTCTAATGTAGTGCACAATACTACTTTGGCTCCAGGACATATAATGTATCTAAAGCTTTTTAGTGAAGAAGAGAAGGCTTAAAACATGAAAGAGAAGAGACTGTGAGTTTAGCCAATGTGACTTGCGTGGGAATCTGTGCAAACCTTTTTTTTTTTTTTTTCTTTTTCTTTATATATATATATATATATATATACAAAAACATTTGCATAAACATTAATCTCTTAAAATATAAATGGATCTTCACAGTGGCACGACGATATGTTGCAAAGCCAACATATGGTACATACCCCATAATATGTACCTGGTAAATCAGAGTATAACATATATCTAACTATGCAACGAAAACATAAACCTGAATTGTGTAAATCACAACTTATACATCTATCACAAGTTATTTACAATAAAGAGCCATTTAACATCTATTTGTTTAATTCTTATCAACATGATAATTATACAACGTGAATGACTTATACAATAACAAGTGACACAAGCGTCATAAGCCATAAACAAAACCTATAAAACAGTGGACACCCGAGGTCCAACAATTACGACAGTCACGGCGAGCTTCGGTCATAATATCCCAAGTGCATATCTACAACACCATCAACTACGACCGGAGTACCTGCAACCAAAGGAACATTATCTATACGGTTATGGGGGTTTGCCATATCCGTATAGTTGGAATTATGAGCCCACCGTCTTAGCATAAATAAATACACTAAAACCTCAGAGGTATACTATTCACTGAGTTTTCACAAAGAACCAACTTTTCATTTTTAGTCATGCGTACACCATAACAGCCACCAATTTTATAAATTTTTGTTTGAAAACTCTCATAACTGATATAGCAAACATCGACTAATAGAAAACATTGACAGCATACTATGCAGCTGAGACTTATACGTAGAAGTTCCATTGTTGGAAACAACTACAAACATCCCCACCTACTATAATACTTTTGATTCAGTGAGACTTAGAAAACAATAGCATTTAAATCATGCAACCATCCGATAGAAATATACATAAGTTCTTTTCCATTGAGACTCTTATGCATATTAATACGTCTAACAAAACTACTCATAGTATAAAAACATCACACTCATAAAAACAATGCTATACATGGTCATGCAAGTTTCCTCATGGAAATTAATCCAAGCCTCATGGGATTTAACCTAAGTACCTCATGGAAATTAATTAAAGCCTTATGGGAATTAACCCAAGTACCTCATGGAAATTAATCCAAGCCTCATGGGATTTAACCCAAATACCTCATGGAAATTAATCCAAGAACTCATGGGAATTAACCCAAGTATAGTTTTCCGTGGGCTATAAACCTCACTTCGATACACATTTAGCGTTCATATGCTTATGCCTCATGCCTTAAAATAATACATTTCATTTCTTGAATTATGTCTTTAACACATGCTTTCAATATAAATTCATAAACAATTTAACACATCAATTCTTCAATCAATATTTCCGTAATTTAAATTACAACATCTCACAATCAAATCCTTCAAATCAGTTCAAAATCACATTTTTCAGTCACACATTATTTCTCATAAACATCATTGACACTTCAACATAATTGAAACTACTTAAAACATCCAAAACATATTGTCAACATATAGTCGGTTCGAATTTATAAAACACATATATTTTGCAATTCTATAATATATGAAAATAGTAGTTTCTCAGTGAGTAGAATACTCACCTTGGCTACATAAGACTCATGACTCCCAACATTTTCCCCGTATTCTAGTTATTTGAACTCTACATTGGGGTGCAAGTCAAATTCTCCAATCATGACACGAGCCTGCAAACATTTATGACGTTAGACTATGTTATTGAACCTATACTCTATGACACATAAACTACCTGCGTGCTCACACATCGCATCAACTGCTTCTAAAGCTAGCTAGATGCCTTAGGCTATTATTAGGTTAATCCTCGGCTCTAGATTCTTATTTATTTCGCTTATTATACTCAAGATGCGTTTACTATTTTATTTGCCTACTAATTATTATTACATCATATTATCATTGTTAATCCTTTAATAGCTTGTTGTTTATTTACTATGTTAATAATATATATATATATATATATACACACACGCAATGCTTAATAAGCTTAAACCTAATCCATTGATACACATAAATATCATGTGTACACGGATATGTGAGTTGGTTACTAAGCTACCTTGTTATCATTATTAGCTATTAAGCCTTATAGTTTGTTTATCCACTTAAGCTAACTAAGTGTATTCGGTTATATATATATATATAGACATACATGTATATGATGCTTATTAATGCCAAGCACAACCCTAATACATCTAGGTATCCTATAATACACGGAAAGATGCGTTAATCATTTAATCGCGTAACTAAATAAATCGGAACCTATTTATGTGTTTCTATATGCTCCCTAACTTATACTTATCAACTTAAGGTTATCTGGATAATTTACAACTCTTTGTTCTTCTTGTCTTAACCGCTATATTTAATATTCACTCTTTATTAATTACTAACCATCTAAGTAGTTTAGATTATAGAACCTAATTAGATTAAACTATAAATCCCATGACATCCTTATCTTCAACTCTCCTATTCAACTCTTTATTCTTTTATGATACAAATACTTAAATGATTAGACTATATGGCTTAAATCTTTATCCAACATATTAATTTAATAACTCTTATTAGATTAGATTACAATCACATATTGTGTAATATATATATTCATTTACTAACACTTGAGGCATATACATAGACCTCAAAGCCAAGCATTATACTTAGGCTCTATTTGCTATTAGTCCACCACCACGCTATTAATGCTTCCTTCATTTAATCATTCTTTTTTTTTTTTTTTTTTGCAATTTATGCAAATCTAATTTACTATGCTTATAACAATTTACTTTCTACTTATTCCATTATTAGTTTGTAAAATAAACATTATTCTTAATCGGTTAACTTATCAAAACAGCCCTTAAAATTCATAAAACATAAATCATAATCATTACAATCTCTATTCCAACAATAAGCTAAAATTCTCCTACAGCCAAACCTTCAACATCCATGACCATTCGTCAAAATACAAGCAAAATCCCCCCCTTTACAAGCAATCAGCCATTACAACAAATCACCCAAACCCAAAACTCAAATATAACCCATATCATCCATTCGAACAATCAACACATCACACCACAAATCCAACCCCCCATTTCGGATCCAACCAAAATACACCCTTCATAAATCACCCTCCATTTACGGTTAGCATCATTCTTAAGGAAAGGACCCATTCGGTCATGCTTTCATGGAGAGCAAACCAAAACTCCAACAACATCAACCGGTTGCTACAAAAACCCAAGAAGCAACAACAACTAAAAACCACACTTTCCCCTCAGTCGAAACATGAAAACAAAGGAACTAGATCAATCTTACAAACCCACAAAATTCATACCCATTTTGGGTGAAAACCAAAACAATGGAGAACCCATAAATTTTCACTAAAGGAGGACCCTAAATTTCGTCCCAAGCAAAACCCACCATCTTCTCAACTCAAGAGACCCATCCGGTTTACAGAAAATCAAGAGAATACAAGTGAAATCAAAGACAAGGAAGAGAAATCTTACCCACAGTTTCTGCATTTCGGACTCTCCCTCTCAGACTTGTGTTCTCCGGTGCTCACCCTCCATTTTCGGCTTAACACTCTCTCTCGGGTCCGTGTGTGAGTGAGGAAGAAAGGAGAAGAGAAAGAAAATGGAAGGGAGAGGGAGAGAATGGTCGTGCAAGAGGGGAAAGGGAGAGAAAAGAAAGAGAAAGGGAAGAGAGAGGGTGAGTGGGACACATTCCCATCGTCGGTGGTTGGGAGAAGATGATGTTATCTTCTCTTAGTCAACCATGTATTGACACGTGGCAAGGAGAATCTTCTTTTTATTTTAAAACCTAAACTTTTATTAATTACATCTGAACCCCTATTATATTAAAATCATATATTTTAACAATTAATTTTTTAACCCACATTTAATCTAACTATATTTTTACCAATACAAATAATTATTTATTCTCTAAGATCCATCATTATTATTATTTCCTAAAGACCCATTAGTAGTATTTTGCTATTCCAATTTTCATTATTTTATTTGATTCATTTTATTTCAATAATATAAATATCATCGCTTAGAATCTAATTATTAGTCTCATCTTATTTAATTAATATAATTTATTAATTGCTAAACTCTATATTTATTTTCTTGATATTTACAAAATCAAATAAGGTTCCTAGACAATACCAATCATTTAACTTTTAACCTCTTGCAAGAAGCAGGCAAGTCATCATTGGCTACCAAACAAGACTCTTATCTTCATGTTGGACCTTACTTCCTTGTAAGCTTGTATTGTATATTGAACAGTCTCCAATGTAGTGTGAAAATAATGCTCTGGCTCCATGACATGTAATGTATTAAAAGCTGTTGATAAAGAAGAGAAGGCCTAGTATGAAAGAGAAGAGCTTGTCTTTATAGCCAAGGTGACTTGTGTGGAAACCAAAAAAGGTATTTAGATAATTTTAGTCACTTTAGCTTTAACCTCTTGCAAGTAGCAGGCAAGTCATTCTTGGCTACCAAACAAGACTCTTATCTTCATGTTAGACCTTACTTCCTTGTAAGCTTGTATTGTATGTTGAACAGTCTCCAATGTAGGGTGAAAATAATGCTCTAGCTCCATGATCTGTAATGTTTCATTGTTTGTTTCAAAACCTTGTTGGTCAAGAAGAGAAGACCTAACATCAAAGAGAAGAGCTTATCTGTTTAGCCAAAGTGACTTGCGTGGAAACCAAATACGGTTTTCAAACAATACAAATCATTTTAACCTCTTGTGAGTAGCATAGGCAAGTCATCCTTGGCTACCAAATGGAACTCTTATCTTCATGTTAGATCTCTCTTCCTCTTAATTTGCTTTGGCTGTGAGAGAACAATCACCATATTAGTAATACTTCGAGTCTATGATATATAATATCTCCAAATCTTGTTGGTGAAAAAGAGAAAGCCTAACATGAAAGAAAAAAGCTTGTCAGTTTAGCCAAAATGACCTGCGTGGGAATCGAACAAGCTAGGTTAATTTCTAGACAATGCAAACACTTTAACCTCTTGCGAGTATATATAGCAGGCAAGTCATTCTTGGCTATTAAACAAAACTTTAATCTTCATGTTAGACCTCACTTCTTCTCAAGTATTTGTGCTCTAATGGGAAGTCTTAGAGTTTCTATTTATAGCAAGTACTGAAAGAATTTAGACTAGCTAGATTCGGGTTGCAAGTTTTCTTGTATGGTTTTTCTTCTCGTCAAGTGCATCATTTTGCTGCCCATAAATGGAATATATCCCTTTTCTTTTCTTTTTTTAGATCGATGAATAAATATATTCCTTTTATTCAGTTGAGGGGACCCTAAACAATGTATTATCTTCATGTACTTGCAGCTCAACAGTGGAGAAGGAATTTCCACCCGAAGAAAACTCACGAAGATCGATCGACCTCCATCGATCTGCCACCTGTAGTGAACAAATGTACTCGATCCACTGATAGGGCAGACCTTAATTAAGCTCTTTCAAAGGATATGCATATCATCGAGCTCAACTTGGTTCAGCTAATTATTTTAGAAGATCGAACATAAATATATACTTAATTCACGAAAATAAAGGTGAGTGTTTTAATGGCCTAAAATCTTGTTAATTTATTTCCAAATCGCTGAATATATATTTGCCAAAAGAAATTCCTCGAACATAAGTCTTTATCTTAATAATTAGTAGCCTTCTCTCAAAAATGTAAGTTTCAAATGATTAGCTATGTACTTACGTGTAACACCAAATTTACCGTAGAAATCAAACATGCATCAATTTATTGTAGAGAAAAGGGGTAAAAGAAATCAATTTTAAATTTTTAGTTTTGCCCAATGCAAAATTCAGCTTCTTCTTACTTTGATAACCGCGTTATCTCTGGTTAGAATATATGTTTTCCATATTAGGCTAATACGTTTCCATATTAGATTGATACTAAAATATTTTTCATTTAGTTTGATTTTGATAAAACCGTATTTGTACTTTTACGCCTATCACAGTTTTTCTTTTTCTTTTTTTCTTTTTTTTTTTTTTTTTTAAAAAAATAAAGACCTTTATATTATAAAGAATAATTAAGTCAATAAGAACAAGATGTAGCGTGGTGCATGGACATAAAATTTTAACACTGAACTATTCCAAAATTCTGTGTATTTTATCTTTCTTTTGCTTTCTCTTTTCCTCTTATCCTCAACTGCCTATGCAGGGCCTCTCTGACCTCCTCTTTTTTTTTTTGGGAGATGCCATGATGAAAATATATAGATGAGTTTGACCATGCACAAAAGGGTCGACGAATTTGAATTTTGACTAAAGTTGGAGGTAAGACTTCGGTGATAGCTAGAGCTTGTACAACTTACAAGATCTGCCTGCCTACTCCTTTTTTTTAATTCCAATCTCAGGGAGAACATGATTCTAATGCCAACCTCAATCCAAATTGGATGCCTCCATTCTAATGCGTTTGCTTTTCTTTTGATTGACTTTGTGTTTTGTATATAGGCTCTATTCAATTAGAAAAAAGAAAGTCCACCTATTCTATCTTAAATCGTCATTAATCATTGCAATTGTGTTAGCTAAAAAACCTCTCAATTGTATGACATATGTGTGTAACATGTAAAAGCTTAAAAAAAAAAAATAATAGTAATTTTTTGTCTCGTCACTACAAAAATAGAAGCATTTTGACGCGTGTCTACAGTACCCGTTACTGTAGACACGCGTCAAATTAGACACGTGTCTAATTGTACAGCCGTCCAAAATGGACACGTGTATTTCATACACGTGTCCAATTGGACACGCGTATGAAATACTCGTGTCCAATTGGACGCGCGTATTTAATACGCGTGTCCAATTTGACACGTGTAATAATACACGTGTCAAACTGTTATTTTTTGCCAAATATATATTAAAAAAAAATTCGGTGTTGTATTAATTTTTTTTTTTTTTTAAAAAAAAACTCCTTATCTTATTAATCATACAAATCTTTGAAAATACGGTGTACATAACTTATACACATAAAATTAGGTTTGAAAACTATATGCTATATGTAAATTTTATGGTTGAAATTTATACTTTTTAAGTTCTTTATTTATATATATATATAGTATACTATATTGTACTATATGCATAATTAAACAAATCTGGTGCTATATATCTAATTAAACTAAATAGTTCAAATTAGGGTTTAGTTTTGTACACCATCTACGTTTAGAAACAAAAAAAAAAAATTTAAACATAACAAAGTTAAAAAACCTATAATTAATACTATATATATAGATATGCATGCATGTAAACGGTTTAGAAACTATATACAGTAACCTTGTTATTTATGGCTATATATAGTAAATGCAATTATTTTAAGAGTTCTGCGCTACATAATGAATTAAATATTTATAGTTTAGTCCCTCATATAGTACATACATTTAGGGTTTATGGCTATATATAGTACATACACTTAGGGTTAGGGTTTATAGCTATATATAGTATATATAGTATATACACTTAGGGCTAGGGTTTATACCTATATATAGTATATATACTTAGGATTATGGTTTATCGATATATATAGTATATACACTTAGGGTTTGGGTTTTAGGGTTTATAGGTATATATAATATATACACTTAGGGTTATGGGTTATAATTTAATTGATTTTATATTTAATGAATAATAATGTCAATATATTTTTCACGTGTCATTATTGTACACTTTTAAATATATATATATATATATATATATTAAATCATGAGCAGTTCAAAATTAGATTGTTCCGATATATATAGTATATACACTTAAACTTATGATTTATAGCTATATATAGTATACATACTTAGGGTTAGGGTTTATCGCTATATATAGTATATACACTTAGGGTTAGGGTTTATAGCTATATATAGTATATATACTTAGGGTTAAGGTTTATCGCTATATATAGTATATACACTTAGGGTTAGGGTTTTATGGTGTATAGGTATATATAATATATACACTTAAAGCTATGGGTTATAATTTAATTGATTTTACATTTTATGAATAATAATGTCAATATATTTTTCACGTGTCATTATTGTACACTTTTAAATATATATATATATATATATATATATATATATATATATATATATATATATATATATATATATATATATATATATATATATATATATATATATATATATATATTAAATCATGAGCAGTTCAAAATTAGATTGTTCCAATATATATAGTATATACACTTAAACTTATGATTTATAGCTATATATAGTATACATATTTAGGGTTAGGGTTTATCGCTATATACAGTATATACACTTAGGGTTAGGGTTTATAGGTATATATAATATATACACTTAAAGCTATGGGTTATAATTTAATTGATTTTACATTTTATGAATAATAATGTCAATATATTTTTCATGTGTTATTATTGTACACTTTTAAATATTTATATTAAATCATGAGCAGTTCAAAATTAGATTGTTCCGATATATATAGTACATATACTTAGGATTATGATTTATAGCTATATATATATATATAGTACATGTACTTAGGGTTATGGTTTATAACTATATATATATATATATATATATATATATATATATATATATATATATATATATATATATATAATATATACTTTTGGACAGAGGATTAGGGTTAGGGTTTATGACTATATACAGTACGTACCCTTAGGATTATAGTTTATAGCTATATATAGTCTATACTTAGGGTTAGAGTTTAATTTTATTGTTGGGCTTTAGTTTTTATTTTTTATTTAGGGTTTAATATAGTATATATACTTAATGTTAGAGTTAAATTTTAGGATTAGGGTTTAGTTTTAAATTATAGTTTACGGTTTAGTTTTAGCGCGTAAGGTTTAGCTATATGTACGGTACATACATTTAGGGCTGCATGGGTTTGTATTTTTTTTTTTTTTTATGTGGTTAAATTATATAAATACATATATATAATTTTTTTTTTTAAATAAATACAATTGGGGACGTGTATTTAAATACACGTCCCTGATTGGACACGTGTACTCAGTACACGTGCCCAATCCTTTGGCCAGGACAGTTGCGCGGGAGTTCTCCCGCGCGCCACCTGGCCTTGCTGTGCGTCTATATGTATATATATATATATATATATATATATATATATATATATATATATATATATATATATATATATATATATATATATATCGGAAATTGGTAGCTTCATTTCTGATCACTCTCTCTCTCTCTCTCTCTCTCTCTCTCCCCCTCTCCGTCGACACATACAGCCGCACCGGACAACTCCCGGCCACCGCGATCCGCCCTTCCCGCCGGTGAGACGCCCTCTCTCCACCTCTCCTCCTCTCGGTCTCTCTCTCTCTAATATCTCGCTCCGTCTCTCCCTCTCTCTACCTTTCTCTCTCTATCTCTCTCTTCCTCTCTATCTCTTTCTCTCTCTGTCTACCTCTCTCTCTCTATCTCCCTCTTCCTCTCTATCTCTTTCTCTCTCTCTCTCTCTCTACCTCTCTCTCTCTCTCTCTCTCTTTCTCTCTCTGTGTATCTCTCCCTATCTCTCTCTGCCTCTCTCAGTATACTCTCTCTCTCCCTCTCTCGCTCTCTCCCTATCTCTCTCTTCTCTCTCTCTGTATCTCTATGTCTCTCTCTCTCTCTCTCTCCCTATCTCTCTCTGCCTCCCTCTCTCTCTCTCTCTGTATCTCTATGTCTCTCTCTCTCTCTCTCTCCCTATCTCTCTCTGCCTCCCTCTCTCTCTCTCTCTGTATCTCTACGTCTCTGTCTCTCTCTCTGTGTAATAATATTAAGTTAGTTTTTTGTAATTTTGTGTTTTTTATTTTTGCTGATAGTATTAATTTGTTCCTCCCAAAAAATCCAGGTACAAAAAATACAACAATCAGTAGTATATTACATCACAGAGTACAGGATTGTGAATAATTTTCAAAATTTGTTTCCTACATTTTTTGGCTATAATAAATTTCAAATATTTGTGATAGTATTTATTTATATATTTTTCTTAATTGTTTATCATTGCAGTATTACTATATATTGTTGTATCATTTTTTTGATTTTTCTGTGGTTGGTTATTATGCATGGAAAATATGCATGCGTACAGTTGTATATTTTTTGGTGATATATTTTACCATTTACAAATTTGTGTTGTTATTATCATTTTCGACAATTATCATATTTTGGTTTTTGGGAATTCTATAAAACCGAAATCTGACAAAATGACTCAACAAAATGATCCTCATATAGAAAATCACTTTTTAAAAATAAAATTATGGAATTGTTTAAACTAAAATTGAAACAAGTATATCGTACTATTCGTTTTTGATATTTTCTTAAAAAAATAATTTGAGAAACATAAAATGACCCAAAATATTTAATTTATGACAAAAAACCCTTTAAAAAACCAAAAAACCAAGCTCCTTAACCCTAAACCACTAAAAAAAAACAAACACCCTAACCATAAACCCTAAATCCTAAACCCTTTAGAAAAAGCAAAACCCTAACCCTAAAGCTCAAACCCTATAACAAAACAAAAACTCTAACCCTAACCCTAAACCATTTTTTAAAAAAAAATACCCTAACACCCTAACCCTAAACACTAAATTCATAACCGTAAACCCTAAGCCCTAACTCTAAACACGGAACAATAAACCCTTTTTTTTAAAAAAAGAAACACCCTAAACCCATATTCGTTTTTGTTTTTTTAAAAAAGAACATTCAACTCTTAAAACAAAACAAAAACCCTAACCCAAGATAAAACCCTAAACTAAAACCCTCTAAACCCTTAAGAAAAAACTAAAACCCTAACCCTAAACCCTAAACCCTTAAAAAAACAAAAAATTCCTATACTTCCAAAAAAAAAACTAAAACCCTAAACCCTAATCCTAAACCCGCGTCGTTCGTGAAGACCCACACAAGGAAGGACGGCACTTACGCGAACGAACGTACACGGGTCCTATGCGTATGCTACTGGTTTAATTTACTAATATTTTAAAATTATGTGTGATATGTCATTATTCAATATATGACTTTTTCATGTTGACGACGTACAGGAGAGGATGACGCAGAGTTTATCCAGTGATCCAGTCGCCACGCAAAGCGTCTCCGCAGACACGGTGCGTTGGGCACCGAACGACGCTTACGAACAGGCGGTTGGGAGGCCTGAGTATGCAGGGAGGGTTCGGCAGGTTGGGCCGAACGTCACACCTGTTCGGGGGACATGTTTCTCATATAGGCCTCGGTCATAGGGGGGACCATCTCAGGGCACGTCTCGGGATTGTGCCGAACAGTCTCGGAAGATGGAAGAGATCCAAGCAGAGCTACAGGCTGAGCGAGCGAGGAATGATCGGTTGGAGCAGCGCGTGCAACAGTTCGACGGCATAGAGCAGCGCGTGCGACAGTTTGAGGTCTTCATGTCCTCCATGGGACTATCAGCACCATGTCTTGGTACTCAGTCTTCACCTGCACACGTAGGTAGTACGTCGTCTGTTAGTAGTACATCTGCAGGTATGATTTATATTGTGTGTAGGACCCCTTTAATTTCAATTTGTTTTCATTACCCCTTTAATTTTGCAAGTAATATTATATACTTTAATTGTCTATATTATTTGCAGGTAATTCGACAACGGTTGGTACGTTGTCGCCTGTTGGACGACAGCTGAGCCAGCACTCCACTGTCGCTACACCTTCGCCCGCTACACCATTCATTGCGCAGCAATCGCCGGTTGGCGAGAACACGCCTGGGACGGTACCTCGTGATTCGCAGGGACGCCCTTCAGATTTGTAGATATTTTGTGTAATTATTTTTTGTTCGTAAATATTTGCTTGTTAACTATTGGTTTGTGTAATATGATTTTCGTGCTGTTTTTGGGTAAAATAAATATTGCGTTATTTGTGGTCGGAAATTATAAAATCTGAAAAAAAAAAAAAAAAAAAAAAAATTTAATTAACCCAAATAAAATTTAAAAAACAATAACAAAATTAAATTTCAAAAAAAAAAAAAATCCAAATTCAGTTTTTTATTTAATTATTTAAATAAAAAACTGAATTTGGATTTTTTTTTTAAAAAAAAAATTAAATTTGACACGTGTATTATAATACACGTGTCAAAACATTTTGACACGTGTATTGGAATACACGTGTCAAAATGTGCAGTTAGTGACATGCACATTTGACACGCGTCTCACGCGTGTCAAAATGAACGTGTCAAACAGTTTGACACGTGTACGACACTGTACACGTGTCAAACTGCATGTGGCAAAGTGAAGAGATTTTTGTAGTGCGTCCACACTCGGCAGACAGTCCAATATGAGCCCTTAATCTATGTCAAGAATTTCATTATCAGAACCTTTAATTGATGATCTTGTCCATTTTCACTAAAATTTTGAGTTATGCTTTATTTCCCAGGGAAAAGAAAAGAAAAGAAAAGAAAAAGTAATGTGTGTATAGAAGATAGAGGGCACAAGTTTGAGAATTTGGGAGCAGAAAAAAAAATGTTATTACATATTTTAATGCATTTTAATTACATTATTCTCAAAATGTTATTACATATTTTGGTCTCTATCAATAACGATTTCAACTAAATTGTACGATAGATATGAGATTCAGGACGGGTAAGAATAATAAAGTAAAACACAATAGGCAAAAAAACAAAAACAAAAAAAATAGCAGGAGATTATTTTTAGATATGAGATACAGGACTAAGATCTGTAAGTTGGTAGTTCTAGCTATTAGCAAAGCCTTAGCATTTATATTTCACTCTCGAACCTAACTTTTTAGCTAATTTCGTTAGCTCTGTCTGTAACAAAAAAAATATTCATTATCCGCATATTAGGTATTAGGCCTTTAATTGGGCATATTATGCCTTGTATGGTTCTCTATTAGGGCCTATATTTTAAACAACTTTAAAAATAATTTGAGCCGGCTTTTAGAGTTTTGGGCTTGTTTTTAATTTTTTTGAGCCCTAATGTTTTAAAAATATATTAATTTCATATTATTTTTGTTTTTTTGCCCAAGTGTTACAAGAGAAATTAAGTAACACAGCCAACCAAGCTATCTACAACATACACCTGCTACACAATATATAATATAATATAATATATAAAAAAAATTAATTTTATATGTAAAGGGTATACATATGTGGTTATTAACTATATCTGTATACCCTAAAACCGCTATCCGTATTCGCATATGCAGATAGTGGTTTTTGTTAACTGCATACGTATGTGTGAATAACAGATAATTGCGATAACGGATGTAAGCAGTTAACATTTGCCCTCGACAGGGATGGAGCTAGACATTTTAATGGGAGGGGGTCAAATAATTGTTTTTTCTTAAGTAGGGGTTAAAGTATGAACATATATTAAGGCAAATTTTAAGTAAATTAAACATAACCCAGTTTTGATATTTTTATTATTCTTTTCAAATTAAAAATTAATAAGCAAAATTGAAAAGAGTTTTTGAAAAAAAAAAAAGTAAAGAAAACTGCTATCTAAAGATTCAAAAAATGAAATATATATATATATATATATATATATATATATATATAAGAGAAAAGAAAAGAAAAAAAAGATCTCAGTTTCAATACTAAAATTGAGAAATTTGAGTTAGATGAATTGTGTGTTTCTCGACGTTCTCGCAAGACTTTATTTGAATGACATAACTCTTAAAACTAACATTTTCTTGTTCCTTTTGTTAGAACAACTCACTCTAACTAACACAATAGCCCACTAACTGTTATACAAAACACACTATATTCTACACAAAACACATTATGCTAAACGCAACACAACAAATGAAATACATATCTTCTAGACTTTTCTAATACCATCTAACTATATTAAAATGAATCTCCATTTCACATTATCTTTGGCCACACATCTTTAAGAAATTGAACTTTGTCAGGCGTGCGACTCCTCAAATCCACATCTGTCTTCTTCCAATACACTGATTTACTAAACCATTTTCATTTAATTTGAACAAAATCTCTACAACTTTGTAAAACTCCTTCCATTGTTACCATTCTCAGACATGCATGTCCGTTGCTACCCGTGAAATATTAAAAGAAATTTTTTTGACAATGAAGCTATCGTTCCAAATGAGATGAAACTAGTTGAAGAGATGATAAAAGGGAATGGACCAAGGATCGAGCCACAAAAATTTCTTACTATGGGCCAATAGGCCAAAAAAACCTTAATTTTAATTTTAATTTTTTTATTTTACCTTAATTTTTTTTATTTTACCTCTCTCCGTCATTGGCCCTCGTGTACGCCCTTATTCCAATGAGATATGATACGTTTACAACTCTTGTACAACTCCAACAACTTTTTTTTTAAAATCAACCATTGAATATGTAGGACTCACATTTATAAAAACAGATACAATGGTTAGTTTGAAAAAAAAAAATTATTGGAGTTATACAAAGTTGTGTTAAGAGTTGTACAACAATCATTTTTCTATTCCCACTCCATCCTCTTGTAGCTTATATAGGATAGAGAAATGATTATCCTACATCTTTGATACACCTCATTGTACGTGGCGTCAT
This sequence comes from Alnus glutinosa, assembly GCF_958979055.1. Taxonomy (NCBI): domain Eukaryota; kingdom Viridiplantae; phylum Streptophyta; class Magnoliopsida; order Fagales; family Betulaceae; genus Alnus; species Alnus glutinosa. Next base: position 10,166,413 of record NC_084886.1, read on the forward strand.
TTTTTTTCATTTTAAATTTGTCACTAAAAGTTGGTTGATAAAAATAAAAAGTAAAAATAACGCCACATAGGATGAGGTGTAAAAGAGGTATCAAAGATTTGGGAGAATCATTTCTTGATAGGATATTATAGTGAGGAAATATGATACGTTTACAAATTTTGTACGACTCCAACAACTTCTTTTTTTTTAAAAAAGAGAAAAAAGAAAAAATCAATCATTGGATATGTAGAACCCACATGTAAGAAAACAAATTCAATAGTTAGTTTGAAAAACAGTTGTTAGAGTTGTACAACAATCATTTCTCTATAGTGAAAATAGATTATGTTATGCCATTTTATTTCCTCCACGCTAAAATCATTAATTATCCAGAAAATTTAAAAAGGTAAATGTCTAATAAATCCTTGAGTCAACGCGCAATTTGAAATCAATTACTCGCTGTTTAAAAATCAAATTTTGCTGCTTAAGTTTGTTGTGGATTTGAAATCAGCCCTTCCATGATTTTTCCAACCATTTTTCCAATGTCCGTTAGGGCGAGTCACCGTTTATCCACCTAGGCATTGACACATCAAGTAAAACGACGCTGTTTTAGGGTATTTGCAAGCTTTTGGCTTTACACGTCAGCCCCTAATCGTGAAAAATTTCAGATGTATATGTTCCCGAGGCTTGAAGAACTTCAACTATTGGGGAAGGATGATTAGAAAAGAAAAAAAGTTGGAAGAAGGAGAAGGAGAAGGTGGAATGGAATACATCTCCATAGGGAAGGCAAATAAGGTTGGGTATCGATAAGTTATCTTTATGGTAGTTTCGATTAGAGTTTTTTTTTTTGCTGAAAGTTCTCCAATCTGACTGTTTAGGGTTTACAAATCACTGTCATGGTCATCTTCTTCAATGTCATCGGTGAGAGGTGATGTGGATGTGGATGCACGGATGTGCAAATGCGGCCTTCGATCTCCATTAAGAACTTCTTGGACAACAACAAATCCTGGGAGCTACTTCTTTAGGTGTGCATATATGACGCACAAAGGGTAAGTGAACCGTACCCCATATGTTTAATGATATACCCAAATCAGTGTTGTTAACATTTTGCTTTCCTTTTTTCATTCAAGGAAGGTAACCAATGTCATTATTTCCATTGGTTTGATAAAGAGACATGTCCTTGCAGAAAAGAATTATTGCATCCGTTGCGTAATGAATTGAAGTGCTTGAAGGATGAGGTGATATAACTTAGAGCATAGAAGAGACAGCTTACTCATATGTTAGTATCTTTGTCAGTTGTAATTATTGCTTTGGCGGGAGTATGGTTGATGGGGCGTATGGCCATGCATTGACACGGTCTGTTGTAATGTATGTTTGTAATTTCAACAAGAATATTCTAGTGTATTTGTAATGGTATCATTGGCATTTTTGGATGTATTATAGAATTTAGCACTCCCATTTTGTGAATTTGGATCATTGCATAATTTGGTACTCCCATTTTGTGAAAGGTACAATAGAATGAATGACTTTTTCGTGCATTTGGTTTACTAATTTCCATATGGCTGATCGTTGGTACAATGGAATGAATGTACTCTTCGTGATAAAATGCCAACATAAGCACATTACATGCACAAACAAAGAACCTGCTTAAAGATATCATTCTAAAACAGTGCACTAAATATTGCCTCAAAGCCATCGCATGAACACCACAAGAACAATACTAAATCTGTACTATAATTCTAATTCATTCACAAAATATTGTTCATTCCACCAACTTAATACATCTATTGTTCATCCAAAATAATAACATTCATCTTAATAGAACATGTATTTCCAAAGTATTAACAATAACAAAATACATCTATTGTTCATCAAACACAAACCATTTCCATGAGTATTTAGATCATTACAAAAATAAAAATAAAACAATATTCTCACTGAGTAGCCATTGTCTTGGCCCTACCTCTTCGAACACGAGTATACACAGGTTGGGATGACATAGCTTCATTTTGGGATACCTAGAACACAGCAAGGAGTAAGAACTGTGTTAACATTAAATTTGGTAATAGAAGAATAGAACTATATTACACTTACATTTGAAGAAGTTTCAGCAGTCTTCCTCTTCTTTGGGTTCTATCTCTTTCGATTAAGGTTTAGGGAGTAGATGACAACCCTTGTAATTGTGACCCTAACCCCCCATAATTCCCACATATGACCGTATACCCACTACGACTTATCTTGTATGGGTTAGTGGGCTCATCGGGTGCCCTTCTCCTAACTTTTCTTAGACGTCTAAGCTGAACTTTCGCAATTGGAGGCAAAATTTCATCACACCTATCAACATCTGGCCACTCTTCAGGCCTTAGCATAGCATGTATTTGTGGTTCGTATGCCTGCATGTACTTTTCCATCATGTAATAACCATCTAAATGTTGCTTAGGCATTTGTTTGTACATGTAAATGGCAGCATAATCATGTGCACAATGGATACAATTGATCTGCCATCTCCCACATGTGCATGTACCTTTAGCCAAATTAACTATTCAACGTGCATCATACACATGGTCAACCTTGAACTCCGACTCATTTTGCCATCTACATACACAGTTCCTTGCTTCATCTTTGGATCTTTCCAACTTTTTTTTTTTTTGAATTTTGGGACATATTTTGTGAGTAACGGCTCGGATTCCGTCTCTTTTCAGCTGGAATTTTGTCATCAATTGCCGCCGAATCATTTCCTACATAGTCAAGAGTGGCTTGTCCCTAGATTCTTTAATCCAGGAATTGAATGTAATCACGAGATTATTCAAAAGCATATCACTCTTAGACTGTGTAGAAAAGCCATGTCTAGACCAGGATACAGGGTTGACATCATTAAGATACTGCTAGGCACCAGCATTCATACCTTGTATGACTTTCATGTGATGCTAAAAAACCCTTACATTTGTTGCTCTTGCAGCTCCCCACAACTCATCCTTAAATGTTTTCCCCTTGTATCCCTTTGACTTGAACTTTGCATGTAGGTAATGCATACAAAATCGATGCTCAGCATGCGGCAACAAAGTATCTACTGCGTCGCCAAGCCCCTACACATGTACAAAAAAATTTTATCAATAAAGTTCAGAAAACTACAAAAAAAGAAAAAAAAAAAAAAAGAAAAAAAAAAAAGAGTAAACATGTAAACATGACTTTCTCATTACCTTCTGTCGGTCAGAGATAATAGTCTAACTGCGACCTTCGCCACTTCACACATAAATATCATCAATAAGAAATGTATAAACCACTCCCAAGATGCCCTGGTCTCAGCTTCTGCAACCTCATACACAATGGCGAACATATCATCATTCCCATCATTCCTAATGGCACACATCAACTGGCCTCCATTTTTCCCTTTAAGGTGGCAAGCATCCAAACTTATGATTGGTTTACAACCTTACTTGAATCATTTCTTACATGCATCCAAGCATATATATATAATCTGGAAGCAGTGTCTCTCCATTTGCACGTATGTAATACTGTTGGAATTTGACATCAATATGGCCTCACAATACTTCATTGCATGGCGGTATTGCTTTGAATGACTATCAAAGATTGCCTTCAGTGCCATCTTTTTAACCCTCCAGCATCGGCCTAGGGAAAAATCAATGTTGTGATCTATCTTCACCCTTTGTTGCAATACATATGGGGTCCATGTGGGATCATCTTTGAAACTTGACATATATTCTGTGGCAATAAACTCCATAGGGGTCTAAACTGGGAATCGGTTCCTGGTTATTGGCTAAAATCAGTAACCGGCTCCGGGGTCTCCGGTTATTGGAAATTGCCAATCGGCTCCAGTAACTGGGTACCTCGGCTAACCACCCTGTTTGTACCTGGTTATTCAGGCTGGAGCACAAAATAGGAATTTCCACATTTTTCTTCACTTTCCCAGCAAACAAACAAAAAAAAAAGTAAGAATCAGAGGAATTCGGCCATGCGGATTAATCCATAAACACTGAAATGCCAGTTAAAATCCCATAAACCACATCAAACAACTAGATAAAATAATAGGCCAAATCAAACAATCAGATCCATACTAAACGAAATCAAATCGGAACCAAAATAAAAAATTGCAAAAGAGTCTGATATTACCCACATATCAACCTAAGAATCTCAAATAAAATTACAGAGATATATACACATAGCTAATAATAAAACCTTAAAACCACCAAGATTACCTCAGAAATTGGTGAATCGCTCTCAAAAAACCACTTCCCAATTCCCCTTCAACTGGCGTTAACGGCACGGCAGGCTGACAGCGTCGGACTGGGCTAATTCGGCTGAAGGGCCTAAGACAGTGAAAAGATTAGAGATGAAGATTGGCGCTGAGGGAACATTGATGAGGAGCTCAAGAAGTTTGAAGAAGAAGATCGACGCTGAAGTGAAGATCGGCACTGAACTTAGTGAAGTGAAGGAGAAGGAAGAGCCAAAGAGTTTGGAAAGTGTCAAAGTGAGAAAAGAAAAGTGAAAGCTCTTAAAGAGTCAAAGTCGAAAGTTTCTAGTAGTGAAAAGTAGAGGTGAAATCGTCTATTAGGGTAAAGGGTAGCAGAGATAAATTCCTCCTTCTTTTTTTTTTTTTTTTTTTTTTTTTTTTTTTTATATTTTTTAATTTGTATATATATATACCTCAAGCTTGTTACTCGATTATAATTGGGTTTTTAAGAATGTAATAACCGGTAATCGGTTCCGGGTACCAGTTATAAATAGCTGGGTACCAAACCGATTTTCCGGTTACCCGAAGCCAGTTGGTACTCAGTTATGGGTTCCCGGCCAGATTTACACCCTTAAGACTCCACATCAGCTCTTGTGTTCTCATATTGACTCCCACATTGATGGTCTGGTTTGAATATTTTTCTCATTATTGATTCTTTCTTTGCATCAAAAGATGCATGAATCCTCCAATCACAACCTTGCTCCTTACAAACTGCACTCACCTTCACCCTATCATTGTGTTTGTATTTGAAATCAAACTCATGTTGCATAGCATACCATTTTAGTGCCTTTTTAAAAACACGAGTATCAGCAAACATCAGACCCTTCTCCAACTCGATTGGTATTCTCATGTCATGGTTCTCGTTGATCTCACGATACCTCATCCTTCTTCGACTTGTCCCATCATCATCAGACCCATCCAAGCTTACCACTTTTCATTGTCAGCATACTCTTCACCCTTTTCATGTGCAATGTTTGCATGATGCTCAACACCTACAAACTTTCCCAACCAATTATTCATATAGTCCTTTCGAAGTGGGACATTAGTTGTGAACAAATCATCATTATCATCATCATCATCATCAGTTATATTGAAGTTACTCAACTGTAATTCTTCTTCATCTACTACATCTGGCACACCACTATCTTGACCACCACCTCTTCTAGCAGACTCTCGGCCACCCCTAACACCCCTACTACTAGACCCTGCACCCATTTTTTTTCTACCATTTGCATCCTTTTCAAGTGGCACTTCACTAGCAGCCCTATTTTCATTCTTCTAATAGTGGCAGAACCATCGGCATTGGACTTCACATCAACCCTTTTTTTCTCACACCCTTATGTTTTGTTTCTTTTTCCCGTACAACAGCCTTCTTTTGTGAACTATTTGTTGCAGCAGCCTTATCCCCTTCAACAACCTAAGCAATTTCTGCGTCATCACCATGTCTAACATTCCCCTAAGCATTTTCTACACCATCCCCATATCTAACATCCCCCTCAGCATTTTCTGTGTCATTCACATATCCAACATTCCCTCAACATTTGCTGCGTCATTCCCATGTCCAATATCCCCCTCAGCATTTTCTACATCATCCGCCTATCCAACATTCCCTTCAACATTTTCTATGTCATTCCCATGGTCATTGTTATCATCACCCTCTGGTTCATCAAGATGTGGACCAGAGAGTGGCAACGAGAGTACTTCCCCAACAATTTATGGCACATCAATCCTATGTTTGACATAGATGTGAACACTATTACATTTGTAAACTTCTACAATGTTCAAAAAATGCACTACCTGTTCATCATTTGTCAATGACTTCCCTAATGTGTCCATATCATTGTCATCTAGCTTATACTAGTATCTTAAGTCATTCACATACCCAAGACCCCTAACAAGGTCCTCAACTTCCACACTGACAAGAAATCAACATCATATGATCTGACTTCATTCATATATACCCCCCCAAGATACGCAAAAGGATTGTGTTGCATTGTTCCACCATGGTGAATAATTACATCGACCAACATATCTGCAAGAGCATTATATATATTTTTAGTCAAACAATTTTATGTTGTTGGAATTCTAATAGAAGACAAAATATTCACATGACAAATAGCTAAGGTTTACATGAAAAGTTTGCATGCAAAATTTACTTCATGCAGCAGCATAAAGTGGTAAAACACACACAAATACGCAAAATTTAAGGACCACAATCTCATCGGTATGTCCAAGAGTGTGAAAATAGAACCTAACTCCACATGCTAACTGCACATCAAGTGGTAAAATGCACACGAATACGCAAAACTGAAGGACCACAATCTCATTGGTATGTCCAAAAGTTGAAAAAAGAACCAGCTGTGCCACATGTTAACTGCTTATATTATTCTTATAAAGTTCACTCAACTACCCCTAAAGACAAACACATAATCGTAATTTATTATTCCCACCATTCGTTTTCCAAGCCATTTCAACATCCACATTTGACCCACATGTCCTAAGCAAAGACAGATATCCACATATACATATCCACATCATAGTAGACAAATTACAATAACAAATTTCAAACTCAAAATTATATAAAATTGTTTGACATCAGTGATAACAACATCATTTCATAATTTCGGGACATAATAACCCAAAACCCTAAATTGGGGAAACAACAACATAAAAATTGTGAATGAATGAGATATTACCTTCAACACAATGCCAGGGACGACAGAGATGATGAGATTTTTGATACTCGCAGCGGGAACAGAACGGTTACGACAAGATTTTCCACAGCAACGCCAGGGACGACAGAGACGATGATGAGATAAGGTATCAAATTTTTTTGGTGAATGAATAGGATAGGTCCTTACTTTTTCAAGATTGTTCTATATTTCCTCCTCAATTTTGAGAAAAAAAATTTCAAACTGCCACCCATATGAAATTTCGCATGATTGGGGGCTAACATGTAAAGCCCAAATTTCAAACGGTGTTGTTTTACCTGATGTGTCAATGCCTACGTGAATAAACGGTGACTCACCCTAACGGACATTGGGAAAATGGATGGAAAAATCAAGGAATGGCTGATTTCAAATCCGCAACAAATTTAAGCAGCAAAATTTAATTTTTAAATAGTGAGGGATTGATTTCAAATCGCGCGTTGACTCAAGAATTTATTAGACATTTACCCTAAAATTTTTCACTTGTACTACATAGTAGAAACCTTAGCCCGGACAATATCTCTCAAATTAAAAATTTTCCTCCATGACCAAGATTGATCAATCTCCAGGATTCCTCATGTTCTAGAAACTTCTAGTCTTAATGAGGTTGGACTAAGTAATGCTATGTACTATCGTTTTATATTATTTTTATCCTTTCAAAGTTGATGTAACTTTTAAAATTACTATTATATTAAAATTTAATAGTAATTCATCTCAAACTCAATTATAATTTTAAAAGGTACATCAATTCTTAAAAAATAAAATGATAGCATGCAACATTATTCGGTTGGACTAAGCATGTTTTGGGGTTATTTCAAAGAAATGGGCTTTTTAAGGTTGGATACGTTGTAAGGTTTAGAAAATTTACAAATGTTACTCTTAATGTTCTTCTTCTTTTTTTAGTTTTATTTTTATGAGGTTTAGAAATTTGGGTTTCTTTGTTGGTTGGCAACTCTTAATGGGGTGGTTCGTCACCCTAGGCCGAACGAATGGGGTGGCTGAACCCACTCCAAACCCTTTAGGGATGGCCCAATCATCCTCATTTGCCCAAGGAGGTGGCTTGGCGACCCCGAAGCCATAACGAACGTGCATCATAATTAGATTTGTTTGGTTTTAATAGAAATTTGTAATAGAAGAATTTATTTATCACAATTTTTGCATCCACAGTAAATTGGTAAAATTAAAAGTTTAAGAATTAAATTGACACTCACATTAAAATTAATCAAGTGGTCATATTTATAATTTTCCCAAGATTCCAAAGGTTTATGCAATAAAGAAATTAGGGATATGGATTATTCTAAAGTGCATTTATATAATAATGGTAGAGAAATGCTATTTGATAAATTATTATACGATTATTATATAATTAAAATGACGTGACAATAAAAATTAACCATTGATTTTTGTTTTTTTACAAGCATTTGTTGTTTTTTACTGTCACATTATCTTAGTTATATGGTATGCGTAATGCTATATACTATACCCTATCATTGAGAGATGAAAATACGATTATTTTATTGTTATAACCGCAACCGTCCTGCCTTAAGCGGTTAGTGGTTATAAAATAATTGTCAATTAGCTATAACCGCACTGTATAACTGTTTTTAAATTTAGACAATTTTTTTTTATTTTTTTTTGCCTATTTTGAAAGTTGTGCCTTCGTTCGATCTCTTTTTTGGGCTTATTTTAAATTTTTTTGGAGACTTTATTTTTTTGTTTTTGGCTGGAATGTATTCTGTCATTTAAAACCTCATATGAAATGACGTCATTTTGTGTGTATATATTTATATACATATATGGGTATGCGGTTAGTAGTTAGTAACCACTTTCGTCTATCATTAAAACCGTTAACTGCTCCGCCCTGGGTGGTTTGAGATTTTTTCCAATCCGCTACAAAAATGATTAGGCGGCTATTGGTTAGTAGGCGCAGTACGTTATTAACCCCCGCCCTTTCACCCCTACTATCATTCTATTTTCATCTTACTAATTAGTTGATATAGTAGTGCTATCAACTCTTAAATTTTTTAATTATTTAACAAATATTAATAAAAATTAATAGACAATATTCGATCAACCAGATTGTAATTAATAGACAATAAAAATTAATAGACAATAGACAATAGCGTTACAAAGTATCCGCAAACCAATCTCACATGCCAAAGTCGCATCACAGCCTCAATGTCGGAGAAGAAGATGCGATTTCTGCTCCAAAAATACGCAACCCTTAAAAAGCAACGTACGATCCCACGGGCACCACTAATAGTGCGTTTTCGGCCACAGAAACTTTTTCTTATTTATATATTTATTTATTTATTTATTTGATCTTCTATCGATATAGACAAAACAAGAAAATAAGAAAAAAATAAATTGCTGACAATAGGACCTGGTTTTTTATTTTTATTTTTTTAACAATAGAAATACTATTTTTTATTTTTGTTCAATTTCTATTAAACTTCGTTTATATATATATATATATATATATATATATATATATTTATATTTTTTCAAATTTATCATTAAATTTGTAGATACATATGTGTCATATACATTCAACGGTAGATTTAAAAAAAAAGTCAGACAAGAGTTAAAAAGAATAACATGTCTCTTTTATTCATCACCCTTATTATTCACCCAGTTATTTTCTTTTTATATTTTAAAAATCACACCACATAACCTTTAGAACATGGGTGAAAATAATGGAGTGATGAATAGAATTATTTGGGACAATTATTTTGTTACCCATTTTAAAAGAAAAAATTAGAAAAGAATTAGGATTGATTTGAATATATTAAAAGAAGGCAATATTTTTGTTTCTCTTTATGGGCACAAAACAAGGGCTGACTGAGGACATAAAAACATATGAGAATAATTAATATCAGATCTTCTACTCTAACTGAAATATCTAACTCCATCTATTATATCAGCCCAAAGATAACTAATGTTGGAAATGTTAATATACACTGAAAATTCTTAATTGTGTAGAAACACTATGTCAATTGTTGTTAAATTTTTACTTGCTAGCTAGGAATTTTTATTGATGTTTGTATTGTCAATAATACAGAAAGTAGAGAATATTTATTATGAATTAATAATTTCTCTATTATAGTTTTTTGTATTTTTTTCTCTAATATTACCCTTATCTCCTCGAAGAGATGCAATATTTGCAAGTAAAAGGAAAAATAAATAAATTGAAAAGAATAGCACAAGTAAGGTACGTCAAAAAGAAGAAATATTGTCGATTTCACGTGCTATGCAGGCTCCACCACCCATCCTATTAACTCAGAAGAGCCCCCTTGTGCAGTCCAGTCAACCTCAACTTCAAGTTTACAGCAAAACCCCTGCTTATCCATGGCTGCTCAAACCCTTCAATCCCCTTCCAAACCTCGATGGTTTTATGACGTCTTCTTGAGTTTCAGAGGTGAAGACACCCGCAAAACTTTCACCGATCACCTCTATACCGCCTTGGTGCATGCTGGAATCCACACCTTCCGAGATGACGACGAGCTTCCTAGAGGAAACTACATCTCTACAGAACTGCTCAAAGCTATTCAAGGATCAAGGATTTCCATTGTTGTTTTCTCCCAAGGCTATGCTTCTTCACGTTGGTGCCTTGATGAGCTTGTGGAGATCCTGCACTGTAAGAATTCCATAGGCCACACTCTTCTTCCCATATTTTATGACGTGAACCCTTCAGATGTGCGAAAACAAACCGGAACTTTTGCGAAAGCATTTTCTAGGCATGAAAAGCGATTTCAAGCGGAGATAGAGAGGGTGCATAAGTGGAGAGCAGCTCTTACGGAAGCTGCAGATTATTCCGGTTGGGATCTCCAAAATGTTGCAAACGGGTATTATATGTTTCGGTCTCTTGTTCTTTTTGATGCATTATTAATTTTTATTCATTTATTTATTTTTGTCTTTTGTCTTTTGTTTTTCTATTAGATGTTGATAACAAAATAAAATTGAGGTTGAGCTAAAACTAGATTGACAAAATTTAAAGAAAAAAATCTCAAAGTTATTTTAGCTAGAATCCAATGGTAATCTAAACTTCCATAAATGATGATTGACTGAAACTGCGATGACTCTGGATCATAATTTCTGTTTAATTAACTTTATGACTCCTCATCCACATTTATCTTTGTTATAGAAAAAAAAATACGAATTTTATAGTGATAGGCAATTTTGGATCTCAGATCAAGATGCATAGAGTTATGGGGTATTGGATTCTATCAAATCCTTATGTTGTTTTGTCATATTAGTATTGGATTCTATCAAATCCTTATGTTGTTTTGTCATATTAGCATTAACAACTCAACATTTACATGGTGCTTGGTCGGGATTGGGGTTAATCCTCAAAAAGATAGATAGGTTTTCTTCCGAATTAGGTTGGAGGAACTTTCTCTAATTCAATTTATAAAAATGTCATTTATACTTTTTGTATGTGAGAAACACATGATTTTTAAATAGTAAGGGTAGATCGAGTTGAAAGAAATTTTATTAAAAAAACATGTGTCTTTTCCAACTTTATACTTACTATTTAAAAAGAGACATAAATTTTCTACAAACTGGTTTGTAGAAATTTTTCTACAAGCTAGCTTTTAAAAGTAACACGTGTCTTTTGCATATGAGAAACACATTAATGTGAATTTTAATTGTACTCGCAAGTATACGAATCGTTTGCAATTAATGCATTGCAAGTGCGAGGTCGATCCTACAGGAATTTTGCTTTTGAAAACAAAATTTATAACTAAATTATTCAAATCATATCCTAGTTCCAAAAAATGTTTGATTTTGGTGAATAAAAGAAAACATAAATAAAATAAAACAAAAGAAAATGTACTAAAGTTTTGGAATCCACACCTACCGAATCATAACAACATACTCCATATTCATCAATATTAATCTGAAGTTCTCACAATTAAAATCCTAAGTATGCTTTACTATGTTTCAAGTATTTAATCAAAATCATCTCATGTATCCATTCGATGTTTATACAAATCACAAAAGAAATCCAATTTAAATCAAATCATTAAGTGTATTCGTAAATCACAACAAGATATCCAATTTAAATCAAAACATCAATTGTATCTGTAAAATAAATCACAAGGGATATCCAATTGTTCTATAAATAAAAAACAAACAATCAATTATGTGAAATTATCCTAAATCATCAAATGTATCCTTGAATCACAAAAGATATCCAAGAATCATTCTACACAATGAAAAGAAGTAAAACATTGAAAAAATTAAACCAAATAAAATCCGATAATAAAGACTTAAATAGAAGTATTGTTGTTGTTCATTGATGAGGCTTCATTCTCAACCTTAGTTGAGAAATTAGCTACACATGATTATGAAAAATAAAACCCAACCTAAAGAAAAACTAAACTAAAAGGAAGAAAATATATTTGGTCTTTAGCTCTCCTTCTCATTCTTTTTCTTGAGGCTTAGCAGTCTAGTTACAGGGAGAAAACAAACCCTAAAAGCCCTAGAAATTCCAAAAAAATCTTACTTCAATCTCTTGGTCAAATTTGGAAGCAATCCTAGTAATAGCTATGATTCGTTCAGATTTGCGTTCTTATATTACGGGACACTTTTGGCATAATAGGCATCCAAATTAGGAAAATCCTATTTCATAATGATTTGTATTATTTTGAGTTAGCTTTCTAACGCTGCTAATTTCATCTTAATCCAATACTTGAGCAGAAAGTTATGGTAAAAATACTATGACATGTGCATAATATGAAATTTAATCCAATCTGATTTTGACTCTAATTAAAGAAATTTTGATTTAATCCTTTCATTGATTTGTTTAAATATAACTACATCATATAGGTATTCTCAAAGTATGCTTTCTTCCAAGCTTTGCATTTTTCACCTTAAAGCTGCCATTTTCCATTAGCAACCTATAAAACACTAAAAACACAAGTCTAACACAAAACATTAGATTAAGACACAGTTAAAGAATAAGCTAATATAAATTAAAGGGTTTAAATATTTAATATTTTGCCCTTATCGCACATCTTTTTTTAATAGTATGTATTTCTCACATACTTTTTTAATAGCTTGAAGGACATGTGTCACTTTTAAAAGTAGAATTGTATGAGTTTACTACAGACGTCCTTTAAAAAACATGTGTTTCTCATATGCAGAATAGACAAATGACATTTTTATAGACTCGGTTGGAGGAGATTTCACCAACCTAATTTGGACGAAATCTTCGTCCGTATAGTTTTCCATTGTGGTTTAATTCAATTGATTATTACTTACCAAAAAAGTAAACACAAGTAAAGACATTGTTAATATAAAAAATGCAGTTTTCCAAAAAAGCTATTTTTTTTGAGTTGTGGTATTTTCCATTTATGTCTCTGTTTTCTAATTTTCAAAACTAGAAAACTGATTCATGAGAACTACTTAAAGCTGCTCCTAACTCTATCCATTCTATTCCCACTTAATTCATCATGTTGTTTCCATTCTCTGGGTAAGACTTGTGTTTTGTTCGAACAAGACACCAAAATGGGCTTGTGTTTACCATGAAAACTAGTCTCAAATGACTGAAATGATAATATCCTTTTGACTAAAATGACTTGAATAATTTTCTTCCTTTTATTTTCTTGTGCTTATGTTGTTCTTCTGTTTTCTTTTAAATTGTAATTATCAGGTACGAATCAAGGTTCATAGAGAAAATTGTTGATGAAGTTTTGTGTAGAGTGAACAATGCTTGCATGGATATTGCCAAACATCCAATAAGTATAGATTATCGTGCTGAAAAGATGAAAGCTTTATTAAATCTTGGAACAAGTGATGTTCGCATCGTAGGCATCTATGGCATGGGTGGAATCGGTAAAACAACCTTAGCCAAAGCGGTTTATAACCAAATATATGATGGGTTTGAAGGAAGCAGTTGTCTTTTAAATATTAAAGAAATTTCAGAACAACCCAATGGTTTAGTTCATTTGCAAAAACAACTTCTTTCTGAGGTCTTAAAAACCAAGAACTTGAAGATTGCCAATGTTGATAGAGGAATCAATTTGATTAAGGAAAGATTTTTTTGTAAAAGAGTTCTTGTTATCCTTGATGATGTGGATCACTTGAAACAACTCAATTCATTAGCTGGAAGCTCTGAATGGTTTGGTCCAGTAAGTAGAATCATTTTAACAACTAGAGATGAACATTTGCTAACTAAACTTGGAGTACATGAAAAATATAAGGTCGAGGAATTGAATCTTGAAGAATCTCTTCAACTTTTTTGTTGGCATGCCTTTAGGATGGCTCATCCAATAGAAGATTACTTGGAGCTTTCATTTAGTGTAGTTAATTATGCAGGAGGGCTTCCATTAGCTCTTGAAATTTTGGGTTCCTTTCTATCAGGAAGAAGCACTATTGAATGGAAAAATGCATTGGAAAAATTACAAAAATTTCCTAATCACGAGATTCAGAAAGTACTTAGAATGAGCTTTGATTCACTAAATGATGATACTGTGAAGGACACATTCCTTGATATTGCGTGTTTTTTTGTTGGTATGGACAAAGATTATGCCATCAAAATATTCGATGGTTGTGGTTTCTTTCCGGATATTGGTATTTATATTCTCATTGAGAGGTCTCTTGTGACAATCAATTTAAAAAATGAGTTGAGGATGCATGATCTAATTCGAGATATGGGAAGGGAGGTTGTTCGTGAAAGGTCATCCAACGATCTAGAAAAATGTAGCAGATTGTGGTTTCGTGAGGATGTCTTACACGTGCTAAACAAACAAATGGTAAGAAGTGTAATCATTTATTTACAAACAAATGAAAATATTGAGATTGCTCCAAATCAATTATGTGTGACTAAACCTTTTAATTATAGTGAAAATATATAAGCCTACGTAACATGAGAATGTGTGTTACTAATCCTATATATTGCCTATTTCTCCAGGGATCAGAAGCAGTGGAGGGTCTCATTCTAAATATATCTATACTTGAAGATGTACATTTTAAAGCTGAAGCATTTGCAAAAATGAAAAAATTGAGATTGCTCCAAATCAATGGTGTAAATCTCTCAGGATGCTATAAACATCTTTCTGAAGGGCTAAGATGGCTTTGTTGGCATAAGTGTCCTCTGAAATTTCTACCATCAAATTTTCATTTAGAGAATCTTGTTATCCTTGACATGCATGATAGTAATATCAAACAAGTCTGGAAGGGGATCAAAGTATGGTAAATCTTACATTTCCTTTTATTTCTTAAGTATTGTTAAATGTATAAGTCAAAATTTTCTTTTCTTCTCTTTTAACGATTTTGTTTTGATAGATACTCAACAGGTTGAAAGTCCTTAATCTCAGCAATTCCAAACATCTAGTCGAGTCACCAAACTTCTCACAAGTCCCAAATTTGGAGATACTAATACTTGAAGGTTGCACAAGTTTGGTTAAGCTTCATGAGTCCATTGGAAATCTAAAAAAACTTATGTTGCTGAATTTAGAAGGATGCCAAAACTTAAGGGATCTTCCAAGAAGTACTTGTAACTTACAATCTCTTCAAACTCTTAACTTGTGTGGTTGCTCAAAACTTGCTAAGCTGCCAGAGCAATTCGAGAATATGATGGCTCTAACGGAATTGAATGCAGACAGAACTGCTATTATGCAACTCCCTGCCTCATTTGGCCTTTTGAAGAATCTCAAAACTCTATCATTATCGGGACGTAAAGGACAAGCCTCAAAATCTTGGTTATCGCGTTTCTCATCATGGATATCGCCAAAAAGCTCAAATCCCACACATTTGCTCCCAGCTTCCCTTTCTGGACTATGGTCTTTGAGAAAACTAGTTCTGAGCGAGTGCAATCTGTCTGAAGATGGGATTCCAATTGATCTTGGGTGTTTATCTTCACTAGAGGAATTGGATTTAGCAAGAAACAATTTTCGTAATCTACCTCATTGCATCAGCCAGCTTCCTAAATTAAGAACATTGTGGTTGACTAAGTGCACGAGTCTTCAATCAATTTCAGAACTCCCCACAAGTTTAACGACCTTGCATGCAACTGACTGCACATCAATAGAAACAGTCTCAAATCTGTCGAACCTGAAAAGTCCACCTACATTTTTTCTTACAAACTGTCAGAAATTGGTTGAGATTCAGGGCTTGGAGAGTTTGGAATTTGGACCATTAATTCACATGGAACAGTGTAACAATCTAGCATGTGATTTTAGGAGGAGTGTTCTTCAGGTTTCTCTCTCTCTCTCTCTCTCTCTCTCTATTTGTGCGTCTTTAGTTTTAGAGTAATGCTACATATCATCCTTGTGTCCTCCTTTTATCCTCCCAAAGTTGATGTAGCTCTTAAAATTACCATTGGATCAAAATTCAATAATGATCTATCATAAATTCAATGGTAATTTTAAGAGCCACATCAATTTTGGGAGGATAAAAGGAGGACACAAGGATGATATGTAGCATTCTTCTTAGTTTTATGATGTGGACCTTTTTTCTTTTCTTTCTTTTTTTGAAATATATAGTGCCTGTCCAAGTGTGACGAGGTTCGTGCCGTTTTCCTCCCGGGTAGTAAGGTTCCAAATTGGTTCAGCCATCAGGGAATTGGGTGTTCTATTTCCTTCGACGTACCTCCACTTTCAGAGGGTGAAATCCAGGGGTTGCTCGTTTGCGCTGTTTATGCAGCCAAGGAAGAATCCGATGCGATAACTTCAGCTCCTTTCTTGAAAATCACTAATAAAACTAGAGGCCACGAAGAAAGTTTTAGGCCAACGTTCTATGCCATCCCTATAACATGTGAAGATCATTCCTGTGTCTGCCATATACCACTCAAAAGATATCAATTTGAGATGGAAAGTGGAGAGGAAGTGGAGGTGTACATCATATCTGCTGAAGGCATTGAAGTGAAGGAGTGTGGAATTCATCTTCTATTTGATGATTCGAATGTAAGAGATGGATATGGAAGTATGGATATGGAGTCGTCTGCTAAGAGGGGTCGAGACGACAATGAGGCAGGACCAAGCAATGATTGTTCTAATGATCAACAAAAGTGCCCTAAAAGGTCAAGGATGGAGTCTCAATCACAAGAATGAAATATAAAAATAGTTTTTAGTTTTTTCAACATGTATTATAATATAAATGCGGAAATTACTTTTATATTTTTAACAATATTTTAAGTTATCTATTAATATATTTATCTTAAGAATAAAAAGTAAAAGACAGAAAATAAAAATTAATACAAAAGAAACGTGATAGTTTTTCTGTGTAAAAGGCCAGGATGTGAAAACAATATGACAAATTCTCACAAACATGATGTTCAAGAAATATATTTCTATATATATATATATCATGTTCACGTATTAAAAAGAAATGTGGTTAGAGATACTAGCTTTTATTACAAATTTCTTAAAAATCGATGTGGTAATTCATTTGTCATTTCTCACATATATATTAGTAATTAATTACTAGTTAAATTTACTTGTGTATATATATATATCCATGTTACACTCTTATAACTACCACGTGAGTTTATAAAAGATTATAAGAAATATTGTAGCACATTCATTTTCCATAAAGAAAATGCTTCCCCAACTAAATTCTAACTTGAAAAAAAAAAAAAAAAACTACAAACTGCAATTAAATTGAATTATATTCTCAGAAAAACAAACTGCAAATGAATTGATTTCAATTGCCTTAAAATAATTAATGTCCATAGCTAAATAGTGAACACACAATGTCAATTTAGAGTTTTAGCCAATACTCAAAGCATAAAGCACACAAAAATAAAGTTCCAACATTCAACAGACATAACTATTTTTTAAGGTTGGATGCGTTGTAAGGTTCGGAAATTTTACATTTAGTTACTTTTAACATCCTTGTTCTTCTTTTTACTTAATTTGGATTCTTTATTTTGTTGATGAGGTTTAGAAATTTGGGTTTCTTTGTTGGTTCGCAATTATTGTTGATTTATTTTTTAATTTTAAATGAATGGTGAAGAATGATAAATATTATTTATTGATTATTAATGATATGATACAAATCACCAACATGCCTCATACGTTGTTGTTGTTGTTGTTTTTTTTTTTTTTTTTTTTTTTTTTTTTTTTTGTGAATAAGAAAAATGTTTGATTTTATTCTCTTACACATCTTTTGTCTATTTCCATACAAGAGATGTTTAAATTGACCATTAAATCTATGAGACCACGTATGAGTTCCACATATTCAAAGGTAAATTTGTAAAAAAAACATGCAAAATCAGAATGACACTAAACGTTACACATCTCTTTAAACAAAGGCGCAACGACACTAAGGGGGGATTGACTTTCTTACAAATCAGGTGAGAAAGAACATGATTTTTTATTAATCATATTAAAAATTGGGACTACTTATTTGTTACCCATTTTTAAGGAAAAATTTAAAGAAGAATCAAGGTTGATTTGAATATATTAAAAGAAGGGGCAATATTTTTGTTTCTCTTTATAAACGCCAAACAAGGGCTGACTGAGGGCACCATAAAAAGATATGAGAACAAACATATGACGAATATTTGAAACATCAAGCTGAAAATATTTTAATGTAAAGAGAGACATGGACACAGCATCATATAAAATCAGTGTTAAATTTCTTTGATCATTAAGATTAGGCCCAATGGCTGTGAGAAGACATTGGTCCTTGTTTTATATCATGTTCTTGGGTTTATATCATGGACATAGGTATTTTGAAATCTCTTGGTCCTTGTTTTATATCATTAAGATTAGGCCCAAAGATAACAAACGTTGGAGATGTTAATATACATTTAAAATTCTTTTGGACGTGTAGAAACACTATATCAATTGTTGTTAAATTTCTCACTCAACAAAAAATTGTTGTTAAATTTCCTTGCTAGAATTTTGTTTTGATTTTTGTATTGTCAATAATACAGAAAGTACTCTATTATAGTTTTTTGTATTTCTCTAATTCAGGCAATTTAAATACGTAATAAATCATTACCCTTATCTCCTCGAAGAGATATAAGATTTGCAAGTAAAAAAAAAAAAAAAAAGATAGTAAATTGAAAAAAATAGTAGGAAATGGCACCGGTCAAAAGAGGCGGTATTCCTTCTTCAATGTACGTCAAAAAGAACAATTATTATATATTGTCGTCTCTCTTCTTTTTTTTTTAAGCATCTTCCACCAGGCTTCCTTGTTCCACCAACCTTCCTATTAACTCAAAGAGCCCCCTTTGCTGTCCAGTGATAAATTCCTCAATTTCAAGTTTACAACGAGCACCTGCTTATCCATGGCCGCTCAAAACCCTGCATCCCCTTCTGAACCTCGTTGGAATTATGATGTTTTCTTGAGTTTCAGAGGTGAAGACACCCGCAAAACCTTCATTGATCACCTCTACTATGCCTTGGTGGAAGCCGGAATTCACACCTTCCAAGATGACGACGAGCTTTCTAGAGGGAACCACATTTCTACCGAACTGCTCAAAGCTATTCAAGGTTCAATGATTTCTATTGTGGTTTTCTCTAAAGGCTATGCTTCTTCTAGTTGGTGCCTTGATGAGATTGTGGAGATCCTGCGCTGTAAGAATGCCATAGGCCAAACTTTTCTTCCCATATTTTATGACCTGAGCCCCTCGGACGTGCGAAAACAGACCGGATCGTTTGCAGAAGCATTTTCTATGCACGAAGAGCGGTTTCAAGCAAAGATGGAGAGGGTGCAGAAGTGGAGGGAAGCTCTTACTGTAGCTGGAAACTATTCCGGTTGGGATCTCCAAAACATTGCAAACGGGTATTATATGTTACGATCTCTTGTGCTTTTTTATGCATTAATAAATTATTATATTTTGTCTTTTGTTTTTCTTTTAAATGTTAGTCGAAAATTGATAAAAATAATATAAAATAAAATTAAGGTTGAGCTAAAACAAGATTGACGAAGTTTAAAGAAAAAAAATCTCAAAATTATTTTAGCTATAATCCAATGGAAATCTAAACTTTCATCAATCTAAATAATTTCAAACTAATTTGGGATGCTTCAATCATTCTTGAAATACATCTTTTATTTGGACAAAACCAAATTAATGATATATGAGTAACCGAAACTGTAATGACGCCTCACTCCCGTATTATCATTTCTATTTAACTTTGTCATTTTTGGTTAACTTTATGACTCTTTATCCACATTTATCTTTGTTTATAGAAAAAGTAATACGAGTTTTATAGTGATATATAGGCAATATTGGATCTCAGATCAAGATGCATAGAATTCTGGGGTATTACTCTATTTTGAAATATTTAAACTCAATTTTGTCATATAAACATTAACAACTCAATGTTTACATGATGTTTGGTCGGGATTGGGGTTAATCCTAAAAGAGATAGACATAGTTTTTGTTCAAATTTTTTCAATTCAATCTATAAAAATGTTATTGTTTTTATTTTCTGGTGTAAAGCATTCACTTTTTAAATAGCAAAGACAGAGTTTGAATAAATTTTATTAAAAAATCACATGTCTTTTTCAACTTTGTCCTTACTATTTAAATAACACATATTTCTCACCTGCAAAATGAATATATGACATTTTTATGGTTTAGGTTGGAAGTAGTTTTTCAAACCTAGTTGGGTTAACAATCTTGTCCGTATAATTTTCCATGAAAGAAAACACAGGAGAAGACATTGTTAATATAAAAAATTGTAGTTCTAAAAAAATCTAAGTTTTTTTTTTTTTTTTTTTTTTATATTTATATTTATTTTTTACTTTTAGTTGTAGGTCTCAAAGAAAATGAAAACATACCAAACTAAAGACATTTTTCATTTAAGAAATGCTACACTTCTCAAAATTTTATTCCCCAAATATGTGTCACATTCCCTTGAGACTATGACACATTTTCCAAAATAATAGATCGCATGAGATTGTGACATATCATTTGAGAGCAAAATTTTGGAAATTTTTTTTGGGATGTTTAACATTTTTCTTTTCCATTTATATCTTTGTTTTTCTAATTTCTTAAACTAGAAAATTGTTTCATGAGAACTACATAAAGCATGCTCCTAACTCTATCCATTCTATTCCCACTTTATTAATCATGTTGTTTCCATTCTCTGGGCAAGACTTGTGTTTTGTTCGAACAAGACACCGGAATAGGCTTGTGTTTACCACGAAAATTAGTCTCAAATGACCAAAATGATAACATCCTTTTGACTCCTATGACTCATAATTTTCTTCCTTTCATTTTCTTGTGCTTATGCTGTTCTTCTGTTTTCTATTAAATTATAATTATCAGGTACGAATCAAGGTTCATCAGAAAAATTGTTGAAGTAGGTTTGCATAAAGTGAACAATGCTTGCTTGCATATTGCCAAACATCCAATAAGTACGTATAGATTATCGTGTCGAAAAGATGAAAGTTTTCTTAAATCTTGGAACAAGTGATGTTCGCATTGTAGGCATCTATGGTATGGGTGGAATCGGTAAAACAACCTTAGCCAAAGTGGTCTATAACCAAATATATAAGGGGTTTGAAGGAAGCAGTTATCTTTTAAATATTAAAGAAATTTCAGAATTACCCAATTATTTAGTTCAATTGCAAGAACAACTTCTTTCTGATGTCTTAAAACTCAAGAACTTCAAGATTGCCAATGCTGCTAGAGGAACCAATTTGATTAAGGAAAGATTTTGTTGTAAAAGAGTTCTTGTTATCCTTGATGATGTGGATCGCTTGGAACAATGCGAATCATTAGTTGGAAGCTCTGAATGGTTTGGTCCAGGAAGTAGAGTAATTTTAACAACTCGAGATGAACATTTGCTAACCGAATTTGGAGCGCATGAAAAATACAAGGTCGAGGAATTGAATTGTGAGGAATCTCTTCAACTTTTTAGTTGGCATGCCTTTAGGATGGTTCATCCAATAAAAGATTGCTTGGAGCTTTCAATTCGTGCAATTAATTATGCAGGAAGGCTTCCATTAGCTCTTGAAGTTTTGGGTTCCTATCTAGCAGGATGTAGCACCATTGAGTGGAAAAATGCATTGGAAAAATTACAAAAATATCATCACCACAAGATTCATAAAATACTTGAAATGAGTTATGATTCACTACCTGATGATACTGTGAAGGACATATTCCTTGATATTGCGTGTTTCTTTGTTGGCATGGACAAAGATTATGCTGTCAAAATGTTCGATGGTTGTGGTTTCTTTCCAGATATTGGTATCGGTATTCTCATTCAAAGGTCCCTCCTAGTAGTTTATGAGTCAAATAAGTTGAGGATGCATGATTTGATTCGCGATATGGGAAGCACTACAAAAAACTATGCATTTAGCGGTGTGTCTACAGTAAATTATTTTTTGGCACCTCACTAATTAGTGACGTGTTAAATCTTAACACTTCACTAAAATCATTAGTGACGTGTTGGGTTCAGCACGCCATAAATTTAGTGGTGCGTTAGTCAGACATGCCACAAATTTGTGGTGTGCCAGTCAGACGCGCCACAATTTTGTAGCGTGTCAGTCAGACACGCCAATAAATAGTGGCGTGTCAGTCAGACGCGCCACAAAATTGTGGCGCGTCTGACTGACATGCCCCACTAAATTTCATAGAACGGCGCACGCCCGTGCAGCTCTCCTTATTTTCTCCTACAACAAAATTTTCCCTCTCCCTCACTCTACTCTCTCTCTCTCTCTCTCTCTCTCTCTCTCTCTCTCTCTCTCTCTCTCTCTCTCATCTCTTGCTATCCTACCCAGCTCAGACGCCGGCCACCCACAACCGCCAAAGACCACCGACGCCGTCCACCCTCGGCCGCCCAAGACCTCTGACGCCGTCCATCCGTAAGGTTAGTGACTCCGGTTTTTTCCTTCTTTTTATTTTTATTTTTTTTTCTTTAGCAAAAAAAGTTAACAAAATATTTAAATTTATTATCACTTCACGTCAGATTAAAAAATAAAAAGTACAAAATTTTGCTAAACCTCTTGGTTCTACTACATTTACAAGTGCCATAAATTTTGCTAAATTTATTATCACATGATAAGTGTGGGATTCATTCATGCATGTGAGTCCAAGTCCCATTATTATTTTTTTTAAGGAAACAAATTACAATAAAGTAGAGAAACATTGAAGACTCCCTCTACGGGTGCCCTAATCCCTTAGAAAATTCAAATTTGTACAAGTAAATACACTCATTGTAAAGATAGAAAATTAGTTAATTATATATTTTCCCTTTTTAGGAATTAATGTATTTTTCTGACCATAAGGCTAGAGAGGAGAATGTCTGACAAGTGAAATTTATGGCTATATTTGTTGATTTGTTTAGAGTATTCTCAATGAGCTAGCTAAATGTCAAATTAACAATGCATTAAAAAAATAAATAAATAAAAAATCAATTTGATTCTCTCACATTTTTTGGAATTGTAAGTGCATAAAGAAATAATATTTTAAATGTAATAATGAAAGTGAATAGTTAAAATAAAGTGACGTTAAATTCTTTGAACAAGTGGTTAAGTAAAATAGGAAAAAATGATTCTTTAATTAAAATTTAGTTAAAATTTGTTGATCTGGAGGTGTTTATTTTTTGTTTGAAAAAGTATTTTGTATTTTTTTTTTTTTATGAGTGTTTGTGTTTGAATTGTCTATTAAATTGTTTGTTTGTTTGTCTTTTTTTTTTATTTTTTATAAATAATAAAAAAATAAAAAATAAAAAAATTAACAAGGGGAGGAATAAAAAAGGGAATTTATATATTCATCCTCATCTCTTTATGTTTCAATTAGGTGAAATTTATGTTCGTGTGATGGAAAACGAAATTTCAATACCTCTTTTAAGATCAAGTAATAAACTTATTAGAATAATTTAATGGCATGTCTATTTTGGCTGCTTTGTTAAACTTATTAGAATAATAGTTTAAATGGTTAAACTTTTTTTATTATTAACTTAAACTTTTATAATAAATGATAATTTAATCTGGTGGAGTTTTGTGTGCTCATATTGGAGAATGAATTCTTAAAAGGTTTTATTAATTTTACTAGATTAAAATTAGATCCGTTGAAATTAGGATCGGTGTCTTTATGAAACACATATTCCAATGAGAAACAGAGTAGACTAATAGGCAAAGATAAATCTCATAAATAATATATTATTTAGCTTTTTCAAAATCATAGATGATTTAGTCTTGAAATTTTGTTAATATTAATGATGAAAAAAATAATGACCTTCCTAATATGTTGTTTACTTTACTTTGTTACTATTTTGTATTGTACGTAGAGAAAAAGATGGACAAGACTTGGATGACAAAGTATAGTGGTACGAGGGAATATAGAGATGGGTGTAGATTGTTTGTGGACTTCGCAGTTAGAAATTGTAGAATTTCCAATGGAAATATACACTGCCCTTGTAAGTCGTATCGAAATAATCAGCGCCACCCGCCTGGTATCGTACTTGCCCACTTGACAGGGGGTAAGGGAATAATGATTACATACACTACATGGTTTTGGCACGATGAGAAGCATGTTTGGGGTCCTATTGCAAGTTCTTACTCGAATCGCTCGGCCGTAGATGCGGCTAGTGGAAGCACAGAACATGGTGGCAACATACACGCACTGTTGCGTGATGCATTCGGCATGCATGAAGTTAGAGAAGACAATTGTGAGCCTGAGGTCGTGGTTCAGGGAGGTGAAGAAATTGGGTGGAATGAAGAATCAGCTGAAGGGGATGCTCAAAAGTACTACGACATGCTTAAAAAGTCGGAGAAGCCACTTCATGGGGGTACTAAATATAGCAAGCTGAGTGCTATTGTACATTTATACAACTTGAAGTGCGTTGGCGGACTTAGCAACAAGATTTTCTCGGATTTGCTTGAGTTCATCATCCAGTACTTGTTGCCTGCATGTGATGACACTTTGCCAACTAATAAATGTGAGGCGAAAAAGTTTCTTAGTGACATGGGACTTGGGTATGAGAAGATTCCTGCATGTCATAATAATTGTATGTTATTCTGGAAGGACAATCAAGAATTAGAGTCATGCATCGTCTATGGAGAATCTAAGTGGAAGGATGAAATTCATTTGGACGAGGATGGTCAACCCATATCATCAAGAAAGAAACGTCCGGTGAAAGTATTGCAGTGGTTTCCACTCATCCCCCGGCTACAGAGGCTTTTTACGTCGGAACATACTGCGCCCTACATGAGATGGCATGTAGAAGGCCGCACTAAAGATGGCGTGTTGAGGCATCCGGCCAACGGTGAAGCATGGAAATCATTCGATCTCTTACATCCAGAATTTTCGGTCGATAGCAGGAACGTTAGGCTTGGTCTAACATCGGATGGATTTAATCCATTTAGGAACATGAGCACTTCCCATAACACTTGGCCAGTAATGCTTGTTCCATACAACTTGCCTCTTTGGATGTGCATGAAACAAACATCATTCATATTATCCCCGATTATCGCGGGCCCAAGTTCACTTGGAATGGATATAGATGTCTACCTTCAGCCATTGATTGAGGAGTTACAAGAACTATGGAATGTAGGGGTACGCACATTTGATGCCTTGATGAAAAATAATTTTGTGATGCGAGCGCAGTTGATGTGGATAACAAATGACTTCCCAGCATATGCAGATTTGTCCGGATGGCCTAAAAAGGGTGGGATGCATGTCCTTACTGTATGCATTCAACACGGTCTAAATGGTTAAAACACGGCAAAAAATGTTGTTATATGCGGCACATGCGATACTTGCCCATGGACCATTCATGGAGGCCAAACAAAAAAACATTTGAAGAAACTTAAGAATCAGAATGTGCCCCCCATGTGCAAAGAGGAGATGAAATCCTGGGACAGTTAGAGGGTATGGTATTCGGGGATGAGAACGCGGGCATGGCAAACACGGATAAAAATAAAAATAAAAAAGGAAGAAGTGGAAGAAGGGAGAAGCATTGACTGAAGAAGAAAAGTATTTTTCTGGTTGCCGTGCTGGAAAGATAATTTATTGCGGTACAACCTTGATGTTATGCACATAGAAAAAATTGTGATGGACAACATACTTGGCACAATTCTTGACATCCCAGGGAAGACAAAGGATGACATTGCAGCCCGCACAGACTTGGAGGAAATGGGTTCAAGACATAAACTTCATCCGTTCACGGCCAATGGTGGTAGAACCCATATGCCCGCAGCATGCCACATGATGTCCAGGGATGATAAAACACATTTTTTGAAAGTGATCCGAAATGTGAGGGTGCCCGACGAATATGCCTCTAACATTTCTCGTTGTGTAAAACTTAAACAATGTACAATATCAGGCTTGAAGAGTCATGACAGCCATGCACTGATGCAACAACTTCTCCCTATTGCATTGCGTGGATCACTACCAAATAACGTGGTTAAACCTCTTGTTGAGACGTCTGCATTCTTCGGGGGCTTATGCTTTACAAACTTAACACAAGAGGATATGGACCGACTAGAGGGTGATGTCTGTGTCACTTTGTGCAAGATGGAACAGATATTCTCCTCTGATTTTTTTACTAGCATGGTTCACGTGGTTGTGCATCTTGTCCCTGAATGTCGACTCAAAGGACCCGTACAGTATAGGTGGATGTATCCGGCAGAGGTAAAATTTGTGCATGCTTAATAATTATTTTAATTTTTTCGATATTAGAATACAATTGTTAACTAGCAGTGCTTGAATGATGTTCTTATGTAAGAGCCTTAGGGGGCTACGTTGCGGAGGGCTACATAGCGACCGAGTTGGTGACGTTTTGCTCGAAGTATCTAGATAACGCACCAACATTTCACAACAAGATCCAAAGAAATCCCGATGGTTCAAAAGGGGCGGGAACACGAGTCATCCTCGACCGTATCACATTGACACAGATTCACCGATATATTACGAAGAACTTTGACGAGTTCCTTCAGCTCTAGGCGTAAGTTGCGTTACATAAATATGCATGTTCAATTATGTTGCAGCCTTAAGGTGAATAATAATGCGATTAATTTCCAATTGTAGTATGCACATGGATATGCTTAGGCGATCACACAATAAGGGGCGAAATACGGATGATCAGTTAGAAGCCCAACATCATGAACAGTTCTATGATTGGTACCGTGAATATGTACGAATTATCATCATGTTTAAGTATTAAATGTTGAACTTGTACATCATATAAACTAACCAAACTAATTTCTTATGTTTTACATTGTTCGTAATATACTCGTATGTCGATTGAGGTAAGAAGGAAATGTGTGACAAATTGGTGATGCATTGTAGAGGGTCGAAAGAGACAGCAATAAGATATAATAGATATGTTGTAAATGGCAAACTGTTTCTCACTCAAACACATGATGCGGGAAAGAGAACTCAGAACAGCGGTGTGTGTGTGCCGACCGTTGATGGCGAAATGTACTATGGGAAGTTAACATAAATAATTGAGGTTGAGTACTACAATAAGACGAAGTACATCCTGTTCAAATGTGATTGGGCGGACACCACGAGGGACATAGGGTACAAGGTGAATGAGTATGGGCTAGTGCTTGTCAACTTCAAAAAACTTGTCCACACGAGAAAGTTGATCACTGATGAGCCGTACGTCCTAACTACACAAGTTGACCAAGTTTTTTACGTTGAAGATGAATGGGACCTAGGTTGGGCTTGCGTTGTAAGAACTAAACCCAGGAACGTATACGATGTTGGTCATGGTGAAAGGCATGATGATGCGTGTGCTAACCACCACGAGTACGAGCCGCTCCTATTGACCAGTAATAATGACCATGATCTGCATGATGACTTCGATCACATCCGACCCGACGTAGATCCGATCCAAACGTATGTGTTAAAAAAAAAATTGAATTCTATTTGAAATTTTAAATTATTTATTTCTACATTGATTGGTGATTGTTAAATATGTGACTCATTTAAATATTGTGGTGCATATGGTTGATATATAATGTATAAATACGTGATGTATTTCGTAGGGCACAATGAGTTATAGAATCCCAAGTGTGATGAAGCGGTATAGGGGCCAAGGATCTAGATCTAGCGACCCTGCGCACACAGAGGCAGGGTACAGACTAGTAATGGCAGATGATCACTCGGGCTACTAGTACAACATGCAAGATAATACATTTGATCATTTGTCTCATATGCAGCAGACGGTGACCCAGTTAGAGGCGTGTTCCCCTGGTCACGTGGCGCGGCTATTTGACTACAACATATCGGGTTCTCATGACACCGAGACACATCTTTCGGACTATAGCGAGACACAAGCTCCGGAGGGCCTGCATGATGCACAGCCCGAGGATGAGCTTGCTACACAGGTGTTGGGCCCGTATCAGACCCGGACGATAGGTAAATACATATTTTTATAAATTTAAAGGATATATACGTATTTATTGTTTTGTATTTTATATTCATTTCGAAATAATTAACATCGATATCTATTAATTTTATAGGTACTAATCCAGATGGCATCACTTACTTCGAAGTTCTGACCATTACAGACCCGCACAAGGCGTGGGAGATCCCCGTGGGGAAGAGGGTCGTGATGGATTATAATCCAGGATGGCAACCTGTAGGATTTAGCGCCAATAAATTTAGACGGCAAACCGGGAAGCTAATAAGGAGCGGGAACTATGTGCATTTACGGGACAACTGGACGCATGTACAGGCTCGTACGAAGGAGGATATATGGGAAGCCCTAATGGTAGGTGGACTTTTACATCCCGCCAAGCTTTTTTTGTTTTTTTTTTATCAACTTCCAACTTGTGTAGGTGGATTTTTACATCCCGCCAAGTAACGATTTACAAAAAGTAAAACGGGATGCATTTCGGGATATGGGCATAAAGCTCAAGAATTGGAGACACAACACAAAAGTTAAACTAGGCATTCAGCGGGGCGATACTCCTGAGATGGTACGAACAAGAGTAGGGGCAAGAAGACTCTCCGACTACTACCCCGACGACTTGGATGCGTTGCTGAATAAATGGTGTGACGAGGAGTATCAGGTTAGTCATGAATTATATTACTATTTTGTGTAGTTTCATTAATTTCATTTAGTTGTGTTAGTGTTCACATAATAAGAATGTTAATTGTGTAGGAGTATGCTGGTCATATGAAGCAATTATGAGCATTGCAAAATACTCCTCATTGTTTGGGGACCAAAAGTTATGCAAGATTGTCACACGAAGAAGTATGTGCACCAATTTTTTCCGTACATATAAATGTAAACATTTTATATATATAAAGATGTGTTATAATGTTTTATTCTTTTGGTAGGCTGTCAAGGGTAGCACTCCTCCTACGCGAGCACAATCGTACATAAAAACTCACACGAGGAAGGATGTAAGCTATCCAAATGATATAGTAAAAGAGAGATGTGTATGCTACTCACCTTTCATATATTGTTTTACTTATACGTGTGATAACTTATTTACGATGCACAATAGTTTGACACATCAACATTTAATACATGTAGGAGAGGATGGTGATGCTAATGCCAACCGACTTTGCTGAATCATCAAGTGTAACACAAGGAATGGTACGCTGGAGACATGACGACACGTACGCCCAGGCGCTCGGAAATAAGTCGGAGTACGCCGGCAGAGTTCGGCAGGTTGGGCCAAATATTTGGCCTGTACGGGGGTCCATACGCTCATACCATACACCATCACAGCCACGATCACAAAATTAAGGGCACGCCGTCTTCCCTCAAGAAATGTTCGCTTCTGAGATGGAGAGAGCACTCGAGGTTGAGCGGGCAAGACACGTTTCTGAGATGGAGAGAGTACTCGAGGCTGAGCGGGCACGACAAGCTTCTGAGATCGAGAGAGCACTCGAGGGTGAGCGGGCACGACACAAGTTACAAATGGATGAGGTGTTGGCAGCACAATCTCAGATTATGTCCCGTTTTAGCCAAATGGAGTCATTGTGGCGCCAGTCAGTATCCGTGCCCAGAGTCTCTAATGATAACGCAGTGCCAGAAAAAAATTCCGCACATCATATGAATGTATCATCTGTTGATAGCAGATCAGGTAATAATTAATGGCTTTTTTTTTTCGTAGTATGATTACGTTTGTTTAAATTCACACGTTGCTCAATGCTTAGGACTTGATATGATTCAATTATATTTTCTGCTAACTATATTTGTTTTATCATTCGTAGATTCTACGGAAAATGCTGTGCAGTTACCCGATCATGAAAATCTTGCTGACGACTGATATTGGGTAACATTTAGGTTTGTTTTAGTTGGCGAATACGTACTTGCCTTTTTTTGTTCCGGTTTTGTTATCAATCTATGACAAACATTGATTGTATATTTTGTTGTTGAAACTTTTGTTTTGATTGTTATGAATCTATGACATACGTTTATTGAAACTTTTGGAATGATTTTTTGGTATCAATCTATGACAAAGATTGATTGTATATTTTGTTTGTTGTAACTTTTAGTTTGATCGTTATGAATGTATGACATGTTTGGTGAAACTTTTGGAATGATTTTTTGGTAGTTGTGATTATTGATTATTGATAAAAATTCAAATTGTTGCGATTGTGTTGATCATGAATTGCTAGAATTGTAGTATAATACAGAATTCGGATTGCAAAGTTTGGATTGCAGAATTTTTTTTTTTAAAAAGAAATTGCCTTAATTAATGGCGTGTCCACATTGGCACGCCACAATATACGTAGTGGCGTGTCATTCTGGCCCGCCACTAATTTGTGGCGTGTCAAACCGATACGCCACTATATATATTGTGGGGTGTCGTTTTGACACGCCACAAATTAGAGGCGTGTCAGAACGACACGCCGCTACATATAATAGTGGCGTGCTGAAAGGACATGCCACTAATTTATGGCGTGTCAATCAATGGCACGTCACAAAGTCAGAAATATTGACACCTTGATTAGTGGCCTTCTAGAAAGGCCACTAATCACACGTCACTGTTTAGTGGCCTTTCAGGCATCCTGAAAGGCCACTAAAAGTCAGTCACAAATCATTTTAATTTTTGTTGTGAAGGGAGGTTGTTCGCAAAGTGTCAGTGAAGAATCCAGGAAATCGTAGTAGATTGTGGTTTCACGAGGATGTCTTAAATGTGCTTAACAAACATCTGGTAAGATCAGGTAGATGTATTAATATTACATAAATACATGTACATGCATAGACATAATATGCATACTTTATGAAAGTATTTCTATATGAGAGTTTTGTCTTTTTGCCAAATATGGATATAGCTTGAATATTCTATCAATATGACCCATAACTGTAAGATCCTAAGTACTAAAATTCTCTAATCAATCAAACAGCTTAGTACGTGACTATAGTAAAAAAAAAAAAAGAAAAAAGAAAAAGACTATAGTTTAAACAATTCTAGCCATGTATAAATCACATTAGTTTTTTTTATTATTATTATTTTGGTGAAAATATCTAGGTCACCTCCAATTTGAAGGTGTTCTAGCTTCACAAAAAATGTATGCTAACCCAGCTATGTTTCCAGGGATTAGAAGTAATAGAGGGTCTCAACCCAAGTCTACCTGTACTTGAAGATGTGCAACTAAAAACTGAAGCATTTGCAAAGATGAAAAAATTGAGATTGCTCCCAATCGATGGTGCATATCTCTCAGGATGCTATGAACATTTTTCCAAAGAGTTAAGATGGCTTCACCGGCATAAGTGTCCTCTGAAATTTCTACCACCAAATTTTCACCTAGAGAACCTTGTTATCCTCGACATTCAACATAGTAATGTCAAAAAAGTTTGGAAAGAGAACAAAGTATAACAAATCTTACATTACCTTTTATTTTCTTTTTAAATATGAATGAATAACTTACATGAAATTCTTATTTTTATTTTTATTTTTTCATTTGATTCCATTTTGACATGTACTCAACAAGTTAAAAGTTCTTAATCTCAAAGGTTATAAATGTCTCACATAATCGACAAACTTCTTACTAGTCCCACATTTAGAGATGCTTATACTTGAAGGTTGCACGAGTTTGGGTGAGGTACATGAGTCCATTGGACATTTGGAAAAACTTGTTTTATTAAATTTACAAGGATGTGAGAACTTGAAGCATTTCAAACTTAAAATCTTTGGAGACTCTTAACTTGTCTGATTGCATAAAAATTGACAAGTTACCAAAACAATTGGGTAATATGGTTGCTTTAACAGCATTCCTAGTAGCCTCATCAAAATAGCTTTTTAGTTATTTTGGTGAGCCAATTTGACGAAAACACTAAAAAACCATTCCCAGCAGCCTCACCATTTTAACCCAAATGTTTTGACAAGTAAAATTACTCACCAATTCTGATAAGTAATATTCACTCACCAACTCACTCACCAATTTTGTTTCACCTTTCTCTCTCACATGATTAGCACACTTTTTTTCTTTTTTCTCTCATTTTCTTCTTCCATCTCTCATTTCTCTCACACGATAATGTCCTTATTTCATGGATGTTGGAGAAATAATTAACACCAAAGACATGTGGGCCTAAGGTAGTATCGGGGGCCGAGCCCATCGGGTTGGCCCGGCTAGATTAGACCCAAGTACAAGACCATTCGTTATCTCCAAAAAGACAGATATTCAGAATATATCAAAATAGGCTTCTATCCCATCAAATATGAGATAAGGTACCTAATAGAATGACATTAGCTAAAGGGGTAGTGTCCTATCCAGTTTAGACTCTACTACCCAATTTGAATTCTATGAAGATAAGACTCAAGACTCAAGACTATGTGATCTAGGAGTCAGACTCCTAATCAGAAAGATAAGATTCAAGACTATGTGATCTAGGACTTAGACTCCTAATTAAATTATGATCCAAGCACTCTAGCGGTTTTATAACTATGAACTGTGAGTCTATAAATAAGACTACGGCGTCAGGTATTAAAAAAATAAGCAGATTCTCTGAGCTTTTGAGATTACATATATTTTCCAGAAAATTAGTTTGAACTGACTTAGGCATCGGAGTGGGGGTCCGGTCGGCACCCCCATAGTCCGACGAGCCGTTTATTATTTTTGCAGATTACGAGGAGAGCGAAGATTAAGGAAGGCAACGAATCACAAGGCAACACGTCACCGTACCGAAAACTGTACCAACAGTTTGGCGCCGTCTGTGGGAACGAAGAATCGTTCTTACGAAAAAATAAATCCGCAACGGTGACTGCGCGATCAAGTCAAGTTTGAAATCACGGATCGGAACCTAATTGCTCGGTGATGATGGATTCAGCTTATTTTTGAAACAACAAAAAAGTACAAAATTCACAACGATGACTTCACGACAATTCATGGCTGAAACCGGCCGATGGTTTCCTTCATGAAGACCCCCAATCTGCGTCCACCGACACAAAATCAAAACTATTCACTGCGGATGCGCAAGATAAGTCCATACCTTTCTTTTCATTCTGATTTGTTAAATTGTGGAAAGAAATTCATGGTGTGGATAACTATATGTGCTATGATGAAATCCAATGATGAGAAATTTTGGAGTGTCAGATCTGAAACTCTCTTCAACAAGAGGCAAAGATCAATAATTATTGTGCCCTTGTCCGTTTACAAGCGCTTCGTAAAAAAAAAAAAACATGAAGCCTTACAACTATACTATTGAGTTTTGGTTGGAATGATGCTTCTCTTCTGAAACTTGTTGATTTTTAATATTTTTTATTGGCACTACAAGACAAATAATTGGGTTTATAAATGAAGAATGATGGTTTGAAATTCTCAAGCCTTGATTTTATGAAAAATTGAAAAAATTCTTAGCCCATGCCTTTCCTTTTATTAGAAAGAGATT
Source organism: Alnus glutinosa (assembly GCF_958979055.1). Classification (NCBI taxonomy): domain Eukaryota; kingdom Viridiplantae; phylum Streptophyta; class Magnoliopsida; order Fagales; family Betulaceae; genus Alnus; species Alnus glutinosa. The sequence goes on from NC_084886.1 coordinate 10,200,066, forward strand.
TTTGAGTCAATAAAAGTATATCTCTAGATTTGTGCTCATCTATAGTACCGGCAACGTGTTTGTTAACCTTCTCTGCAGAGATGACAAGAAAGAAAGGGCCATGACTTTGTCAATCACAATCTGATCACATGGGCAGCGACGTGATTGAGAGAGAGGGAGACAGACATGAGAGAAAAATAAATAAAGAGAAGGGTTTGAATTCTGGAAGGAGATGGACATTATGAAGACGTGCGGAAGGGATTGAAGAAAGGACTTGGATCACGCATTGAAAACTTGTAAAAGTGAAGAAGAGACAAGGCCAAGGCTCTTATTTTTTTGTTTGTCAAAAAAAAAAAAAATAAATAAAAATGGGCCAACCCGAAGGTGCCTTAAAAAAGAAGCTAATGGGCAAAAGATCAAAGTCCTATTCAATGGGAAGTCTTCGACATAGCACGGAACCCAGGTCTGAGTTCGGCAAAATTCGGAAAGTCTCCACCTCGGGTCAGTCTTACGGATCGGATGCTGATTGGGTCGTTGTCTCGGATATCCGGTCTCCCCAGCCGCCCAGATGGTCGTTGAAAGCATGTTGTTCGAGCTCCAAAGGAAGAACGATGAGGCGTTGGCGCTTTAGCTTACGGGGTTGGACTAGTCGATCACAGGAACAGGTGATCGATGAGGCACTACTCCGCACAAGCCTGTGGACAGCTTCACCGTTCCTCTCGGCATCCGGCGGGCATAAGTCAAGATCTAGGCATGGACGCCTGAGCCGTCCATGTGCCTGTTGTCGCAGTGTCGGTGAATCTGCACGTGGTGGAGATGAGGTGAATCAGTTGCACTTGAGCATTAGCGCCGAGCCTGATCCAAGATTCATGTTCCAGTTCGGTAGGGAGCCGGAATTTAGTTCTCAGGTGTTTTAGGCTCGCGGGGATGTCAGACATACTGTGTTTTATTCCAAGTTAGGTTTCAAGAACACCAACGACCGAAGTTTGCTTTCTAGGCCTACACATACACATAGTCGAAAAAGAGAAGAAGGGAGATTTTTGGGCCAAACTACTGGGGCTCAGGTAGTGTTTCAGTCCAGGAAAAAAAAAAAAAAAAAAAAAAAAAAAAAAAAAAAAAAAAGCCCAAAGTTACAGCTCCAGGAATAAAAATCCTAGCTGCCTTCATGGAAGCAAAATACCAAACATAAGAACCTGCAGCTTCTTTTGCCATCATGTACGAACGGAAAAAAAAAAAAAAAAAAAAAAAAAAAAAAAAAAAAGAGAGAAGAAGAAAGAAAGAAAAAAAAGTTAGATCCGATGTGTTTTACCGAGGTGAAAAGTTAGATCCGAGGTGTTTTACCGAGGCGAAAAGTTAGATCCGAGGTGTTTTACCGAGGCGAGAAGTTAGTTCCGAGGTGTTCTACACAAGTGAAAAGTTAGATCCGAGATGTTTTACCGAGGCGGAAAGTTAGTTCCAAGGTGTTCTACACAAGTGAAAAGTTAGATCCGACGTGTTTTACCGAGGTGAAAAGTTATTTCCGAAGTGTTTTACCGAGGCGAAAAGTTAGATCCGATGTGTTTTATCGAGGTGAGAAGTTAGTTCTGAGGTGTTCTACACAAGTGAAAAGTTAGATCCGATGTGTTTTACCGAGGTGAAAAGTTAGATCCGAGGTGATTTATTGAGGCGGAAAGTTAGATCCGAGGTGTTTTACCGAGGCGAAAAGTTAGATTCGAGGTGATATACCAAGGGGAAAGTTAGATCCGAGGTGTTTTACCGAGGCGAAAAGTTAGATCCGAGGTGATATACCGAGAAGAAAGTATAATCCGAGAAGTTTGATCCGAGGGTATTCTACCGAGGCGAAAAGTATGTACCGAGATGACACATACTAAGAGTATTATTCCGAGGGTACTATCCCGAGGAGACTATGCCCGAGCTCCTAGTTCCAAATGGCACACTTTGAGGACCCCTCTAGATTTGCCATCCTCCTAAGTGCACAGTCACGTGCCGAGGGACAAATCCGAGCCGAGGGTCCAGTTTGAGGAACTCTCCCAAAGAGCACCATATCGAGTGGCGTGCAGGATAAGGAGCTCCAAGTAAGACGGTCCATCTTCATTGAATTCACCAGATAAGTTCATACTCTTCTTTTACAACTATGATTTATGTTAAAGTAAGGATAAATGTTGGTTTTTATCAACCAGGAAAAAATATATATATTTTTTTTGATAAAATAGACTCGTGTGTTGAGGCCTCACTCCTACCGTGAGTGAAAGGATCACAAAATCATCCCGACGGATGAAAAGGATATGTAGTGCTACTGTGCATTCTGCTATTTTGTTTTAGTATATGCAGTGCTTTGTTAACTCTTTTTGCAGAAAAGATACGGGGAGACAACCCCTACAACAAATTAAACAAGGAAAGTCTCTCGGTCAGTCCAACACCGAGAGCCAAGGAGACAACCTTGCAGAGAAAACAAAGAAAGTCTCTCGGTCAGTCCAACACCGAAAGCCAAGGAGACAACCTTGCAGAGAAAACAAGGAAAGTCTTTCGGTTAGTCCAACACCGAGAGCCGGGGAGACAACCCTGCAGAAAAAACAAGGAAAGTCTCTCAGTTAGTCCAACACCGAGAACAAGGAAGAACAGACAGTCCCCAGGTATCGATTGATCTCTGTTAAGAATAAAGCAGCAGTCCGAGACAGAATGGAAGCACTTCTTCATCAAACTTCTCCAAAGATGATCAAGCTACATCAGCGTCCATCTGACTCCCCACCTCGAACGACTCGAAAGAGTTATGGTGGGGATGTTCGGGAAAGAAATCCGCCCGAATCCTTTCCTCGAACAACCCGAAAGGGTCAGGGAAAGGATACAAAGGGTTGAAACCTCCCGGTTGGAGGTTTCCAAAGGATGAGGACTAGAATCCGCCCGAATCCTTTCCTCGAACAGCCCGAAAGGGCCAGGGAAAGGAGACAAAGGGTTGAAACCCCTCGGTTGGGGGTTTCCGAAGGATAAGGCTAAGGATATCCAAAGAAGAATCCACCCGAATCCTTTCCTCGAACAGCCCAAAAAGGACAGGGTGTGACGACCCGTTTTTTTTTTTTTATACAAACATAAAACGAGTCATCGCAGTGGCACGACTACGTGTCGCTCAGCCAACATATGACACATGCCCCATAACATGTACCTGATAATCAGAGTATAACATACATCTATCTATGCAGCGGAAAACATAAATCTGAATAGCGGAAATTACAACTTATACATCTATCACAAATTAATTACAACAAAGAGCCATTTAACATCTATCTGTATGAGTCTTATTAACACATTATTTACAAAACTACTATAGCTTTACAAAGAATATGTGACACAAACGTCACAAGCTATACCAAACCTATAAAACAGTGGACAGCCCGTGGTCCGACAATTACAACCGTCGCGGTGAGCTTCAGTCATAATATCCCAAGCACCCTGCTACCGACCCATCGACTATACCGTAGTACCTGCAGCCAAAGAAACACCATCTATACGGTTGTGGTGGTATCCACATCCGCATAGGTGAAATAATGAGTTCACCGCCTTAGTATACCTCATACTAAGACCTCAGTGGTATAAGACTAACTGAGTTTTCACAAAGAACCAACCTCTATTTATTTTTAGTCGTACGAGCACTATATTAGCCACAATTTACCAATAGCTAATGCAGCAAACACCGACTATTTAGAAAACATTTAAAACATACTATATAGCTGTGAACATATGTAGAAGTTCCAGACATCCCTCCTTGGAAGTTTCTACATATAGACCCCTCTATAATAATACTTTTCACCGGTCGCTTGGACATATGTGCACACGATCACTCCATCACAGATATCACGTATACACATAAGTCTTAAGCAAAGAACATGGCATCTTACTCTTCCATACTAGGACAACATCCGTCAACGGTACACTCGCAACACCATCTCTAATCGTATTTCAGCTTCGTGCCTTGACGTCAGTAGATCATGAGAGCACTAGAGTTAAACTCAATCATGCTAACACGTCTTTCCTGAAGAACAAGAACAGTCAACTTTCTTACTCATAGACATGCCATTACTCGCGCCTGGGCAATCATGTATCCATGTACTTTCAAGTTCAATGTATGCTATTAACACATGACTATCCGATAGAAATATACATAAGCGCTTTTCATTTAAGACACTTATGCATACCAACACGTCTAGTAAAATCTACTCATAATATAAAAACATCACTCATTAAACAATGCTATACATGATATGGATGACTGGGTCTACTGGGGCTTCGGTCCCCCACGATGCTGATAACTGCTGTTTTACTGTGTATCCTGTTCCTTTACTGCTGTACTACTGTTGATGTATGCTCTATACTACATGCTCAATGTTCCGTGCTTGACCAGTATATATTTCACTACTGTATCATGCTCAAATCATGCAGTTGTTAAATCACGTCCTCTCAAAACAAAACAAATCCAGCATTTAATCCAACACTTTGAAATCATTCAAAACTTAGTTTCTTTATCAAATCTACGCAGTTTCAACATGACATGTTCTCAAACAATTTGAATAATTTAAATCTCAACCACAGAACTCAACACTTTAAATCTAGTCAATACTTTTCACTCTTGCACTATCTCTTAAACATCATTGATATAGTTTAAACATAATCGAAACTAAACAAATCATCTCAAAGCATATACATTTCATCATATGGTTGGTTCAGTTTCAATAACAATATATATATTTTTATCAATCCAATACATATAAAAATATATATTTTCTCAGTGAGTGGAATACCCACCTTGGCTGCATTAGACTCCTGACTCGAACTTCCACTGGATTCCAATTACTCGAACTCTACATTGGAGAACAAGTCTATGTCTCCAATCACGACACAAGCCTGCAAACATTGGTAACATTAGACTACACTATTGAACCTAAACTTTATGACACATAAACTATCCGCTTGCTCACACGCCACATTACCCGTGTCTAAGTCTAGTTAAGTATCCTAAACTATTATTAGGTTATCATTTAAGTTTAAGCTCACATTTTGTTTCGCTTATTATCTTTAAAACACGTTTACTATTTTACTTGCCTATTAATTATCATTAAGTCACATTATCATTGTTAATCCTTTTTTTATAGTTTCTTGTTTATTCACCAAGTTAGTATTATATATATATATTTAAGTCACATACATGTATATACATATGTATACATATATTCGTATACACATACAATACTTAAACCTAATCCGATGATACATAAATATTATGAGTGCTTGTATAGGTGGATTAATTACTACGTTGTCACATTATTATTCCTAATCCTTTTTATAGCTTGTTGCTATTTACTAAGTTCACAACATATATATTTAACTCATATATATATATATATATATATATATGTACAATACTTATATATATATATGTATATATACATATATATATATATATATGTATATATATGTATATATACATATACATATATATATGTATATATACATATATATATATATATATATATATATATATATATATATATATATATATATATATATATATATATATATATGTACAATACTTAACAAGCTCAAGCTTAGTTCGGAGGCATACTTAAGTACTTTATTCTAATATTAGGTTATAGGATCTTAATGAATCATTGGTTGATAACTAAACTGGACCAAGTATAATTCCATTTATTTACTATATTCTTACATTTACTTTATTTACCCATTCCCTTAATTTATTTATAGTTAGGTAAATATTTCTATAACTAACTCATAAAACCTAACATTTGACACTTTACTTCTACTCATTCTTTCTTTAAGTATTACATATTCATTTTATTCGATTAGACACAACGATAATCTATTCTTTATTTTAACCGTATTTGCTATTCACACAAAGGATCTAAATAAATTAACTTCCATATCAAAACTAGCTAATTGACTCCCTTTAAATGATTATGAACCTATAGCAAAAGAATCGAAAGATTCAATTCCAAAACTACATCCTTCTCACCTAATGCATCTCTAATTAGCCACATACATACAACCATCAACAATCTAACACAACATAACCACAAAACTCACCCAATAGGCACCACACCAAATCAGCCTATTAAAACCCGTAAAATATAATCCAAAGTCAATGAATCCAATCTTATTCATAGACAGGATAACCAACAAACCAAACTCATAAACACAACTAACTAAACCTCCTAGCACCCAAAATCACATAACCTTAGTTCACAATTCAATACAAATTCATATATAATTTCCAACTAAGTGAAAGCCTCAAAACATGATCAAAACACTCATTCGGGTATAAAGAGTAACACCCATAATATTTAACCTCTAAACAACCCTAAGATGCAACTCTAAATCTTGTCAAAACTTATTCCAAACCAACCCATCAAATTTACACTAATCAGCCCATCATCTCCCAAAAATCACCAACACTCAAGAATCCAACCAATCCAAACATCATAACAAAAGCCATAGCAATCCACCAAATTTCTTCCCAAAACTTAACCCAAATTCTGAAAATCATCAACCATTACCGGGGAAATAAATCCAAGCTACAACACCCACAAATTCGGCCAAACAGTGCACACACATCACTCAACCAATCAAGACCGAAACCCAATCATAGAGAACCCCCAAAATTATCAAACCCTAATTTCAACAATCAACAAATTAATCTACAAAATTAGCAACTAGGAATCAACAAAAAATTACCTAGAGGATTTTCCTAGAAAATCCACCGGAAATCGCTACTGGACCGCCGGAAAACTCGCCGGAAAATCGCTCCTAGAGGACCGGGTCTTCCACATGGTTCAGCGGGTCATGGGTCGCAGGTCTCGGGTTCGTGGGGTTCTGGGCAGTCCACTACCGACGGAAACCACCGGAGAACAGCCTCCATCCGCCGGAAAACGCACTTGGGGAACCGGATTTCCTCTCGGGTTGCACACGGGTCACGGGTTTCACGGGTTTTCTGGGCTCGTGGGTTTCGGGTTCTCTCTCTCCCGGGTCATCTCTGGTTCACGGGCTCACCGGAGATCGCGTCGCCGGCGTCCTCTGGTCTCGACGGCGCCACCCACCGGAGGATCGGGCTCCGATCACTCCTCAACTCTCCCGATCTCATCTCTCTCTCAGCATCTCTCGGCTCTCACATCTCTCGGCTCTCTCTCGGTCTCATCTCTCTATTTCTCTCCTCCCTCAATCTCTCCGACTCTCTCTGTGTGTGTTCGGGTAGAACAGAAAAGAAGGAAGAATAGAAGGAAAAGAAGAAATGAAGAAGAAGTGGTTGGGGGGGGGGGGGGGGGTGCTGCGAAACTGAAGGGGGAAAATATCCCCCAATAATCCATAGCCACACACGTGGCTATGGATAAGGCCAAGCTTTGGTCTTTTTAAATACTAGCCCCTATTCTTTCTAAATTGCGTTATTACCCCATCTTATTTTATTCATTTTATCTTTAACTCATTTTATTTTAGACAACACAAATATTATCACTTAAAACCTAATTATTAATCTCATCTTATTTAAAAATATAAATCATTAAATGCTAAATACCTTATTATTTTTCTTGGTCTTTACACAGGGAAAGGATACAAAGGGTTGAAACCTCCCAGTTGGAGGTTTCTGAAGGATAAGATGATGGATATCCCAATTAGAATCCGCCCGAGTCCTTTCCTCGAACAACCCGAAAGGGTCATAGAAAGGATACAAAGGGTTGAAACCTCCCGGTTGGAGGTTTCCGAAGGATAAGGTTAAAGATATCCCGAATCCTTTCCTCGAACGACCCGAAAGGGTTATGGAAAGGATACAACGGCGGGATTGCAGGTTTTCGGAAGGACATGAACATCCAAGATAGAATCGGCCCGAGTCCTTTCCTCGGACGACCCGAAATGGTTATGAAAAGGACACCAAGACAAGAAAACCTCTCGGTTGGAGGTCTCCAGACGTTAAAAGATTGGAGCATTCAGAGATAAAGAAATTAAAAGGTAAAGATTTCAAGTTATGATTTCATTTCAGTAATATATAAAGTCTTTTACAAGTCACAAAGATTTCAGAAAGGAAGGTAAAGCTCAGCGACCTGACTACCCACCTTGAACGACTTAACCTGCGGTCGCAGACTAAAGTTATGGGGGGTAGCTCATTAAGGTTAACAGGAAGGTAAAACTTCAGAATGATAAAGATTCAGGGAGAAAAAGCTCCAGTATGACAGAGCTTCAGGAAAGATTCAGTATGACAAAGCTTTAGGAAGGATCCAGGGAGATAAAGATTCAGGAAGATAAAGCTTCAGAAAGGTAAACATGATGAAAAAGCTTCAGGATGATAGAACTTCAGGAAAGATTCAGAAAGATAAAGCATAAAAAAGATAAAGCTTCAGAAAGAGTTTCAGTAAAGATTCAGGAAGATAAAGCTTCAAGGATGACAAAGCTTCAGGATGACAAAGGTTCAGGATGGTAAAGGTTTAAGGAGATAAGGCTTCAGGATGATAAAGCTTCAGGAAAACAAACAGGAAGGTAAATGTTTAGAAAGACAGATCTTCAGGAAGGAAAAGGTTCAGGGAGATAAAGTTTTAGAACGACAAAGCTTTAGGATGACAAAGCTGCAGAATGATAAAGTTTCAGGAAGGAAAAGCTTCAGGAAGGTATGAGGATAAAACCTCTTTAAAAAATCATCAAGTAAGACTCAACACTTTGATGCAAATAGTTTTTTTATTCTCCTCTGTAAAATTTTTCAACAAACCGATTGTTTGTTCAAAATATTTGGGGTAGCTTAAATTTCAAAAAATTAGACCAGTTCTTCCCTCGGAAAAAACTGACACAAACCGATTGTTTGTTCGAGTTTTGGAGGTAACTCTAGTATAAAAAGTAAGATTTATAAGAAACCGAGATATGTCTCGGAAGAACTTTTTGAGTGAGAAACTTTAAACTTTTTTCTAGGTAAATATGTTCAATTCAGTTTGAAAAATTATGAGGTTCTACGGCTAATAAGATAAGGAAAGTGAAAGTCAAAAAGTTCAAGACTTCCATTCATTAACATTGAAATTTTGTTCATTACAAAAATTTTACATGAAAAAGAAAAGATACATTTGAAAAGGAAAGTTCAAGTATTTACAGGTTGAAGCCCTGAGACTCACTCCGAACTCCGAGATCTCTTTTACACCATCGTCCAGGATACCAAGAGGACTTGACTATCCGCCTCAAACGACTTAGCCCGCGGTCGCGGACTAAAGCTATGGGGGGTAGCTCAACAAAGTTAAAGCTTCTACAAAGGGAAAATCATCGAAGCTACACCAAACTCTCAAATTAAGATCTCTCAGGAGTAACTCGAACAAAGATACGGGGAGACAACCCCTATAACAAACCATACGAGGATATTACCTCTACAAAAAATAACCAAGTAAGTTCATCGCTTCTAAAAGATTTTTTTCATATCCTCCTCGGTCATAACTTACACAAACCGATTGTTTGTTTAAGTTAAGGAGGATAACTCAAAACAAAAGATTTTTCCCTCTTCAGCTCGGAGGTTAAAACAAAAGATTTTTTCTCTCCTAGTCACGGAGTTCAAAACAAAAAGATTTTTGAAACAAAAGATTTTTCTTACCTTCCTCGGAGTTAACTTACGCAAACCGATTGTTTGTTCAAGTTATTAGAAGATAAGTGAGAATTGATTTGTCATGGAAAGTTTTCCATAATAAAGAATTCAAACATTACAAAGTTCGAAAATAAAGATATTCACAGGAGAGACCAAGCTAGATGGTGTTCAGATTAGAAGATTCGGTACGCCAAACACAAAACCTCGGGCCAGCAGAAGCCCCTAATCGTTATAAGTCTCGGACAACCAAAGCCTCAGTGCTAGTCTGGGCTTCCGAAGCCCCCAAGAGAGATTTTTGTGGAAGCGGTCTACGAAGCGCTACCGATGAAGAAGCTTCGGGTATGTTAAGTGATGTGTCTTAAATTATACTCGCAAGTGCACGAATCGTTATGCAATATAGCGTATTGCAAGTGCGAGGTCGATCCCACAGAGAAATGGTCAAATATTAGTGTCTTGCTTAATTAACCTTGTTTTAACCTAGTTCCAAATGTTTGATGCTTAAGAACAAAAGACTAAGGAAAAGAAAGGTGTAATGAAATAAAAGAAACTAAGGCTAAAGAATCCACCAAACCAAATCCTACAACTCACACCCTTGGTTTCCACTTGAACATCCAAAGAACATTAAGCTTAGGGTGTTATTCAAGTCTCTTAACCACATCCCAAAAAACCATTAAATGAATCCAACACTTTGACAAATCACAAAGAGTACCAATTGAAATCCAAACATCCAATGTATCATTCAATCACAATGGATATCTTCATTCAAACCGATAAAACAATGTATTAGCTGGTTGAAACACATAAAATGTCCTCTATCCACCAATAATCACATTCATTCCAAAAGATAAAGCTTTAAATGAATGGAACTTGAACAACTAACAAGATATATCATTAAATGAGCAAGTGGTGCACCAAGATTGTGAGTGTTATCAATGGAAAGGTTTCATCCTCAACCCTAGTTGAGGTTACTATCCCTCCATGACTAAGAACACCACAAGAACATGATGAACACCCATGGAAGTAAAAGAAGAAGCTTTACAAAGAGAAAATATATGAAAATAAACTACTGATTTAAACTACAAGAAGCACGAAATTAAACTTAATTACAGAATTTCTACTCTACTCTATTCTATTCTACCCTACTCTACATTATGCTACTCTACTCCATATGCTCTCTTCCTTTCACTTCAGCCTTGGTCTCCTTTTATAGCCAAGAGGATGGCCGGTTGGTTTTGTGTGGAATGGGTGAGTGGGTGTTATTTTATGTATGAGTGGAGAGATGAGTGATGAGTGTTTTATGGAATGGGTGGTGAGTGTTTTATGGAATGGGTGGTGAGTGTTTTATGGAAAGATGCTACTTTATGTTGAGTGGGGGAAAAAAGGTGATTAAGTGGCTGAGAATGTGGAGAAAAACGTGTATTGGCTCTAGCTTTGGGGAGACAAGGGATGAAGCAAAAGAAAAATAATAAGAGAGATGGTTCCGGATTTTCGGGATGATCCGACGACTTAAATTCAAACAGCCATATCTTTTTCCACGCATCTCCAAATTGGCTGAAACTTGTTGAGTTGGAAAGCTGACATCTTGAACTTCAATTTAGACCTAAGAAACTCCCAAAACGGATATCTTTTGGTCCTGTTATGATCAGTATAAATGTAGTAGTCTGCTGCATCCGAATTTCCTTGTATTTTGCTTGAATTGTATCATTTCTCTCTTATTGTCCAACAAAATATTAAAAACACTAAAACTACACAAAACATTAGAAAGTAACAAAACTAAAGGTTTAACTAATGTAAATTAAGGGGTCCAAATACACAATATTTGGTACTCATCATTAAGCCTTTTTCTTCAACGGTTTACCATTTTTTGCCAGACAGAACCTTGATCTCAGGAAAGTTATACTCAAAGTGTTCTCTCAGAGTGGCATTTCACCACAATCTTGGTGAAATCAACTACATCAGTCCGATCCATCTCCTACCGAGAGTAGAAAATCATCTTCACAACTTTGGCCCGACCGACAATATTATGTAGAGGCATTTATGAAGAAGATATCTATGAGAAGTTGCTATTAGTACTATGACAGATCACAAGTTGGATCTACTCAACTCGATCCAAGGAGAAGATAAACATTTAGCAACTACTTCAGGGAAATCAGGTATCAGTTATCCCTGGTAGAATTGGGATAGGACTTATGGTCCAATCAGATAAGAAGAATGATCAAATCAGAAGTTTAAGAAGATATCAGATTAGAAGTCTAATAAAGGATCAGAGTCCAATTAGAACTCTGACAGCAGTTCTAGATCGACAAGGAGTAGGAATTCCAATACTTCCAGAGATTCGAGGCATTATTCGTCATAATTACTTTGAAAGAGGCGGCAATTGTCAGATACAGATTATGGAAGATCAAGATTCAGAAATTGAGGTATTTAATTCTCTTACATTCTAAATTCAAATAAGAGAATTAGGGGGGTAACTGTTGGAGAAATAATTAACACCAAAGACATGTGGGCCTAAGGTAGTATCGGGGGCCGAGCCCATCGGGTTGGCCCGGCCAGATCAGACCCAAGTACAAGACCATTCGTTATCTCCAAAAAGACAGATATTCAGAATATATCAAAATAGGCCTCTATCCCATCAAATATGGGATAAGGTACCTAATAGAATGACATTAGCTAAAGGGGTAGTGTCCTATCCAGTTTGGACTCTACTACCCAATTTGAATTCTATGAAGATAAGACTCAAGACTATGTGATCTAGGACTCAGACTCCTAATCAGAAAGATAAGATTCAAGACTATGTGATCTAGGACTTAGGCTCTTAATTAAATTATGCTCCAAGCACTCTAGCGGTTTTATAACTGTGAACTGTGAGTCTATAAATAAGACTACGGTGTCAGGTATTAAAAAAACAAGCAGATTCTTTGAGCTTTTGAGATTACATATATTTTTCAGAAAATTAGTTTGAACTGACTTAGGCATCGGAGTGGGGGTCCGGTCGGCACCCCCATAGTTCGACGAGCCGTTTATTATTTTGCAGATTACGAGGAGAGCGAAGATTAAGGAAGGCAACGAATCACAAGGCCACACGTCACCGTACCGGAAACTGTACCAACAATGGACATGAAGGAATCTTTGTAAAAAGATTAAAAATATTAAATAGAGAAAGAATAAAGAAATATGAAAAAATATTATTTAAATGGAATAGTGATAATAAATAGTTAAAATGGTGAGGCTGCTGGCAAAATTTTAAAAAAGTGGCTCATCAGAATAAAGAAAAGTGATTTTTAGCTATTTTGGTGAGTAAAATTTGATGAGGCTACTAAGAATGCTCTGCTTGCTGATATAACTGCTATTAAACAACTACCCTACTCCTTTGGTCTTTTAGAGAAACTTAGAACTGTATCATTATCTGGATGTAAAGGGCAACCCTCAAAATCTTGGTTGCCACGTTGCTTGTCGTGGATATCACCAAAATGCCCAAAACCCATAAATTTGCTACTAACTTCTTTTTCTGGATTATGTTTTTGGGGTAATTACCTTTTCCCCCTATCAACTACCAGCCATTGTCAACATGCCCCCATGAACTGACACCTCGACCAAAAGAGAGCATCCAACTACCAACTTTACATACTTTGCCCCCCTCCATCAGGGAATCCCGTTAACTTGGACGGAATATTCCATTTTTGGGCGTTAATTTTGGTTTAAAGACCAAAATGCCCTCCAACAGTAATTAATAAAAAAAATATTAAAATTAATATGTTTAAAAATGTTGAGGGCATTTATGTCATTTTTGAATTTGAGTTAGGGTATTTCAGTCTTTTTACGAATTAAACTGACGAAAGAGGGCAAAATATGTAAAGTTGGTAGTTGGATCACTACAAAAATTGCAGCAAATAGCCACGTGCAGTTTGACACGTGTACAGTGTCGTACACGTGTCAAACATTTAGACACGTGCGGTTTGACACGCGTATTACGCGTGTCAAATGTGCATGTTACAAACTGCACAATTTAACACGCGTATTGAAATACACGTGTCAAATTTGACACGTGTATTATAATACGCGTGTCAAATTGTGTTTGACACGTGTATTGGAATACACGTGTCAAATTTGACACGTGTATTCCAATACACGTGTCAAACTGTTTTTTAATAAAAAAAAAATCCAAATTCAGTTTTTTATTTAAATCAAATTTAAATTTAAATTTAATTTTTATTTTTAATTTAATTAAAAATACAATTAAAAAATTAAATAAAAATTTTAATTAAATAAAAAACTGAATTTGGATTTTTTTTTAAAAAAATACTTTTTTTATTGTTTTTTAAAATTTATTTGGGTTAATTAAAAATTTTTTTGAATTTTTCAAGTTTTGTAATTTTCTACCACAAATAACGCAACATTTATTTTACCCAAAACAAACACGAAATCATACTACACAAACAAATAATTAATAACATATTTGTTAACAAGCAAATATTTACGAACAAAAAATAATTACACACAATATCTACAAATCTGAAGGGCGTCTCTGCGAATCACGAGGTACCGTCCCAGGCATGTTCTCGCCCACCGGCGATTGCTGCGCAATGAATGGTGTAGCGGGCGAAGGTGTAGCGACAGTGGAGTGCTGGCTCAGCTGTCGTCCAACAGGCGACAACGTACCAACCGTTGTCGAATTACCTGCAAATAATATAGACAATTAAAGTATATAATATTACTTGCAAAATTAAAGGGGTAATGAAAACAAATTGAAATTAATTTTGTCCTATACACAATATAAATCATACCTGCAGATGCACTACCAACGGACGACGTACTACCTACGTGTGCAGGAGAAGACTGATTACCAACACATGGTGCTGGTACTCCCATGGAGGACATGAAGACCTCCATCTGTCGCAAGCGCTGCTCTATGCCGTCGAACTGTTGCACGCGCTGCTCCAACCGGTCATTCCTCGCTCGTTCAGCATGTAGCTCCGCTTGCATCGCTTCCATCTTCCGAGACTGTTCGGCCCAATCCCGAGATGTCCCCTGAGATGGTCCCCCCTGTGACCGAGGCCTATATGAGAAACATGTCCCTCGAACAGGTGTGACGTTCGGCCCAACCTGCCGAACCCTCCCTGCATACTCAGGCCTCCCAATCGCCTGTTCGTTAGCGTCGTTCGGTGCCCAACGCACCGTGTCTGCGGAGACGCTTTGCGTGGCGGCTGGATCACTGGCTAAACTCTGCGTCATCCTCTCCTGTACGTCGTCAACATGAAAAAGTCATATATTGAATAATGACATATCACACATAATTTAAAAATATTAGTAAACTAAATCAGTAGCATACGCATAAGACCCGTGTACGGTCGTTCATGAAAGTGCCGTCCTTCCTTGTGTGGGTCTTCACGAACGACGCGGCGCGAGTGGGGGGCGTGCCAGATGTACATGTCTGTCGTCATGCAGTTGACATATATAACAAACAGATAGCGATAAAAATAGTTTAAAGAAAAAGAAAAAGAAAAACAATTACCAACAAATATTAAAAACATAAACATATATATTTAATTACCTCCTCGTGATTAAATCTGGCATAACTTTTAGATCCCGCACAATGGGGTAGGTCATTCCGCTCCCGCAACCTCTTCATCCGTTCAGAGGTTGCCTACGCATTGAACATGAAAATAAACATGTAACAATTGACACACTTAAATTAAAACTAAAATTAAATGAACTGTTATTAAAAAATAGTTGACAATTTTTTGGCCTACATACGATTTTATGCTCTCTGCACCAATCTCTCAGCAGGAATTCTACATTTTCTGCATCATACTCCTCAAAAAAAATTTCCGGCATTCTCGCACGGATACTCTCGGGCGTGTCACCGTCTCCAATTCGTAGTTGGGTTTTGAACCTCGACTTCCACGAGCGGTGCTTACGTCCAATATCATTCCACGCCTCTTGTTGTGCCCTGCGCATGTCTACTGATACAGGTAGATAGAACTCCTCCTGCACATTTCAATCAAAGCATTATAGGTTTAAAAACTTCAACAAAAACATTCAGCTCAACTTTAATTCAAATAAATAATTAAATTATATTCATAAACATACCATCAGCGCGTTCCACATTGCCTGCTTAATCTGCCTATTTACCCTCGCCCATTCGTCCCGCATGTGTATGTAGGACCCGCATGTGTATGTAGGATGGTTGCAAGCTTGTACGTGTACCTGCAATTTTTGACAGAAAAAAAAAATAAATAAATAAAATAAAAAAAAACCTGAAAATGTTAGAACATGCACTGTAAACCGAGAGAGAGAGAGAGAGAGAGAGAGAGAGAGAGAGATTGAGAAGATGAGTGAGAGTGAGAGGAAGTGGAGGGAATACCGGTCCGGACGCGAGGGCTGTGGTGGGCGGGGGACAGTGGCGAGAGCTGAGAGAGAGAGAGAGCTAGAGAGAGAGAGAGAGAGAGAGAGAGCCGGTACCGGACAGTACTGGCCGGAACGGGAGGTGAGAGAGCTAGGGAGAGCGAGAGAGAGGGAGGGTCGCCGGCAGAGAGGTAGCGGAATGGGCTGTCGCCGGCCAGCTGAGCTCGACGGAGAGAGAGAGAGAGAGAGAGAGAGAGAGAGAGAGAGAGAGAGAGAGAGAGAGAGAGAGAGAGAGAGAGAGAGAGAGAGATAGAGTGAGAGAGAGTAAACGTAAGAAATGGGTAGCTTCCTCTGGAAGCTACCCATTTCTTTTATATAAATTAAATATAAAATTTAATATTTAAAATATAAAATATATTAAAAAAAGTATATAATTTGAATAATATATAATTTAAATATAATATATAATCGAATTTATCCTCCGATTGGCCAGGTGGCGCGCGGGAGAACTCCCGCGCAGTACCTGGCCAATCAATTGGACACGTGTACGTAGTACACGTGCCCAATTGGGGACGTGTATGTAAATACACGTCTCCAAATGTCATTTTTTTAATTTTTTTTTTTTATATATATTATATATATTATATATATATTTTATATAAACCCATGCAACCCAGAACGTGTATGCACTGCATGTACTGCATGTACACATTGCTAAACCCTAAGACCTAAAACTAAAACATAAACTATAAATTAAAACTAAATATAAACCCTAAATTTAAATCATGCACTAAGTATAAGTATATATACTATACTACCCTAACCCTAACCCTAACCCTAAGTATATGTACTATATATTATTTTGAATTTTAAAATGGCGGCGCGCGGGAGACGTGTAATTAAAATACACGTCCCCCATTGTAGAAATTGTATGTAATTAAAAATAATAATTATATATATATATATATATATATATATATATATATATATATATATATATATATATATATATATATATATATATATATATATATAATTTAACAACGTAAGAAATTGTTAGGGTTTAGAGTTTTAGTTTCTTAGGGTTTAGGGTTTAAGGTTAGGATTTTTGTTTTTAGTGTTAGGAATTTTTTTTTTAGAAAGTCTAGGATATTTTTGTTTAAGGGTTTATGGTTTAGGGTTTAAGGTTAGGATTTTAGTTTTTAGTGTTAGGGTTTCTTTTTTTAGAAAGTGTAGGTTTTTTTTTTCTTAGGGTTTAGGGTTTAGGGTTCGTTATGGTTTAAGGTTAGGGTTTGGTTTTAGAAATTGTAGGATTTTTATTTTTTTATTTTTTTATTTTTTTATTTTTTTTAAGGATCTAGGATTAGGGTTTAGGGTTTAGGGTTTTACTTTCTTAGGGTTTAGGGTTTAAGTTTATGATTTTTGTTTTTAGTGTTAGGAAAATTTTTTTAACAAAGTGTAGGATATTTTTGTTTAAGGGTTTAGGGTTTAAGGTTAGGAATTTTGTTTCAGTGTTAGGGTTTCTTAATTTAGAAAGTGTAGGGTAATTATTTTTTTAGGGTATAGGGTTTAAGGTTTAAGGTTAGGAATTTTGTTTTTAGTGTTAGAGTTTCTTTTTTTAGAAAGTGTAGGATATTTTTGTTTAAGGGTTTAGGGTTTAGGGTTTAAGGTTAGGAATTTTGTTTTAGTGTTAGGGTTTCGTTTTTTAGAAAGTGTAGGATATTTTGTTTTTTTAGGGTATAGGGTTTAAGGTTTAAGGTTAGGAATTTTGTTTTTAGTGTTAGGGTTTCTTTTTTTAGAAAGTGTACGATATTTTTGGGGTTTAGGGTTTAGGGTTTAGGGTTTAGGGTTTAAGGCTAGGACTAGGGTTTGTTAGGGTTTAAGGTTTAGGGTTAGGGTTTTTAGGGTTTGAAAGTGTAGGAATTTTTTATTTTTTAGGGTTTAGGATTTAAGGTTTGGGGTTTAGGGTAAGGGTTTTTTTTTTAGAACGTGTAGGATTCAGCGTTTATTTAAGGGTTTATTATTGTGTTGGTTTTATGGTTATGATTTTAGGATATAAAGTTTTGGGATACAGTTTTTGTTTTGTTTTAAGAGTTGAATGTTCTTTATTTAAAAAACAAAAACAAATACGGGTTTAGGGTGTTTCTTCTTTTTATAAAAAGGGTTTATTGTTCCGTGTTTAGGGTTAGGGTGTTAGGGTATTTTTTTTAAAAAAATGGTTTAGGGTTAAGGTTAGAGTTTTTGTTTTGTTATAGGGTTATGGCACGTGTACTGAGTACATGTGTCCAATCCGGGACGTGTATTTAAATACACGTCCCGAAATGTATTTGCATGCATAATATATATATATATATATGTGTGTGTGTGTGTGTGTGTGTGTGTGTGTGTGTGTGTGTGTGTGTGTGTGTGTATTTATATAATTTAACCACATAAAAAAAAAATACAAACCCATGCAGCCTGAAATGTATATACCGTACATATAGCTAAATAAAAAATAAAAACTAAAACCTAACCATAAAATTAAACTCTAACCCTAAGTGCATAGACTATATATAGCTATAAACTACAATCCTAATTAATGGTACGTATTGTATATAGTCATAAACCCTAACCCTAATCCTCGTGATTTAATATATATATTTAAAAGTATACAATAATAACACATGAAAAATATATTGACATTATTATTCATAAAATGTAAAATCAATTAAATTATAACCCATAGCTTTAAGTGTATATATTATATATACCTATACAACATAAAACCCTAACCCTAAGTGTATATACTATATATAGCGATAAACCTTAACCCTAAGTATATACTATATATAGCTATAAACCCTAACCCTAAGTGTATATACTATATATAGCGATAAACCCTAACCCTAAGTATGTATACTATATATAGCTATAAATCATAAGTTTAAGTGTATATACTATATATATCGGTTTTATTTAATTTTGAACTGCTCATGATTTAATATATATATATATATTTAAAAGTGTACAATAATGAAACGTGAAAAATATATTGACATTATTATTCATTAAACGTAAAATCAATTAAATTATAACCCATAGCCCTAAGTATATATATTATATATACCTATAAACCCTAAAACCCAAACCGTAAGTGTATATACTATATATATCAATAAACCATAATCCTAAGTATATATACTATATATAGGTATAAACCCTAGCCCTAAGTGTATATACTATATATAGCGATAAACCCTAACCCTAAGTATGTATACTATAAGTATTTAATTCATTATGTAGCGCAGAACTCTAAAAATAATTGCATTTACTATATATAGCCATAAATAAAAAGGTTACTGTATATAGTTTCTAAACCGTTTACATGCATGCATATCTATATATATAGTATTAATTATAGGTTTTTTAACTTTGTTATGTTTAAATTTTTTTTTTTTGTTTCTAAACGTAGATGGTGTACAAAACTGAACCCTAATTTGAACTATTTGGTTTAATTAGATATATAGCACCAAATTTGGTTAATTATGCATATAGTACAATATAGTATACTATATATATATAAATAAAGAACCAAAAAAGTATAAATTTCAAATATAAAATTTACATATAGCATATAGTTTTCAAACTTAATTTTATGTGTATAAGTTATGTACACCGTATTTTCAAAGATTTGTATGATTAATAAGATAATGAGTTTAATTTTTTTTTTTTAAAAAAAAAAATTAATACAACACTGATTTTTTTTTTTTAATGTTTATTTTGGCAAAAAATACCAACTTGACACGTGTAAAAATACACGTGTCCAAAGTGGACACGCGTATTAAAGACACGTGTCCAATTGGACACGTGTAATAATACACGTGTCCAATTGGACACGCGTATAAAATACTCGTGTCCAATTGGACACGTGTACTATTACACGTGTCCAGTTCAACACGAGTATTTTATACTCGTGTCCAAATGGACACGTGTAATAAGACACGTGTCCAATTGGACACGTGTCTTTAATACTCGTGTCCAATTGGACATGCGTATTAAATACACGTGTCCAATTGGACACGTGTCTTTCATACGCGTGTCCATTTTTTACGCATGCACAATTTGACACGTGTCTTTTGAGACACGTGTCAAATTTGACGCGTGTCTACAGTAACGGGTACTGTAGACACGTGTCAAACTGCAGCGATTTTTGTAGTGGATGCTCTCTTTTGGTCGAGGTGTCAGTTCATGGGGCCATGTTGACAATGACTGGTAGTTGATGGGGGAAAAAAGTAATTAGCCCTATGTTTTTTGACAAATCTGGATCTCAGTGATTGCAATTTGTTTGAAGATGAGATTCTTATGGATCTTGGGATCGGTTTATATTCACTTAAAACATTGAATTTATCAAGAAACAATTTTCGTAGCCTGTCTCATTCCATCGGTCGCCTCCCTAATTTCAGTTGATTGAGTGTACAAGTCTCGAATCAATTTCAGAACTTCCTGCAAGTTTAGGCATGTTGGATGCAAATGGCTGCTCATAATTGCAGAGACTCCCAAATGTGCCGAACCGGGAAAGGTTATATACATCTTTTTTCATGGATGGTACGGTTGTGAGAGTCTAGCATATGATTTCAGGAAGAGTCTTCCCCAGGTACAACTCTCTCTCTCTTCTTCTTTTTTATTTTTTATTTTTATGATGCATGTGAACTTTTTTTTCTTTCGAATTAAACAGTTCTTGTCCAAGTGTGGTGACCGGTGTCGTTACATTGTGCTCCCTGGTGATGAGGTTCCAAATTGGTTCAGCCATAAGAGAAATGGATCGAATTCGATATCCTTTCAAATACCTTCACTTCCAAAGGCTCAAATCAAGGGGTTGTTTGTTTGTGCTGTTTGGGCACCCGACGAAGAAATAGTGGAGAGATTCTTGTTCTACTCGCTGCTCTTTATTAACATTAACAACAACCGCTCTTTGGATATAAACCCCCATGGGGTTCCTTTAAGGTTTGTTGACGATCAATATTCCTGCGGCCATCTTTCCTGCATGGTGTATATACCCAATCCATTTGCTGAAGATGAAATAGCAAGTGGAATGGAAAAGACGATATCCTGGGTATCGGATCTCGATCTCGGTGAAGCAGCAGTGAACAAGTGTGGAATTCATCTAGTCGTAGATGAGGCAAATGCAATAATCGATTCAGAATATTCAAAGGATATGGGCCCTGTTTGGTGTACCCCCACCCCCCTTTCCCCCGCAACAGGATTCTCTCCGGTTGAACTGGAGAGGAGCACGATAGTAAGCCTATGTCGGTCCTTTCACACAACCGGAGAGGATCAAGTCCCTTTCCCCCGCAATAGGATCCTCTCCAGTTGAAACTCAACTGGAGAATATCCAGTTCCCTTTCCCCCTCCCCCCATTCACTCTGTCAGGAAATGAACCTGTATCAACTGCCAAAAGCCACAAATTCAAACACTCCAAGTCACATTGTTGGAGAAGCATCCCAAGCCACCAGAAAATTCCCATTTTACCCCTGCTTTCCACATTCCTAACCCCGACCGTGTTTCGCAATCCCTGGACCTAGCTTTCTCTCTCTAGGTTTGGATCTCGCTTTGTTTCAATTGCAGGTACGAGCTGTAGGGTTTCCTCGACTTGTTACTTCCTTTGTACAATATTATTCGTTGATGATTGTCTTTTCTAATTGAAATTTTTGGATTGATTTAGTGTTCTGTTATGGAGTTGGGTGTTGTTTGAGTTTCTGTTGTTTAGTTGTTGTTGCTAACTCTGTGTTCACGTTCTTGTTCTGCTGTTAAGACGTGAGCGTTGTCTGTTGTTTGTGGGTTTTTTGTGTTCTGCTCCCTGTGTGGTTGCAGGTGTTTTTTAGGAGTTTGGCTTGTTTTGATCTTAGGGGCCGGGTTTGTGTTCCTTTTTGAGACACTGTTTCAGGTTTTCTGGAGTGTATTTTGATTTGTGATCTTAAATACTTATTGCTACTTGAGTTTTAAGTGTTTTTAAATTTAGTACTCTAGTTTTGTTTTGTATTATCGGCGATACTTGAATTTGGGGTAAAAACTCATTTGGTACTTCAGTTAGATTTTTCATCCAAATTTTAACATTTTGCCACGTGTCAACCGCTGAGATTGACATGTGGCACTATATAAAAAAATAAAAAAAATAAAATCTTTAAAAAATAATTAAAAAAAGTTGAAAAAACAAGAAGAGGAGTGGCTGAGCCACCTCCCTTAGCCACCACAGGGGTAGTTCGGCCACCCACAAGGGCCAAAACCCATCAATTTTTTATTTTTTATTTTTTTCTGCCATGGGGTGGCCGAACCACCAATGAGGGGTGGTTTGGCCACTCCAGACCAGCCAAGGGGATGGCTTCCTCTTCTTTTCTCTTTTTTCTTTTTTTTTTTTTCAATTTTTTTTTTAATTATTTTTTAAAGATTTTTATTTTTTATTTTTTTTATATAGTGCCACATGTCAACTTCAGCGGTTGACACGTGACGGAGCGTTAAAATTTGGACGAAAAATCTAACAAAGGTATCAAATGGGCTTTTACCCTTAATTCAAGTACCACCTATGATACAAAACAAAACTGAGATACTAAATTTAAAAACACGTAAAACTCAAATACCGATAAGGCATTTAACCCCAAATTTTTTTTTTCAATCGGATAATTTCTAGATCTGATGCTGTATCAGCTCAATACCGTTTGAGCTTTGAAAAATGTGGTACAAGTGTAGAACCAAACAAGGAATACGATTTAGTTGATCGATCAGGATTATTCTTTTCATGCTATCAGTCTATCAGAGGGTATTTCGTTATTAAAATCCTATTTAATTGTACGTGTGTGCATGTGCACTGATATGGAGGATGTTGTTCGTATCTTTGGAATTGTTTTTGTTTTATCTTTTGTCAGTTTTGAGTTTTGAGTAATATGCTAATTAGAAAATGACGTATTTAATGGAATCATTAGTTCTCTTTAAGTAATCTGAAACTGGTTGATGACGTTCAATTTTATGTTCTCTCTTTATCTCTCTCTATCCGGTCATCTTCAATGCTAAAGTAAGAACTTGTATTATTCAACGAGTTTCTGCGCAGTAAATGTTATGTAGTTTTCTTTTGGAGAAATTTGTTTAGGGAGAAAGCATTTGACAACTGTCCATGTTGGTGGAATCTCTAATTCGATATGGAATTGTATGTGATTTAAAAAACATTCGGGTGTGTTTTGCTACAAATTTCTCCACAAATTTCTGATTTCAAAAGTATCATTTTTCCACAAACAACCTTTCATTTGAAAACTCGAAAACTCTTTATAAATCTTTCATGCAAGTAAGGTAAAATTGGCAATATATAAATAATACGATTATTTACAAATATGCTAAAAATAAGGGATGAAATAAAACAATTTCAGAAAGGGTAAAGGATTTACTTACCTCAATACTACTACTAAAAGGTACGTGACAACTGCTAAAACTTCTGATAAACCGCAGAGAATATACGACTCAAGTACTCTTCCACGTTCTATTTACCTTAAACTCTACATTGGACAACAAGTTTGAGTCTCCAACTTCATGTTACGTGCCTACAAACAATCGTAATGTTAGACTCCACTAAACAATCTAACTCTATACTCTAGGTCACATGATGTTAATCGCGTGCTCACATGTAGCATTACTGGCCTCTAAAACTAGCTAAGCTCATAGACATAATCAAGTGAATCTATTAACACCCTAAACCACATAGCCATAACACAAGCCAATACAAACTCATAAATAAATTCCTACTAAATAAAAACCTCAAAACATACTTGAAACATTCAAATAACCCTATTCAACTTTAAATATATTCTTTCTCCAAGCAACAATAACAATACATCCATAGACATCAAATTCAACTGCTTATTCCTAAGTGAGGACACTCAGATTTTTCACAAAATCATATAGCAATACTCATTAAATCTCATACTAATTCATAATCAACCCCACACTAAATCAAAAACCTCATCACCGTAGTGAAAGCATCCAAATGAGCCATAACAAAGAATTTAACTTTAATCAATTGAACTTTACCCAACAATTACTTAAAAATCCTCATTTACATCTCAAGACCAACTTCTCTCATAAGTGGAAATACCAACATACTTTCTACCAAAATCTCATAACAATAATTCGCCACTACATACTGATATCATAATAAAGTCCCAAACCAATGGGTATCGACAAATCCATCACATATAATTAATCTCTTAAATAACCAACTTAAAATCAATTACAACCTTCATCAATAAACCAGAATTTTCCTTCAAGATTCCATATACCTCATAACCCTTTCGCCAAAGCCCATACCAATACATAATAATCATCCTGCCCAAAATCAATATTTACCAATAGATCAAACTCAATGAAAATTAACCTTACAATGACTCATTCAGCCAAACCACAAGAGAACCGAAATTCAAACATCAATCCAACAACATAGCAAAGCCCCATCCCCCAATCAAGCTTTAAATTCGGATTTACAAAAGCCATACTAACCTATACCATTTTCAAGCTTTAAAAATCAATGGATATAGCGAATATAATCTACATGGAAAAACTTCAAACCTTACCTTATAGTTTTCTATGAACGAAATCCACTCTTAAACAACTCAAAAATCAACTACATTCATTCCAAAATTCAAAACCCATTACCACAAAACGATTCCAAAAGAGAAAAAAGAGATTATTGTACCCATTCTAATTTCTACTAAAATCTAGGCAACCGAAACCTATCATTAAGTTCAAGCTTTAAATTCAATCAACAACACCTCCTTTCTTCTTTGTCGGATCAAGATTTCTTACAATTTCAAAAAAAAATTGAAATACTCAAATTTCTTTGAAATCAAGCCGCTTTTTACAAATAAATGACGTGAAAAATGCTACATATTAAAGATATGACATGTTAATAATAAAACCAAAAAAAAAAAAAAAAAAATCTCAAAGGCATTTTCCTTACTTTTAAAGATACGCTTATTTTTTACTAAATCAAAAGACAATTTTTTGCTAAAGCTTTTATACGACATAAAGTGTAAGAAAAAGCTTTTTCGAATGATTTTTTTTTTTTAATTTCATTGTTAATAAGTCATATCTTTAATATGTGGTATTTTTTACATTATTTCGATATAAAAATGGCTTGATTTCAAAAAAAATTTGAAAATCTCAAATTTTTTTAAAATCGTTGGAGAACCTGATCTGAAAAAGAAGGCGGAAGGAGGCGTTAGATTCTGCGTGGCTTCATTTTTCTGAGCAGTGTGCATGTTTGCAACGTGTAGGGAGAGGGCTGAAGCGTGGCAAATAAAAGGGGAAAGTGGGCTGCAACGTGGGGAAACTGAAATCCCTCCGGAGACACGTTAATTGCTTGAGAAATCCATTTGTCATTTGTCTGGATTAGGCTCAGGAGAGTGTATTTAAAAAGAGAACTAACCCCCACTAGTCTTTCTAGAAGGTTCCCCTGCCTTCTCTCTCAATTTTTTTTTTTACCTAATTTTATACAAAGGAATTCTATATAAAAGTTGCACAAAAACTTTTTACAAAAAGTTTTATAAAAAACCTAATAAAAATTTTCAATCTCTTTTAACAAGACGCTATATTATATCAAAAAAATAATAATAATCTCTTTTAATCTATTATTAAATTTTTTTGAGTTCTCTTTATAAAAAAAAAAAAAAAAATTTAAATTACATAAATTTCCCTACAAGAATGTCGGAATCGTTACCGCTTAACTGATCTTAAGTCTTGGTCAACGTCAACATTGTGGTAGTTGGTAATTGCAATCTAGATTCTAGATTGCCGGCCGGCTTTCTTTTGCTTTTACACCAAATTAAAACCGAGTCACAAGACCACAAGAGCCTCCTTTTTCAGTCAAGTACGTCAACCTCAATTACCTCTGTATCCATGGCTGCTCAAACCCGTCTATCACCTAATTCTAAACCTTGTTGGAATCAAGACGTCTTCTTGAGTTTCAGAGGCAAAGACACCCGCAAAACCTTCACCGATCACGTCTACACTGCCTTGGTGCATGCCAGAATTCACACCTTTTGAGATGACGACGAGCTTCCTAGAAGGAACCACATTTCTACCGAACTGGTCAAAGCTATTCAAGGTTCAAGGGTTTTTATTGTGGTTTTCTCCGAAGGCTACCTTGCCGAGCTTGTGGAGATCTTGCATTGTAAGAACACCATAGGCCAAACCTTTCTTCCCATATTTTATGATATGAACCCTCGGATGTGCGGAAACAAACCGGAACTTTTGCTGAAGTATTCGCTAAGCACGAAGAGCGGTTTCAAGCGGAGATGGAGAGGATGCAAAAGTAAAGAGTTGCTCTTACTGAAGTTGCAAACTATTCCGGCCGGGATCTTCAGCATTGAAAATGGGTATTATTATGTTAAGCTCTCTTGTGCTTTTTCATGCAAGTTTTTTTTAATCTGTTTGTCTATTTTTTTTTCTTTTAATGTTAGTCGAAAATTCATAAAAATTGAAGTCAAGCATGCAGAAATGGATTGACAAAATTTAACCTAAAAAATTTATCGAAAAATATATGTTTTCGTCGATCAAAAGAATTTCAAACTAATTTGGCATGCTTTAATTTAATCACACTTGTTGATGATATTTTTGGGCCGGTCACGTGGCATGATCAGAGACGTTCTTCCTTTCCATGCCGGCCTGCAAAACAGGAAAGACCCGCCGGGGGTTGGCCGGCGGAGCCTCCTCCGACGATCAAGTCAGTCCAGTGTTTTTAAGAAGAGGAGAGAGAGATCTCAGAGAGTAATGAATTCCCCCTTTAATAATTTTTATACTCCCTTTTTATGCCCCTATGTGCTATATGTCCCTTTTACCCCTGTCAAGCGCAGAGCTCCATGTAGACGTTTTATATCTTCTCTGACTTGATTTGACTGGCCTAATAAATATTAAAGGCTGCTCATGACCGAGGCTCAAGATCCAAAGACCAAATCAAAGTCCGAAGTCCGGGGTTCCATTATAAAGGCAAATCTGGCCCCACATTGATAGGGGACGAATATTCCCTAACATAGGGGACGAATATTCCCTAACAATTACCCCCCAATTCTCCGTACCTTTGGTAAATTGTTAATGATATTTTTGGGCCAGTGACGTGGCATGATCAGAGACGTCCTTCCTTTCCATGCCGGCCTGCAAAACAGGAAAGACCCGCCGGGGGTTGGCCGGCGAAGCCTCCTCCGACGATCAAGTCAGTCCAGTGTTTTTAAGAAGAGGAGAGAGAGATCTCAGAGAGTAATGAATTCCCCCTTCAATAATTTTTATACTCCCTTTTTATGCCCCTATGTGCTATATGTCCCTTTTACCCCTGTCAAGCACAGGGCTCCATGTAGACGTTTTATATCTTCTCTGACTTGATTTGACTGGCCTAATAAATACTAAAGGCTGCTCATGACCGAGGCTCAAGATCCAAAGACCAAATCGAAGTCCGAAGTCCAGGGTTCCATTATAAAGGCAAATCTGGCCCCACATTGATAGGGGACGAATATTCCCTAACATAGGGGACGAATATTCCCTAACAATTACCCCCCAATTCTCCATACCTTTGGTAAATTGTTGATGATATTTTTGGGCCGGTGACGTGGCATGATCAGAGACGTCCTTCCTTTCCATGCCGGCCTGCAAAACAGGAAAGACCCGCCGGGGGTTGGCCGGCGGAGCCTCCTCCGACGATCAAGTCAGTCCAGTGTTTTTAAGAAGAGGAGAGAGAGATCTCAGAGAGTAATGAATTCCCCCTTCAATAATTTTTATACTCCCTTTTTATGCCCCTATGTGCTATATGTCCCTTTTACCCCTGTCAAGCGCAGGGCTCCATGTAGACGTTTTATATCTTCTCTGACTTGATTTGACTGGCCTAATAAATACTAAACGCTGCTCATGACCGAGGCTCAAGATCCAAAGACCAAATCGAAGTCCGAAGTCCGGGGTTCCATTATAAAGGCAAATCTGGCCCCACATTGATAGGGGACGAATATTCCCTAACATAGGGGACGAATATTCCCTAACAATTACCCCCCAATTCTCCTATCTTTGGTATAAAGGTACGGAGAATTTACCTAATGAAATCTCTGTTATTTGACTGGCTCATTGACCATTCCTCGTCCAACTTGCATAATGCCCTCCTTTGATCCCATGAAAACTTAAGCGTTTCTTTGACTGCCGTTCCACGCGGCTCCAAGCCATTTATGGCCAGCATCAAGAATTTATTTCCATCATAAATTCGCCTTTGGTTAGGCTCACCTAACACCCCCGTAAATCATGCGTGCATCGATTGTCATTATTCTCCTATTTATTCGCCATTTCCTTTGCAAGAAGGTCATTGGTCTCTAGATTGCTCATTTGAGTAGATTTTCCTCTCTTCTTATTCCCTTTCTGGAGATCGGATCTTTTCCTTTTATCCTATTTGAACTCTTCAAACTTTCTCACAATGTTCTTCATTCCCGGTGCGGTCTTCACGACCGAGCATATTCACAAATCCATTAAGGATGGTTTTGATTTAGAAGTTCACTGCCGTGAAGCATCGGCTCTCCATGGCGGTTCTATCGAATGTGCGATCTCCGGCTTTAGGCGTACAGGGGTGCGTGTCTTCTGGCTTCACACCAACCTATTCCTGTCCAGCCTGCAGGAATCGCGCAGCACCCAACTTTTGCCCCAACAGCTCGTGGGAAACCAGCTGTTCAAGCCGCGCTTGGAATTTACGCGGACGATCCCCTCAAGGTTTCCAGGCAATTCCTCTTTGCAGTGTCAGGATTATTTGCGATCAGATGACTACCATGCATAGTATTCCTTCGGGGTTGTCTGTTCTCTTCGTCTTCATGTACGTGTGCCCTCTGAGTAAATCTAATAAAATCTTCTTCTTCGATGAAAGTTATGCCCTCACGACGTGAATTCCAAATTAATCTCTAATAATTTCCTCGGATTACCACCGAAATGGATGTCTCATAAATCGTAAAATTACGCCTACACAACATCATGCCAAGCATTAGCATTATGCTTCCCCGGACAATGATTCCGATGGCATTTTAACATATCCACCGTTCCCAATAGTTGGAAACCTTTCGTCGGACTATTAATTTCTTTTGGTAGATGGATGCCCATTAACCAGTACGCCTGAAGTTCGGGGACTGCTAGAGGCGCAGTTGCCCTTTCCATTTCTTCAAAGAAGAGGTAATCACCCCAATTTCCGTATTCGACTTCCGGGTTGTTAGACTGGAAATTTCTCGTCCTTGATATAACCCCAAGCATAGATAGCTCCCGATGACAGACGAGCTGCCATAATTATTTCTGTCTTTAA
Source organism: Alnus glutinosa (assembly GCF_958979055.1). Lineage (NCBI taxonomy): Eukaryota > Viridiplantae > Streptophyta > Magnoliopsida > Fagales > Betulaceae > Alnus > Alnus glutinosa. The sequence goes on from NC_084886.1 coordinate 10,229,330, forward strand.
TATCGGCAAATTAACTAGTGTCATCTCCGGCTGCCATCACCCCCCTGTCCAAGATATTGGACATTTCTCATCACCTCCCTGGTCCTCTACCAGGAGGAGAGATCCTTTGTCCAAAATTAGACTTTTCTCCTCACCTCCCTGGTCCTCTACCAGGAGGGGAGATCCTTTGTCCAAGATCGGACTTTTTTCATCACCCCCCTGTCCTCTACCGAGAGGGGTGGTCCATTGTCCGAGATCGGACTTTCCTCATCACCCCCCTGTCCTCTACCAAGAGGGGTGGTTCTTTGTCCAAAATTGGACTTTTCTCCTCACCTCCCTGGTCCTCTACCAGGAGGGGAGATCCTTTGTCTGGGATCAGACTTTTTTCATCACTCCCCTGTCCTCTACCGAGAGGGGTGGTCCATTGTCCGAGATCGGACTTTCCTCATCACCCCCCTGTCCTCTACCAAGAGGGGTGGTTCTTTGTCCAAAATTGGACTTTTCTCCTCACCTCCCTGGTCCTCGACCAGGAAGGGAGATCCTTTGTCCGAGATCGGACTTTTTTCATCACCCCCCTGTCCTCTACCGAGAGGGGTGGTCCATTGTCCGAGATCGGACTTTCCTCATCACCCCCCTGTCCTCTACCAAGAGGGGTGGTTCTTTGTCCAAAATTGGACTTTTCTCCTCACCTCCCTGGTCCTCTACCAGGAGGGGAGATCCTTTGTCCGAGATCGGACTTTTTTCATCACCCCCCTGTCCTCTACCGAGAGGGGTGGTCCATTGTCTGAGATCGGACTTTCCTCATCACCCCCCGTGCTCTACCAAGAGGGGTGGTTCTTTGTCCAAAATTGGACTTTTTTCGAGGTTATTACTCCTCTCCCGATTTTTTAACGAGGTTATTACTCCTCTTCCTTTAATCTAATCCGGAAGTTATCGAAAATGTCATCAGAAATGTTAACGGGATTTTACATATCAAATATTTGACAACCAATCTTCAAATCAATCTTCCAAGCTCTTACCCCCCCAAAGCACTCCGGTCTGAGGAAAGCTGGCCGGAGTGATTTGTCTTGGGAACATAGACCCGAACAGCTTGTGTGGCAACAAGAGCCTGTAAAAATTAATCCTTTGTTTTTTAACGAGGTCACGTCCTCGATTCCCCCGGAAATCCCCTGTTAAGGGCGGGTTCCTGATTTTTTAACGAGGTTCTTACTCCTCTTCCATAGTTTTTTAACGAGGTCACCTCCTCGATTCCCCCGGTAATCCCCTGTTAAGGGCGGGTTCCTGATCTTTTACCGAGGTTCTTACTCCTCTTCCATAGTTTTTTAACGAGGTCACCTCCTCGATTCCCCCGGTAATCCCCTGTTAAGGGCGGGTTCCTGATTTTTTAACGAGGTTCTTACTCCTCTTCCATAGTTTTTTAACGAGGTCACCTCCTCGATTCCCCCGGTAATCCCCTGTTAAGGGCGGGTTCCTGATTTTTTACCGAGGTTCTTACTCCTCTTCCATAGTTTTTTAACGAGGTCACCTCCTCGAAATTTAACAATACTCCCGGAATGGGTCTTCAGGAGCTTTCCTTTTCACTTTTTTTTTTTTGCAAAGAAATTCAGCCGAACATTTTCTTGTACTTTTTTTTTTTCACGAGCTCAAATATTTGCTTTGTAAAAATATCAAAAGCTAACAAGCATCAGAAGGGAAGTTCTAGGCTTCTTGTATAGGAGCACACCTATCCGTTATTATTGGAATTACAAGATTATTAAAAGTCTTTGTAGTTGTGCTCCAAAGCAGTGGTGAAGGTATAAAGGCAAAATAATTCACTAGCCTTTATTAACTGTCAGAGAGGCCATTTTAGACCTGATACTTTGAAATTTCTTCTTCACGGATTTTATCATAAGACATTTATCCATGCCGCAAATTTTAATACACAAAATTTAATTGAATGAAATAAAGATAGAGAGATAGAAACTTATCTCGTTGTTTCCAGGGGACTGAGTCTCGATTTGGGGTGGCCCAAACTAGGACCGAATCCAACTTCCAGCATTCTGCTAGTCACGAGTGCAAGTCTCTGCAATGTTGTTCTAAAAATCCCTTTTCATAACCCAAGTCGCCAGCAACACCATCTGCACACCTTGATCCCTTTGCCCACGTAGTTACTGAATTCCCAATAGGCTGCCTGAAATAGCTATAATTCTTCAATACCCCACCAGATGATGTATAAATAATATGAGGAAGAAAATGATTGAGTTACACCGGTCATATTTCCATTTTCATCCCTGTTGTGATAGTCAGTGTAGGAGTGCTCTTTTCTGCTTGGGATTGCACCACTCCAGTATTTTGAGTCCCGTATATATAGATATATGTGCAGGGTCCTGTGCTTCCATGCTCACGATTAACTCACAGATGCTCTAGGCACTGCTTCTCATGTCAAAGAAAGAAAAATTTTGCAGGGACCCACCGAGGTTTGACTCGGGGTCGAAAGTAACCTCATAGGCTCATAACTATTCTCACTTTACGAAGAAAGTGCATAGCAACTAGAACTTCCGAGGTGGTATCTTGAGACAAAGTCAGATAGTGGAGTGCAACTTTATGAGTGCTTCTTTCTCTCTTTCTTTTCTTTTCTAAAAAAGAATTTTGGCCAACTTGGATTTTCTTCCGCTGTGGTACCCAGGATCTTGAGTCTCATATTTTGTCGCCGATGTCATCGGAAAGCACCATTTCTTGCGCGGTCTTTCTGAATATGAGTTCTCGACCTCCTTCTTTATTCTGGTACTCGCCATGTCAGTTAGTTGTGTAACTGTGTTGGGGAGGCTCTCATCAAATAGTCGAAGCTATGAAATTCATTTCGGAAAGGTTCCCAGAAATTACCCCGAAACTGTCCTCGGACATGACCTCGGAGCTGACCTCGGACAAGTTCCCAGAAATGATTCCGGAACTGTCCTCGGACAATCTAGAACTCTCTTTCTACTACTTTTCTTTCATGCATTTGGAACTGCCCTCGGCCGTTCCCTGGTTTGCCGAAGTTGGTGTTGGTGTTAGTGCTACTGTTTACAAGGCCATATACTTGCCCATAGGGTCCATGGCGGTGGCATTCAAAGCCATCGATCTTGATTAATCGCGGTGGATTTGGAAAATGTTAGACGCGAAGCCAAGACCATGTCCCTTCTCTCTCACCCAAATATCCTCAAAGCTCACTGTTCCTCCACAGTCGATCATCGCCTCTGGGTGGTGATGCCATTCACGTCCGCTGGTTCTTTACAATCCATAATATCTTCTTCTTTCCCAGATGGCTTATCCGAGCCACACATTTCCATGCATACTCCTCAAAGAAACTCTAAACGCCTTGTCCTATCTTCATAGCCAAGGGCACCTTCACAGAGACATCAAGGCCGGCAACATCCTTATAGACTCCAATGGGCCCGTCAAGCTTGCAGACTTGGGAATGTCGGCCTCTGTCTATGAGTCTAATTTGACTCAAGCAGGCTCCTTATTATCCCCTTTGGCGCTTACTGATGTTGCGGGCACGTCGTACTGGATGGCTCCGGAGGTAATTCACTTACACAAGGGGTACAGTTTGAAGGCTGATATATGGTCCTTTGGAATCACTGCATTAGAATAGGCCCACGGATGCCCGAACGATCCCGCTGGCCTCTAAACAGATCGTGGAGATCAAGGCCTTGGGTCTCAACGTGAATTTGGAGAAAGCGGAGGTCAACACGTGCAAGTCATACTGTACATACCTTCTGTGACCCCCGGCTTTTTCTTGAACCTTGTTACTGTGCATCCTGATCGGGCCCGTCAGTGGAGAGGGGTAAACCTCGGTACTCCAACTTTGTCGCCCTTCCTACTCCTCGGATCCCGACATCTTAGTAACTTCAACCACATTCATGCAACACGTGCATGGTGCTGGGCCAGCCTTGTCCCACAGTCACCCTGGCCTCGGAGCCGACGGTGATGAGTGTGCTTTTGCTAGCGGGATAGTGGGGAACCATGTTCGAGTTCACCCATGCAGTCGCCGAGTTCGGGTCGGAGGCCAGCGCTGGAATCTCGCTGTCGGCAGCACCGATGGTGGTCCTGATGCCGGTACCAGCGAGGACCTTGATGATAGCACCGTCGGCACCAGGTGCCCACGTCGATGCCCGGACCCCGGAAGCAACCTCTGATGCGACCTCGGATACGGTCTCGAATATAAACCCCATCTTCCCTGTCTACTCCGCTCGATCCTGACACAACATGTCTGCCATGGTTTCTGCCCCCTCTCAAGTTATTAGTAACAAAGACCAACTGCATGGAGGCCTGTTAATCAAGTCCCTATGCATGGCGAACCTCTGCCTGGCTCAATGGTACGAACCTCTACAGGGAGGCTTCTGGAGACTCCTCCACCCAGAAACTGTCGTACGGATCCCTCATCCGGACGACGGACAACAAAGTAAAACCGGGACTTCTCGGAGGGACTGCGGTACTCCCAGAAGATTTCACGCCGGTGTAGTCCCCGATGAGCTGTCCCTCAAATTGGTCCTAACCCTAGCCTGTGGGCATGCTCCTACGTAACCAATGAACTGAAACCATCTAATGCTGCTCCAGAATTTGCTATTGGGACCCGTGCACCTTCTTAACGAAAACACCGCCTTTACGTGCTTCCAGGTTTATTCACATGACCATACTTCCCCAGAAGATGGTAGTCTCTATTTTTTACTATGGTGTGCTTCTTGTGTAGTGATCTAAACATCACTGCATTTATGACCCAGCCCTACTGAGCCCAAGAGTGGCAGGGGAGCGATCCCGGAACTGTTATCTGGCAGGTTCGCCCGTGGACAGCTTTGGTAGAACTATATCAGGCCCGACGTAATCTTGACGTCAACTTAATACCTGGCCAACGAACTAACGCACTACTGCCAGTGCTGTTTGTTGTGTCGATCTGGCGCCGGGCAGGGCGGCTCTCCTAGCGCTCCGCGGCGTCGTGAAAGGACGCTTGCTCCTCTGAAACCTCACGGACTCGACCCCGTGCAACTGGGCCGGCGTCACCTGCCTGAACGAGCGAGTCGCTGAACTGCGCTTCCCCGGGACGAGCCTAGCGGGCCGGCTGCCTCTGAATTTGTCATCACCGACCCTAGCGATCGAATAGTGAACATCCGACGTGGTTCCTCAGATCCTTCTAGGCACAACTGACGTTATTGTCAGAGAAGCATGACTTTATGTCAAGTCCAATAAAGCAAAGGCTTATGTTCCTCACAATCTTCTTTTAATCTAAAACGTGGCCATCCCTCCACCTAATGCTTTTCACAAATACATTAAACATTAAAAGCTTCTCCTTCACAGGTGTGAAAACACCGATTGCATTTTGTAAACTTTCTGCAAATTATGGGAATCCTCATTCACTCCTTGCCGTCCGAGGTTGGCTATCAAGAAATTATCTTCTTCCGTCGAGATCACCAAAATATCATTTTAAATTGGAATCGAAATTTTCTAAAGTGAAGATACAAAGTCGCCACCGATTCAAACCATGGAAGAAGAGCAAAGAACTTATCTTGTTCACACATACAGATACGATCGCCAACAGAAAGCCATACCGGGATGGGTTCCCGCAGGAACATTGTTAATAAGCGCAGATCTGTTGCTCTTAAGCTTGGGCCCGTAACATTTGCGTCCAAATCTGTCAGACATAAACCCCAAATCTGCTCCATCCACTTTCCCTCTTTTGACGAAGGGTGTCTCCGATCGCCAATCACCGTTTTGGATTTTTATAAGGACGACCACGTGGTCGTGGGTTCGATTCCCACAGACGGCGCCAATTGTTGATGATATTTTTGGGCCGGTGACGTGGCATGATTAGAGACGTCCTTCCTTTCCATGCCGGCCTGCAAAACAGGAAAGACCCGCCGGGGGTTGGCCGGCGGAGCCTCCTCCGACGATCAAGTCAGTCCAGTGTTTTTAAGAAGAGGAGAGAGAGATCTCAGAGAGTAATGAATTCCCCCTTTAATAATTTTTATACTCCCTTTTTATGCCCCTATGTGCTATATGTCCCTTTTACCCCTGTCAAGCGCAGGGCTCCATGTAGACGTTTTATATCTTCTCTGACTTGATTTGACTGGCCTAATAAATACTAAACGCTGCTCATGACCGAGGCTCAAGATCCAAAGACCAAATCGAAGTCCGAAGTCCGGGGTTCCATTATAAAGGCAAATCTGGCCCCACATTGATAGGGGACGAATATTCCCTAACATAGGGGACGAATATTCCCTAACAACACTCGAAATGCATATATGGTTTAGTTGGACAAACATGGTTAATGATCGATGAGTAATGAAACTGTGATGACTCCTGAATCATCATTCACGTACGTTTATCACAAATTTTCAATAAACCCAGTAAAAAGGTGAAACGAGTTTTGGATATATAGTAGTGCATGGGATATGATCAACAGGAAAGTGGCCGGCATAGATCTTGTTGTAAATAATTACAAATTTATCGACTGAAGAGAATGAAAGAGATTGCTCAATTCTTTCATCTGAGAAAATTACCCCATGCCTTAGAATCTCACCTATGACTTATGTACGTATATATAGTTGTTGAACAAGAAAATTAAATTTTCTAATAGATATGATATCTAAAAGTAAATTAAGAATATAAGTTAGCACATGTACTAATTACTATGTATACGACATGGATGTTATATGGTAAATTAAGAATTAACTGAAGGGAAATGAGGGAAAAAAACTCCTGCAATATTTTTTGTCATTTTAACTTTAAAATTAAGTTTTTAAATTTGATATATTGGAGACTCGAGTAATTTAAGTCTATTTTATATTCAAGATAGACTTTCGTCAGCTTTTCATTAAATATGTTATAAAAATGATTCTGAAAATATAATTATACTCTTCAAATAGATTTTATAAATTTTTTTTTTTTTTTAAAAAAAAAACAAAACAAAAAAAAACAAAAAAACCATAAAACCTGTGGCTTGCGACCTTCCTCAATAACGAGGTGGCAAGGAACCTCCCGACAATGAGGTGGCTCGTCTGATGTTTCTAGTACGAATTATATTTGAAATAATAATGCATTCAAAAACTAAAATTTTAAAGGCAAAACATTAAAAATTATTTTGGTACGTAGCTCCATAAGTTCATAACTATAAACCATTTTTAACAATTTATTTCTTACTTTTTTGCCCCAAATCCCAAATTCCATTTGATTTGCTCAACTGTGTTTGTTAGAATATTATTTTAAATTATTAAGTTTATCATTTTCTACGAACACAAGTTTTTGGATATATGTCAGATTTAACATTAGAGTAAAGATTTTGAGTTTGAATCTTGTTTCTACTAAAATAAGCATGTAGATTGATCAAGAATAAGAATGATATACCTTCATTATTGTCAATACTAGTTTCTAATATTTGTCTGATTACTCTCCTGTAGATGCCCAATATTACATAAGAAAAACAGTATTGTTTTGTGTGTTGAAAGACTATTACCCGACCCTAATTTCGCATATTGACAGAAGTGAAGTCTAATGAGCCAACTTCACTTATATATATGGTGAGGGTAAAGGGTTCCTCGTGTGTCCGCAAAAATTGGTTCATCTCATTAGGAGCCTAAAACTAACAAATGATTATGCTAGTCCACTCAAAATGAATAAATCCAAAAATCTCTCACTCGGACAACATAATTTGACCACAAAAACAAATAGGCATTCCAAAACACAGTGTGATCCAAATGTATTTGCAAGTAACAAATTAAGAATACACCGTTATGATACATGACAAAACAAATACTTACGTCTTACAATCACGTGATCCTGAAAAATAGAATGCAAGTGTAGGACATAAATAATACAAATAGTGATTACAATATATTCACATGAAGCCTACCCAAACTAATACACAATGTCTCATTGAGACTCGTACAAAATGTCTTGTATCACAACACCAATGCATAGTGAACACAAATGTGCGCAAAACAATATATGGTCATACAGAAATCTTCATGATTTACACAAAGGCACGTAGCTCCCACTAACTCAATAGAACATAAAACAACAAAAGACTAACAATCCTATATGAGTTGCATGCTATTGAAACACAAAAGGAACCAAACCCTTGGTTGGTGGGTTCGCCAACATATGTTCCGTGAGAGTATCCATATTTTTATGTCAATATGCACTTGGATCGCAAGGAGCTCCTAGTGATTCAAGAGAAAGAAACTACTGTAGAATTAACACAAAATATTTCCAGCGACATTACAATGGCATCTAGAATACCCAGCTTTGAGATTAAATTATGTAGTCAACACGTAGCCTCACAATAAGCTACACATTCTATCTCCATAGTTGAGGAAGCTATAAGTGTTTGTACGACACTTTTCCATGAAATAGCTCCTCATGCCATCATGAATGAACAACATGGACAATCAAAATAATTGGCATCACAATATCCAACTACATCAAGAAGGTTAGATTACCGATACGTTAGCACAAAGTCCTTGACACCCTGCAAGTACCTTAGTAGTTTCTTAATTTGCAACTTTCTAGAGCATCAAGTATTTTTCAAGTACACCAACAATATGAATATTTATGACGTTGTGTACATACTTGAGTAGTGCACATCAAGCTACACACAATTAACGCCAATGAGATTGCTTGGGGCTATTGAGACTCAGAAGCTATCACCTTTCATAATATGTCCTTTCTAGGAGAGACATGCGAGGATTAGTACTAAAGATTGAGGATGCCACATTAATGATTTTATGATGCATGTGAAAATAGAAACATGCACTCATAAATGTCCTTATTCACCAAATGGTAAGATTTTCATCTTACACACATGCTAGAGTCTGAAATACACAATTAATGCACTATTACGCACTATTTTGATCTTAAATTTTATGCTAGAGTCTGTAATACACAATGGGCTCCTACGCATAATAAAGCAAAATAATTAAATACAAAAACTTAAAATGACCCGCTATCGATAGGATTAGACTAGCTAGCTAAGCCAACTATTGCAAAGTATATGTGTAACCTTTTTCTTCATCATCTTAAGCATCCTACCGAATAATGATTCACCGATAGGGTAAACTAATTATCCATATGGATCTTAGTAGAAGTGTTATGGTTCACAAAATAATTACCCCAATTTTTTTTTAAAAAATAATATCCAATAAAAACCCGATAATTTATCATGATTGGAGCATTCACAATAGCTTCTCAATCATTTTCCCTAAATGTAAGGAACAAAATTACTTTTTGCTTCCCTATTAAAAAAGTATTATTCGATGGACGGGTATATTATGACGTCCCACATCGCCTGGATATGGGAATGAGAATGTGCTTATATGTATAAACGCACCCTTATTGAAACAACGCATTTTAAAGCCGTAATAGCCATGAACCTATCAGAACTCTGCAGTTGAGCATGCTTCTGCTATAATAGTACCATGATGGGTGACCTATGGGAAGGGATCTAGTTTGGGGGAGGTGGAGAGTCAAAAGCGGACAATATTGTATCATTAAGGGTGGATTGTTATATACATAACCACTCAAAATCATCCATTTTTGGCCTACAACAACATTATCTCAATTTAACCAAAAGTTCATTTATCTCAAAATGGATATCATAATAAATTTACTTAGCTCAACTTCAACAGGAAGGTAAAAGAAAACAACAAATATTACTTCCAATCATAATTAAAGTGAACATTAGAGATAGTCATAAAATGTACATCTCATATAAAACCTATGTTGAGGTAAATATGGAAAAGGAATTCATTTATTTGTCTCAATTAATCCATAATTATTTTGAAATAATACATTAATTAAGATGATTGCCAAGTGCACCTTTACAATAATAAAGATACAACATAATTGAATCATTACTTGATAACCATTCACTACTAAAAAACCGCATTTTATGGACAGTTTTTTTATAGATGGTTTTTAAAACCGTCTATAAAAAAAACTATTGTGGACGTTTTTTTATTAAACTGTCTGAAAAAAAAAAATTACGGACGGTTTACAAAAACTGTCCTTAAAACTCAGATGGTTTTAATATAACCGTCTGTAATTATATAATTACCAACGGTTATATTAAAACCGTCTGGAATTAGAAAATTCTGAACGGTTATATTAAAACCATCTATAAATAGAAAGACGGTTTCATAAAAACCGTCTAGACCTATTCTAAAAGTAGAAAGAAAAATCCCTAGCTAGCCTCATACTCGATTTCAATCAAAAAGTAACTTTTGATGTGACATCAAAAGTTACTTTTTAATAAAAAAAATTACTTTTTCATAAAAAAGAGGTGGGTTAGGGACGATTTCCATTCCCTATGAATCACACCTCATAAATCATTACCCTTATCTCATGGAAGATTTGCAGTAAAACAAAAAATAGAAAAAAAAACAAAAAAACAAAAAACAAAAAAACAAGAACAAAAACAAAAATTGTAAATTGAAAAGAATAGTAGGGAATGGCACCGGTCAAAAGAGGCGGTATTCCTTCTTCAATGTACGTCAAAAATAACAACTCTTGTTGTCGACTTCACATGCTATGCTGACTACCCGCCCTTCCTTTTTCTTTTATGTAACTTGAACCAGCCTTCCTTCGTTTATATATATAAAAGTTCCAACAATCTTCCTATTAAGTATGAACTCAAAGAGCCCCCTTTCCCGTCTCACACGCTATGCTGACTACACCGCCCTTCCATTTTCTTTTAAGTAACCAGCCTTCCTTCGTTTATATATATAAAAGTTCCAACAATCTTCCTATTAAGTATGAACTCAAAGAGCCCCCTTTCCCGTCTCACACGCTATGCTGACTACACCGCCCTTCATTTTTCTTTTAAGTAACTTGAACCAGCCTTCCTTCGTTTATATATATAAAAGTTCCAACAATCTTCCTATTAAGTATGAACTCAAAGAGCCCCCTTTCCCGTCTCACACGCTATGCTGATTACACCGCCCTTCCTTTTTCTTTTAACTTCAACCAGCCTTCCTTCGTTTATATATATAAAAGTTCCAACAACCTTCCTATTAAGATTTAACTCAAAGAGCCCCCTTTCCCGTCCAGTCACTTCCCCAATTTCAAGTTTACAACAACCACCTTTTTATCCATGGCTGCTCAAACCCTTCTATCACCTTCTGAACATCGTTGGAATTACGATGTCTTCTTGAGTTTTAGAGGTGTAGACACTCGCAAAACCTTCATCGATCACCTCTACACCACCTTGGTGCATGCCGGAATTCACACCTTCCGAGATGATAACGAGCTTCGTAGAGGGAACCACATCTCTAACGAACTGCTCAAAGCTATTCAAGGTTCAAGGGTTTCTATTGTGGTTTTCTCTAAAGGCTATGCTTCTTCCAGTTGGTGCCTTGATGAGCTTGTGGAGATCTTGCACTGTAAGAATACCATAGGCCAAACTTTTCTTCCCATATTTTATGATGTGAACCCCTCGGACGTGCGAAGACAAACCGGATCTTTTGCCAAAGCATTTTCTAGGCACGAAGAGCAGTTTCAGGAGGAGATGGAGAGGGTGCAGAAGTGGAAAGCAGCTCTTACTGAAGCTGCAAACTATTCCGGTTGGGATATCCAAAACGTTGCAAACGGGTATTATATCTTATGATCTCTTATGCTTTTTGATGCATTAACAAATTATTATTATTTTGTCTTTTGTTTTACTTTTTAATGTTAGTCAAAAATTGATAAAATAAAATAATATTGAGGTTGAGGTTGAGGTTGAGGTAAAAATAGATTGACAAAATTTAAAAAACAAAATCTCAAAGTTATTTTAGCTAGAATCCAATGGAAATCTAGACTTTCATTAATCTAAATAATTTCAAACTAATTTGGGATGTTTCAATCATCTCGAAATACATTTTTTATTTGGACAAAACCAAATTAATGATGAGTAACTGAAACTGTGATGAGTCCTGTTTCATCATATCTGTTTAACTTTATGACTCCTAATCCACATTTATCTTTGTTATAGAAAAAGTAATTTTATAGTGTTAGGCAACATCGGATCTCAGATCAAGATGCATAGAATTCTGGGGTATTAGACTATCAAATCTTTTGTTTTGAAATTGAACTCAATTTTGTCATATCAGCATTAACAACTCAACGTTTACATGATGTTTGGTTGGGATTGGGGTTAATCCTAAAAAAGATGGATAGAGTTTTTCTCCAACTTCCTTCAATTCAGTCTATAAAAATGTCATTGTCTTTTTCCACGTGAGAAGGATATGCTTTTTAAAAAGCAAATACAGAGTTTGAATAAATTTTATTAAAAAAACATTTGTCTTTTCTAACTTTATCCTTACTATTTAAAAAGCACGAACTTCTTACGTGCAAAATGAACACATGATATTTTTATGGACCGGGTTGGAAGTAGTTTTTCCAACCTAGTTCTAAAGAAATCTTTGTCCGTATGATTTTCCATTGTGGTTCAATTCAATTTATTATTAATTATCAAAAAAATAAACACAGGTAAAGACATTGTTAATATAAAAAATGTTGTTTTTAATTTATTTATTTTTAGTTGCGGCTCTCAAAAAATTGAAAGCAAGTGATACCAAAATAAAGACATTTTCCATTTATATCTCTGTTTTTCAAATTTCTAAAACCAGAAAACTGTTTCATGAGAATTACATAAATCATACTCCTAACTCTATCCATTGTATTCCCCATTTAATTCATCATGTTGTTTCCATTCTCTGGCATAACTTGTGTTTTATTCGAACAAGACACCGAAATAGGCTTGTGTTTACAACGAAAATTAGTCTCAAATGACCAAAATGATAATATCCATTTAAATCCTATGTCTCATATAATTTTCTTCATTTTCTTTTCTTGTGCTTATGTTGATTTTTTGTTTCCTATTAAACTATAATTATCAGGTACGAATCAAGGTTCATCAAGAAAATTGTTGAAGAAGTTTTGCATAAAGTGAACAATGCTTGCTTGGATATTGCCAAACATCCAATAAGTATAGATTATCGTGCTGAAAAGATTAAAGCTTTATTAAATCTTCGAACAAGTGATGTTCGCATTGTAGGCATCTATGGCATGGGTGGAATCGGTAAAACAACCTTAGCCAAAGCTGTTTATAACCAAATATATAATGAGTTTGAAGGAAGCAGTTGTCTTTTAAATATTAAAGAAAGTTCCGAACAACTCCATGGTTTAGTTCATTTGCAAGAACAACTTCTTTCTGATGTCTTAAAAACCAAGAACTTGAAGATTGCCAATGTTGATAGAGGAATCAATTTGATTAAGGAAAGATTTCGTTGTACAAGAGTTCTTGTTATCCTTGATGATGTGGATCACTTGAAACAACTCAATTCATTAGCTGGAAGCTCTGAATGGTTTGGTCCAGGAAGTAGAATCATTTTAACAACTCGAGATGAACATTTGTTAACCGAACTTGAAGTGCATGAAAAATATAAGGTTGAGGAATTGAATCATGAGGAATCTCTTCAACTTTTTAGTTGGCATGCCTTTAGGATAGCTCATCCAATAGAAGATTACCGAGAGCTTTCAATTAGTATAGTTAATTATGTGGGAGGGCTTCCATTAGCTCTTGAAATTTTGGGTTCCTCTCTATCAGGAAGAAGCACTATTGAGTGGAAAACTACATTGGAAAAATTACAAAAACATCCTCACCATGAGATTCAGAAAATACTTAGAATGAGCTTTGATTCACTAGATGATGATACTGTGAAGGACACATTCCTTGATATTGCGTGTTTCTTTCTTGGCATGGACAAAGATTATGCCATCAAAATATTTGATGGTTGTGGTTTCTTTCCGGATATTGGTATTAATATTCTCATTGAGAGGTCTCTCGTGACAATCAATGACAAAAATGAGTTGAGGATGCATGATTTGATTCGCGATATGGGAAGGGAGGTTGTTCGAGAAATGTCACCCAAGAATCCTGGAAAACGCAGTAGATTGTGGTTTCGTGAGAATGTCTTAGATGTGCTTAACAAACATCTGGTAAGAGGTAGATGCATTAATATTATATAAATACATGTACATGTACATACACATAGACATAATATGCATATGTTTTGAAAGTATTTCTATATGAGAGTTTTGTCTTTTCGCCAAACTTGAATATTCTATCAATATGACCCATAACTGTAATTCATTAAAAAAAAAAAAAAAACCCATAAATGTAAGATCTTAAATCCTACGTACAATTCTCTAATCAATCAAACAACTAGTACTTGACTATAGTAAAAAAAAAAATTAAAAAAAAAAAAAAAATTGAAGTATGCAATTCTGGCCATGTATAAATCACATTAGTTTTTTTTATTTATTTGATTATGGTGAAAATATATACGTCACCTCCAATTTGAAGGTGTTCTAGCTTCACAAAAAATGTGAATATGCATTGCTAACCCATCTATGTTTTCAGGGATCAAAAGCAATAGAGGGTCTCAACCTAAGTCTACCTGCACTTGAAGTTGAAGATGTATAATTGAAAACTGAAGCATTTGCAAAGATGAAAAATTTAAGATTGCTCCAAATCGATGGTGCATATCTCATAGGATGCTATGAACATCTTTCCAAAGAGTTAAGATGGCTTCACTGGCATAAGTGCCCTCTGAAATTTCTACCACCAAATTTCCACCTAGAGAACCTTGTTATTCTCGACATGCAGCATAGTAATGTCAAACAAGTTTGGAAAGAGAACAAGGTATAACAAATCTTACTTTGCCTACTATTTTCTTATTAAATATGAATGAATAAATTACATGAAATTCTCTTTTCTTTTCTTTTTGTTCTTTTTTTCATTTGATTTCGTTTTGACAGGTACTCAACAAGTTAAAAGTTCTTAATCTCAAAGGTTCTAAATGTCTCACCCAATCGCCAAACTTCTTACTAGTCCCACATTTGGAGGTGCTGATACTTGAAGGTTGCACGAGTTTGGTTGAGGTACATGAGTCCATTGGACATTTGCAGGGCCGGCTCTTTCCTTAGGCGACTTAGGCGGTCGCCTAAGGCCCCAGGGAAAAGAAGGCCCCCAATTAGCCATTCGTGATAATATATAATAAAAAAAAAAAAAAAAAAAAAAAAAAAACCTTTTTGGAGACTCTAGATCTGATAGAAAAATTAAAGGTGAGCCCAAAAAACAATAACACATGATTTTGGGAAAGAAAAAGAAATAAAGTGATTTATCTTTTCCATGGACTCTAAAACTCCCATGGAAAAACCAACCGTTAGATTCCAAGAAACACAATGATTTTGTCAAAATATATATATATATATATATATATATATATATATATATATATATATATATATATATATATTTCTTCCTTTGGGGACTCTGTAACTCTCGCATAAAAAAAATCAACCCTATAAGCAAAGAACACAAATCTGATTTTTTTTAAAAAAAATTACAGAACAGCGTCTTTCCAACAAATTACTAAAATTACTACCTATAATGCACCGCATTTTTGACATTTTCCTCTAGCAGCCAGAAAGTAGGAGATGCAGGAACCCATCTACAATCTGCTGCTCGGTACTCGTCCGCTTGACCACCAGCACCAGCCAGCTCTAGCTTCTAGCTTCTCTCTGCCTCTCTGAGCTCTCTCTTGCCGTTCTCCGCTTGACACACAACACCAAAGAGGTATTTGACACCCATTCGACTCTGCTATTTTTATTTGGATTTGTCGCTTGCCCTTCTAGGCATTTCTTTTTCTGAATCTTTCTATAGTCATTTTAAAGTTCAAACCATACTTGTGTTGTCAGAGATAATGATAAAAAGATGTGGCTGTGGACTTTTCTACGGTCATTTCAAGCTCTTCTTTCTTTGTTTTTTTTTTTTTTTTTTTTTTTTTTTGTCATTGCAACGTGAATTCATGAACTTTTGTTTTTTTTTTTTTTTCCCTAAACAATAAGGAAAAGGAGGAAGTGACTTGAGTCTTCAGACTTAACTTTATGTTTTTTTTTTTTTTAATAAAATAGTATTATATATTTTTTCAACAAAAACGTAAATTAATAAATTAATATTAAGTATATTAAACTTTGAAACATTCTAGCTTGTCCATTAATTAGTCATTGATGATCAAATTTTAAAGAAAAATTGTCTTTATTTATACCAGTTTAGAGTGTTAAATGATTTTATTTAAAGTGAAGTGACTTTGAAAAATTAGGTTCAATTATTCTTTTATGTAATTTTTTTAATTATATATGTGTGTTAAAAAGATGCAAAGGATATGAAAAATTTTAAAAATACAAAAATATTGAGAAAAATGAAATAAAATTATAATATATAAATTAAAAATTATTTAATATTTAAATATAAAAAAGGCCCCATTTAAAATTATCGCCTTAGGCCTCACAAAATATTGAGCCGGCCCTGGACATTTGGAAAAACTTGTTTTATTAAATTTACAAGGATGTGAGAACTTGAAGAATCTTCCAGAAAGCATTTCTAACTTAGAATCTTTAGAGACTCTTAACTTGCCTGATTGCATAAAAATTGTCAATTTACCAAAACAATTGGGGAATATGGTTGCTTTAACAAAGCTGAATTTACAAGGATGCAAAAACTTGAAAAATCTTCCGGAAAGCATTTCTAGCTTAGAATCTTTAGAGACTCTTAACTTGTCATTCTGCATAAAAATTGACAAGTTACCAAAACAATTGGGGAATATGTTTGGTTTAACAACGTTGAGACTTAAAGGTTGCACGAGTTTGGTTGAGGTACATGAGTCCATTGGACATTTGGAAAAACTTCTTGTATTAGATTTACAAGGATGCGAGAACTTGAAGAATCTTCCGGAAAGTATTTCAAACTTGTATTCTTTAATGATTCTTGACTTGTCTGGCTGCAAAAAAATTGACAAGTTACCAAAACAATTGGAGAATATGGTTGCTTTAATATATCTGGTTGCTGATGGGACGCAATTGAACAACTGCTATTGAGAAACTCGAAAATGTATCATTATCTTGATGTAAAGGGCAATCCTCAGAATCTTGGATGTCACATTTTTTGTCAGGGTTATCACGAAAATGCCCGAAACCCATAAATTTGCTACCAACTTCTGTTTTTGGATTGTGTCGTTTGAGAAAGTTGAATCTCAGTGATTACAATTTGTTTGAAGATGAGATTCTTATGGATCTTCGGAGTTTATCTTCATTGAAAATATTAAACTTATCACGAAACAATTTTCGTAGCCTGCCTCATTGGATCGGTAGCCTCCCTAAATTAGAAAGACTTTGGTTGGAGGAGTGTACAAGTCTCCAATCAATTCCAGAACTTCCTGCAAGTTTAGAGGAGTTGTATGCACGTGGCTGCTCATCATTGCAGAGACTCCCAAATGTGCCGAACCAGGAAAGATTATGGACAAATTTTTTCATGGAGAGATGTGACGGTCTAGCATATGATTTCAGGAAGAGTCTTCTCCAGGTTCTCTCTCTCTCTGTCTCTCTCTGTCATTCTCTCATTTTATGATGTTAACTTTTTTTATGATGCATGTGAACTTTTTTTTTTTTTTTCTTTCGAAACAGTACTTGTTCGAGTGTGGTGACCGGTATCGTTACATTGTGCTCCGTGGTGATGAGGTTCCAAATTGGTTCGGCCATAAGAGAAATGGATCTAAATCGATATCCTTTCAACTACCTTCACTTCCAAAGGATCAAATCAAGGGGTTATTTATTTGTGCTGTTTGTGGACAAAGTGCAGATAATTTCGAGGAGAACGTGGTGTCCGTGGGGAGCCCTATTGAGATTAACAACCGCCGTTTGAAGCCAGACACACATCCCTATTTCTTGATTCCTGTAACGCTTAAGAGAGAGCGTTACTGCTGCATAATGTATATACCCAATCCATTTACTGAAGATGAGATAGCAAGTGGAATGGAAATGACGATATCCTTGGTTGGGACACTCATTGAAGTGAAGGAGTTTGGAATTCATCTAGCCGTTGATGAGCCAAATGCAATAATGGATTCCGAATATTCAATGGATATGGCGTCCGCCAATTAAGAGAGGTCGTGATGATCATGACAATGAGGCCAGATCAAGCAATGATTGGTATAGTGACGAAAACTGCCATAAAAGATCAAGGATCGTTGACTCTGAAGCGTAAGAATGAAAGGACTTGTTAATATGTTTATATATTCTAAATAAATTGAATTTTGTTTGTATGTATAACATTACCCTTCCTACATCTTGTATATGACCAGTATCATGAACATTCCAAAAAGTTAACACCTAATGTATGCTTCATTAGATTTGTTTTATAGAAAACTTCACTTAACCACCCTTAATCTTTTATAACTTTTATAATCATATTCTTAAATTTTAAAAAGTGACAATTTAGTGTATCAATATCCTAACTTCGGGTTGTTTTACAAGCCGGCTTTAGGCTTCACCCCTCAGAAAACAGATCTGTCACTCCTCCTCTTCATTCCCCTTCTACTCTTCACTCTCTTCCTTCCCCTTCTACTCTTCACTCCTACCCTCCCCATTCAATTCTGGATTTTTCTTTTGATTGTAAGTGTTCTCCAACTAAATTAGCAATTTCAGTCTCTCTGCTATGCATCTTTCATTTTACCTCCGTGTTGTGCCGTTCATCTCTTCCTTGGCTGTTGCTGTTTGCAAGTTGTGTTTTTCTTTGAATAAAAGTTTTATTCTCTTTAGATCTGTCATCATGGGCAATCTATAGGATAAAGATTAGTCAAGTGTGAGGGGTTATCTCTCACGGTTTGGATAGTTCAGTGTGAGGGGTTATCTCTCACGACCGATTTAAATAATTTTTTTGGATATTTGAGTTCTTTTGTCTTAGATCTAGTCTGCTCGGAACAGATTTGCTTTTTAACTACTTTTGTACATAGATTAGCTGAAGATGAAAGTCATAGATGGCAATTTATTCTAAAAAATTTGTTTATATCTATGACTATGTAACCTCATAGCATATGCCTATGATTTTGCAGAGCTTTATGCTTTGTGATGTAAGAGCTTTATACTCATGACCTTAAATAAACGAAATACTCATATCTTTCGTTAAAATGTGTGTGTGTGTGTGTGTGTCAATCTTTCAATTTTTTCAATTTTACTCATCCATTAAGATTTTCCGTTAAATTCTGTCAAAATTTTCAAAATATCCTTTTATATATATAATTTTTTTTTTAGATTCAGGTATGAGTATTTTTGTAAATTCCGTTAAATCCTTACCAATCCCTAAATCTTTGCAATTTCTTTTCCTAAAAAACAGAAGGGGTATTTTAAGAATTTTGACACAATTCCGTCAAGATTTAACGGAAAACTCTAACGAAATTATGAAATTGAAAAAGAGAAAAAGAAAATTATGCACAAATGTAGGCTAAGAAAATGTTTATAAAAATAGAGAATACGGTTAAAATAGTTGACAAAATGTTCATAAAAATGTTTATTTAAGAAATTAGTTAGGAGAGGTAGCTAGATGGTAAGGAGAGTTGGATATTTAAATATGTCTTATCAATTGAGAATGAAATATTAGAAAATCTTTAATATAAAGCTAAAATAAATATTATCTAATTAATATTTAAATATAATAAAAATGTTACACTTAAATTTTTTACATCAAGCCTCGAAATTCATCAAGCTAACCCTGGATACCAGTAGTACTTGTACTCCAACAAGTCTGTTACTAGTAGTTTATTCTCCAAAGAGACTGAAAAATAAATTATTAACTTCTAAACAACCCAAGTGTGTGTGTTTGTGTGCAAACAAATATCTTAAATGTGGAATTTAAATAAAACAAAATATTTGTTACGAAGTGGAAACTCTGTGAAGAGAAAAATTACTCCGGGGCAGCCAATCCCAAGAAATCCACTATCCAAAAATAAAGCTAGTTACAAGACACTCGTACTCACATAACCTTATGCAGTAGTCATACTTTTAACTTTGATACAAAGCCCATCGTGAACGCTTCCCAACCAAATCTTTCACCTGAAGGGGTTTTTTATGGATTCTTTTACCTTAGGGCCGACCCTTAAGATAGACTTCACACGAACAGTTAAGCACACACCGGAAATGGCATGAGAGCTAGAGGATCTTCGATTCTCTCTAAACACCCTCTCTAAGCACTATGGAATTCACTGTTGAATTATGTACAAAACACAAGCCTAAGACCCTCTATTTATAGGCTTACAGGAAACCTAAAACTGCTAAGATTCGGGCTCTGACTGGTGAGCGTCCGGATGGAAGTTAGCCTTGTCCGGACGTTTTTCTGCGATATCCTTTCAGAAACAGCGCAATTTTATCTTTATCAGGATCACAACCGGATGGCTTGACCGAGTGTCCGGACTGTCTTATCTAAAATCCTTTATGCGTTCGAACGGAACTCTAGAATATTCTGAAATACTAGATATCGTCTGGACGATGTGGCAGAGACTTCCCAAACAGTGTCGACTTCTGAAATCCAACTCCTTGTTGAATACGGATTGACCTAGCGTCCGGACGGTGTTGCTTTGACATCCGGACATCTTCATCGTTATTGTTGGACACTGAGGGGCATCTGGACGCCTTCAAAGGCCCGTCCGGACAGTTGCATAGGAACCGGCTGTTTTTGTCTTGAATTTTGCAAGGATTCTTCATGGACATCTTCAAGAAGCTTGTGATCAGTTATTGTCTTTGATTTGATCATTGTCTGGATACATGAAGATTCTGAATTGAAAACCGACCATCATGTTAAAATGCAACCATTACATAAAGTGTTTTTGTTTTATCCAGAATGTAGCCAATTAAAAAACTAACAGAGACGATGACATTGAATAGAGTGTCGAGAGGGAGACTACCTCAAATTTATAACAACCCCTTGTAGCCATCCCCTCTCCTTCATTCCCTTTTATCATGTATCCCCCTCCCTCGGTCCCTCTTCCATTTAGGGTTCTTGCACGACCACATTCCTACCTCAAATGGATTACCATTTTTGCATTTTAGCTTATAAAGTTTAAAAATGACACTTAAATCTCACAAACTATCGAACTATGACAATTTAGCCCATTCATTAAAATTCCCATTTGTTTGAAGGGAATGAAAGCTATGTGCATCACATGTGACTTTTCGGCCCCTAAACTTAAAAAAATATATATAAAAATAAAAATAAAATAAAACAAAACAAAATAAAACAAAACAAAAGGCTGAATATAAAAGAAAAAAAAAATTAGGAATGGTTTCAGCCACCCTAGTCTAGCCAAAGGAGGTGGCGAAGCCACCATTTTTTTCCAAATGGGGTGGCCGGCCAACCCCAAATTTTATCTCCTTTTTTTAATTTCTTTTTAATTTTGTATTTAACCCTTTTTTAATCTTTTTTTTTTTAAAAAAAAAAAACTTTATCATCAAGACATTTTTGGGAGTTTAGGGGCTACGTGCAACACACATGATTTATATTTTGTCCAAACAATCGTAAAAACTCAACAAATAGGCTAAAATTGTCACAATTTGATAGTTTGTGGGTTGTTCAAATGTTACTTTACTTTGGAGGCCAAGATGCCAAAGTGGTGATACTTAAGAGGGTAAAGTGTGTTGGTTTTTTATTTACTGGCTTTATTCTGTCAACAAAAACACTTCTATATCAGGGACTCTATATTTCCAAGATTGTCAGAATTTATATTACAAGAATATTTATCAAGAAAAGGAAATGGCTAAACAAGGCAAGATGTGCAGTGTATTTCTCAAATAAGGAAAGAATCTAGTGAAGAAAATATTACAAAGACTTTACAAAATCAGAAAAGTCGGTTTTCCTGCAGCTCGTTCGGACGGCTAGAAGTAGCGTCTAGACGCCAGTCATAGAAAGTCTATGTTCAATACTTGTCCGAACGGCTCAGTGAACGCAAGCCACAGAGAGTTCATGTTCACAACCTATCTGGACGGCCTAGCAGACGTGAACCATAGACAGCTTTTGTTTGCAAAGATGTCCGAACGCAGAAGTGAAGACTACAGACTGAGAAGCTTTTTATGCAACCGTCCTGATACTAAGGCAAGCTGTCCGGACGCCCTTCAGCAAAATATGAAGTTGTTGTTGCCTGTCGGTTGTCCGGACGCCCGATGTCATGTCCGGATGCCGCTGCCTAAAAATCTGTTCCTAACTTGTTTTAAGATTTTCAAAGCCTATTTAAAGGGGCTTTTAAGCAGTGTTATTGTAATAATTCTTTTAGAGAATTTCAGTATGCTAAGAGAATATTATTTATGCATAAATTGTTATATGTGTCTCTTTTAGAATTTTTGTGTTGTAATCGTTCAACCGTTGAAATCTAACTAGAGAGGAGCTCTAGTTAAGGAAGTCAATTGAAGAACTCTCGAGACGGGTTTGGGAGATAAGCAGACAAGTAAGTGCTTATTAGAATTCAAGAAAGTGACTACTGCAAAGGGTTCTGAGTACAAACTTCTTATAACTAGTTATTTCTTCTGTTAGTTGATTTTCTAGGTTTTGCTGCCATGGAGTAGTTTTTCTCTGTGGTTCAAAGAGTTCCCACTTCGTAACCAAATATCTGTGTTTTGTCTCTTTACTGCTTTTTATATTTGGTTATCTATTTGGATACGGTTATCTAGGAGTCTAGATTTATTTTCAAAGTGTATTTTTTTTTTCCTAAAAATCTTAATTTTTCTTTTTCTTTTTAAGTAACAAGAGTCATCCTTCACACTGAAAAATAAGCATGTATTTTCAAAAGAGACCTGCTACTTTTTCAACTCTTATCAAACTCTTAACCAACATTTTTTTTTTAAACTAACCATTAGATATATTTTTCTAGATGTGGATCTTATATATTCAATGGTTCATTTTTAAAAAAGTTGTTAGAGTTAGACAAGAATTGAAAATGAATTTGAAAAATAACGTTTATCTTTTCAAAATATTCTTATATGGAGGTTAGAAATTTTCAAAAATGTGTTTTGAAAAGTGTATTAGTTGTGGGAGCCACATTTAACAATTGTTCCATAATTACTATGTAAAAGGTAGATAAAAGTACACATACTCTCTCAAACTATCGCATCATTGTTAATGTATTCTCAAACTATCAAATTATCAATTGTGTTAATGTACTCCCTAAACTACTAAAAAATGTCAATATTCCCTCAATGACAAAATAACCTTATAAAATTATTAAAATTATATGAAAAAATTAAAAATGAAAATAAAATAAAAAAATTGGTTTTTTCAGTTATTTTTACATTTTTGATTTTTTTTTTTCTAAAATTTTCTAAAATTTTGATTTTCCTTTCAAAAAAAAAAAAATCATTTTTTCATTTTATTTTTTATTTTCGTTTTTTTATTTTTTCAAGTTTTAGTTTTTTATTTTTTCGAACTTAAAGGACATTTTTATCTTATTGAAAAAAAAAAAATTAGGGCCATTTTTGTCTTTTTGTTGGTTTTGGGGGTATTGACATTTTTTGGTAGTTTAGGGATGACATTGACACAATTGAATGACAGTTTGAGAGGAATATGTGTACCTTTCCTAAAAAGTATTTTTCAAAATTTGAAAAGAAATTTTTTTTTTTTTAAGGTCATAAATATTCTAACTCATGACCTTAGCAAAGTTAAAAGAAATGAGACTTGCTATTCTTTCAAATCCTATCGAACTTTCATTCAACTTTTTTCAAATCAATCTTTGAACCTGTTTCCTTACATGTTGGTCTTACATATTTAATGGACAATTTAAAAATATATATATATATATATATATATATATATATATATATATATATATATATATATATATATATATATATATATATATATATTGAAATTGGACAAGAAATAGAAAAATAGCATTTTTTTAAAAAAAAAAAAATAAAAAAATATATGAATCCATTCCATCAAAGAGTCCACTACAAAGATTAAAAATCCCTAATGAGTTTTTATTTATTTTCTTTAAATTAGATTATAAAAAATTCGTTCAACTCAATCTATTAAAGTGACATTTATTTTTAGAGTAGTTGATTATCACCTATATTTTAGAATTTAAATGTGAGAATCACTTACTTTATTAAAAGTGCATGTAAAAAATAAAATACTCTAAAAATAAATATTGGCTTTTATCTTTAGAGTATGCAATTCTTATCTATATTTAAAAATTTAATGCGAATCACATGCTTTATTAAAAGTGCATGTAAAAATGAAATACTTTAAAAATAAATGTTACCATCTATCTTTAAAACATATGATTCTTATTATCTATATTTTAAAATTCAAATGTGAGAATCACATGATTTATTAAAAGTGTAGGTAAAAATAGAATACTCAAAAAATATATGTTGAAATCTATTTTTAGAGCACGTAATTCTTATCTATGATTTAAAATTTAAATATGAGAATTACTTGCTTTATTAAAAGTGCACGTGGAAAACAAATACTCTAAAAATAAATGTTAAATTTAATAGACGGAATTATTAAGAAAAAATTGTCCAACAATTGAAACCGTGTGTAAGAAAAGTCAACAGGTCCTCCATCGTACAGGTTTTACCACCGTCTCATTTGTCTGTGACACACACTATTCAAGTCAATTAATTAATCGCGTCCACAAACAACCACCCATTCAAGTCCCAAGCCCAACCCGAGGAATCCGGGACCTGAAGATGGACGGAGCTCCGACGACGAGCGGGAGCGGAGGAGGAGGGGGAGGCGGCCCGGCGCCGTTTCTGATAAAGACGTGCGACATGGTGGACGACTCGACGACGGACGAGATCGTGTCGTGGAGCCAGAACAAGACGAGCTTCGTGGTGTGGAACCCGCCCGAGTTTGCCCGGGTCCTCCTCCCCGTCTTTTTCAAGCACAACAACTTCTCCAGCTTCATCCGCCAGCTCAACACCTATGTCTGTTCTCTCTCTCTGTTCGCTTTCTTATTATTTGTTTTGATTCCGCTTCTGATTCGAATTGTTTTCAGCTTCTAATTGTTGAATTTATTTGAAGGGGGGGAAGCGTGTTGTAGGTAAATTTTAAGCGATTTTGAATGGGTTGAATCCATTGGTGCTAAACTAGATTTATAAATTGTATTTTTTTTTGTTAGTTTTCCCAGATTGAAATTGGGTTCGTTTTCTGTATGTCTTGGCGGTTTCTGAAATGGGGTTCATTTTCTTTTGGGGTCTTATTCCTTAGCTTATGAGAAGGTTATGGCATATATAAAGTAGCATCCTTTTCAAGTATTCTGATTGCTTATGTTTTTAACTTAAATTTTTTTTTGGAGTTGTTTTTCGTTGAGAGATCTGCATGGTAGTTAGTTTGCTGGGCGTGTTAAAATATCAATTAAATGATTAAGTTTACTATTTTCTATTAGCTTAAACGTTTAGGATAACTGGGATTTAACGAGGCAGGTTGGAGATTCTTTTTCTTTTTCTTTTTTAAGGCAAGTGTTATACTATAGTAAGGATGGCAGGATGTTTGATGCGGATAGGAACTGTTGGGATTTGTTTTCTCGGATTGGTTTGCTGGTGCTGAAGATGAGGCCCTTTTTATTGAGTTGCATTTGATGTCTGGAAGTGCTCTTCATTGGTGTCCAGGATTTTGTAAGGGTTTACATGTTGGTGATCTTCTAGGGAGGGCAAAAGTTAGAATGTCTGTGGGGAGGATACTCAGGTATGGTAGCATACAAGTCGTCAGACCTCTAAAGTGAACAATCGAGCTTTTGTTGGAAGGAAATTTGGCATAATATTCAAATTGTAAGGCTCCAATTGGAGATGAGGAGATCAAAGTTGGAGGCAGAATTGAGGTTGGGTATTGGAAATGGGCCTCCTGATTCTAGTTCTGTACTTTGGTGGTACTGCAAGAATAGATTTTTTTTTTTTTTTTTTTCTTCTTCTTCTGTTCTATAAAACTATCATATATTTAGGTTAATTTTAAGGCTTGAATGTAACTCTCACCCAATCGATTTTTCTTCTTTGTTAAATGCTTTTTCTCAACCACTGGATTTTTCTATTTTGAGTTTTTCTGTTTCCTTTGCTGAGACCGAAAATTTCCAAAAATCTCACCGAGTCACCAAACTTTCTTACAAGTCCCAAATTTGGAGATACTGATGCTTGAAAGTTGCACAAATTTAGTTAAGCTTCATGAGTCCATTGGAAATCTAAAAAGAATTATTTTGCTGAATCTAGAAGGATGCCAAAACTTAAAGGATCTTTTCCAAGAAGTACTTGTAACTTAAAATCTCTTCAAACTCTTGACTTGTGTGGGGACAAGCCTCAAAATCTTGGTTATCACGTTTCTCATCATGGATATCGCCAAAAAGCTCCAATCCCACACGTTTGCTCCCAGCTTCCCTTTCAGGACTATGGTCTTTGAGAAAACTAGTTTTGAGCGAGTGCAATCTATCTAAAGATGGGATTCCAATTGATCTTGGGTGTTTATCTTCACTTGAGGAATTGGATTTAGCAAGAAACAATTATCGTAATCTACTCATTGCATCAGCCACCTTCCTAAATTAACAACATTGTGGTTGACTAAGTGCACGAGTCTTCAATCAATTTCAGAACTCCCCACAAGTTTAACGAGCTTGCATGCAACTGACTGCACATCAATATAAACACTCTCAATTCTGTTGAATCTAAAAAGGCCACCTACATTTTTTCCTTACAAACTGTCAGAAATTGGTTGAGATTTAGGGCTTGGAGAGTTCGGAATTTGGACCATTAATTCACATGGAACAGAGCAATCTAGCATGTGATTTTAGGAGTGTTCTTCAGGTTTCTCTCTCTCTCTCTCTCTCTAGTTTTATGATGTGGACCTTTATTTTTTTTTTTGGTTTGAAATATGTAGTGCCTGTCCAAGCGTGACGAGGTTCGTGCCGTTTTCCTCCCTGGTAGTGAAGTTCCAAATTGGTTCAGCCATTAGGGAATTGGGTGTTCTATTTCCTTCGACGTACCCCCACTTTCAGAGGGTGAAATCCAGGGGTTGCTCGTTTGCGCTGTTTATGCAGCCAAGAATCCGATGCGACAACTTCAGTTCCTTCCATGAAAATCACTAATAAAACTAGAGGCCACGAAGATATTTTTTGGCCAACGTTCTCTGCCATCCCCATAACATGTGAAGATCATTCCTGTGTCTGCCATATACCACTCAAAAGACATCAATTTGAGATGGAAAGTGGAGAGGAAGTGGAGGTCTACATCATATCTCAGTAAGGCATTGAAGTGAAGAAGTGTGGAATTCATGTACTATTTGATGATTCAAATGTAGGAGATGGATATGGAAGTATGGATATGGAGTCGTCTGCTAAGAGAGGTCGAGACGACAATGAGGCAGGACCAAGCAATGATTGTTCTAATGATCAACAAAAGTGCCATAAAAGGTCAAGGATAGAGTCTCAAGCACAAGAATGAAATATATTTGATAACAAAGGAACAACTAATAGTAATTTAAATGAGTAAACAACTCATTTTTACAAAAAGGGCATCTTTAATTTTTGTCATATGAACAATATTCCAACATGGCAACATGTTACTACAAAACAAAAATATGCATTAAATATTGGGCAAGAAAATTTTTGAAAAAGCTTTTTTTTTTTCCCAATGTGAATCTAAAAAAGAAAAGAAAAGAAAAAGTACAAAAAAAGAAAAAGAAAAAAGAAGGGAGTACCGACAAATTCTTCATTCTTGATATTGCTTCATTTTCATTTCATTGTATATGGAGATCAAACTTGCTTTTATGCGATAGTGTGTATACGCTTTAAAACTGCTACAGGTGAGTGGGGCAATTATTTGTTTAGCCATTTTATTTGAACCTCTTTAAAACTCTTCTTCTTTTAATTTAGGGTTAACTTTACATAAGGGTACCGAATTATTTGATGTTTTGTTGGAAGGGTACCGAACTATCATTTCTCTCGAACCAGGGTATTAAACTATCAAAAACCCTCAAATAAGGGTATTCCGTCAACTTTGGGTGTTAAATCATGCCAAAATTTTAAAAATACTCATGTGTTTATTTTTTAAAAAAATTTTATAAAAATTTTCAAAGATTCAGGCATAGGTATTTTTATAAATTCTGTTAAATTCTGACCAACACCTAAATCCTAATATTTTTTTTTTCTTCTAGAAAACGAAGAGGGGTATTTTGGGCTTTCCGTTAGGATTTAACGCTCAAAGCTAACGAAATACCCTTATTTGAGGGTTTTTGATAGTTTAATACCCTTATTCGAGAGAAATGATAATTCGGCATCCTTCCATCAAAATATCGAATAGTTCGGTACTCTCTCTCTCTCTATCATTCTCTCACTTTATGATGTGAACTTTTTTTCTTTCGAAACAGTACTTGTCCAAGTGTGGTGACCGGTATCGTTACATTGTGCTCCCTGCTGGT
This sequence comes from Alnus glutinosa, assembly GCF_958979055.1. NCBI lineage: Eukaryota > Viridiplantae > Streptophyta > Magnoliopsida > Fagales > Betulaceae > Alnus > Alnus glutinosa. The sequence continues at coordinate 10,257,588 of NC_084886.1, forward strand.
GAGGTTCCAAATTGGTTCAGCCATAAGAGAATTAATTGGATCTAATTTGATATCCTTTCAAATAACTTCACTTCCAAAGGGTCAAACCAAGGGGTTGTTTGTTTGTGTTGTTTATGCACTCAAAAAAGAAACTGCGCCCAAGTTAGTGGTATTCTCTATTAAGATTAGCAACAGCAACCGCAACCGCCATTTGGGGATATTTTGTCCTTGCATTACTGTAACGTTAATTAGAGACCATTGCTGCATACTGTATATACCCAAATCCATTTACTGAAGCTGAAATAGCAAGTGGAATGGAAATAAACATAGATTGCCAGGTTGGGGGACTCTGTGAAGTGAAGGAGTGTGGAATTCATCTAGACGTTGATCGATGAGCCAAATGCAATAATGGATTCCGAATATTCAATGGATATGGTGTCCGCCAAGAGAGGTCGTGATCATGACAATGAGGCCGGACCAAGCACTTATTGGCCTTGTGACGAAACTGACTCTGAAGTGTAACAATGAAACGACATATATATGTTTATTCAAAATAAATTGAATTTTGTTTGTATATATAACGTACACTATACGCTCCTACACCGTGTATATATATATAACCAGCCTCATCCATGAGGATGTTTCTTCAGCCTCTCAATATCATGAACATTCCAAAAATTTAACACCTAATGTATGCTTCATAACATTTGTTTTATATAAAACTTTACTTAACACCCCTAATCTTTTATCACTTTTATAATCATATCTTTAAACTTTAAAAAGTGTCAATTTAGTGTATTAATCTTTCAATTTTTTTCAATTTCACTCATCTGTTAGGATTTTTTTGTAAAATCATGTCAAAATTCTCAAAATATTATTATATATATATATATATATATATATATTCGAAGATTCAAGGCATGGGTATTTTTGTAAATTTTGTTAAATCCTGACCAACGCCTAAATCCTTACCTTATTTTTTTCTTCCCTTAAAAACAGGATGGGTATTTTAAGAATTTTAACATCCCTCCGTTGAGATTTAACGAAAAATTCTAATAGAAATTTAAAATCCAGCTCAACACCTATGTCTGTTCTCTCTCTCTCTGTTCGCTTTCTTATTATTTGTTTTGATTCCGCTTCTGATTCGAATTGGTTTCAGATTCTAATTGTTGAATTTATTTGAAGGGGGGGAAGCGTGTTGTAGGTAAATTTTAAGCGATTTTGAATGGGTTGAATCCATTGGTGCTAAACTAGATTTATAAATTGTACTTAATAAATCATTATCCTTATCTCCTCGAAGAGATGTAAATGTTAGCAAGTATAACAAATAAATAAATAGTAAATAGAAAAGAATAGTAGGGAATGGCACCGGTCAATAGACGCGGTATTCCTTCTTTCAATTAATGGACGTCAAAGGAAGAATTATTGTTGTCGAATTAACGCGCTATGCTGTCTCCACCACCCTTCCCGTTTCTTTCATATAACTTCCACCGTCCTTCCTTTTTCATACCAGCCTTCCTTCCTTCCTTCATCTATATAAAAGTTCCGCCAACCTTCCTATTAACTCAAAGAGCCCCCTTTGCAGTCCAGCCAATTCCTCAATTTCAAGTTTACAACAAGCACCTGCTTATCCATGGCTGCTCAAACCCTTTCATCACCTTCCGAGCCTCGTTGGAATCACGATGTCTTCTTGAGTTTCAGAGGTTTAGACACCCGCAAAACCTTCACCGATCACCTCTACACCGCCTTGGTGCATGCCGGAATTCACACCTTCCGAGATGACGACGAGCTTCCTAAAGGGAACCACATCTCTAACGAACTGCTCAAAGCTATTCAAGGTTCAAGGGTTTCTATTGTGGTTTTCTCTAAAGGCTATGCTTCTTCCAGTTGGTGCCTTGATGAGCTTGTGGAGATCTTGCATTGTAAGAATACTATAGGCCAAACTTTTCTTCCCATATTTTATGATGTAAACCCCTCGGACATACGAAGACAGACCGGATCTTTTGCTAAAGCATTTTCTAGGCACGAAGAGCGGTTTCAGGCGGAGATGGAGAGGGTGCATAAGTGGAAAGCAGCTCTTACTGAAGCTGCAAACTATTCCGGTTGGGATATCCAAAACGTTGCAAACGGGTATTATATCTTACGATCTCTTATGCTTTTTGATGCATTAATAAATTATTATTATTTTGTCTTTCGTTTTTCTGTTAAATGTTAGTCGAAAATTGATAAAATAAAATAATATTGAGGTTGAGGATGAGGTAAAAATAGATTGACAAAATTTAAAGAACAAAATCTCAAAGTTATTTCAACTAGAATCCAATGGAAATCTAGACTTTCATTAATCTAAATAATTTCAAACTAATTTGGGATGCTTCAATCATCTCGAAATACATCTTTTATTTGGACAAAACCAAATTAATGACAAGTAACCGATGTTAGAACATATAAACATATTACGCTCAAACTAACATGCGCTGTGGAGATAAAAAGATAGGATTCAGGCTTACCTCTAGCCATCTTTGATAAAGCGTTTCCACGAATATATGAAGAACAAAAATATATTATTTGAGTTATCTTCTAACCTATGCCTATGACTGTATTACCGTACTGATGGTGTACACATGCTATTAATTTATAGGCTAGGTTAGGGACCCCAAATATGGTAAGTACAGTATTGTTCCTCCCATCAAGGAAACAATATTATTAATTGATTTTAAATCAATTAAACGATTCCATTACTGTGATCTAAATTAATAGAAATTATCATAACCATAATACCGTATATTATATTTATAATAAATATAATAAACACCGTATATGTGGCATATAGGCCATATATGGAGATAATATTATACATTCTCCCACTTCACCTTTATGACACATGACCTTATAGTATTAGGTTCTTTAGTTTGGCCAATCACTTATGGAATCCTCCCACTCAGATAAGAAATGTTTCACATGAATCATGACGGTAAAACCATTATAAAATTAGGTCATCCTTTCCATGTATCACAATATAAAACACTCCTTAAATGAGTACCTTATGGATAATCAAGCTTTATGAATGAACTTCCTATAAATCATTCGGGTCCAACTTTATTTATCCTCATGGATAAAATAACAAATGTGCACAAAATCTTTATTATAATAACTTCATGTCTATAGACCAAAAAGAGACAAACGAATTTAACCAAGCAAAAATGAATTAATGAATTTCACATACTCTGCATGACTTTATACTTTCTTTACCGGTAAACTTTTAGTCATAGGATCCGCAATTATTAATTCAGTGCTTATATGCTCAATAGACCCTTTATGTCTCTTAATGTTATCTCTCGTATTGAGATACATGATGTCGATTTACTTTTGCTTCTACTCTTTATTCTTATAAAAGAAAACTATAGTAAAATTACCGCAGAGTATCTTTATGGTCTAACTGTAAAATTGACAATATTGAGACTTTCAACAAAATGTCTCATCCATCATGCCTGTGTACCAAATTCATAGCAAGTAAGAATTTTAGCTTTCTTGTTAGACGTACCAATTATAGTCTGCTTACTACATCTCTAGGATATATCCCTCAATAAGAAAATATATACCCTAAAGTAGATTTTCTACTATCTACACAATCAGCAAAACTCAAAATCTAAACAACTAACCACCTCCAAATGGAAAGTGTATCTTTAGGTTAAGTTGTACTTCTTGGTTCCTTGCGTATACCGGGAGACTTTATTTGCAGCACTTTATTGACCCAGTATTCTTATTGCCAGTCCAATGGTTAAGTCTAGTGCAAGCATATGCTTGCATTAGGTTGCATAATGCAGATGCTTTACCAAAAACTTTTCATCTGCCCATGTTCCAATACATGTTGGGACAATAATCTGTATTGAATTTGTCCATCGTAGTTGCTACTAAAGGTGCAAAAATCCTTCATTCTAAATCTTCCCAAAAATCTTTTCAATGTAGGCCTTCTGAGACAATTATGTTAATGTTCTTTATGTCCCAGTGAATCTCTGTGTCAAAAGACATAAGAGATTTCACTCAAATCCTTCATTTTGAAGTTTTGTGAAATGAACTTCATTTAGCAAACCTAAATCACCACTTGCAAAAAATAATATCTACATATGGGTCTAAAAAGATTACTTTACTCCCATTGACCTTAAGGTATATATACTAATTAACAAGGTTTTCAATAAACAATGAAGTAACAACCTTGTAAAAAGTATACCACCGATGAGAGATCTGTCACAGCCTATAAATAGAATTCTTTAATTTGCAAGCATTCTGACTGTTATTTATAAAAACATTTTGGTTGTTTTGTGTAAACCTCTTACTTAAGATTTCCATTCAGGAAAGTTGTTCTCACATCCATTTGATGTAGCTCTAGGTCAAAATAAGCTACTAATGCTATGATTATCTTAATGAACCATTCTTAGACACCGGAGAGAATGTTTCATGATAATCAACGCCTTCCTTATAAGTAAAACCATTGGCTATGAGTCTAGCTTGACTTTTGAGCCATGGATTTATCTCTTACTTTATGGCATTGAACCACAATGTGGAGTTATCTCCACTCATAGCATGTGAAAACAATTTTGGATCATCTTTATGTCCAACGTCAACATCAGACTCTGGGAGGTATACAACATAATCACTAAGAATTGTTGATCTCCTTATTCTATAGGATTTTCTTAATTCTACTTCCTCTGCATTTTGCAAAGTCTAAGTAGATTCAAACTGAACCTATTCTTCATGAGTTGACAATTCTAAAACTGATTGTAGTTCAAGGTAATCAATTTGATTTTCCATAAGTACAATCAAACGTTCTTCATATAAAGGAGCCTCAGTCAACTCTCGTGTTTCCTCTAAGTAAAACCTTTGAGGATAAACACTCCCACTAGGTTCAACATCATCTAGAAATTTTACAATCAACAACTTTAGGATTATATGAAGGATAATAAAACAGAAAAACCCTTTAGAGTTTACTGTATAGCCTATAAAAGATCTGCTGGTTGTCCTTGAATCTAATTTCCTTAGGCGATAATTGTAAATCCCCTCTTTAGCTTATTTATGTGTAAATAATTTAAAGTAAGCTTCTATCTATTTCATACTTTAAAAGGTGTCTTAGGGATAACCTTAGATGGAATCATGTTTAACATATACACAACAGTCTTCAGGGCTTTACTCTATAAGGGTAATAGAAGATTAGTATTACTAATAATTTTCCTTTTGTGTGTACCTACCATAATACTTTTTACCTATATCAAATCTTATGATCTTCATGTTGTTTCTCTTCTTCTTCCTTATAGGTATTGAAAATATTCAATATATACCTTAGCTTTATTATTTAGAAGATAGAGAAACATAAACCTTATATGGTCATCACTAAAGGAAATAAAAATATCTCTAACATTTAGGCAATAAGTATGAAAAATGTCAACACCTTTCAATGTACATAATCTCAAGGATTTCAAAAAGCTCTTTTCGGCACCTTTAATCGTCTTGTTGGTATGCTTTTCCTTATGTAGTCCACACAAGTACCAAAGTCAATAAATTACCAACTTTTATTTTATGTATGGAGATATATTTCAATCTCCAAAGCCATAATAAGAGCATTTTTAAATTCACAAAGACTCTACTTTACATCAACATCAGTATGTAGAAATAAACAAATAATTTTGTTTCAAAAGTTGGGACATAGGTTAATTTTAAATAGACTTTAAATAAACCCCAAACCAATATTCCACCCAAATAAGAAAATTTCAAGTTTAAAATAAAATTGAAATTTTTAACAAACTAAACTAGAAAATAAATTTCTAAAAGATTATGGAATATAAAATATTTTGAAGTAAAAAATATAACTGAATTTTAAAAGTGACCTATAGATCCCAACAACCTCCAACTATAAAAAAAAAAAAAAAAAAAAAAAAAAAAAAAAAAAAAAACACTTGTTCTGCATTTGTTGACAATGTGGATTGTTAAACAATAATCAATCCACAACATATTTGAATGAGCCACTAAAAGAGATTCACGACATACTAGATATATGAGATTATCTTTATTTTAAGTCATTTCTCATACTTTATGCAATCTTTCTTTATATGCCCTTAATTTTTCTTATTGCATGAGAAATAGGTATCTTGATTGCCATAATACTTTATTGGCACCTTATTCTCATACTTTAATTGATGGACATGATTGCATTTATTGGTCTTTTCCTGAATAATAATGTAAACACTTTATGAATTCTCTCATCTTCTTGAACACATGGTTAGAAGTTCCTAACCATTTATCCTTATGTTTGATAAAATTATATGCTTAGAAGAAAGAATTCAAAAATTGAAATAGACCAATAATGACTCAAACTCTCAATCTTTAAGGACTTAAGCTAAACTATAATATCCTTCATTTCCATAATGTGATTAAAAACTATTCAAATGAAAAAGCATATTAATCTTTTTCCAATCATAAAAATATTATCACAAAGTATTAGAACATAAAACTACCAAAAGGTGGAGTAATAGGAATATCTGCAATCACCAAGAAAATTAAAATAAGAATACTTTAATGCTATGAAGTAACTTTATTTTAAATTAGCCAATGCCAATTTAAATAGTAAATTTCAACCTACCTGTGGGTAAAGGTTGCATCATGCATGAAATTTACTCTTTATTAATAAAACTAAAAGCAAATTTAAACATTAATAAATAAAATTCTCCGTACCTATGGGCAACCGAGAGAAATTTTACTTTTAATACTAAATTTGTTATCTTATTCTAATTAAGTCATAAAAATAAAAATTTTCCTGTGGGGATAAGGAATTAAATTTATGAATTAATTACAAGAAGATGTTAATTTTTCTATATGAAGTTCATCTGTATGATCTTTATGCAATTATTATAAAATTGAGATGATGTGGCTCTCCCAAAATCATAATAATCACGCAGCAATTCATGAACATCTAATGAAATTCATTATGAGGTTCATGCGTGTAATCTTGATGTAATTATCATTAAAATTTGGGATGCTGTGGCTCTCCCAAAAATTATTATGATAATTACGTGTGTGTAATCTTGATGCAATTATCATTAAAAATTGGGATGATGTGGCTCTCCCAAAATCATTATAATAATTGCAACTTCATTAACATCTAACAACTTTGTAGATGCCCCCTAAATAGCCCCAGGAATATAACAAACCAATACGAAAATGGGGTAAACAGTATTTTTCAAGGTGCAACCAGGTGAGTTCCCAGGAAAGTGAGGGGGGTCACAAGGACACACTTAAATCCCAAGACTTTCCTAGCCATAACTTTTCAAGACATTGCATTCTTGGATATTACCATAAACACGCCAACATATATGGTATTGTTAATTATTCTTATGTCTATGCATCAAGCAATTTATATTTAAACAATATAAATTCAATAATTAAAATATATTCCTCAATTCATGTATTGAAGAAACAATAATTTTAATACAGATCAATGCAAAACATAAGATAAATAAAATTGCAATATGAGGACATGATAAAAATACATGGCCCAATGGTTTAGTAGGTGGTTTTAAGCTCTTTACACTTGGTTGACTCAAGTTCTAAACCCCACATGAGCCTATTATTTTTAATTCTTGATGGGCTACTGAAATGGGTTGTTGTATTGGGCTGGCCCAAACCAGGTCAACCCACTTCAATGAGTTTTTTTTTTGTAATACTAGATAGGGACAACGGGTTTAAAAACCTTACTTGATGCCCAACCCGACCCGTATTTGTCTTGATGGGTTAAAAAACCCTAAAAGCTTAAAAGAAAGCCCTAGCCACCACCCATTTATGCGCCGCCGCCACCCATCCCCATGTGTCGCCACCCCTATTCCTGCCACCCCTTATGCGACGGCCTCGAGGCCGCCGCTTGACGACTAACGGCGACCCGTGTAGGTCGCTATTTACCGGAGAAGCAGCGGCCCGGAAAGGCTGCTGCTTGAGAACTGACGATGACCCTTATGGATCGTCGTTTACTTGAGTAGCAGCGGCCCGAAAGCGGCGACCCACGTTTGCCCCGGAACTAGGCACCCCCTAAGGGCCGCTAGTTTCGGTGACGGTCCACGCGGAACGACGCCGTCCACGACGGGTGGTGCCTACTATATGCAGTGGAAACCCGCTTAGCTTTATGCGGGTTTTCGCCAGCGAATGGCCGGAGTTGAAGATGGGTTTCACGGCTGATTTTCCCACATGCCGATCATGCTGGTGACTAGATGGGTTTCACGGGTTTTTCTATGCTTTACAATTATTTCAAATCCACTAGGCAATTCACAGTGGGTTTCACAAGGGTAAAACAGTAGAAAATACCCATATCTAGGTTTTCATGCTTTTCAAGTATGTGAATAGTAAACAAAAAATTAACGTAACTATATTCACAAAAAATCTACTCGATTCAATGTAAATTAAGAATCAACAAAAACTTATTGCTTAGCAAAATAGTATAAAGGTGGCTCTGATACCACATGTTAGAACATATAAACATATTATGCTCAAACTAACATGCGCAACGGAGATAAAAAGACAGGATTCAGGCTTACCTCTAGCCATCTTTGTTCAAGCGTTTCCACGAATATCTGAAGAACAAAAATATATTATTTGAGTGATCTTCTAACCTATGCCTATGACTGTATTGCCGTACTGATGGTATATACATGCTATTAATTGATAGGCTAAGTCAGAGACCCCAAATATGGTAAGTACCGTATTGTTCATCCCATCAAGGAAACAATATTATTAATTGATTTTCAATCAATTAAACGATTCCATTACGGTAATCTAAATTAATAGAAATTACCATAACCATAATACCGTATATTATATTTATAATAAATATAATAAACACCGTATATATGGCATATATGCCATATATGGAGATAATATCTTACAACCGAAACTGTGATGAGTCATGTTTCATCATTTCTGTTTAACTTTATGACTCCTAATCCACATTTATCTTTGTTATAGAAAAAGTAATACGAGTTTTATAGTGATGGGCAACATCAAATCTAAAATCAAGATGCATAGAATTCTGGGGTATTAGACTCTATCAAATCTTTTGTTTTGAAATTGAACTCAATTTTGTCATACAGCATTAACAACTCAATGTTAACATGATGTTTGTTTGGGATTGGGGTTAATCCTAAAAAAGATGGACAGAGTTTTTCTCCGACTTCCTTCAATTCAGTTTATAAAAATGTCATTGTCTTTTTATGCGTGAGAAGCATATGCTTTTTAAATAGCAAATACAGAGTTTGAAAATTTTTAATTAAAAAAGCATGTGTTTTTTCTAACTTTATCCTTACTATTTAAAAAGCACGTGCTTCTCATGTGCAAAATGAACGCATGACATTTTTATGGATTGGGTTGGAAGCAGTTTTTCCAACCTAGTTCGGAAGAAATATTTGTCTGTATAATTTTCCATTGTGGTTTAATTCAATTTATTATTAATTATCAAAAAAGTAAACACCGATAAAGATATTGTTTTAAAAAAAGGTTCCATTTATATCTTTGTTTTTCAAATTTCTAAAACTAGAAAACTGTTTCATTAGAACTACATAAAGCATGTCCCTAACTCTATCCATTATATTCCGCATTTAATTCATCATGTTGTTTCCATTCTCTGGCAAGACTTGTGTTTTATTCGAACAAGACACCGAAATAGGCTTGTGTTTACAACGAAAATTAGTCTCAAATGACCGAAATGATAATATCCTTTTGAATCCTATGACTCATATAATTTTCTTCATTTTCTTTTCTTGTGCTTATGTTGTTTTTTTTGTTTTCTTTTAAACTATAATTATCAGGTACGAATCAAGGTTCATCGAGCAAATTGTTGAAGTAGTTTTGCATAAAGTGAACAATTCTTGCTTGGATATTGCTAAACATCCAATAAGTATAGATTATCGTGCTGAAAAGATTAAAGCTTTATTAAATCTTGGAACAAGTGATGTTCGCATTGTATGCATCTATGGCATGGGTGGAATCGGTAAAACAACCTTAGCCAAAGCTGTTTATAACCAAATATATAATGGGTTTGAAGGAAGCAGTTGTCTTTTAAATGTTAAAGAAATTTCTGAACATCTCAATGGTTTAGTTCATTTGCAAGAACAACTTCTTTCTGATGTCTTGAAAACCAAGAACTTGAAGATTGCCAATGTTGATAGAGGAATCAATTTGATTAAGGAAAGATTTCGTTGTACAAGAGTTCTTGTTATCCTTGATGATGTGGATCACTTGAAACAACTCAATTCATTAGCTGGAAGCTCTGAATGGTTTGGTCCAGGAAGTAGAATCATTTTAACAACTCGAGATGAACATTTGTTAACCGAACTTAGAGTGCATGACAAATATAAGGTCGAGGAATTGAATCATGAGGAATCTCTTCAACTTTTTAGTTGGCATGCCTTTAGGATAGCTCATCCAATAGAAGATTACCGAGAGCTTTCAATTAGTATAGTTAATTATGTGGGAGGGCTTCCATTAGCTCTTGAAATTTTGGGTTCCTCTCTATCAGGAAGAAGCACTATTGAGTGGAAAACTGCATTGGAAAAATTACAAAAACATCCTCACCATGAGATTTAGAAAATACTTAGAATGAGCTTTGATTCACTAGATGATGATACTGTGAAGGACACATTCCTTGATATTGCGTGTTTCTTTGTTGGCATGGACAAAGATTATGCCATCAAAATTTTTGATGGTTGTGGTTTCTTTCCGGATATTGGTATTAATATTCTCATTGAGAGGTCTCTCATGACATTCAATGACAAAAATGAGTTGAGGATGCATGATTTGATTCGCGATATGGGAAGGGAGGTTGTTCGAGAAATGTCACCCAAGAATCCTGGAAAACGTAGTAGATTGTGGTTTCGCGAGAATGTCTTAGATGTGCTTAACAAGCATCTGGTAAGAGGTAGATGCATTAATATTATATAAATACATGTACATGTACATGCACATAGACATAATATGCATATGTTATGAAAGTATTTCTATATGAGAGTTTTGTCTTTTTGCCAAACTTGAATATAGCTTGAATATTCTATCAATATGACCCATAACTGGAAGATCTTAAATCCTACGTACAATTCTCTAATCAATCAAGCAACTAGTACTTGACTTTAGTAAATTAAAAAATTAAAAAAAAAAATAAAAATTGAAGTATGCAATTCTGGCCATGTATAAATCACATTAGTTTTATTTATTTATTTGATTATGGTGAAAATATATAGGTCACCTCCAATTTGAAGGTGTTCTAGCTTCACAAAAAATGTGAATATGCATTGCTAACCCATCTATGTTTTCAGGGATCAAGAGCAATAGAGGGTCTCAACCTAAGTCTACCTACACTTGAAGTTGAAGATGTACAATTGAAAACTGAAGCATTTGCAAAGATGAAAAATTTAAGATTGCTCCAAATCGATGGTGCATATCTCACTGGATGTTATGAACATCTTTCCAAAGAGTTAAGATGGCTTCATTGGCATAAGTGCCCTTTGAAATTTCTACCACCAAATTTCCACCTAGAGAACCTTGTTATTCTCGACATGCAGCATAGTAATGTCAAACAAGTTTGGAAAGAGAACAAAGTATAACAAATCTTACTTTGCCTATTATTTTCTTATTAAATATGAATGAATAAATTACATGAAATTCTCTTTTCTTTTCTTTTTTTTTTCTTTTTTTCATTTGATTTCGTTTTGACAGGTACTCAACAAGTTAAAAGTTCTTAATCTCAAAGGTTCTAAACGTCTCACCCAATCGCCAAACTTCTTACTAGTCCCACATTTGGAGATGCTGATACTTGAAGGTTGCACGAGTTTGGTTGAGGTACATGAGTCCATTGGACATTTGGAAAAACTTGTTTTATTAAATTTACAAGGATGTGAGAACTTGAAGAGTCTTCCAGAAAGCATTTCTAACTTAGAATCTTTAGAGACTCTTAACTTGCCTGACTGCATAAAAATTAACAAGTTACCAAACCAATTGGGGAATATGGTTGCTTTAACAAAGCTGATCCTTAAAGGTTGCACAAGCTTGGTTGAGGTACATGAGTCCATTGGACTTATGAAAAAACTTGTTTTATTGAATTTACAAGGATGCAAAAGCTTGAAAAATCTTCCAGAAAGCATTTCGAACTTAGAATCTTTAGAGACTCTTAACTTGTCATTTTGCATAAAAATTGACAAGTTACCAAAACAATTAGGGAATATGGTTGGTTTAACAACGTTGAGACTTAAAGGTTGCATGAGTTTGATTGAGGTGCATGAGTCTATTGGAGATTTGGAAAAACTTCTTGTATTAGATTTACAAGGATGCGAGAACTTGAAGAATCTTCCGGAAAGTATTTCAAACTTGCATTCTTTAATGATTCTTGACTTGTCTGACTGCATAAAAATTGACAAGTTACCAAAACAATTTGGGAATATGGTTGCTTTAATATATCTGGTTGCTGATGGAACGCTATTGAGCAACTGCTATTGAGAAACTCGAAAATGTATCATTATCTGGATGTAAAGGGCAATCATCAGAATCTTGGATGTCACAATTTTTGTCAGGGTTATCACGAAAATGCCCGAAACCCATAAATTTGCTACCAACTTCTGTTTCTGGATTGTGTTGTTTGAGAAAGTTGAATCTCAGTGATTACAATTTGTTTGAAGATGAGATTCTTATGGGTCTTCGGAGTTTATCTTCATTGAAAATATTGAATTTATCACGAAACAATTTTCGTAGCCTGCCTCATTGGATCGGTAGCCTCCCTAAATTAGAAAGACTTTGGTTGGAGGAGTGTACAAGTCTCCAATCAATTCCAGAACTTCCTGCAAGTTTAGACGAGTTGTATGCACGTGGCTGCTCATCATTGCAGAGACTCCCAAATGTGCCGAACCTGGAAAGATTATGGACAAATTTTTTCATGGAGAGATGTGACGGTCTAGCATATGATTTCAGGAAGAGTCTTCTCCAGGTTCTCGATCTCTCTCTCTCTGTGTCTCTCTCTGTCATTCTCTCATTTTATGATGTGAACTTTTTTTATCATGCATGTGAACATTTTTTTTTCTTTCGAAACAGTACTTGTCCGAGTGTGGTGACCGGTATCGTTACATTGTGCTCCCGGGTGATGAGATTCCAAATTGGTTCAGCCATAAGAGAAATGGATCTAAATCGATATCCTTTCAACTACCTTCACTTCCAAAGAATCAAATCAAGGGGTTATTTGTTTGTGCTGTTTGTGGACAAAGTGCAGATAATTTCGAGGAGAACGTGCGTGGTGTCCGTGGGGTCCCTATTGAGATTAACAACCGCCGTTTGAAGCCAGACAAACATCCCTATTTCTTGATTCCTGTAACGCTTAAGAGAGAGCGTTACTGCTGCATAATGTATACACCCAATCCATTTACTGAAGATGAGATAGCAAGTGGAATGGAAATGACGATATCCTTGGTTGGGACACTCATTGAAGTGAAGGAGTTTGGAATTCATCTAGTCGTTGATGAGCCAAATGCAATAATGGATTCCGAATATTCAATGGATATGGCATCCGCCATGAGAGGTCGTGATGATCATGACAATGAGGCCGGATCAAGCCGCATCACATTCTTGATGTCAACGCGCGGTTCGAGAAAAATGAAAAGAAGATGCGATTTCTGCGGTAGTGCTGTGCGTGTAGGATCCGGCTACTATGCGGTAGAAAAAAGTACCGCATATCTGCGGTACTTTTTTCCACGGCTGGGATTCACATAGAAATTACCGTGACTTCTCCGTTAGTTACCCTCCGTTTAGTTTTTTTTCTTTTTCTTTAGAATGTTCACGCTTCCTCTTTTTTCTTCTCTCTCATTTTATTTTCTTTCCCTTCTTCTCTTCTTTTCCTCTTCTTCTCTCTTCTCTTACGTTCCAGAAACATACGAGTTTCTTTTCTCCTCTTTTTAGTTTCTTTCTTTTTCTTTTTCTTAAAATGTTTCATCCAGCCCAGAAAATCCACCACAATAACAACCCAAATCAAACCCATCAACCGGAATCTAAGCAATCTCAATGAAACCCAAACTGAAACTCCAATACCCACCCATTCGGTGTGGAGTTCGAACAAAGAACCAAACCAGCCTAATCAATCAAAAACCAAAATACCCAAATTTTATCTTCAATCAACCCAAGAAATTCAAGACTAAAGAGCTAGAGAGGAAAAGGATCTACCTTGAAGAAACCCATTTTGCCTCAACCGGTCACTCTTTCTCTATTTTCTCTCACTTTCTGCATCTCTCTCGCTCTTCCGCTCTCTTAGTTATGGTATCACTCTCGCTCTCTCTGTATGTGGAACCCAAAAGAAGAAGAGAAGAGAAGAAGCAAGGAAAGAAAATAAAAGGAGAGGGAAGAAAAAGGAGGAGGGGTGAACAAAAAAAGAAAAAACTAAAAAATAAGAGAAACTCATATGTTTCTGGAACAGAAGAGAAGAAGAGAAGAGAAGAGGAGGAAGAGAAGAGAAGAAGCAGGGAAAGAAAATAAAAGGAGAGAGAAGAAACAGAGGAGGCATTCATGAAGTGACAAGCCGTGAGCATTCTAAGAAGAAAAAAAAAAAAAAAAACTAAAAATAAGACTAACGGGGAAGTCACCTTATTTTTTCACGTAAATCTCAGTCGTAAAAAAAAGTACCGCAGATATGCGGTACTTTTTTCTACCGCATAGTAGCCGGATCCGTGCGTGTATACCCTTTAAAACTGCTACAGTTGAGTGGGCCAATTATTTGTATTTGTTTAGCCATTTTATTTGTACCACTCTTCTTCTTTTAATTTATTTATTTGAACTCGTACCAAAAAAAGTTATTTACTTGAACTTTTATCAACTTTTTTGCTTTTTGTTATGACGCGATACACGAAGATAAAAATAGTTTTTAGTTTTTTCAAAATGTATTATAATATAAATGCGAAAATTATTTTTATATTTTTAACATTATTTTAAGTTATCTATTAATATATTTATCTTAAGAATAAAAAATAAAAGATAGAAAATAAAAATACAAAAGAAACGTGATAGTTTTTCTGTATATGTAGACGACCAGAAGCAAGGCAAACTGATACCAACAATAAAAGGATACGTGAAAACAATATGACAAAATCTCACAAACATGATGTTCAAGAAATATATTTCTATATATATCATGTTCACGAATTAAAAAGAAATGGTGTTAGAGATACTAGCTTATATTACAAATTTCTTAAAAGTCTACCGTATCATTTATCACATTAGTCTCATGAATAAAAGATAATAAATATTGTAACACATTCATTTTCCAAAAAGAAAATGCTGCTCCAAGTAAATTTAATTAGTTAATGACTTGTGTGACACTCTTATAACCTAGGAGGTGAGTTTATAAAAAATTATAATAAATATTGTATTACATTATGCATTTCCCTAAAAGAAAATGCCTCTCCTCTTTAATAATAGTAAATAAATAAATAAAAAGCTTCTTAAGCCACTCCGTCGCTCCCTCTCACTTTTTGTTTTTTTAGTAAATTATGAAAATAATAATAGAAAGGAATGACACCAATAAAAAGAAGAAAAATAAAATCTAAAACAAAAACAAAAGCAAAAAAAGATTCTCGATTTCACACAGTATGCTGGCACCAGGCTCCTCCTATTAACTCACAAGAGCCTCCTTTTGCAGTCAAGTCAACCTCAGTCATAGCAGAGCAGCCGCTTATCCATGGCTGCTGCAACCCTTCCATCACCTTCCAAACCTCGTTGGAATCACAACGTTTTCTTGTGTTTCAGAGGGGAAGACACCCGCAAAATCTTCACCGATCACCTCTACACTGCCTTGGTGCATGCTGAAATTCACACCTTCCGAGATGACAACGAGCTTCCTAGTGGGAACCACATCTCTACGGAACTGCTCAAAGCTATTCAAGAATCAAGGGTTTCCATTGTGAATTTTTCTCAAGGCTATGCTTTTTCCAGTTAGTGCCTTGATGAGCTTGTGGAAATCCTGTACCGTAAGAATACCATAGGCCAAATTCTTCTCCCCATATTTTATGATGTGAACCCCTCTTATGTGCGAAAACAAACCAGAACTTTTGCCGAAGCATTTGCTAGGCATGAAGACCGGTTTCAATCGGAGATGGAGAGGGTGCACAAGTGGAGAGCAGCTCTTACTGAAGCTGCAAACTATTCCGGCTGGGATCTTCATAATATTGCAAATGGGTATTATGTTATGTTAAGCTCTCTCTTGTGTTTTTTCATGCAGTTTTTTGATCTGTTTATGTCTTTTCTTTTCTTTTAATGTTAGACAAAAATTCATAAAAATTAAAGTTGGGCAGAAATTATTGACAAAATTTAAACAAGTTCTTAAAAAATATTTTAAATCCAAATTTAATCTATGTTTTTTTTGGGGATGAATATACGGAAGTATCAATTTAATCTATGTTTTCATCGATCAAAATAATTTCAAACTAATTTGCCATGCTTTAATTAATCATTCTCGAAATGCATGGTTTAATTAGTTGGACAAACATAGTTAATGTATGAGTGAAATTGTGATGACTCTGAATCATCATGTCTGTTTAAATTTGTGAACTACTCATTCACGTTTATCATAAATTTTCATTAAACCCAGTAAAAAAGTGAAATGAGTTTTGATATATATATATAGTAGTGGGCTATTGATTTTGAAATATCAATGGGAAAGTGGCATAGCTCTTGTTGTAAATAATTACAAATTTATCGACTGAGTAGTAATTGAAGTTCATCTGAGAGAATAGAAGAGACTGCTCAATTCTTTCATCTCAGAAAATTACCCCATGCCTTAGAATCTCTCTTGTGTAAAGTTGTTGAACAAGAAAATTTTCTAATAAATATTGTTGACACAGTTTTCAATATGATGACGTGTTGGTTTCTGATTTCTTAGTATTGGCGAATTGAGTTCAAATTCTTCGGGTTTGATTGTTCCCTTTCTTCAATACATGACATTGGATGGTGTGGACCAGAGGGAAGAGATGAATAGCTCAAATAGAATGAGTGGTTTATAAAGATACTCATTAGTGCTAAGTCCAACATTGCCTAGTTAGTAGGTGAAACTGGGCTTTATAAGGAATTCTAGGGAAGCTTCAAATTGACTAGTCCTTTTAGGGTGATAGTGTAGATGTGGCTAACGCTTTTCCTTGGGTCGTTACAAATGATATCAAAACCAATTAGTAACGATAGGTCATGTGGTATTGGAGCACCGTATGACGTTGCTCTGTCGAGGACGTCAGGGATTTAGGGGAGGGAGTTTATAATTCACCGGTCCCATATTGGGAAGAGATAAATAGCTCACATAGAGTAAATAGTTTATAAAGATACTCATGAGTGCTAAGTCCCACATTGTCTAGTTACTAGATGAAACTAAGCTTTATAAGGAATTGTATGGAAGCTTTAAACTGACTAGTCCTTTTGGGTGATATCGCAGATGTGGCTAGCGCTTTTCCTTGGATCGTTACAATTAACTTGAAGGAAATAAAGAGTTACTTAATAATGTTTAAAGTAGTGAATAGACAAGATGTTGCCCATACGTCTATCTCTGCTTCGCTCTCTCTTTAATTTTCTCTCTCTTTCACATAATATAATTTTCTATTTATTTTTACATGGTATCAGAGCTAAATTCATGTGGCCTTTAACAAATATCATAAGCCTATTTTGTTGTGATCTGCGGCTCAATTCATTGGCGAATCTTGACACAATGTGGTTTGGTCATTCATAGGATTTTTTACGGCTAGTTTTCCGTTCTCCTACCATCTTTGTCAGTTGTGGCTTGGCCCCTCACGGGACTCTTTTAACGAATAGTCTCTATTTTCCGGCCGTCACTTTTAGCCTTTCTCGTTGTTCATTAGCGAATCTTGGCACATGCAATGTGGTTTGGCCCTTCACTAGATTTTTAACGGCTAGTTTTTGTTTTCTGACCTCATTGTCAGTTGCGGCTTGGCCCTTCACCGGATTCTTTTAACCAATAGTCTACGTTCTCTGGCCGTCACTTTCAGTCTTTCTCTTTATCACCGCCTTAATCCAACCATCGACTTCGACTACTTTTAATTCATTCTCATTTCCAAACTCAAGCTTACATGCAGCTTGAGTTTGAGGGGGGATGTTAGAATATATTTTTCATATTACGTTGATGTATTTTCTTAAAATAATATTCCCATTTAGGTTTGATTTCCTTGTAGGGTTTATTCCCATTATGTTAGAATATTTATATACTTACCAAAAAAAAAAAACTTATATTCTTTAAGTTAGGTTTATCGATATTTACCTTATTTAAGTCTTGAATTTCTTTCTCGCTACTCATTATCTCTCTATAAATAGTAAGTTATGTAATATTGTTTAATGAAGTGAATAGACAAGATGTAACACATACGTCTCTCTCCGTTTTCGCTCTCTTTTTCTTTCTCTTTCACATAATATTATTTTCTATTTTATATTTATTTCTACACTGAAAATACAATTATACTCTTCAAATAAATTTCTTAAAAAAGAAAAAAACCGGTAACATGCAACCACTACAAAAAAAAAAAAGATCATTAGCGGCGACAAAAAGTCGCCGCTAAAAGTCTTTTTGTCGCCGCTATTGATCAATAGCGGCGACATATGGCCGCTAATGCAGTCGCCGCATATACTCCGCCTCTAAAGATCAATAGCGACGACATATAGAGTCGCCGCTAATGCTCGCTCAATAGCGGCGACATTTAATATTTTTTGGCGCCGCAAAAAAATTATAGAACAGAGACCACTGTCGCCGCTAATGATCTATCATTAGCGGCGACACCAATGTGGCCGCTAATGTGCTATCATTAGCGGCGACATAAGGGTCGCCGCTAATGATATGAAAAAAATTAAAAAAAAATAATTATTAGCGGCGACATACAGGTCGCCGCTAATGATATTAAAAAAAATTAAAAAAAAAAAATCAAAAAGACCCAGAACTGCGAATGACTTCATAATGAGCAAAGAAGCATGAAAAATTACCAAACAAAGTTCTAATTTTTACTCGTTACTCATTCTTGTATCAAGATTCACATTCAAATTAACACAAATTCCAACAAAAAAGAGCAAAAAAAAAATGCATTAAGCATGTAAATACAAAAGAAAGAAATGAAAACAAAGTCTTACTCAATTTGTAAACTTGTTAGAGGGAAAACGAATCGCTTATCGTCACCATTCCCCATCGAAACCGCTCTCTTCGCCCAATCCAGCGCAAATAAAAAAGACCCAGGAGAGACCCAGGACGTGGGTCTCTTGAGAGACCCACGGTGGTGGTCGTCGGGAGAGAGAGAGAGAGAGAGAGAGAGAGAGAGAGAGAGAGAGAGAGAGAGAGAGAGAGAGAGAGAGAGAGAGAGAGAGAGAGAGAGAGAGAGAGAGGAAGAAGGGAGAAGAAGAACAAGAAAGAAAGAGAGAAAGGAAAACCATGAAGCTATGGAGAGATGAGAGACGGATCAGATAGAGAGAGTAAAGAAAGAGAGATTCTGTTTGAAGAGATTAAGAGAGATGAGAGCGAGGGAGATACTTATGAGTGTTTGAAAAGGAGTTAAAAAAAATTTTAAAACTCTGAAACTTGTTTTGGCTTAAGTTAAAAGGAGTCCAGACGACCTCCCAAGTAAGTCATCCATGTTATACAGCTGACACACATCTAGAAGATGAGGAATCCCAGGAAGGAAATGCCTCTCCCACGGAATCTGATTTCATAGTTGAAACAGCTGTAGACCCCCAACTATGCACCATGAGAAAACCTTTTGAGATAGATTTCGATTTGCTCAACAAGGATTTTGAGTTAGAAGCAAATCTCGAAAGAAGAAAAGCCTATAAGGAAAGATTCAATCTTGAGCAGAAGAAAGGAATCTTAAGTCACTTTAAGAAACACATAAGTGAAATAGAGATGCATATCTCTTATTTCGATTTTGTTGATGAGTTTTACCCTGTAGAAAACCAGGTCCAAACCATCTCTAAGGAAAAGTGGGTAAAAGAAGATAGCACAGTCGTTTCTTCAAGTCACCCTCCGCAAGAAACCATAGTGTTCCAACATAGAACCACTACGGTTAAGGCCTCACCCTTTAAGGTTGCATCTGAGAACACAGATGTTAAGAAAGTCATTGAGCAAGCCAATTACACCAACCAGTACCTAAACTCCATAGGAAACCAGTTGGATAAGATTGAAGAAAAGCTCGATACTAAGCCTCTCCCAAAAGAGAAACATAAGCCTTTTAAGCAAGAAAAACCAATAATCAAGTTTCCAGATCTTAAATCAGGAACTAGTTTAAAGGTTAATAAGGAAAAGCCCTTTATTGATAAAATAGAAGATATGCTTAAGGATTTGGTCAAGACCAAACAAGAACAGCCTAGTAGTTCCAATACTTTGTCTGTTACTAAGATCCCTGAGTCTTCTGAGAATTCATCTGAAACATAATCCTCTTCGGAGTCTGAATCTGATGAAAATATCAGAAAAGTTGAAAAAGCCCTTTCAGCCTTAGAACTAAATAGGATCCATAAGCCTAAGTTTTCACCAACAAGTTTTACTAAGAATTGGTATCCCAGACCTACCCCTCCGGACATCCAGTTTGAAGAAAGAAACTTCCAAAGTCAATTTGCAGTTTCTGCAGATAAACTATACGAGTGGAACATCGATGGTTTAGCAGAGCAGCAAATTCTTGAAAAGTTGACCCATATGACCATGGTCTCTAGCAGTTATGTTATGAACCATAATTTAAGCCAACCAGAGGTTGTTGACCTCCTGGTTAAGGGTTTCACAGGAACCCTTCAATCCTGGTGGGAAAAGCATCTCACCGATGAGTCTAGAGCCAGTATAAGAAGTGCTGTCAAAACCAATGAGGAAGGAATCCCCATATTCAATGAGAAAATTGGATTAGGAGATTCTGATGCTGTCAACACTTTGTTCTATACCATTGTAGAACATTTTATTGGCACGCCAAGTCACCTTGCGTCTAGGGTTCATGATCAGTTGAGTAACCTTAGATGTCCAACCCTGAGCGACTTTAGATGGTATAAGGATGTTTTCCTTTCTAGAGTCATGCTAAGAGATGATAGCAACCAACCATTTTGGAAAGAGAAATTCATAAACGGTCTGCCTTACCTCTTCGCCCATAAGATCAAAGAAGTCTTAGTCAATGAGAACAATGTGATAGAGTATGATAATCTCACTTACGGGAATATCATAAGTGCTATCCAGAAAGAAGGTCTTAAGATGTGTATTGATATGAAAATATCGAACCAAGCCAATAAGGATAAGAAAAAGGCTAAATACGAAATGGGTAATTTTTGTGAGCAGTATGGTCTGCCTTCGGTAGCACCATCTAAGAAACATAAGAAGTCTCATAAGCACGAAGAATATAGAAAGCATAAAAAACGGTTTAAAAGATTCAAGAGAAGAAACTTTGAGCCAAACGATTTCTATAAAAAGGAAAAGAGAAAACCTAAGAAAAGGTTTAAAAGATCTAAGAACAACAAAGATAATTGTTATAAGTGTAGTAAACCAGGTCACTTTGCAAGAGATTGCAAAGCCAAGGAAACAATTAAGTCTCTAAAAGTCTCTAACGAAGAAAAAGAGAATTTAATAAGAATGTTAGAGATAAAAGACACTGAACCCAGTGATTATGAGTCTGAACTAAGTATTAGTTCAAGCAATAATAGCTATCGCTCCTGCAGTAGCAACGAGTCTGGTCCAGACATAAGTTTCGGTTGTAACGACACTTGTTGTAAAACAATTGGTGTTATGACCAAGGAAGAAGAGCAAGAAGAATTGCTTCTTGATCTTATAAGTAAAATTGAGAATCCTGAGTTAAAAAGACATTATCTAGAAAAGTTAAGAAGACTTCTAACAAAAAGAGAAGTTAATAAGCCTAAAAGTCTTGATATAAGTTTAAGCAACACGCTTAAAAGATTTGATAAACCAAAGGAACAAATTACAATAAAAGATTTGCAACTTGAAGTTAATCAAATTAAGTCTGAGATTAAAATACTTAAGGAAGAAAATCAAGAGTTAAAACAGGATGTTAATCTCTTGAAAATTGAGCACAAGCTTAAGTCAGCCACTAGCAGTCCTAATGGTAGCGAAGCCGAGTCCCAGCCTAAGCTTGAAGATACACCTCCACAATTTGAAGAAAATTGTATAAGTCTAATCAACCGAATCCATATTAAGAAATGGTATTCCAAGGTTAAAATTAAGATACATGATTTTGAATTATCTGTAGTTGTATTAATTGATACAGGTGCAGATCTGAACTGTATACAAGAAGGACTTGTTCCTACAAAGTACTACAGTAAGTCAAAAGAGAATTTGCGATCTGCTAATGGAAGCAAGATGCAAATCACTTTTGAGATAAGCAAAGCCCATGTGTGTCAAGACAATGTTTGCTTCAAAACATCATTTGTCTTGGTTAAGAATATGACTGACAAAGTCATATTAGGTCTACCTTTCATTACTTTGCTGTATCCTTTTACAACAGACCAGGATGGTTTAATTACCTATCCCATGGATGAAAAGGTTAAGTTTAAGTTTCTGGCCAAACCAGAATTAAGTCAATTGAATGCTTTCAAAAGCAATTCAATTTCTAAGTCTGTTAACCTAATCAAGTCAAAGACCCAACATATAGGGTTTTTACAAGAGGAGATTAAGGTTAAAAGAATCGAAGATCAATTAAGTCAAAAGACCCTTCAGCAAAGAATCCAACTCTTTGAGGATAGGATCAAAAGTGAGGTTTGTTCTGATGTCCCTACAGCCTTTTGGCATAGGAAGAAGCACACAATAAGCCTTCCTTATATCAAAGATTTTGATGAAGGAAGAATCACCACTAAGGCTAGACCCATCCAAATGACTCAAGAAGTTACTGAATTCTGCCGGAAAGAAATAGAGGATTTATTGCACAAAGGCATTATTCGTAAGAGTAAGTCACCCTGGTCGTGTTCAGCCTTTTATGTCTAGAAAAATGCTGAACTTGAGAGAGAAGCCCCCAGGTTAGTCATTAACTACAAGCCCCTCAACAAAGTCCTGGAATGGATAAGATATCCAATTCCAAATAAGAGAGACCTAATCAATAGGTTAAGTGGTTCTGTTATCTTCTCTAAGTTCGACATGAAAAGTGGATATTGGCATATCCAAATTCATGAGAAGGATAAGTATAAGACTGCTTTTGTTACACCCTTTGGACAGTACGAATGGAATGTAATGCCCTTTGGTCTTAAGAATGCCCCTAGTGAGTTCCAGAATATTATGAATGATATTCTTAATCCTCTAAGCAAATACGCCATAGTTTACATAGATGATGTCCTCATCTTCTCTAAATCTGTTAAAGAACACTGGAAACATTTGAACTTGTTTCTAGAAGTTATCAAATCAAATGGATTGGTTGTTTCTGCTACCAAAATCAAGTTGTTTAACCAACATCCGATTTCTTGGATACAACATCCATCAATCGAAAATAAGCCCAATTAGCAGAGTAATCCAATTTGCTGATAAGTTTCCTGATGAAATCCTTGAGAAATCCCAACTTCAGCGGTTCCTAGGATCCCTCAACTATGTTGCTGATTTCTATCAAAATCTTCGCAAAAAATGCAAGTCATTGTTTGATAGACTTCAAAAGAACCCTCCTCCATGGACCACTGAACATACTTCAGTTGTCAAAGATATTAAGTCCTATGTCCAGACATTACCTTGTCTTGGCATTCCCACCAATGAGTCTTTTAAAATTGTTGAGACTGATGCCTCCGACATTGGGTACGGTGGTATTCTTAAGCAGCAAATTCATTCCAACCAACCTGAACAAATTGTTCGTTTCCATTCAGGTGTTTGGAATTCAGCCCAAAAGAATTATAGTACTATTAAGAAAGAGATTTTATCTATAATACTATGCATTTCTAAGTTTCAAGATGATCTCTTGAACCAAAAGTTTTTAATTAGAGTTGATTGCATGAGTGCAAAACATGTTTTAGAAAAGGATGTTCAAAACATTGCATCTAAACAGATTGTTGCCAGATGGCAAGCAATTTTAAGCAAATTTGATTTTGACATTGAGTACATTAAGGGAAGTCAGAATTCTATCCCTGATTTCTTAACCCGTGAATTTTTGCAGGGAAAAAATGGCTGATAAGAAGAAAGAAAAAGCTTCGGCCTCTAAGAAAACGCTTTTTTTTTTTCTTTTCTTTTTTTCTTCTTTTTTTAAGTTTGAAGGCATTACCAAAAATATATGCCAGTCCAAGTCCAAGATTAGAGTAATATCCAATATGTATAACATAAAAATACGAGAAAAAGGAGAATAGAGGTGGCACGTACAATGGCACTAATTGGAGTAGGCCAAGGACAAATTAAGGTTCTAGATATTGCTTCACATTCATTTCATCATATATATAAGGAGATCAAAATCGCTTTTATCCTTATTGAAAAGTTTGATGTATAGGTTATTGAATTTATAGGAACTCTGGAGAAAATAGTTGACAAAATGTTGATTAAAATGTTTATTTGAGAAAGGAGAAGGAGAAGATAGTTGTATGTATCATCGAAAACCAAAACTAAGACAAAATGTTCATAATTAAATATATATGTTTCAGATGATCAGAAGAGGTAGTTGTACTATGTCTTCTTTATTTATTTATTTATATTTTTCCTAAATAGTTGTAGACAGTGGCTGAACGCATTTTGCTTCAAAGGGGTCAAAATTTATATATTTTTATTATGTGTGCCACATGTCGCGTCTTTATTGGCTTGTCGTGGCACACTAACTAAATTTGTCAAGTCAATGGACAAAAATTAATTCTAGAGAGTAAATTATTTTTTTGGTATGCCTCAAGAATCTTTTAGTTCATTTTGATACTACAGAAAACTAGTTGTAAATTAGGTAAACCACTGTTGGGAAAAAATCGGCCTTCTCGGGAGTTAGGCCCATTGGGTCCACCCGACCAGGTCCAAGTATTAAAGAGAGAATAATCCACCATAGCCCGTTTAGACCACTTGGGCCCAATCTGTTCAACTGTCCCAAATTGCCGACCCAAATACTAGTCGATGTCCACGTCCGCGTATATCTCGGCAGTACCCGAAATCTAAGGGACACGACGCACGACATGAAACTTGATTGTGCTCCCGAGGTAAACGGAACCCGAAATATCCGTACACCCGGGGCCACGTCTCCTTAAACCGTCGTTCGTGCATGAATTGAGAAGCTAATTGAACTGCCCTTAAACCTCTATAAATACTAGAACCCTTTCAGATATTAAGGTACAGGCTGATCAATCTTTTTGACATTATTCTGCGCATTTACTCTCAGAACAATACATTCACTTAAGCATCGGAGCGGGGTTGTCGGAACCCCCCCGACGCAGTCTTCTTTTTCAGATAGGAGCAGGAGCAAACAGGACAAATAGCTGATCGACACGTCACCTACTGGAAACTGTCTCAACAACCACATTAACTGATTTTGCATTTTTTTTTTCTTCTCATAAAGTTGCTAATTTAAGTGATCATCAGAATGAGCATTTCTCGAGTCAAGCCCAATTTTTTTTTATTTTTTCCCCAAAAAAAAGTGCACAACTAAGAGTACTCACTCCAACTTCCTTTTGACTTTTTTTAAATTAGATAATGAATCTACTTGTTGTTTCGCTATCCAAATACACTCACAATAGCTTTCCTTATATTTCTTTATACCATTAAAATACTAATTTTTTTTTTTCCAAAATGCAAGTTCCCTTATCCCATTTTTTACAAAATCCCAACATAGTCCCTAATGAAAGGCAAAAATAGGAGATATAAATATTTTGTATTAAAATAACAAATATAGAAGCTAAGTAGACTGTAGCTAACCCAATATTTAAGAAATGTATAAAGTATCTGCTGCATGTGACTTTTTGAAATGTTTTCTTATATTTAGAGAATAAAAGAGGTTTTAGGGAAGAGCCTTTTAGGTTTGCACCGCTTGGCATATATATAAGTTATAGGCTACTTACAGCTATAATAACTATAAGAAATGCACCGCTTTGATGCTACCCGCAACACTTCTTGTCTCCCTCTCTAGATAGAGAGACGTCTTATACATCCTTCCTTGGTTCTTTCTCTCATATTTTTACTTTTTAAAATTATTATTGAATTTGTGGGATAACATCAGCCCCACAAATTCAATAATAATTTTAAAATGTTACGAAGAATGAAAAATTGAATTATTTCTCTTAGATAGAACATCATCTATAACTGAAGTAATCGGAACGAAATAAATGAATATGTTTCCTGAGACCAAATAAATTAATAAGTTAAAAATAAGCCTTCACTTCCCAGCAGAAGTGGCGACAGAATCTTAAAAAACTGCAGAAAATCACTTGGAATATCAATTTTAGCTTCGTCATAATCTTGCGCTCATTAATATTTATTAGTGGCAAAGAATTTGGAACTGCTTATTTCTCTTCACTTTTATCATGGTCTTGGTCAACGTCAACATTGTGGTGGTTGTCAAGTCGTTATCAGCAAAGTTGCTCAACAACTATTGAAATTTGAGGGACGGTGGATGGAAACTGCAAACATTTAGACAACCTGGAAAACATCTTGCAGATTGTCGGTCGGCTTCCTTTTGCTCTTCCATGGCTACACCAAATTAAAACTGAGTCACAAGAGCCTCATTTTTCAGTCAAGTCAACCTCAATTACCTCCGTATCCATGGCTGCTCAAACCCTTCTATCACCTTCCGAACCACATTGGAATCACGATGTTTTCTTGAGTTTCAGAGGTGAAGACACCCGCAAAACCTTCACCGATCACCTCTACACTGCCTTTGTGCATGCCGGAATTCACACCTTCCGAGATGACAATGACCTTCCTAGAGGGAAGCACATGTCTACCAAACTGCTCAAAGCTATTCAAGGTTCAAGGGTTTCTATTGTGGTTTTCTCCAAAGGCTATGCTTCTTCACGTTGGTGCCTTGACGAACTTGTGGAAATCTTGCACCGTAAGAATACCATAGGCCAAACTTTTCTTCCCATATTTTATGACGTGAACCCCTCGGATGTGCGAAAACAGACTGGATCTTTTGCCGAAGCATTTGCTAGGCACGAAGAGCGGTTTCATGTCAAGATGGAGAGGGTGCAAAAGTGGAGAGCAGCTCTTATTGAAGCTGCAAACTATTCTGGTTGGGATATCCAAAACGTTGCAAACGGGTATTATATGTTACGATCTCTTATGCTTTTTTATGCATTAATAAATTATTATTATTATTTTGTCTTTTGTTTTTCATTTAAATGTTAGTCAAAAATTGATAAAAATAAAATTGAGGTTGAGGTAAAACTAGAAATTGACAAATTAAAGTTTAAAGAAAAAAATCTCAAAGTTATTTTAGCTAGAATCCAATGGAAATCTAAACTTTCATCAATCTAAATAATTTCGATCAAACTAATTTCGAATGCTTCAATCATCTCGAAATACATCTTTTATTTGGAAAAAAACAAATTAATGATGAGTACCCGAAACTGTGATGACTCTTGTATCATCATTTCTGTTTAACTTTTTGACTCCTGATCCACATTTATATTTGTTATAGAAAAAGTAATACGAGTTTCTTGGTGATGGGCAATATTGGATCTCAGATTAAGAAGCATGGAATTCTGGAGTATTATATTAGACTATCAAATCTTTTGTTTTGAAATTAAACTCAATTTTGTCATATCAGCATTAACAACTCAACGTTTACATACATGATGTTTGGTCGGAATTAGGGTTAATCCTAAAAAAGATGGATAGAGTTTTTCTCAAACTTTCTTCAATTCGGTCTATAAAAATGTTATTGTCTTTTTTCGCGTGAGAAGCATATGCTTTTTAAATAGCAAGAACAGAGTTTGAATAAATTTTATGAAAATAGCATTTGTCTCTTTCAACTTTGTCCTCACTATCTAAGAAGCAAGTGCTTCTCACATGCAAAATGGACATATAACATTTTTATGGACTGGGTTGAAAGAAGTTTTTCCAACCTAGTTCGGAAGAAATCTTTGTCCGTATGATTTTCCTTTGTGGTTCAATTCAATTTTTTAGTAATTATCAAAAAGTAAACACATGTAAAGACAATACTGTTAATAAAAAAAATGTTGTTTTAATTTTTTATTTTTTTTTTCTGAGTTGCGGCTCTCAAAAAAATGAAAACAAGCCATACCAAACTAGAGACATTTTCCATTTATATCTCTGTTTTTCTAATTTCTAAAACTAGAAAACTGTTTCATAAGAACTACATAAAGCATGCTCCTAACTCTATCCATTTTATTCCCACTTAATTCATCATGTTGTTTCCATTCTCTAGGCAAGACTTGTGTTTTGTTCGAACAAGACAGCGGAATAGGCTTGTGTTTACCACAAAAATAGGTCTTAAATGACTGAAATGATAATATCCTTTTGACTCCTATGACTCATATAATTTTCTTCATTTTCTTTTCTTGTGCTTACGCTGTTCTTCTGTTTTCTTTTAAATTATAGGGAAAACTACACTTTATCCCCTCCAATGTTTTACCTCTTTTTCAATCTTGCCTCCAAAGTGAAAAAGTTTGCAATGGACCTCAACAAAGTTTTCTAATTTTGCAATGTAGCCGACCCCTTAGAGGATTCCGTCTTCCCTGACGAAAAATGCCGCACGTGTGATTTTTGTTGTTTGGAATCCTTTGCAAATCTTCCTCCTTAACCTCTTCCGCTCCTTGCTCCACAATTCGACTAATTTCAACAAAAAGTTTGGCTTGATTACGTGGGTGCTTCACTAAATATGCCATGACCCACTGGAACATCGTTGTGGTTGTGTCAACGCCTGTATTGATGAACTCCAAACTTAAACTCAGTACATTGGCCTCCTCATGCTTACCGGCTCCCTCGGAAATTTCTAGATTCAATAAGGTATCTATGTATGTTACCAAGTTGACTACTTCTTTGCCGGCCTTCTCTTGCTTCAACTTCTGTAGGGCTCTAATATGAGGCATAAGGATGTCGTATTGACGCCATAAAAATTCTATATACTTTTGCCAACGCTTTCTATAGACAAGCTTCCCCAATCTCAGCCAGCTAGCAAACACACTGAACTCAGCATAACTGACAAGAAATGTATATTGTATGTGTTCGACTTCTCAAATTGCATCCTCGTTGATGTCTCTGTAAGTCATGAGAATGAACAAGGAAAACACAGCTTGGTGGAAATGCTCAAAGAGACGTACGACGCCCTCGCCCTTTTGCTTCGAACAATGCTGCTTGAAAAACAAGCGTGATTTCAGTTTTTGTCATTTTTGAAATGTCAACGGTTGAAACATGAGGGCATTTTGGTGAAGTCGATAACAAAAATTACATGTGCGGCAATTTCCGTTAGGGAAGATGGAATCATCTAACATAATGGCTATATTGCAAAATTAGGAAACTTTGTTGGGGTCCATAACAAAAATTTTCACTTTTGAGGTAAGATTAAAAAATGGGTGAAACATTGGAGGGGTAAATTAGTGTAGTTTTCCTTCAATTATAATTATCAGGTACGAATCAAGGTTCATCGAGAAAATTGTTGAAGAAGTTTTGCATAAAGTGAACAATGCTTGCTTGGATATTGCCAAACATCCAATAAGTATAGATTATCGTGCCGAAAAGATGAAAGCTTTATTAAATCTTGGAACAAATGATGTTCGCATTGTAGGCATCTATGGCATGGGTGGAATCGGTAAAACAACCTTAGCCAAAGTTGTTTATAACCAAATATATAATGAGTTTGAAGGAAGTAGTTGTCTTTTAAATATTAAAGAAATTTCAGAAAATCTCAATGGCTTAGTTCATTTGCAAGAACAACTTTTTTCTGATGTCTTAAAAACCAAGAACTTGAAGATTGCCAACATTGATAGAGGAATCAATTGGATTAAGGAAAGATTTCGTTGTAAAAGAGTTCTTGTTATCCTTGATAATGTGGATCACATCAAACAACTCAATTCATTAGCTGGAAGCTCTGAATGGTTTGGTCCAGGAAGTAGGATCATTTTAACAACTCGAGATGAACATTTGCTAACTAAACTTGGAGTACATGAAAAATTTAAGGTCGAGGAATTGAATCACAAGGAATCTCTTCAACTTTTTAGTTAGCATGCCTTTAGGATGGCTCATCCAATAAAAGATTACTGAGAGCTTTCAATTAGTGTAGTTAATTATGTGGGAGGGCTTCCATTAGCTCTTGAAATTTTGGCTTCCTATCTAACAGGAAGAAGCACTATTGAGTGGAAAAATGCATTGGAAAAATTACAAAAACATCTTCACCACCAAATTCAGAAAATACTTAGAATGAGCTTTGATTCACTAGATGATGATACTGTGAAGGACACATTCCTTGATATTGCGTGTTTCTTTGTTGGCATGGACAAAGATTATGCCATCAAAATATTTGATGGTTGTGATTTCTTTCCAGATATCGGTATAAATATACTCATTCAGAAGTCTCTTGTGATAATCAATGACAAAAATAAGTTGAGGATGCATGATTTGATTCGCGATATGGGAAGGGAGGTTGTTCGCGAAATGTCACCCAAGGTTCCAGGAAAACGTAGTAGATTGTGGTTTCACGAGGATGTCTTAGATGTGCTTAACAAACATTTGGTAAGAGGTAGATTCATTAATATTATATAAATACATGTACATGCACATATACATAGACATAATATGCATATGTTATGAAAGTATTTCTATATGAGAGTTTTGTCTTTTTGCCAAACATGGATATAGCTTGAATATTTTATCAATATGACCCATAACTGTAAGATCTTAAATCCTACAATTCTCTAATCAATCAAACAACTTATACTTGACTATAGTAAAAAAAAAAAAAAAAAAAAAAAAAAAGAAGAAGAAGAAGAAGCAATTCTGGCCATGTATAAATCACATTAGTTTTTTTTTAATTATTATTTAATTATGGTGAAAATATCTAGGTTACCTCCAATTTGAAGGTGTTCTAGCTTCATAAAAAATGTGAATATGCATTGCTAACCCAGCTATGTTTCCAGGGATCAGAAGTAATAGAGGGTCTCAACCTAAGTCTACATGTACTTGAAGATGTACGATTGAAAATTGAAGCATTTGCGAAGATGAAAAATTTGAGATTGCTCCAAATCGATGGTGCATATCTCACAGGATGCTATAAACATCTTTCCAAAGAGTTAAGATGGCTTCACTGGCATAAGTGCCCTCTAAAATTTCTACCACCAAATTTCCATCTAGAGAACCTTGTTATCCTCGACATGCAGCATAGTAATGTCAAACAAGTTTGGAAAGAGATCAAAGTAAAACAAATCTTACATTGCCTTTTATATTCTTATTAAATATGAATGAATAACTTATATGAAATTCTTTTCTTTTCTTTTTCATTTGATTCTGTTTTGACAGGTACTCAACAAGTTAAAAGTTCTTAATCTCAAAGGTTCTAAATTTCTCACCCAATCACCAAACTTCTTACGAGTATGCTGATACTTGAAGGTTGCACCAGTTTGGTTGTGGTACATGAATCCATTGGACATTTGGAAAAACTTGTTTTATTAAATTTACAAGGATGTGAGAAGTTGAAGAATCTTCCAGAAAGCATTTCAAACTTAGAATCTTTGGAGACTCTTAACTTGTCTGACTGCATAAAAATTGACAAGTTACCAAAACAATTAGGTAATATGGTTGCTTTAACAGAGCTGCTTGCTGATAGAACTGCTATTAAGCAACTACCATACTCCTTTAGTCTTTTGAAAAAACTCAAAATTGTATCATTATCTAGATGTAAAGGACAATCCTCAAGATCATGGATGTCAAGTTTCTTATCGTGGATATCAGCAAAATGCACGGAACCCATAAAATTTCTACCAACTTCTATTTCTGGATTATGTTGTTTGAAAAAACTGAATCTCAGTAGTTGCAATTTGTTTGAAGATGGAATTCCTATGGATCTTGGGACTTTATCTTCACTCAAAGAATTGAATTTATCACGGAACAATTTCCGTAGACTGCCCCGTTGCATCGGTCGCCTTCCTAAATTAGATGTACTTCTGATGTTGGGGTGTACAAGTCTCCAATCAATTTCAGAACTTCCTGCAAGTTTAGGAACCTTGTATGCAAGTGGGTGCTCATCATTGCAGACACTCCCAAATGTGCCGAACCAGGAAAGATTATGTACATATTTTGACATGGGTAAATGTGGCAGTCTAGCATATGATTTCAGGAAGAGTCTTCTCCAGGTACCCTCGATCTCTCTCTCTCTCTCTCTCTCTCTCTCTCTCTCTCTCATTTTTTTTTACGATGCATGTGAACTGTCTTTTCTTTCGAAACAGTACTTGTCCAATTGTGGTGACAAGCATCGTTACATTGTGCTCCCTGGTGGGGAGGTTCCAAATTGGTTCAGCCATAAGAGAAGTGGATCTAATTCGATATCCTTTCAAATACCTTCACTTCCCAAGGGTCAAATCAAGGGGTTGTTTCTTTGTTCTGTTTGTGCATGCAAAGAAGAAACAAGCATCTTTTACACCCAACTCTCTATTAACATTAACAACCGCCCTTTGGGGATACTTTACACTTCGACTCCTGTAACGTCTAATAGCGATCATTCCTGCATAATGTATGTACCCAATCCATTTGCTGAAGATGAAATAGCAAGTGGAATGGAAATGACGATATCTTGGGATGTTAGCGGAAGCCGTGAAGTAGTGAACAAGTGTGGAATTCATCTACTCTTTGATGAGCCAAATGCAATAATGGATTCCGAATATTCAATGGATATGGTGTCCGTCAAGAGAGGTCGTGATGATCATGACAATGAGGCTGGATCAAGCAATGATAGGTCTAGACGTCTAGTGACAAAAACTGCCATAAAAGATCCAGGATCGTTGACTCTGAAGCGTAAGAATGAAAGGACTTGTTAATATATATGTTTATTTCAAATAAATTGAATTTTGTTCGTATATGTAGCGTACTTGATTTATATATATATATATATATATATATATATATATATATATATATATATATATATATATATATATATATATAACCAGCCTCATTTATGAGGATGTTCCTTCGGCCTCTCAGCATCATGAACATTCCAAAAATTTAACAAATGTATGCTTCATAACATTTGTTTTATATAAAACTTCATTTACCACCCTTAAATATTTCATCACTTTTATAATCATATCTTTAAACTTTAAGAAGTATCAATTTAGTGTATCAATCTTTCAATTTTTTTCAACTTCACTCCTCCGTTAGGATTTTTCGTTAAATCCTGTTAAAATTCTCAAAAATTGAGGCATGGGTATTTTTGTAAATTCCATTAAATCCTTATCAACGCCTAAATCCATACAAATTTTTTTTCCTATAAACAGTATGGGTATTTTACGAATTTTGACACCCCTCCGTTATGATTTAACGAAAAATTCTAAAGGAATTATGAAATTGAAAAAAAAAAAAAAATGAAAATGATACACAAAATTTATAAGTATGATTGCAAAAGTGATGAAAGACTAAGGGTGGTAAGTGAAGTTTTCCCTTTGTTTTTAGGGTTAGATAAGTTTTTGCCCCCTGTGGTTTAACTCCTTTATTTTTTTTACCCCATGTGGTTCATTTCACATCGCAGATAATACTTTGGTTTTAGCTAAAGACAGAGACGGTACTTTCGTCCAAATTTCAGTTCAAAAACTAACAGTAATCCATGCACATCAACACCTCTAAGGTGTTGACACATGTCCTATGCATTAAAAAAAATTAAAAAACTTAAAATAAAAAATAAAAGCATTAAATTTTTTTTTAAAAAAAAAAAAAAAAGAAAATAGAAGGGGTTGGCCGAACCACCCCTCAATGGCCATGGTAGTGGTTCAAACCACCCCAAGGGCCAAACCCTCTAAACCCCCTTTTTTTTTTTTCTTTTTTTGCGCTCTTTAGCCTTGTGGGGGTGGCTTGGGGGGTGGGTTTAGCCCAATGGGGGTGGCCGATCGAGCCACCCCTAAGGCTTTTGGAGGTGGTTTTGGCCATCCCCATTTTCTCTTTGGGGATGGCCAAACCACCCCCTTTGACCATGGGGGTAGTTTGGCCATCCCCGAACTAGCCATGGCGGTGGTTGGGTACCCTTCTATTTTTTTTTTCATTTTTTTTTATTTTTTAATGCTTTTATTTTTTAAAAGTTTTTTATTTGAAGTTTTTTTTTCTTAATGCATAGGACACGTGTCAACGCCTGATAGGTATCGAGACACTGACATGAACTACCATTAATTTTTGGACAAAAATTTATACGAATGTACCATCTCCGTCTTTAGCCAAAACCAAAGTACCATATGTAATACGAAATGAACCACAAGGAACAAAATATAAAAGAGTTAAACCACGTGGGGGTGTTCACTATTTAACCCTAGTTTTTAATATAAAACCAATCAAATAAAACAAAATTATGCACAAGTGTTGGCTAAGAAAATGTTTATAAAAATAGAGAATTATTTTACAAAATGTTCATAAAAATGTTGATTTAAGAAACTAGTTAGGAGAGGGAGCTAGATGGTAAGGAGAGTTGGAAAAGAAGAGATTTTTGTTTTGTTTTTTTTTTTTTTGAAGTGGCTAATCCCATATATATGTTTCAGAAGATCAGATAAATGTAATATGTCTTCTCAATTGAGAATGAAATATTAGAAAAACTTTAATATAAAACTAAAATAAATATTATTTAATTAATATTTAAATATAATAAAAATGTTACACTTAAATTTATTACATTAATGCTCTGTTTGTTTCGACGTAAAATGATTTCCGTCGTAAAATGGTTTTGAAGAAGGCATTTTTCTAAAAAATATTTTTCGCCGAAAGCATTTTTCGGTGTTTGGCGTCTACGGAAAATCACATATATTTTTTATATTCTTATTCAATCATATTAACCTGTAAAAATCAATTTTTATTCAAAACATATAAATATTAATGTAAAATAATATAAAAATTACCGGTGACGAGATTTCGTCACTGACCGACAGGGTTTATGCCACTTTTACCGAATTTTGGCTACTATAGCCAGAATCCGAGATAAATGCCGGAATCCGAACAGTTTCGTCAGAGTCTGGATTGGGCGGATTCCGGCAAAAGTGGCCGAATTCAAGCCAAAACTGCCGAAATTCGGCACAGAACGGCCGAACTCCGGCCTACTGGCCGAAATCCTGCCAAAACCATTGGAATCCGGCTGTTCTAGCCGGGATTTTCTAGCAAGATCTGTCCGGCCAGCCGGCCGTTCTGGCCAGATCTAGCCATGGCCGTTCTAGCCAAATTCCGGCCAGATGGCCGGAATACGACCAGAATAGTCGCCGGATTCCAGAGACATTGACCGGATGTTATCAGATTT
Source organism: Alnus glutinosa (assembly GCF_958979055.1). Classification (NCBI taxonomy): domain Eukaryota; kingdom Viridiplantae; phylum Streptophyta; class Magnoliopsida; order Fagales; family Betulaceae; genus Alnus; species Alnus glutinosa. The sequence continues at coordinate 10,292,945 of NC_084886.1, forward strand.
CGGTGATGGACGACTGCTTGAACGTGAAGGTCGACTGTATCGTTTAAAATGGGTCAAATGCGTATGGCATCATCGGAAAATAATTTATGCTTTTGAAAAGCGTAAATCATTTTCCAAAATTTATTAAGTATTTTTGGTCAAACAGAAATCATTTTTCAGAATTCATTTTACACCGAAACAAACGGAGCATAAGCCTCAAAATTCATCGAATTAACCCTGAATACCAATAGTACTTCTACTCCAACAAGTATGCTATTAGTAGTTTATTCTACAAAGAAACGATGACATTGAACAGAGCGTCGAGAGGGAGACTACCTCAAATTTATAACAAACCCTTGTAGTTGTACCCTCTCCTTCATTCGGAAAAGAATCCTCTCCATTTCATTTGAAATGGAGAGGAGCCGGTTGATGGCTTGAATCTCTTTAGCGATATTTAAGGCCAAAAATAAGTCACGTGGCTCGAGGAAAAAAAAAACCAAACTTAAACCCATTTTGTAGACCTTGTTAGTACGCTCAAGAACATCGGTCTTGGCCTTGGAGCGCCAAGAGCGAGACCAGTGAAGTAGCTTCTCCCACGCCAATCGGATTGCTCGGCGGCGATCTCTGGCTCGGTCAGGAATGGATTCCGGGTCTTGGAAGAGCGGGTGAGAGGTGGAACCAGCGTGAGTGGCAAGGGAAAGAGACACTGGCTTGTTTGAGGGGAAGGGAAGCTGATGGTGACGGCAAATACAGGGAGCAGAAGAATGCTGAACAGAGGGCGGACCGACTGCTTCATTGGCGCAATGAAATCGCCAGACCGGCTGACGGGCTTCGCTAGAGACGGCCACAAACAATGGGTTGTGTGGGTTAGATTCATCTTCTCTTTCAAGAATTTTGGACATCAGAAGAGAGAAGACGAGGCGAATTTGGATTAGGGTGAGGACTTGCCAATGAAATGAACCATGAAATGGAAAAGAAAGTAGAATACAAACGTGGGTTTAGCTCAATGGATTTTCAAGATTAATTTCTCGACTTAGCAGCAGCTCAAATTGGGGGCAATAGATCTTGGAGTGGAAATACAGACAAAAAAAGTAGGCTATAAAATGGAAATGAGAGTGAAATTTGAGTGTGGGATTCGGTTGAGAAATGGGAATTTCATGGCTGTTAATCTATTACAAACAAAACAGAAACAAAAGATTAAACACCAGCTCAATTTGCAAAGAAAATGGACAAATGGGTCATTGGGTTGGTTGCAAATGGAATTGAAAATTTCAATCTGAAAGTTGTGATTTCAAGAACCCTTTTTTTACGAGAGATTGAGTTGAAAGCCAGATAAAAAGAGAAGAAAGTTTGATAGGGAAGAAGGTGGGTTGAGCTGAGGAGAAGTTGCATTGGGATTCTGCATTGTCTAGTGCCACTCATGCCGGTGTTTTTTCTTTTTCTTTTTTTGTTTCCTCTTAAGCCACGTGGCTTATTTTTGGCCTTGGATCTCTTCTCCTCTCCAGTTCTAATGAACTGGAGAGGATTCGGATCCGCCTTTGTCATGCATCTCCATCCATCTTCCATTGAGGTTTCTTGTACGATTACATCTCTCTTTTAAATTTATTTATTTTTCTGAGAAAATATACTTTAATCCTTGAACGTATTACTATTTCTGCATTTTAGCTTAAACAAATGACACTTAAACCTCACAAATTACTAAACTATGACTATCAGATGTTGAGAATGGAAAACAGGATTGAAAAACAGAGAGAAAAGGTTAAGGAGAAAAGTTGTTTCTCTTGTATATTGCATGAATGAATTCTGTGTACATAGTTCTGTATTTATACATACAAGAATGAACTACAAGTTGCAGAATGAAAGAACCAACTTAACTGTACGCTAACTATCTCTTCCAGCTGGCATACCAATTGTAACTAATATAAACTAACTCTGTCAACTAGTATTTAACTAATATACCAGTATGACATAACACTAAAACTCCCCCTCAAGAGGAAACAACATTAAAAATATTAATGATGTTCATCTTGGATAACAGATAATGAAAAAGATTAGAGCCGAGAGCTTTGGTGAATAAATCTGCAAGTTGATGCATAGACTTCACATGTAGAGTCCGGATGACATTTTCTTGAATCTTATCCCGGACTAAATGACAATCTATTTCAATGTGTTTAGTTCTTTAGTGAAAAACTGGATTGGCAGTGATGTGGAGGGCTGCTTGACTATCACAAAATAATAACGCTGGTTGAGAATGATCAATCTTGAAATCATTAATCAAATGTAGTAACCAAGTAATCTCACAAGTAGTGGCTGCCATAGAGCGATACTCTGCTTCTGCAGAGGAATGAGAGACAGTAACCTGTTTCTTTGATTTCCAAGAAATCAAAGACTCCCCCAAGAATACACAGTAACAAGTGACTGAACGTTTAGTATCAAGGCATCCAGCCCAATTTGAATCACAAAAAGCTTTAAGATGAGAAGCTGAATTTGCAGGATAAAAAAGTCCTTGTCCAGGAGAAGACTTGAGGTATCTAAGAACCCGAGTGGCTGCATCCATGTGAGGCTGCCGAGGAGTATCCATAAACTGGCTCAAAGTCTGCACCGAATAAGCTATGTCCGGTCGAGTAATGGTGAGATAAAGAAGACGGCCAACAAGTCTTCGATAACTAGTAGGATTATCAAGAACATCACCACTATACCGAGACAATTTCAAATTAGTTTCCATAGGAAACTTAGAAGGCTTGGCAGCAAGCAAACCACAATCTTCCAAGATCTCCAAAGTATATTTTCTTTGACAAAGAGATAAACCCTTTGAGTTCGAGCAATTTCTAAACCAAGGAAAAATTTCAAATCACCAAGATCCTTGAGCTTAAACTCATTGTTTAGAAATTGAATAAACTGTTTGACAGCATCAGCAGAATCACTAGCCAACACAATGTCGTCCACATAAACCAAAAGAGCAAGAAAGCTTGAACCTTGAAAACGAGCAAACAAGGTATAATCAGATTTTGACTGAGTAAAACCATGAGATAATAAGGTAGTAGTAGAGAACTTGGCAAACCACTGCCGAGAAGCCTGTTTAAGTCCATACAGAGACTTAGTGAGCCGACAGACTTGATGCTCCCCCTTAATAGAATATCCCGGTGGCAATTTCATGTAGACTTCCTCATTAAAATCTTCATGAAGAAATGCGTTATTTACATCAAGTTGATGTAAATACCAGCCATGTGAAGCAGCAAGAGCAAGAAGGCATGTCACTGTGGTGAGTTTGGCAACCGGGGAAAATGTCTCATAATAATCTAAGCCCTCACATTATATGTAACCTTTGGCGACTAGACGGGCTTTGTAACGTTCTATGGATCCATCTGCTTTAAGTTTCACTTTGTATACCCATTTACATCCAATTGGAACTTTGTTTGGAGGTAAATCAGTAATAGTCCAAGTGTGATTATCTTCAAGTGCAACAATTTCAGTATTCATAGCATCACGCCAATGCTGAAATTTATTGGCTTGATGGAAAAATTGAGGTTCATATGTGGAAGAAACTTGTAAGCAGAATGTTTTATATGAATCAGACTTCATGAAATTTGATGATGGAGCATGATGAGAAGCAATTTGACAATGATACAGCTATAAGTAACCTGGTTTATGCTTAACACGAGATGATTTCCTTAGATGTGATGAAGGAACAGAATGATGATGAGAGGAAATAATAGGAACTGAGTGAGGTTCAGGTTGTAGTTGAGTGGCAGGTTGTATTTGAGTGTCAGATTGTGTGGGAGTATCGGATGGTGTTGAAGATTCAGATTGTGTTTGAGGTTCAGATTGAGTTTAAGGTTCAAATGGAGTTTAAGGGTCAGAATGTGTTTGAGATTCAGATTGTGTTTGAGTTTCAGGTTGTATTTGAGGTTCGGGTGAAAAGGATGCAGGATGTGTATGAGAAGCTAAAAAATTTGCAACTTCTTTTGGTAAAACAGAAGAAGAATGAGAAAATTCAGAAGATATGAGAACACCATCAAATGAAAAATTAAGAAGATCAATGGTAAAAGGAAAGATTGACTCATGAAAGATGACATCTCTAGATATAAACACGGAATGAGAATGAAGATCCAAAAGTTTGTAGCCTTTTTGCTGAAAAGGGTATCCAAGAAACACACAAGGTTTAGCTCTAGGAGCAAACTTGTTGCGGTGTCTAGAAAGTGTAGAAGCATAGCAAAGGCATCCAAAAACTCGAATATGATCAAGAGAAAGAATTTTATCATGAAGCAATTGATAAGGAGAAAAATTGGACAAATGGGGTGTAGGAATACGATTAATAGGATATGCTGCTGTCAAGATACAATTTCCCCAAAATTTGAGAGGAAGATTGGATTGAAATTTAAGAGAACGAGCAACATTGAGAAGATGTTGGTGTTTCCTTTCAGCAATAGCATTTTGTTGGAGAGATTCTACACAACTTAGTTGATGTAGAACCCCTTTGACAGAATAAAAATCAGGCATATGAAATTCTGGACCATTGTCCAAACATATGATTTTGATTTTAGAGTCAAACTGATTTTCAACAAAATGAAAGAAGGATTTGAGGTAGGTTCGGGTCTGGTCTTTGGATTTCAATAGATGAATCTATGTTAATCTACTACAGTCATCAACTATAGTTAAAAAATAATGATGACCATTCCTAGAACTAACCAAAAAGAGACCCCATATGTCACAATGAATTAAAGCAAAAATAGAAAGAGAACATGAAACACTATGAGGAAATGATAATATTTTCTATCGAGCCAAATGGCAAACAGTACAAGGTGTATCCAGCAAATCACAAACGATTTGTGGATTATTAGAATGTAAAAGCTTAAGTCGAGAATGAGACAAATGTCCCATTTTGTAATGCCAAAGGTCTGTAGCAATAGACTTAACATGAGTAGAAATTGGAAAATGTACAGAATTTGAAAAGGAAGATGAAAACACATCTGATGCAGGCACTGCAAGTTCATCCAGCAAGTAATAAAGTCCATTTGCCTTTCTACCCACTCCAATCGTCATCCATGATGTTAGATTCTGTATAAAGCAGTAGTTAGCAAAGAAAATGAAACAAAAATTAAAGGATTGAACCAGCTTGCTAACCGAAAGAAGATTAAAAGAAAAGGATGGAACACATAGAACATTTGTGAGTGTTAAATGGGCTGAAATCTTAACTGTTCCAATGTGAGTGACAAGAGCAAACTTGCCATTTAGCAATTTTACTTTGGAAAAAATAGTGGTTGTAATGGAAGTGAAAAGAGAAATGGAGTTGATCATATGATCAGTAGCTCCAGTGTCTACAATGCATGTATGAGGTTGAGGCAAAATAGATATATGGCAGGAAGAAAAAACTAAGTATTTGGGATTAGAAAGCAATGTGTGATGAAAAACCGAGCAAGGATTACCTGCATTTGATGAATTCAAACAATCAAAAGTAGTGTTTGAGACACCACCAGCTTGAAGAGCAGATGATGAAGAATTGGCTTGCATATTCTGCATGAACATCATCAATTGCTGAACTTGAGATTGGGTAAATGGCAGAGGTGAACTCTTTATGATCTGAACGTGATTAGCAGAGGATGAAGTCCCAGCAGACTTGTTACGAGTGAACTTCAACTCGGGAGGGAAGCCATGAATCTTGTAGCACTTCTCAATTGTGTGGCCAGTCACACCACAATGACTACAAACATGTTTAGGTTTACGAGAACCTTGCTTGATAGTCTGAGTGTTAACAATAGGGGATTTTGTTGTCAATAAGGCTGAACTATCTCCAAAAAGAGATGATTGAGGAATCCCTCCAGAAAGGTCTTTTTGTCTTTCTTCTTGTAATACCAAGGAAAACACTTTGTTGATGGGAGGTAATGGCTCAAGTAACAAAATTTAGCCACAAATGTTTGAAAAAGAATCATTTAATCCCATTAAAAAATGGTAAATGTATTCTTGATGGTGAAAATCCATGATTGTCTTGGTACAACCACAGATGCAACGCCCGCAAGAGCATTGAGGAATTGGGCGATAATTGGAAAGCTCATCCCAAAAACTCTTAAGAAGAGTATAATATGAGCTTACCGAATGTGAGCCTTGAGTGATAGCAGCAATAGACTTCTGAAGCTGGAAGATGCGAGGGTCTTTCCACATAGCTTCAGCATTGTCGATGTAGATTATACTTGCTGCAATTTCCTTTGAAACAGAGTTGATGATCCAACTCAACACCATGTCGTAGCATCGCATCCATGGCTTGAATTCTGGAGAAGAATTTGATGGTTTTGACATAGAACCATCGATCAAACAGATCTTGTTCTTAGCTCTAAGGCCCATCATCATTGACCGGTTCCAAGAATTGTAATTCTCGCCGATCAGAGGTTGAGAGACGAGGATTGAACTCGAACTGTCTCCATTACGGAGAATCAGAGATTTCGCTGAGTGCGGAATTGGAAGCAGAATTTTGATTTTCCATTGTTTGAGATTCAGTATGCTCTGATATCATATCAAATGTTGAGAATGGAAAACAGGATTGAAAAACATAGAGAAAAGGTTGAGGAGAAAAGGTGTTTCTCTTGTATATTGCATGAATGAATTCTGTGTACATAGTTTTGTATTTATACATACAAGAATGACCTACAAGTTGCAGAATGAAAGAACTAACTTAACTGTACGCTGACTATCTCTTCCAGCTGGCATACCTGTCGTAACTAATATAAACTAACTCTATCAACAGGTATTTAACTAATATACCAGTATGACATAACACTAAAAATGACAATTTAGCCCGTTCATTAAAATTCCTGTTTGTTTGAAGGGAATGGAAGCTATGTGCATCACATGTGACTTTTCAGCCCCTAAACTTTATATATATATATATATATATATATATATTTGATATGTTTTTCTACATATTGGTCTTACATATTTAATAGTCAATTTATAAAAAAAAAAAAAAAAAAAAATGTTAGAATTGGACAAGAAATAGAAAAATGGTTTTTTCTTATTTTAAAAAAAATAAAAAAATAAAAAATGAATACATGAATCCATTCCATCAAAGAGTCCACAACAAAGATTAAAAATCCCTAATGAGTTTTTATTTATTTTCTTCTCAAACAGTACAATTGAGATAAAGTTTTTCTTTAAATTAGATTATAAAAAAATTTGTTCAACTCAATCTATTAAAGTGACATCTATTTTTAAAGCAAGTAATTATCACCTATATTTTAGAATTTAAATGTTAGAAATCACATGCTTTATTAAAAGTGCATGTAAAAATGAAATACTCTAAAAATAAATATTGACATCTATCTTTAAAGTATGCGATTCTTAACTGTATTTTAAAATTTAAATGCAAATCACTTGCTTTATTAAAAGTGCATGTAAAAATGAAATACTCTAAAAATAAATATTACCATCTATCTTTAAAACATATGATTCTTATTATCTGTATTTTATAATTCAAATGTGAGAATCACATGACTTATTAAAAGTGTAGGTGAAAATAGAATACTCTAAAAATATATGTTGAAATCTATTTTTAGAGCACGTAATTCTTATATAGAGTTAAAATTTAAATATGAGAATTACTTGCTTTATTAAAAGTGCACGTGGAAAACAAATATTCTAAAAATAAATGTTAATTTTAATAGACGGAATTATTAAGAAAAAATTGTCCAACAATTGAAACCGTGTGTAAGAAAAGTCAACAGGTCCTCCATCGTACAGGTTTTACCATCGTCTCATTTGTCTGTGACACACACTATTCAAGTCAATTAATTAATCGCGTCCACAAACAACCACCCATTCAAGTCCCAAGCCCAACCCGAGGAATCCGGGACCTGAAGATGGACGGAGCTCCGACGACGAGCGGGAGCGGAGGAGGAGGGGGAGGCGGCCCGGCGCCGTTTCTGATAAAGACGTACGACATGGTGGACGACTCGACGACGGACGAGATCGTGTCGTGGAGCCAGAACAAGACGAGCTTCGTGGTGTGGAACCCGCCCGAGTTTGCCCGGGTCCTCCTCCCCGCCTTTTTCAAGCACAACAACTTTTCCAGCTTCATCCGCCAGCTCAACACCTATGTCTGTTCTCTCTCTCTGTTCGCTTTCTTATTATTTGTTTTGATTCCGCTTCTGATTCGAATTGTTTTCAGCTTCTAATTGTTGAATTTATTTGAAGGAGGGGAAGCGTGTTGTAGGTAAATTTTAAGCGATTTTGAATGGGCTGAATCCATTGGTGCTAAACTAGATTTATAAATTGTATTTTTTTGGTTAGTTTTCCCAGATTGAAATTGGGTTCGTTTTCTGTATGTTTTGGCGGTTTCTGAAATTGGGTTCATTTTCTTTTGGGGTCTTATTCCTTAGCTTATGAGAAGGTTATGGCATCTATAAAGTAGCATCCTTTTCAAGTATTCTCATTGCTTATGTTTTTAACTTCAATTTTTTTTTGGAGTTGTTTTTCGTTGAGAGATCTGCATGGTAGTTAGTTTGCTGGGCGTGTTAAAATATCAATTAAATGATTAAGTTTACTATTTTCTATTAGCTTAAACGTTTAGGATAACTGGGATTTAACAAGGCAGGTTGGAGATTCTTTTTCTTTTTCTTTTTTAAGGCAAGTGTTATACTATAGTAAGGATGGCAGGATGTTTGATGCGGATAGGAACTGTTGGGATTTGTTTTCTCGGATTGGTTTGGTGGTGCTGAAGATGAGGCCATTTTTATTGAGTTGCATTTGATGTCTGGAAGTGCTCTTCATTGGTGTCCAGGATTTTGTAAGGGTTTACATAAATGGGACCTATAGTCCGTTATGGTTTGTTTGTGATCTTCTAGGGAGGGCAAAAGTTAGAATGTCCGTGGGGAGGATACTCAGGTATGGTAGCATACAAGTCGTCAGACCTCTAAAGTGAACAATCGAGCTTTTGTTGGAAGGAAATTTGGCATAATATTCAAATTGTAAGGCTCCAATTGGAGATCAAAGTTGGAGGCTGGCAGAATTGAGGTTGGGTATTGGAAATGGGCCTCCTGATTCTAGTTCTTTACTTTGGTGGTACTGCAAGAATAGATTTTTTTTTTTTTTTTTCCTGTTCTATAAAACTATCATATCTTTAGTTTAATTTTAAGGCTTGAATGTAACTCTCACCCAATCGATTTTTCTTCTTTGTTAAATGCTTTTTCTCAACCACTGGATTTTTCTGTTTTGAGTTTTTCTTTTTCCTTTTCTGAGACTGAAAATTTCCAAAAATTTTATTTGTCAAGTAGTCTTTTCCAGTTTCCATCTTATGGAAAATATTTTGCAACCTTTTCTCATAAGTACTATTTGCAACTTTTGTCATCAGTTCTTTTTTGGCAGTCAAAACTCAGAATAGTAATTCAACTTGTTTCCAAATCTAAAAGAATTGGAATTTGAATGGCATTGCGAAGCTTTATTTCCAATTCCACACAGTCAGACCTAGGAGGAGCTGAGGTTTGAAGTATCTGTGAAGGCAAATGGTTTTCTTTTTCTTTGTGTGTGTGCGTGTGTGTATGTGCAAACCTATGCAAATTTGGGTGAACAACTTTTTACTTTACTATGATTCTAAGGGCAGGTTTTTTTTTTGTTTTTTCCCCTCATTAGCCTCATGCTGTGGCTGTGAGTTATTTCATCAAGGTAGTGTGGTATCTCAAATAAGGCTTTAGCAATCCTGACGGTAGTAAATACATGTCCTAAAAAATTAGCTGTGCCTTTTTTATTTTAATATTTTATTTTTTCTTTAAAGAAGTTTATTATCATCCTCCTCTTTCCATCCACCCACTATCATGGTGATACATCTGGTGTTGCTAATTCTATTATTTTTCTTTATCACCTCTGCAATTTATTATCATGGTCTTTTGGTAGGTGGAATTGGTTAGCATTTGACCACCTAAAAATCAAAACACAATTTTGTTTGTGCTTTTTACTCCCTTGTACAATTATACAGATGTTTTGGTTGGATAATATTTCGTTTTAGGTTTTAGGTACATATGGATACAATTTCCATGTATAGATGTGTTTTAATTTAGCAAAGAATGTTTTGTGACCAGGGATTTCGAAAGATTGATCCTGAGAGATGGGAGTTTGCTAATGAAGATTTTGGGAAAGATCAAAAACATCTTCTTAAAAATATCCACCGCAGAAAACCTATTCACAGCCACAGTCACCCTCAAGGTTCTTCGGTCGATCCAGAGAGAGCAGCTCTTGATGAAGAGATAGAGAGGCTTTCACAAGAGAAAGCTGCACTTGAAGCAAATGTTTTAAGGTCCAAACAGCAGTGGTCAGCTGCAAAGTTTCAGTTCGAAGACCTGAAGCAACAAGTGGATAATATGGAGCAGAGGCAGAATACTTTGCTGGCCACCTTAGAAAAGGCTTTTGAGAACCCTACTTTTGCTGAAATTCTTGCTCGGAAAATTGAGGATTTCTCAGCATATAATAAAAAAAGACGACTGCCTCAAGTCGATCATTCACAGCCAGTTGTGGAAAATAGTTTTCTGGATAACCTCAGTAGTTCTAGAACTGAGTTTGGGAATGTTTTTCACCAAGATTTCTCAAATAAACTGAGATTGGAATTATCACCAGCTGTTTCAGACATTAACATGGTTTCACGTAGCACACAGAGTTCCAATGAAGATGGAGCAAGTCCAAAGAGGAAACTATCTGAAGGAGAACCAAAATGTGCGCAGATGAGAACTGAGGGTTTTGTATTTCCACTCGAAACGTTAGAGCTTTCAGATACAGGAGCATCTTTTACACGTAAAATAGATTCCACTGTGTCTCAGAAAAGCCCAATGTTCCACCCATTGCAGCCAAGTTTGACCTCTAATGAAGAAGGTGATCTTGGTCATATTTCCTGCCATTTAAATCTAACTCTGGCGTCTTCTCCAATGCAAATCAACAGAAGTCCTTATTCGGCTAGGATGCCCCAAGTAGCTGAGGAAATTGGCAAATCCCCAGATTCAAAGACTGGTACCAATGTTAAAGAATCTGATACTATTATAGGTTTTCCAAAGAGCAGAAATCCGGCTGATGACACGACTTTATCTTCCTCTCAAAGGGCTCCAAATAACAATCAAGAGCCTGCAGCTGCTCCAGTTAGAGTAAATGATGTATTTTGGGAACAGTTCCTAACTGAAAGACCAGGTTGTTCGGAAAATGAAGAGGCCATTTCTACATATAGGGCCAATCCATACGAAGAGCAAGATGATGGAAGGTCAGGCCTTGGAATTTCCAGAAATGCCAAGAACATGGAGCAGCTCACTCTTTGAGCATCAATGTTCTGAAGTCTACTTCTGTTCTTCCAATGCTTTGTAAGATCACATTTGATTGTTACGTGATACAAAACTTGCCATGATACTTGCCTGTTATTGGTTTGAATAAGTTCATGTCGAAATGCCACACGTTCTTGGTCGCTGCTGGTTATTATTCATGGTAGTGCCATTGTCCTGAAAAGACTGCATTAACAGTGTGGCATTGATGCGTAAAATGTAATAAGGAAACAATATTTGGTGTATAATATAGATTTGCTACTTTTGAAATGTTAGGCAATAGCTGATTCTTCATCTGAGACCATAATTGTATAAATTCCCTTGCTCCACCTTGTAGAAAAAGTTTCTAATTTTTTTTTTTTGTGTTAAACTTGATGTGCACCTTTCTTGCCTCTTAAGAATTTACTTTTTTTCATTAGTTATTCATTTAGATATTTTCTGAACTAGCAATATAGTATATGTGCTATAATTTTTACAACGATCTAGATTTAATTTCACTTTCTCTTTCTTTCTCATGAAAAAATTGAAATTAAATTGACATTATCCCGGAGAAGTTCAGTCGTCTGGGTGGAACAAAGGAAGCATATTATAGTGATATATAAACCTATTAAGGTTTAGGTAGAAATGGAAAGGAGAACATATATAATACAGATGCTAGTAACTTGTCATACAAATTAAAGCATGGGAAAAAGAAAATTCTTTGAAGTCAAACAGAGAATTTTGATCAAAGTTTGATGGTCACGGTAGGTAGATAGACTCACCAAAAGATTCAAAGTTTGATGGTAGATAGCTTCCCGCACAAGCAAAAATGGTTGGTCAAAAATTATACTCTGAAAAGGCATTAAATTGGCAGTGTTGTAGAAATGGCAACAATGGCGGGTTAAGTGTACGTTATATTGCAAGTGTGGCGGGACTCTTCTGTACATTTTACCTATCACACCTACCAATGCATTATTAGTAATGCTATGCTATAAAACGACAATTTTATCACACTCCTATCTCACCTGTTGACGTGCAGCAGGAGAGAAAATACCTGTTGGAGTCCTTCTCTGCGTGGAGATCGAGTGGAATCAGTGATGACATGTCTTGAAAGGGATCCAAGCAGCATCAATAACCCTTTTGATTGATACTAGACCCTAAGAAAATACAATTTTACTTCTAATCTTGACAAAAATTTTGAATAGAGAGAAGATTAGAGAGGACGAACCAGTATTTGGTATTTGTAAGCCATTGCCATTGCCGACTGTACAGTGCCGCTGTAGAGACAAATTTTCAAGGTCTGCTAGCTGTCACATGATTGTACACCATTAGAGGTAAACAATTGAGAAGAAGAAATACAGTTTTTTTTGTTGCTTTCCCTTCTCGATCACTTTCATGTTTTGCTATCCACTTGCATTTCCCAAAAGATAATCCAAGTCCAAAGTAAGTCTTCTAAGTTTCCGATTACCTCATTTATCAATCCAAGTCCAAAGTGGTCTCTCATCTGTCATCTCCAAACGCACGTCATTGGCGACGCAACAAAGACACGGCCATGTGAACACTAGTACTGCAGAGAAAAATGCGAAAGCCAGGGGACACAGTTCATGTGAAACAAGTTTAACCCCATTTTGACTCTATTCGGCCCAACTGGGGGCTACTGTAATAAATAATCCTTTTTGTCCCATTCTCTGTTTCCTTTCCTTTGCCAACAAAATATCTATTCGGACAGTGGTCCTCTTGTAATTCTAAGGAAACTCCTATTTTCATGCTTTTCAAGGATACCTCTTCTTTTCTTTTCTTTTCTTTTTTTTCACCCCCACTAAAAATTATTATTAAATTTAATGATAATTTTTAATGTTGTAAATGACGAGTCGTTTAAGTGGTTCAACAGATTTGATCTTTAAACGACCGATCGTTTATCTCTTAAAAACTTCAATGACGTGGAGTCTTATCTCTAGCAACTTTCTAGCCGCCGCCACCATCTTTTGCAATTTTTCAATCTTCGCCGTCTCCAACGACCTTCTTGTTGCTACCATCTTTGATGACTTTCTAGCCGCCACCTCCAGCAACATTTTGACTACCACCATCTTCAGCAACCTTTTATATGACTATTGCTTCCAATCACTCATTGGCCGCCATCATTGGAAACTATATACCACTAGCTCCGCTGTTAAATCAAGCTCACGATTTGCTTTTGCTATGAATCGCACCTGATTGACCTTGGAGTCTAACATCTTGCTACTGCCACACAGGATCGTTATCACTTTCATCAGCGGATCATCATTTCATTGACTGATTTGAAGGCCAAACTCACATTCAAAATTTGGTTCTTGCCGCACTAGATCTATGCCAACAAAATAAAATGTCAAATCCTTTTATCTTTCCAAATGCTTCCATGAACTTCCACCTCGAGATTATAATACACTTCTATTAACTTTTCTAGCACTCAAAGAGATAGGGACGGTAAGAGAGTCAATAATATCAAAAATAACAAATGAGATACGCGAATCAAGTTCATTCTCGGGATGTTGTAGAGACAGAATAATAACTTGAGAGTCACCCTCAATAATAAAATTCTCAAGATTAAGAAAAGTAACAACTGATAAGAGAAACTACTAAGTGCGTAATTAAGGCTTCGCCATAATTTTGACAAACAAATAGGGCTGATTTGAAAAATCGTGCTAATAATATGGCCCCGATGATAGCGACAAACCGCTGCTTGTAACGCACCAATTTTGATGCCAAAGAGGTTCCCACGGGCGAAAAGGAAAGGCACGTGCACTCTGCTTTTGGGTCTTGTAACAAATATCCATTGAATCATTCACGGTGGTTGCCGGTTGGTCCCTATCAGGCTATCATTCATAAGCTCATGCCCACACAGCACCCAAGTAGGTGACCGTTGCACTCCACCCCTACTCCTTTTTGTTTTTACTCTACAAGCTTTTCACACGTACGCACTTTATTCAATTGTTCATTGAAAAAAAATCAACTAAAAATGCATAAAATCATGAATAAATAAAATAAAAAAAAAAGTATTTTAATTACAACAATAACAAATTCTTAAATAGTTTTTGAAATTAATTCTTTTTAACCCAAAAAAAAAAAAAAAAAAACTCATACCATTGAGTTCTTTTCTCTTTTACCAATAAGATTTACGCTCTCCCATACAATATTAATCTTTTTTTTTTAATTATCTTTAATTTAGTTAAAAATTAATTTATTTTATATGAGTGTACATTAAAGAGAATAATTTTAAAGACAAGCTGTTTTTTGTTTATTATTTCTAAAACAATTTCTGACATGGACAAAGAATTCAATCAAAGCAGAGAAAATACAAATATTCTTAAAATTTCCTCAAAATAGATGGAAGTTGACTAAGGAATGCTCAAATGTAATGCTAAAACATCAAATTAACACAATTCTGCAGTGGGTATGAAGCTAAAAATGTTTCTTCATCGTACTTGCAAATTTTTACCATACATCACTATAGTTAGCACCACTAGCAATATTTTCACATTTTCCTTCCATTTGGAGAATCTTCTTTGAGACTAGAGAATGAATTGCTACATGTAGGGCTCTAATTGAACCGAACCAAGCCAATTACTAAATGTTTAAATTCGGTTCGTTTAATTTTTTTTTTGAACATAAGTCGAGCTCGAGCTTATCACCGAACCAGATAATCTGTTCAAATTCTATTCATTTATTTTTTAAATGAACTTGAACTTGTTCACGAGTTACTTAATTTATTTAGTTATTCCATATATAAAGTAAATGTCGCAATTGTTTAATTTTTAAAAAAACTAATACTAATTATTAGTAACTTAATTATGGTTTTAAGATTTATTGTTTGAGTAATTAAAAATATTAACTCAAATCTTAAATAATCTCATCTCAATTTTATATATTTATCGTATAGTATATTTATACATTCATATACACACAAATGCACTTATATTTATATCTAGACTTACAATTATAATAATTCAACTTATATATATTATATTACGAAAAACATTTTTTTAAAATACTTAACATGTTCTCATTACAAAGTTTAAAATAATATAAATGAAGTTATATAAGCTTATACGAGTCATGCCGAGCCTAAATCTATACTAGCCTAAATTTTTTCCTCAAGCTCCATTCGTTTAATAAACGAACAAATCCTAATCCGAGCCAAATCCGAGCATTTAAAAGAAAAGAAAAGAAAAAATTATTTTCATCTTCAAACGATTCAAACGATCCAAAAGAACAAGTGGGACGGGGGGACTGGCACTCATCCGTTGATGCTCCACAGCTCATGGCCTTGAGTCTTGCTAATGATTTCAGAACCTACAATACTTGGAACAGTAGGCCAAGTCATGTTCCATTTATGACCCTCCAACAACCAAGAATCGAACTTTCACAATTGACAACACAAACACAAACTGAAAACAAGAATAATAGTCCACACACACACACAGGAAACAAAAAAATGTCGAAACCCAGCCTCTTTCCCGTGACCTTTCTTTACCTAGTACTGTTTTTCCTCCACACCCAACTCTCATTCTGCAACAGGGTCTCGGTTCTAGGCCTGGATTCACTGAAAAACAGTGAAATGGATGTAATGGTGAAAAGGGGTTGCTCCCAAACGATCGGTGAGTGCTTAACTGAGACAGAAATGGATTCAGAGACCAATCGGAGGGTTCTGGCGATGCAGAAGAAGTTTATAAGCTATGAGACACTGAGGAGGGACATGACTCCATGCGCAAATCCAGGGGCTCCGTACTACAATTGCCATTCTGGAGTGGCAAATCCTTACAATAGAGGTTGTGAAGTCATTACTCGATGTGCAAGAGGTATCATCAAAACTTGATGATAGTATGGAGAAATTCAAGCACTTCCCTTCTTTTTTTTCCTTTTTTTTGTGTTTTGTTGTTGGGGTATTAACAATGATTGTACATTTTAGACCTTTCTTTTCATTCGCTATATAAATGTATGCAAAGCTTTATTTTAGGGGGAGATCTAGTGGGATCTTTCCAGAAATAAGAATATAGGCGTAATGCTTGTTAGCCGAATTGATGAGTAGTGCTACATCTACATTTCACTTTTTTGTACTCTTTTCTAGAGGATATTTAGTGTGTTTTCTCCCTTTTTTAAGGTGTAAATTAGAGGAAGAACCCAGTCCGTATAATATTGCTCCTTTTAAAAAAATAATTTACAGAAGTTTCAGTCAAAGACATGACCATAAAATTTGAGCTGGTTCTTGGATTGTTTCTGACTAATTCCTCCCTTTTGGCTAGATTGAGAACTTCACAACTTAAAAGCTAAATTTGCCAGAAGATATATTGTGATTAGATATTGTTTCTATATATATATATATATATATAAAGGTGGATGTTTAAAGTGGAAAACAGGATGATTGCATCAGCATTTAAGACTGAAGATTAGACTAATATTAGCTGGCCTGTCTTTTTCAAATTCAATCTAACTTAGGGTTACTTTGGCACCTTACCCCACTCCACCCTGTGCCATTCAATCCGATTCCTTTTCCACCATGCCATGCCCAAGGTCGAAGGACATGCCGGCTTTGGTGTCTTTATGGGAATCAAATGTTTATCTTCATTGTAAAGTAGCCCAAGATGCAAAGTAAAGCTGTTCATTATATCGCATGTTTTGATTTAAGGGGTAATATCCATTTGCCTCATAAAAAAATTGAGGATAGCCTCATTAACATGTACAGTGGTGGGAGCCATAAGCTGTTCTGCTTTAGTGCTATATGCTTCACTCTGCTTTCCACTATCCTCTAAATCAAAGAATTCATTTCCTGCTGTGAGAAGGAAATATTGCTAACTTTTACTCAGGAATTGGAGGCTGGAACTTCTCAAACTAGCTTCACTCACAATTGCTAGGCACTAACACCAATACCTTCAAAAGAGTTCAACATTGTCCTCAAAATCGGTCACAGATTTCAGATTCTATGCAGTATTGTTCTGCCTGTTTTAATTTTCCAGTAGAGATAATCAACGATGTCCTCATGTGGTTCTTCTGAGCTATGCATCTAGATGATCTTTTCTTTAAGATGAGGTTATTTTTCTCTTTGGGATTTCATTTTTTCTACATAATGCATAGCAATTTGTGGATTCTGGGTCTAGGTTCTGAATTTTTCCTAAGGGCTTACAAAAACTTTGCATGCTTCTGAAATAATAAGATGGTGATCAGTTAAACGTAACTTTTTCTGTGGTGGTGCTAATGCCATATGATAGAAATATAACATGGCTTGTAGTGATCATGATACCTATCAAAATAAATCTTAACTTGATATCTTTCTATGCCATTTGGCAAATTTAGATTTTATGGATCCTTTGATAAAATACTCACCTGACCTCGAAAATATTGCTGGATATGCATAGTTTCTCCTTTTCTTTCTTTCTTCCCCCTCGAGTTTAACAATTGTTGGTGCATAATCACCACTCATTTCTATTATGTTTTCTCCCTGGATTGATGACCCAATTGATCAATGTGATCCCTTGTGCATCAAATTGCCGGACACAGTTGAATGACAATGATCTTGTATGTAGTAGTACCTTAGGCTGCCTCAGCAAGCTCACCCTAATTACCCAACACTCATGCATGTCCTACATGTTTAATTCCAAGACCTTCACGTTGTATGATACTTGATTGCTCATAAGCCTCATATTATACACTTTTTTGAGTCCTCATAGATTATTTCCTTTCCAATATTGTTTATTGTTTTTATTCCATCTGCTAGTTTCAATGTGGTTTCTGTGACTCTATGCAATTCATACTAATAAGCAAATCATCTCGGGGAAATTCCTAGCAGCTCTTTGTTACAATTCCCTTAAATCTATCCTCCTCTATTTGGAAACTTATTATTCTCCTCCTTTTTATTTGCACTTTCCTTTATCTAATGTAATTTTCATTCAATAAGATATCTTAGAAGATGATGTTGAGAATGCAGCTGTGAGTGTAGAAAGGTTCAAGTCCCACATTAGAAAGATGTCATAAGTGTAAGTGATTAATATAGCATAATTGGGCTCAAACCCATAAGCTTAAGCTTTTTGAGGACGGTTCCTCTATCGTTCATGTGGTGTATTTGGAATTATGAAGATTGTGATAGATCAGTGATCGAGTTAAAAAGCTATTATGTCAAATCTCTCTATGCTTTGGATGGCTGCTTAAAATAGTTCTTCCTAGTTGGGTACCTTTCTTGTATACTCTGCACAGGAGCCGTTGTAATGGAACCTCTTATCCCTAGCGAGAATGCTGCTATGCAGGAAATCCATTTGTGAAATGGTTTGCCATGTAGGTATAACTGTGTAGGTAACTTCCTTTCTTCAATTAAGTGCATATCGTCAACCAAAAAACCTTGTAATTTCTTCCCACCAAATTGCTAAGGAAGCTTTGGGAGAGATTTTGTCAATGTGATCATAACATTTAGACACTTGTCACAAAGTTCTTCCAATGTTTTTAATCTTAATGAGCCTAAACATGCCCTGGCAAGGTTGCATTGGTTGTGTTCTTCATGTTGAACTGGATTTCCTAAACGCCTTAACTTTATGAGAATGTTACAAACCTGAATGTCAAGCATGCAACGGGATAAAATTAGGGTAGGTTTTTAGAGGGAATCTGTGTCTCCTTTAATCGTAAGTTTGGATAATAAATTATCTGAATGCCTTTATTATTATTCTGTCAATCTTTAAATAGGCCTACAATCAGATAAAATAACAATAAACGCCTAATCTTATAATATTAATGATGGCGTTTCAGAATGTCTATTTATCCACTCTTCCATCACGGTTTATAGGGCAACCACCATTAGAATCTATCTTGATATTTGACTTTTCAAGTACTTCAAGAGCTTGCAAGCGGAAATTGTGAGCGCCACGGTTGGAAATGAAAGCAGCCAGCAAGGGCATTCTCTGTCTTTGGCTGGCACTGATGCCATGATATCATACTTGGCCCACAAAAAATATCAAACAGGCATCAGATTAGACCCTCTCTTCTTGGACACCGACGAAAGCCCATTACAGCTCTCTTGGTCTTCGTTGTCGTCCCCGTTTTTTATTTCTTTGGATTTGAGAAAAATACCCATCAAATCAAAACCCCCTATCGCATCGCACGGGTTCTCTGTAACGCATGGTATATTATCACACAAAGCCTACTCATCTTCCCCTTGCTCGGCCGTACACGCCAGTTACAGGGCGACTGGGCTTGGGCTTGGGCATGGGTTGCAAGAGGTGCGCCTGTTTTGCCACGCACGGCCATGCATTTCTTCTTGGATTTTTTTTCTCCTACATACTCTCCGGGCGGCTTCTCAATCAAGGTGCAGACAACTCCGTGTTACATGGCCACGCTTGGGGTTGGGGCTTCATTGTGATGGTAATGCGATTGGTTTTGTGTAGTTAGGGCCAAACAAGGTGGTGGGGTTCTCAGGTTGACTGGGTTGTGGCTAGAATCGGTTGGTGGTTTTGGTTGTGATAATGGTGGAGATGGCATTGTTGGTGGCTCCAAGGGGGGCATTCATTGTGCAGATCATCTCTTTTACTTGCTTATCATTTGTTCCATGCTAGTGTTGAGATAATTCATTTTTTGCTCTATATGATCTAGCCAGTCATCCGCCATAATTGGCTCTAACACCATTTATTACGAACCTGAATGTCAAGCGCATAATGGGATAAAATTATTTTAAGTTTTTAGAGAGAACCTGAGCCTCCTTCAAACATTCAAACAGAAGTTTAGATTTATAAATTCTCTAGATGCCTTTATTATCCATATGCCAATCTCTAAATAGACTTACAATTAGATAAAATAACAATAAGCCTAATCTTAAAAACAACCTCTAAACCTTGTTAGATGAAGTCCTACTTTAACATAATTTCTCTTAATATGGTGCCCCAAAATTCTATCCGTAATTAAGAATCTAACCTGATAAATGTAGTCAGCCGTTATGATGAATGTATGGCTACACGGGGTGGGCTGGATTCAAGGTTAAAAGGCAGTATGCCAATTAAAACAGCTCCTGATATTTGGAGTTTCTAGCACCCTCTCAAACCAAACTTGATTTTTCTTTAACGTTTGATTCAATAACATCCGAGTCCTCTGTTTATAGACTAAATCTCTTAATTCCTTATTTATCTGACAAATAATTAACATTAACTAAAACAAAAATTATAACATTCGAGCTTCTTGAATCTTGATCGCTTTTGTTAGAACAGATTTCTGTTTGGTGACATGTAGATCTTTGATTCGTCTTGTCCTTGGTAACCTGCAAAGAACAAACAATACGTCAAAAAGACGTCCCCTCTCTGATACCCAAGTCAATGGACAATTTTGAAAAGTATTAAGAGTCGGGATTTTTGAGTATATTTTAGTATATATTTGTACCTGCTGTAGCAACCTTTTTATAGGCATATAGTTCTGAGACTACTTGGAGTGCTCTACTACACTTCTATCAAAAGTATGTTCCCATATTGTGGGATTTAGACTGATTTTCTTGCAGTTTAGTTTGAGTAGGACACTTAATCTTCATAAGATATTTGAATAATGTATCTTATCCTATGTGTTCTAGATATATCTTTCAAGGTGTTATAGGACTCTGCTAAACCCTAGTGACTGAGCGTGTTAAGTTGGGCCAGCAAGATCAACTAGGTACTGGTTCGGGTATAGGCCCATTTAGCTTAGGGGATGATAATCAAAAGATCTCCTACCTGCGTCAACACAGCAATCTTTATTTTTTGACAATCTTCTACTCGGGATACTCAAGCCATCTCGGCCTTGGGAAGTTCTTTCCATCTCGGCCTCGGGATCTTTTGTTGCTTCTGGAGCTTTCAGTTATCTCGATATCCTTGAGTCTTGGTAAATTTCATCCTCAGGATCTTTTGTACTATCTTTCAAACTCGAAAAATTTCTCAGACTCTTTTTTTTTTTCCCATACCCTTCTTGTCATGGTTCATGGTAGGAAGCTTCTTGACAATGAATAAGGTTTCTTGAGAGTTTTTTCTTCGAATTCATGGGTCATATCTTGGGATTGGACCTCATATTTCTGGCATGTAGATCATGTAGGATACTGCTATGTGTATCATTCAGCAATGACCCCCCAATCCTGATGCAGACTTATCACTTAGGTTTTTGTGATTCGGTTTATGAGTTGTCTCCCCACATGATTTCTTTTGTAGGGATTGTCTCCCCGTATGATTTTTTGCCATGATTTTTGCCAAAGCAAGACCCTTGAAATCTGTTAGAACAGATGTGTGTGTGTGTATATATATATATATATATATATATATATATATATTGAATAATGATTAGTTTGCATACCTGAGTTGATAGACCGGTTTTCAACCACTATGGTTGTTGGCATTTAATGATGTTTGGAGCCTTGGCCAAGGCTTTGGGTGCTCGAACTAGTGTCAAGGCTTTGGATGCTCGGACTGGTGTTGAGGCTTTAGTGGTCCGAGGCTTACAGTGGCTCGGGGCTTATGGTGGCCCGAGACTTATGGCGGCTTGGCTTGTGTCGGGGCCTTTTTGTGCTCAAATCATGTCGAGTAATCTCGAGGCAGGATGAGGCTGTAATGCTCGAATCGTGCCGAGTAATCTCGAGGCAGGATTAGGCGGTTTGACCCATCATGCCGATTGACTCAAGGTGTGAAGGATTTCTCCGACTCAAATCTTGTCGATTAAATCGAAGCATGATGACGAGCCCTTTCATTTGGCACATCATGCCGATTGACTCGGACTTCTCCGACTCAACTCATGTCAATTAAAGCGATGCATGAGGTTGAGCCCTTTTATTTGGCCGACTTGAATCATGTCAATTTTTATCGAGGCATGACGTCTAGCCCTTTCAATTGGCCGACTCGAAATTAGGTCGATTAAATCGAGGAGACTACTTGGAGTGCTCTTATGCACTTCTATCAGGAGTCTGTTCCCCATGTTGTGGGATTTAGACCGATCTTCTTTTTCTTTTCTTTTTTTGAACGGAAACGATAATCTATTATTGATATGGTAAACAGCCCAAGGCTTACAACTTGAAAATAAGGGACAAGCCCACCATTCTCTAAACCAGAAGAATCTGGCTTAATAAACAGCTGCCAAAGCAGAAATACAACTTTTTGAGCCTCTTTTAACGCTCACTTTCTAAAGAAAAGAGACTAGATCTAGCAATTAGCCAACAAATATTCCCATAAAAATTGAACCCAACACAAGCAGACTGTGACCCAAGAAAAGAGAAGAAAAAAAAAACACACGACACTGAAGCAGAAACCACCCAAAAACAAGCTGCCGGCAGTGGAGGAAAAGGGCCAAGAAGCCGGACGGCGGCGCGTGAAGGACACGCGCCGACACCGGCGCCACCCAGACGGAGGACCAACGTTGGCCGACCGAAAACCGCCGAGATCGGCCAAAAAGAAGCGGCGCATGGCCCACACGAGCACCAAAAAGCAAACCACGCGCCGGTCAACGGTGACCGACAAGGCCGGATCTAGCGGCGGCTGGGGCGGAAGGCGGCGGAGAACGCGGCAAGGGGGCGCGTGTCAGTCAGAAGTGGGCGAGGAAGAGCAGATCTGGCTTCCAAAATCTAAAAAAAAAAAAAAAAAAAAGGTGAAAGAACGGCCAAAAACATCCCGCGGACGACACGAACGCTCAGCCAATTCCCCAAAGAAGACAACTTGAGATGAAAATTCCTGTCAAACAAAAGAAAACAAACAAATAACGACACATAAAACCACCATAGCCCAGAAAGGCTAGGGGAAGATTAGCCTCCACCGGATCTAGCCGGAAGGAACAAAAGCTCCACAACCCTAAAGGTTAGGAAAAAAACTAACCCCGCTGAACCAACTCAGGGGGAACAAAAAAATCTCTGACTCACGAGGAGTTAGAGGGAAATCACCACCGGAAGGGGGAGGCAAGAAAACCATCTCCTCCCAGAGAAAACCATGCTCTCAAGAAGTGCTCCTCTCCTCTCTCCGTTCCTATATGTATTTAGACCAATCTTCTAATAGTTTAGTTTGAGTAAGACACTAACTCTTCATAGGATATTTGAATAATATATTTTATTTCATGTGTTCTAGATATAACCTTCAAGGTATTACAAGACTCTGTTAAACCTTAGTGAATAAGCGGGTCAAATTGAACCAGCAAGATCAACTAGGTCCTAGTTTAGGTATAGGCCCATTTAGCTTAAGGGAGGGGATGATAATTTCCCCCAACAGCTTTCCTTTCGAAACATCTCAAAATGAAATAGACTTTAAAGTCACTTTTTTCCCTTATCTTTTACTCATCACTATTTTTCTTTTTTTTCAAGAAAAAGCAAAGTAGATAGGGAGCAGTGAGTAAAGGAAGGAGACAAATATATCCTCTCTGTAGAAACAAATTATTAGAGATTATCATTTAACAATAGTCAAAAAGATAACTAGATAAGCATGAAACAAAATTCCACACGATTTGACTTTAACCTACTACCATCATCCACACCGTGGCATGGATTACCAATTGGATGCTGGGTCATGATTTCCACGTTATATGCGTTTTCTGTCATACTCGCACGTTTGTTTGTGAGTGGAGAAGAAGATGCAGAAAGAAAAATAATGTAATACTGTCCTATTTATAAAACAAAAAAAGTCAAGAAACAATAATGTTACCAAAACAAATCAATAACCTGAGGAAAATAGTAGTTCTTTTTTTTTTTTTCTTCTTTTCGATGATAACAAAGGCAGCGAAACTCAAAAGAGCAGCTGCTGCAAAGCCTGCAATATAATCACACACAGCCCCATCCATCCTTATTCATTCAAACCCCAGGTCTTCTTTCAACAGAGACCAATCGATTTCTTTCTTCCCATACATTCCACCGCCAAACACAACAAAAAAAAAAAAAAAAAAAAAAACCTAGAAGAAACAAAACCTACGATCCTACTACAAATCCTCGAATAGTAAAAGAAACGATCAAACCAAATATCAAATATATTTGTTCTCTCTCCATCTGTCGTTGTTCGTGAGCCTCTCAGTACCTGTAGTGAATAGGCTTGTAAGGACCCTCAATAGGCACGCTAATGTAGTCAGCCTGGTCCTTGGTGAGTTTGGTGAGCCTAGCCCCAAGCTTGCCAAGGTGAAGTGCAGCAACCTTCTCATCAAGGTGCTTTGGCAAAACATACACCTTCTTCTCATACTTCCCAGTTGCCTTCTCCTTCCACAGCTCAAGCTGGGCAATCACCTGGTTTGTGAACGAGCAGGACATCACGAAACTAGGGTGCCCTGTGGCACAACCCAAGTTCATGAGCCGACCCTCCGCCAACACAATGATGCCGGAGTTGGTCTCGGGGAAGACCCACCTGTCTGTTTGAGGCTTGATGGTGATGCGCTTCACGCCGGGGTAGCTCTCGAGCCCGAGCATGTCAATCTCGTTGTCAAAATGGCCAATGTTGCTAACAATGGCATTGTTCTTCATCTTCCTCATGTGGTGTACGGTGATGATGTCCTTGTTACCGGTGGTGGTGACAAAGATGTCAGCCTGAGAGACAACGTCCTCAAGGGTCAGGACCTGGAAACCTTCCATGAGGGCCTGAAGAGCACAAATTGGATCGATCTCAGTCACAACCACACGGGCTCCAGCTTGTTTCAAGGCAGCAGCACAGCCCTTGCCAACATCACCGTATCCACAGACAACAGCAACCTTGCCGGCAATCATGACGTCGGTAGCTCTCATCAAGCCATCAGGGAGAGAGTGGCGGCATCCATACAAGTTATCGAACTGTACGTGTCCACCAAGTTCACGGCCGTTATTAGATCAAACATGACAGAGAAATCGAGCAGTAATAAAAGAGTTCGCATTTTAAAAATTTTAGTCGGAACTTCGGTTTGGGCCAGATCCCACCAACCACTAACATGTTAAAGTATAAAGATATGCTTGTTATTGCTAGTTAACAAACTTCTCTAAAAGAATATGAATCCAACAATTATTCTCGCCCTACAAGACTAAAACATAAAGCAAAGCAAAGATTGAATCTGAGATTCGAAATCGTACTAAACAATATTTCAAAACGATCTAATAGAATAATAAGCATGATAGTCTTTGTAATTACTTATTCCCCGACACCAAACAAAACATAGCAAAGATTCCAAAATTCACGATCATTTTTCTTACTCTGTTTCCCGTGGCGTCAACAAATCAAAAATAAAACAACTTTCCTCGAAAATCGAAATGTAACAAGCAAAGTGAACACAAATAAACCACAGTAAAAACCGAGCTGTTATGCACAGATCTGATGCAAAACCCAGAGGACCAATTAGATCTAGAACTAAAATCAGCTCAAATGACTCAAAGCATAAAAACCCAACAGATCTAAACTAAAATCCCAATAGCCAAAGGAAAAAACACAAACGAAAATCAACCAAATCTGAACCAAAATCACACAGATCTAAAGCATTACGTACCTTGCTCTTGGTGACAGAGTCGTTCACGTTAATAGCAGGGAACAAGAGGGTACCACTGGCCTCCATCTGGTATAGCCTCTTAACCCCAGTGGTAGTCTCCTCCGACACTCCCACCAATCTCTGCTTCATCTTGTGGTACCTCTTGGGGTCGGTCTTCAGTCCATCTCTGATAATCGTCAGCACGATCTGGAACTCCGCATTGTCGGTGGAGGCCGGGTCCGGGACCTTCCCGGTCTTCTCGAAGATCTCCTCGGCCTTCACGCCCTCGTGGATCAGAAGCGTGGCGTCCCCACCGTCGTCCACAATCAGGTCCGGCCCGCCGCCGGGACCCCAGTCAAGGGCCCGCTCGGTGCACCACCAGTACTCCTGCAGGGTCTCTCCCTTCCAGGCGAAGACCGCGGCAGAGTCGCGCGCGATGGCCGCGGCGGCGTGGTCCTGGGTGGAGAAGATGTTGCAAGAGCACCAGCGGACCTCGGCGCCTAGCGCGGTGAGGGTCTCGATGAGGACCCCGGTCTGGATGGTCATGTGGAGCGAGCCGGTGATCCTGGCCCCCTTGAAAGGCTGGGAGGGCCCGAACTCGGTGCGGCAGGCCATGAGTCCAGGCATCTCCACCTCGGCCAGCTCGAGCTCCAGGCGGCCAAAGTCCGCCTGGGACATGTCCTTCACCTTGTACTCGCGGCCACTGGTGGTTTTCTCTACCAGCAAAGCCATTTTCAACGAAGTGGGAGATTAGAAGATGGGTGATTGGGTTGAAGGTGGGAGTTGTGAACGAGGGTGAGTGTGAGAGTAAGAGGTCTTATAAATAGGTTAGAGAGCTTGAAATGGACGGTGAGGATTGCTGCGCAAGGTTGGTGGATTTGGTAAATGAAAGTGAAACGTTTCAGCGTTGGACACGGAAGATGATGCGGGGACCCGTGTGGCTACAAGTGATGGACGATGATACAGGACGTAGGTTGCAATGTTCGACACGCGTCATGGTTGCATTGGTTGGATGCTTAAGATGTTTTAGGGCTTTTGTGTGCTTTCTTGCACCGGGTCCGATTCTGTTTCACTTGGGTCGTTTTGCTTTTACTTAATTAAGGCTAACCCAACACATCAATTGTGGCCATTTGCTATTTATAAGATTTTTTTTATACTATTGAATATCATACAAGAAGGAATTTTTTTGAGAAAATTATTATGCTATGTCGTCGAGAAAAGAGAGATAGATAAACACAATACGTAATATTGGTACAATTTTCGGTATGGAGACGTATCGCCTTATGATTCGTCAAACAAACTCTTCTCTTCCTTGTCTTCTTTGAGATCTGCAAAAATAACAAACGACTAGTCAGGGGCACCGACTACACCCACTCTAATGACTAAGTCAGTATAAACTTTATGACTTTCAAGAAAAACTAAAAATCTCAGAGCTTAGAGAATATATATATATATATTAAAAGACCTGGTGTAGTAGTCTTATTTATAGACTTACTGGAGTTCTTAAAGGACTAGAAGTCTTAGCCATGAATCGTTTAAGTTTTAACCTTATCTTCATAAAATTTTGAATTGAGTACAAGTTGGATAGGACTCCGCCTCTTTCAGCTGAATTCCACGTTGATAAGGATATGTATCCCATTAATGTTGAGATAATATAAATACATTCCGAATATCTTGGGATTGGGTACTTAACAAACATCTCACGAATCATGGATATAGATTTCTAATAGTTATCAGATACTTAGTTGCCGAATTTGAGAAGATAGCTTTACGACGCTTATACTGTACACAGACCAATCCTCCGAGGTGGAAATATCTAAGACGTATTGGCTCCATACAGACTTGGAGATCTCGGTTTATTCCGCACCCTACAGAGTCTTGAAGTCTGAGGTGTTCAATCTCTCTAGACATGTCATAGTCTGAGGCTCTCCGACCCCGAGTTAATTTCTTCGTAGAAGGTTATGACAAACATCCGAGGTGTTCTTACCGAGCCAGGTCGGGCCTATGGGTTGAAACTCCGACTTGACTTGGGGGCCACGTGGCTTCAAGGCAAATTATTTCCCCAACACGTAACAAACTATTACCTTCTAAAAGTTTGATTTAGAAAAAGTGATATGGATCAATTACAAGTTTTTGGTTTAAAGTATAGTTAAGTAACATATCAAAGACGACTTCTAGGCTTGTGATTTGTGACTGATGCTATATAATCCATTTGTAGGAGCATGAATTTAGTGTTGGAATGTATCTTGATCCAACTTGTTTTCAAGAGATTGTTGATGGTTCTTTTTCTAGTATTTTGTAGAGGCCATGCATGATAAGATGACGTTCGTGTGAAATTTGTTTAATTACCAAATGGTTGTAGGCCGATTGCAAATGGGTTTTCAAAATCATACATGATTCGACATAAAGGTACATTCTCATTTGTTTCTATCCATGGCTTTTTTCAAATAATCATAGCATTGACAACTCTTTTACTTAGAGTTATATCCAATTAGATGTCAATACAGCTTTTCTCGATGGACATCTATTAGAATATGTGTATATAGAGCATCCAGATAGTTTTTAAGTGAATGGAAAATGAAGAAAAAGAGAACAGAATATAATTGAGAAATAAACTTGTATTTCTGATGTGAATACTCTGAACAATGAAGTGACCTATTTATTGTTGAATGAGGCCAAAGAAATAAGGAAAATATCGTAATTACATATTTATACAATAATATCAAATAATACCATAATTGATGGGAGCATATCTTCGTGATATGCTGATGATATTACGAAAATATTCTACAACAAACATGGCAAGTATCATATTATTCCAACATCGCCCATCAAACTCGAGATGATGAAGTAAACTTGAGTCTGGAAAAAAAATCATGTAGTCGACAAGGAGGATGAGACTTCGTGAAAATATCGGCAAGTTGATCTTTAGAGGAGACAGATCAAAGATGGAGAGTGCCCTGTTGAAGATGGTGCCAAATGAAGTGACAATCAATTTCAATATGCTTGGTGCGCTCATGGAAGACATCATTGTGAATAATCTAGACGACTCCGATTATCACAATAAAGAGGGGAACTAGTCGTCTGAAGAGCACCCATGTCTGTCAAAAGCTATCGTAACCACAAAAGTTCAGCTGTAGCATCGACAAGTGCACGGTACTCAACCTCAGTACTAGATTGGGCAACAACAATCTACTTTTTACTATGCCAAGAAATGAGAGAGGTGCCGAGTAAGAAACAGTAAGCCGTGGTGGAGCGACGGTCGGTAGGATCACTGGCCCAATCAGCGTCAGAGTAAGAGCAAATAAGAAACAATAACCCGTGGTGGAGCGACGGTCAGTAAGATCACCAGCCTAGTCAGCGTCAAAGTAAGAGCAGAGCTCAAGAGATGAGCACGAAGAAAAGTGAAGGCCATGAAACAAAGTCCCCTTGACATAGCGTAAGATACGAAGAACGGCAGCATAGTGAGTAGAGCGAGGTACACTCATAAACTGGCTAACCAAGTGAACTGCATAGGAAATGTCTGGGCGGGTAATAGTGAGATAGATAAGACTACCGACCAGTTGTCTGTATAGAGGAGCATCTAGAAGAGATTCACCATTAATAGCAAGAAGCTGAATATTAGGTTCAAATGGAGAAGTGCATGTTTTGCTGTCCGTCAAGCTTGCTTTGGAAAGCAAGCCAGACGCATACTTAGCCCAAGAGAGATAATATCCATCTGAACTTAAAGTAACCTCAAGACCAAGAAAGTAGTTAAGCTTCCCTAAGTCTTTCATCTCAAAATTTTGACTTAAAAAGTGCTGAAGATCTCAAATACCAGAGGGATCATCCCCTATAATGATCATGCCATCAACATAAAGAATGATAAGAATAATACTAGCACCAATACTCCGAAGAAAAAATGCAGAGTCATAGGCACTAGGGACAAAGCCCTGCTGAGCAACGACATAACTAAATTTAGCAAACCAGTCTCAGGGAGCTTGTTTGAGAACGTAGAGAGCACGGCTAAGACGGTAAACTGTGTGAGGAGGATGGTCATAGCCAGGTGAAGGATGCATATAAACTTCCTCAACAAGATCACCATTAAAGAATGAATTTTTGATATCCATCTGAAACAGTTGCCAATGATGCACAACAGCTATTACAAGTAAAGAACGAATAGAGGTAAAACGAGCAACGAGAGCAAAAGTCTCCTTATAGTCAATACCATACTCCTAAGAGAAGCCCTTTGCAATAAGTCGAGCTTTGTATCGTTCCACTAATCCATTTGACCGAGTCTTGATTTTGTACACCTACTTAAATCCAACTGCAAACTTTCCAGAAGGCAAATCCACCAAGTCCTAAGTATGAGTTTTAGTGAAAGCATCTAATTCATTAGACATAGCTTTTTGCCAAAAATGGTCAGTACTAGCCTCACGATAACTATGAGGTTCGTAAAGAGTAGCAATGGCATAATAATAATGATAATTTTGAAGATGAGGAGGAGGGGCTCTTACTCTAGTGGATTGAATGAGTGCAAGTACCTGGACAGGCTTGGGTACAATTGATGGAATAGGAGTATCAGCAGATGTGTTAGGTGACTCAAGAACAGTCGAAGAAGGAGCGTTTGAGGAGCTTAGCATCTCTGCAGAGGAGTCAAGGACTAAAGCAATTGATGGGTCAGTAAAAACAGGAGTATAACTGGAAGAGGATTGCGGAAAAGGGAAAATACTTGTAAACATCTTATGTTCCCAAAACTCCACATGACGAGAAATACGAAAACGCTTGGCTATGAAATCATAGCAACGATAACCTTTTTGAGTGAGACCATAACCAAGAAGACAATAGAGTCTGGATCGTGGTTCAAGTTTGGTGCATTCGTGTGTAGGAAGAGTGACAAAACAAACACAACTAAAAACTCGAAATAATGAATAGTTAGGGACCTTACCATGGAGAAGCTCAAACGGAGTTTATTGTGTATAGTGGGTAAGGGAACACGATTGATGGAGTAGACAGTAGTAAGAGCAGCTTCACCCCAAAAGCGTTCTAGAAGAGAAGCAGAGATGAGAAGTGCTTTTACCGTATCCAGAATGTGACGATGTTTACGTTCTGCTCGACCATTTTGTTGTGAGGTGTATGGACAAGAGTGATGAGAGACAGTCCCATTTTGCTGTAAGATGGTAAAAAACAACTTGTCGTTATATTCCATTGCATTATCTCAACGAAAAGTTTTAATGGTACAAGAAAATTGAGTCTGCACCATTTTGTGAAAATTCTGATAAATATTTGTGAGTTCAAACCGATGCTGTAAAAGATAAATCCAAGTATAACGACTGTAATTGTCCACAAAGAGAACAAAATAACGAGATCCCCCCTCAATCAGAATCGGGTCAAGACCCCAAATATCAGAACTGACTAAGTCAAAAGGTGCAGAGGAAAAAGATTCACTTTTATTAAAGGAAAAATGTGTATGTTTTCTAAGACGACATGAAACACAATCAAAATACAAAAAATTAACTAAACCTAAATGACCCTGAGAGGCCAAGGGCTGGACACATGGAAGTGAGGCATGACCCAACCAAGAGTGCCACAAACTGGAAGTGATTGTGATAGCAACCATGGAAGTTGTTGTTGAAGAAGGAATCTGCAGAGATGAGAGCTCGAAAAGACGTCCAACTTGACGACTTGTCCCAAGCAACTGACCCATCTGTGAATCATGTACATCAACACCCTTGTTAGAGAATTTCAGTTCAAGACCTAACTCACAAAGTTGTCCAACGGAAAGAAGGTTTGAGGATAATTTAGGCACAAGGTAAGTATCACCAATAGATAAATTAGAGGTAGAAATAGACCCTACATGACTAATAGGCATATGGGAACCATCGACAGTGTATACAGCAGGATTGGGAGAAAGAACAGTTTTATGAGAGAAGATGGTGGAATCAGATGTCATATGATTACAACAAGCAGAGTCTATAAACCAATGAGATTTACCTGGGGTGACGGACAAGGCAGTGGAGGATTAGGACAAAACTTGGTGAATTAAGTCCTTCACGTCAGCTGCAGTGAGAGAAATGGACTGAGATGGAGTCTCAGGGGCAGAGGAAGCAGAGGAAGCGACCGCAGCTGTTTGTTGGGAAGCTTGTTGCTGCTTATAATACTGGAACTTGCGACATTCATTGATGGTATGACCATTGCGTTTACACCACTTGCAAAAGCCAGTCTTGGAGGTGGATTGGGATGACGAACGCCCAGTAGAAAACTGTGAAGTACCACGAGAAGCAGTGGTAAGGACCATATCAGATGATTGCATCTTCATAGTGGAACGACGAATTTCTTCATGATGAGTTCAGAAACTACAGCGTCTAAAGTCGAAAGTGGTTGACGATGAAGAAGAGAGGCTTAAGTATATTCAAAATCATCCTGAAGAGCCATCATAAAGTGCATAAACTTCCGTCGATCAAGCCAAGTAGCAAACGTTTGAATGTCTTTAGAACATTCCAACTTCGGAGTTGCTGCAGATAATTGTTCCCAAAGATGATTAGTCTAAGAATAAAAATCAGAAATAGACTGACCTGGTTCTTGACGCATCTGATAAAGTTTAGCTTCCAGTTGAAACTCCAAGGAAGCATCATAGGTGCAGTTGTATTTTTTGGCTAGAATCCCAAGCAACTGTAGCATTCTCAAGTCTTGGAATAAGACTATTAATTGACAGAATGGAAGTGTTGATGAACCAAGACAGAATTTTATAATGAATACTATCTCATTCTTCCATATGGGATCCAAATTCTTCTTTCTCATTGTCCTTCTACATTAGTTTAGGAATTGCTCCAGTCACATAATGCCATAATCGGCATCCTTTCAAGAAAACCTTCATATTTTGAGCCCACATGCTATAATTGGATCCATCCAATATTACATCAATAAGACGAACAATTGAATCAAGAGTCGATGCAGATTGAGACATACTGAAGCTTCAAATGCAAAAACAGATCTCAAAAATGAAATCAGGACGAAAAATTGAGTAGAAAACACCTGAATCCAAAAAGTCAACGTCGGCCAAAGTCAACGGTCAACGGTTAACGGCTGACGTGGCTAAGCTGGCAGCTAGGGCTGAGGTGTCGATGAGCTGGCGCTAGGGCTGACGTGTCATGTGCAGAATGAGACACATGGCAGAGTGTGAGATTGATGGCGCGTGCAATTGCAGGTCGGCGCGTGAGGCACGTGGGCGGCGCACCAGAAACTTCAAGCGCGCGTGGGGGCACGTGCGGGGTTCGATGGCTTCGATTTCGGCGTCATTAAATTGCTCTTGGAATGGGCTTTCCAACTGTGGTGGAACTTTGGTGTGGTAGTGACCGGAACAGTGCGAAGTCGGAAAAGGCAGAAAGAACGCTAGAAAATCGTCGAAAATTCGTCGGAAGGACATAGGAAAAATCCCATAGGCCACAAGTCTGTAGCTTTGATACCATGAAGAAAAATAGAACAGACTATAATTGTGAAATAAACTTGTATTTATGATGTGAATACTTTGTACAATGAAATGGTCTATTTATAGTTGAATGAAGCCAAAGAAATAAGGAAAATATCGTAATTACATATTTATACAATAATATCAAATAATATCGTAATTGAAAGGAGAATATCTTCGTGATATGCTGATGATATTACAAAAATATTCTATTACAAACATGACAAGTATCGTATTATTCCAACAGAAAATAACATATAATATGCAAGCTCAAGAGGTTTATTTATGAGCTTAAGCAAGCTTCAATATAGCATTAACATTATTGATATATGCATACCTTTGGGGGTCAATGAGGGCAAATACATATTTATTGTTCTTGATGTAGATGTTATATTGCTCGTAGCAAATGACATTAAGCTTTTACTTGATGCAAAGCAGGTGTTGTCTCTCATTTTGTTATGAATGATCTTAGTGAAGCTTATTATGTATCAGGCATACAAATTCTTCATGATAGCACTAGTAGTGTAGAAAATTTACATTGGTAGTGTTTTGAGTATATTTAATATGTGGTCTTGCACTCATAAAAAGGACACCTATTGTGAAAGGTGATATATTCTGAATCTCAATGGCCCCAAAATGATAGAAAGACTTAAAATGCAATCAATCTATTTTGTATTTGTAAATAGTTTATTCTGCGCTCAAGTATACATGACGTGATATTGCTTTTATATAGATGGCGACTTTTGTATAGTGAGTGAACAATACCAATATGATAAAAAATAGGGTTAAATAGGCTAGACACCCCTGTGCTTTATGAACTTTATTTTATGCCCCCTCAGTTTTGTTTTGTATCAAAATTGGTACCTGTGGTATGAGAAAAGACAGAAATGATACCTCCGTCCAATTTTCTGTCCAAAACTAACTTCCAGCCACGTCGTCCTACGGGTGTCGGCGTATATACGCGACACCTGTCCCCGTGGCACACCTCAGCGCTGACGTGGCTACCATTTTTTAATAATTATTTTAATGATTTCTTATATATTATAATAATAATAATAATAATAATAAATCTGTGGTGGTTGCCACCCCTATTTTGGCCAAGGGGGTGGCTCAAAGTACCATTTCTGATACTTATTCAAACCACATGAGGCACATCATGAAATTTATAAAACCACAGGGGTATATATGGAAAAAAAAATAATTTGTGTTTAAGTAACAAACATTTAGTCATTTTTTGGGTTATATCAATTGGTCACGCATATAATTTTGTGTTTCCAATTGTTACACATGACTGATTGCGTTTTGTTTTGTCTTTTTTTTTTTTTTTTTTGAAGGGTTCAATTCTTGTCAACATGTTATTTTGATACACGACAGGCATACATGTTACTTTTTGTTCAAAACAGGCATACCAAATATACCAAATATTATTTGTGTATAGAGTACCATTTATGATATAATTACAAAACTAAAGTATCATTTCTGGTACTTATTAAAACCACATGGGGCACATCATGAAATGTATAAACCACAGGAGTATATATTGAAAAAAAAAAATATAGTTTTTAATTTTAAGGTTTTTTTTAAAAAAATAAATAAATAAATAAAATTATACCACAGGTACTAATTTTGATACAAAACAAAACTAAGATGGCAAAAAATAAAGTTCGTAAAGTACATGGGGCAAATATGTATTTAACCCTAAAAAATAATAAAATTTGTCTCTCCTTTTCTTATTTCTTTTTCACACTAAAAACAAACATTCATTTTCCACTCTGTTTCTTAACATATATATATGCTCAACATTTATATTGAAAGCATATGAACTTTTTAAAAAATTATTACCGTTAAAAAAAATTAAAAAAATATAACTATTAGAATAAAATAAATTTTTAAAAATATGATCGTCAAGGATAAAACAAATCTGTAAAAATGTGACAATTAGATGCCATTTCAACATTATTAAACAGTTAAAAAATAAAAATATATAGTATCTAGATTCTAGCATGAATGAATATTTGATTCATAAAATAAAATAAAATATAATATAATCGTATCCCAGGAAGAAACCAAAGTGTAATAAGTGTAGGATCGACAACATGAGAGCTCAAAATCACACGACATTTTAAGTCATCCATCCAGAACCAGTACTACAAAATATGTTATTGACTTTTTGTCAAATAACAATTAACAACATTATTATATTTGACCTTATTCCAACTAATATTTATAGACTTTTAACTCTATAATTAGTTCACAAACCTAGGTTAGCATTACCCAAAGGGAAGAAAGTAGATAATTGTAGCGGTGATGACGCCTTAATTACGTTCTACTCATCTCCCAAACCTAGCTACCGACTGCTACTCAATTCTCCTCACGCGCGTATTGATTTGAGTACCTCAAGATCCAGCTCATGCAATCAATCTTTTGCTTTCAAAACGCGCCGACGGAGTACCAGATCCGCCACAAGTACATTTATGTCGGTTGTTCCCGGTGGGCCCCAGCTGCCTACACCGCCCTAAAAATTAAGAAAAATGATTGGCTCACAACAGCAATGAACAATTTGTTATACAACAACATAAAATACAGATAAAACTCATATGTGTGCACGAATTATATGCGAGAATATTTCCTCTAAAGTTAAATGCAACTGGGACCGGAGAGTGCAGACGACACGTTCTGCACCGCCGTTTTGATCCTCTACATGTTGGTCCCGCTTCCTAATACGTAAAGTACCATCCTAAAATGTGAGTCACCCTAAATGCACTACCATTCCAATAAAGTAAAGTCGTTGTCTCTTCGAAAAATATAAATAATAAATAATGTATTCGTGTCGGTGCTTTGAACACTTTTAGGAAATTAGGATTTATTTATTTAAAAAAATACTGATTCTCTAGATTTAGATAAAACCTCTCAAAATTGACCGGTGTCAATCCATATTTAGGGAAGCTGAATACGGATAAATTATGAAATTTAAATCCCAAATCAATAATATGAAAAATACATATATCTTATTATAGCATTTCAAGTAGAATAGGTAAATACCTTATAATAATTAAATTTGACTATTATAAATTATTTTCCTTTTCCAGCAAAATAGACATAGAATTTCTCATTCTAGTGTGAATAATAAATAAAATTTACAAAGAAATTTTTATTATTATATCTTTCACTTTCTTTCTTTCACTCTATCTCCTTTTTTTCTTCACTTTTTCCCACAAAAAGTAATATTTAAAAAAAATATAAAGTAGAATAAAAAATTTGTTGAAGAATGTATGAAAAAAAATAGTAGTTAAAATAAAAATTTATACTTTTTCAGTAATTATTTTGGCTACTCTTGTTAAGATCTCTTAGAAAGAAAAAAAAAAAAAAAACACTTTTAATTAAATATTTTTATCCTATTAAAGATCGTGTTAAAACGTGAGGGTGCCTGAGACTCTGAATGGTCCTACTAGCATGATGCAGCAGAAGCGGCAGCAGGAGAACATTACCATGTGCGTGTGGGTCAGTGGGGTGCACGTGCCAACGGCGACTGTTGAGAGAGGGAGAAGCTAGTGTGAGGTCGTGAGCTCTTCTTACTATTAAATAAGATCCATAGATCTTCATCACACTATTCAATACTTTAAATATTCACGGTTGATAAATTGTAGTATTTATCACCCACATAATTAGGATTTTCATCATTCAAGTCAACCCTACCATCAGTTTAAATATTCACGGTTTATAAATTGTAGCATTTATCTCCCACATAATTAGGATTTTAAAAATCACCGATATTAATTCATATTGGTTAAAATTAGAAGTCCATTATATATCACTTTTGTATCCATCTAAAAATGATGTGGCTTTTAAAATCACCATTTGATCAACAATTTGATCAAAATTCAATAGTATTCAATCATAAGTTCAATGTTAATTTTAAAAGTCACCTCATTTTTAGATAAATACAAGAGTGACATATTATAAACTTTTAAAATTACTCAGTTAAAATACATACAGGAGGCAACAAATTAACTTTTACTATACATTTGGATTTTGACTTATTGAACTCCAGTCTTGAAGTATCTTAGCTATGTTGGTTAACTTTTTCTACCCTAACTTTTCTCTTAAAAAATAGTCATTTTTAAAACATTTTAATTTTTTGAACTTTTCCTTACAAACATCCGTAACTTCTTTATACTTTATATCTAGTAATTTTACATATACATTAATTGTTCATTATATGTCCATCAAACAACGAGGTATTTTTAAAATTATAAGTGAGCGTGTGATTGATTAAATGATTATTTTGATCAAATGGTGATTTTAAAAGTCATCTCATTTTTTAATAGACACTTAATGTACTCATAGAATTACTCATTTATATCACATCAATCATTTCTTATACTACTATTAAAAAAAAATATTTACCAAACACACCCCTTATTATTATTTAATAAGATATTTATCAATTTAATCATATTATTATTAAATTTAATTCCATACAACTAGATGTTTATCTTGTATAATTTCATATAATTAGATGATGTGGCAGTAGAAATCAATTTTTAAAATTGTAAAAAAAAAAAACCAATAAAAGAATTCTAAATGCATATCTAATGACTGATTTTTGCTGTCACATTATCCCGTTTATATAATAGTTATACAAGAGTCTTTAAATAAAATTATCCTTATTCTTTTGTTAAGCACTACCAAGTTTCTAGATGCTTGCAAGTTGCAACAACCTTTTTGGCTCGTAAAAGAATAATCTTAAGCATTACTCTAAAGTATTTTATTTGAGTAATATTATTTAGTGTGCGTTTGAGATTGCGATTTTGTAGACAATAAATGCGATTCTAAACCAAATCGCAAAACATAAATTGTTTGAGAACTGCGTTTTTTAAAATTGCAATTTGAAAACGCAAAAAATATACTTTTTCAAATCGCAGGTAAGATGATGTTTTTTTGAAAACGCAGAATTTTAAAGGCTAATTTGCGATTTTAAATGCTAAACTGCGATTTTGTCAAACGTTTAACTGTGTTTTTAAAAATCACTTTTTTCAAATCGCAGATTTAAAAATCGTTATTTTAAAGCGCAAACCTAAAAACATATGTTAGACTGAATTTGGTGAAACATATGTTAGACTGAATTTGGTGAGACAATAGAGTGGGGGGGGGGGGGGGGGTATTATTCAGGAGCATTCACTGAAAGGCAAGAATGACCACACAAAACCTAATTAGTTTATCCTATCAGCAGCCCTAAAAAGTCTCTGATTTGGATGTGTATATGGTTGTGATAATGAGGGTTATGTCCTATCTTTCTGACCACGCAAAAAATATACTTTTTCAAATCGCAGGTAAGATGATGTTTTTTTGAAAACGCAGAATTTTAAAGGCTAATTTGCGATTTTAAATGCTAAACTGCAATTTTGTCAAACGTTTAACTGTGTTTTTAAAAATCACTTTTTTCAAATCGCAGATTTAAAAATCGTTATTTTAAAGCGCAAACCTAAAAACATATGTTAGACTGAATTTGGTGAGACAATAGAGTTGGGGGGGGGGGAGGGGGGGTATTATTCAGGAGCATTCACTGAAAGGCAAGAATGACCACACAAAACCTAATTAGTTTATCCTATTAGCAGCCCTAAAAAGTCTCTGATTTGGATGTGTATATGGTTGTGATAATGAGGGTTATGTCCTATCTTTCTGACCATAAATAAATAAATAAATTTGTATTGTAAACTCAAAGGTAGGCTATCTGGTTAGACTGACTTTTCTATAACAGATAAAGAAAAGGAATTTTCTTCAGCCTTGGCGAACCCTTCAATGAAAGCTAAGTTAAACCATACAAAAGACCATTTAGTTTATGTGGTAATTATAGATGATCAAAATCTAGGCAACATGAGCCAGGCTTCAAATTTATATATGCTCCCTTTTGTTAGAGAATTGAGTTGGCACAGAGCATAAGTTATAAATTAAGCTAATTAATTAATAACTTTGTTTATGTTTAGAGAATTGAATTGAGCAAAGCTAATTATTCACTTGTTTATGTTCCTTTTAGAGGTGTTCACTTGTCCAAAACTCCAAAGCTGTGGTTGGTGTGTTAGGTGAGGGTGTCATGGAAAGTCCCAACTCCTTCAATTGAAATAACATGGCTCTCAGGAACCACTGATTTTGATGGCTTAAATAAACACATGCACGAAAAGCATAGGGAATTGATGTTTATGGCTTTCATCTTACTTTTTTTTTTTTTATTAAAATCCTCTATAATTAATTTTTTAAATTTAAAAGAATTCATATAGGTGATCATGAGAAATCACTTATGAGACACACTCAACCGAATAAGTAGTTGAATAATTTAATTTTTATTTAATCATATAAATTTCATAAGTAATCTTTCACAATCATTTACTCGAATTCTCTTAAATTTGAATAAATAATTATAAAGTATTTTATTTTTTATTTTAAAAATAAAAAAAATTGAAATAGAAGCAACAGCCAACGGGCAACGGCCACATAGACCGCAAAAAGGAGTTAGCGGGGGGAAGAGGGAAAATGTCAGTATCTAGGGGGTTGGTAATATGGAAATGACGAAATTGGGTCTTTACCAGTTACCACCAACCCGCGACAAACTCCCGACGTCCGTCCGAGTTTCCAAACCAGAATCTCCTACCATTTACCAACTCCAAACAATGACATGGTGACGACATCATTCGTTCATTTATTCCCATCAAGTGAATTGTGTCTTTCGTTCTTTTTCTTTTTTCTATTGATTTTTTTTTTTTTGTAAGTTTCTATTGATAATTTCTTTTTTTTTTTAAAAAAATTATTGCTTACGGTTGATACAGACTTACCGTTGCCACTCCTGATAGTTGACGAAGTGAAACCCTACAAAATAGAAAAAGGGCAAGTGGTAGAGCACCGCTCTAAAAGTGAGATGACAGCGGCACCGTCTCTAATGCTGAAGTAAGTGTGAGATTATAATAAGAAAAGAATGTCAAGAATTGAAAGGTTGAGCGTTAATGATTATTCGTACAATTTTTTTTAAAAAAATTTATGTCCCACATATAAGATTTATAGTGGGTTCTTAATTTGTGGCTACAAAAGGAATTTGGTGATTTCCTGTCTACTTTCTTGCTTCCACTCTTCCTATGTTACACCATGTCTACTTTCTTGCTTCCCAAGACCTTGTGTTCTCAAATAGTCAAATTGATGCCATTCTTAAAAGGTTTTGATGGGGGTTTCAAGGATGATAAGAAACACAATTTCATTCCCTTAGCATGGAGTAGCATTTGTACTCCCAATAATATGGGGAGGTTTAGGCTCAGATCCATGATGAGTCAAAATAGGGATCTTTTAGCCAAATTGGGATGGAGAATCTTAAAGATGTTCTTTGGATCAAAAGCCTAAAAATCAAATATCTAAAAAATTATATATATTTTTCTTAAACCCACCTCAAGCCTCTTAGCTTTGGAAGGGCATTATGAAAAATAATCAGCTGGTTAGTAGAGGTGCTTGCCATCTGATTGACAATAATGAAAATATTGATATTTGGAATGATCCTTCGATTCCATCTCTTCCAAGCTTCAAACCATTTATCAGCCTCCATATTTCAAGTCTATCGATACTACGTACTGTCAATTCTATTATCAGAATATAATTAATACTGATATAAGAATAATGCTAAATATCTTTCTTGTGTTCCTCTAAAAATAATGTAACTTTTAAAATCAATATTAAATCAAAATTCAGTGATGATTTTAAAAAACCATATTAATTTTAAGAGACAAAAAATAAAATAAAAAATGTAGCATTACTCATGACCTAAAGGATTGATGCTTACTCCTAGAGCTAGGTTTATAAGGATGTGAATAAAGGGTAAGCAACTACGGTAGTAGGAATACACAACCTAGGACGGATGTTGCTAGCACCCTCTCTCTCCCAAATATTTGAAGAAAATAAAATTATTACAAGTTTTTTTTAATTTTTTTTTTAATTAAGGATTAAATGCCATTCTTAGGGATGTGTAAGTATCGGTTTTGTCGGTGATGGTAGGAATATTTTTGCCTATCAAACCAAAAAATAATTAACCAACTTCATATTGACAAGAATAAATTTTGACTATTGCAGTTAACTCGGTGAAGTCGGTTAAGTCAGCTAGTCGTGGTTTTTTTTTTTTATTTATTTATTTATTTTTATATTAGGTCAAACTTATTTTTATGTGTCAAAATGTCTTATTTTTTGGTGCAAATGGTTATTTTTT
The DNA here is from genome assembly GCF_958979055.1 of Alnus glutinosa. Classification (NCBI taxonomy): domain Eukaryota; kingdom Viridiplantae; phylum Streptophyta; class Magnoliopsida; order Fagales; family Betulaceae; genus Alnus; species Alnus glutinosa. The sequence continues at coordinate 10,334,277 of NC_084886.1, forward strand.
GGGTTAAACAACTAGAACAAGTGTTTATTAGACATATTTTTGAGATAAACAAGTAATACAAAAAGCTGAGAGTCAAAGTCGGTTAACCGAACCAATTTCGATCGGAACAATCTTTTTTTTTTTTTTCTTTTTTTTTTACTACCGACTACCGGAAGTCAGGAGGCGACAATAAGGTATTGCCCACCCCTAACCATTCTAATACTCAGAAAAAATAAAATAAAAAAAATGATGTTAATATTTTATAAAAGGCAGTAACACGAGTCAAAGAAACTGGTGGCGAGAAACATGCATCTATGATTCTATGGAATGTAGCTTGGATCCTAACCGAAATAAAAGGTCAGTGAACCGACGACGACACGTAAGCTTTGACAAGAGGTAGCTTGTAGACTAGTTAATCCTCTTGAACCCAGATCTAATTAGGTAAGACATCCACAATATATGTTGATTCAAATCTTATTAGGTCTGGTTTAGATATTAAATGTTTTCTTACCTAAGCTATATAAAATAAAAAATAAAAATAAAAATCATCCACAGAAAAAGCACAATATAAGACAAAATTGTACTTAACTCTCCAAAGTAACACTTATTTTACGAAGATATATTCAACTTATATCATTTGTGATATTTTTGCTCTTTTATTGCAATTTGTACTTTTATTAGATTTTGGTATCAAATGGACAAAAATAGGTTTTTTAATATTTTGACAGAAGAGTGAGTGCTTTTACGCTTTTAAATCAAAATTTTGCATGTGTGCGCCATATTTGTAATTTTCGTGTATTTTGATAAATTACAAAAATGGTAGTTTAAATATTAAAATTTATAAATGCCTTTGCAAAATTAAAATTTAATGTTTTTTTTTTTTTTTTTTTTTTTTGTGGGTGTAAAAGCTCCTAAAATAGAAATTTAATGGACACAGGAAAAATGTACCCGCGTGGCAGGGCCACCACCACACGCGCGCACATCTCCAAGTTCCACCAACAAAATAAAAAAGCAAATTTAGTCAAAAAAAAAAGATAGGGGGGTATCCTCGTACTTTCTTAACCAAAGCAACTATTATAAACTCCCCGCAATTCCCACCACCAAAATCGGTGCATTTCTTCTCTCTCCTCTCTTCCTCTCTCCTTTGAGCCGACCTCTCTTTCTCTCTTCCCGGCCGAAATGGATCCCGTAAGCGACTGGGGAAACACACCCCTCCATGCGGTGGACCCAGAAATCCACGACCTCATCGAGAAGGAGAAGCGGCGCCAATGCCGAGGCATCGAGCTGATCGCGTCGGAGAACTTCACCTCCTTCGCCGTCATCGAGGCCCTGGGCAGCGCCCTCACCAACAAGTACTCAGAGGGCTTGCCTGGCAACAGGTACTACGGAGGCAACGAGTTCATCGACGAGATCGAGAACCTTTGCAGGTCTCGCGCCCTCCAGGCCTTCCACGTCGACCCCACCAAGTGGGGCGTCAATGTGCAGCCCTACTCCGGCTCGCCTGCCAACTTCGCTGCCTACACGGCCGTGCTCCAACCCCACGACCGCATCATGGGCTTGGATCTCCCCTCCGGCGGCCACCTCACACATGGGTACTACACCTCCGGAGGGAAGAAGATCTCGGCGACCTCGATTTACTTCGAGAGCTTGCCCTACAAGGTGTCTTTCGATACTGGGTATATCGACTACGATAAGTTGGAGGAGAAGGCCTTGGATTTCAGGCCCAGGTTGATCATTTGTGGTGGTAGTGCGTACCCCCGGGACTGGGACTACGCCAGGTTCCGCTCTGTTGCGGATAAGTGCGGCGCGCTCTTGCTCTGTGACATGGCTCACATTAGTGGCCTTGTTGCTGCTCAGGTACATTTGTTCATTGATTGCTGATGTTTGATCTATGTTTGAATTTGATTGGGTTGGGTCTTTTTGTGTGCTCTGGGTTTAGATCTGCCTGTTACTTGGAGTCTGGTTGATTTTGGGAGGAACAAAGTTTAGCATGTTTTGGATCTGGGTTTATTCATTTATTTTTTTTAAAAAATCTAATTCGGCTGTAATTGAGTGATTGGTTGTGTAGATCTGCATTTGAGCTCTTACTTTCGTTTATACACATTTAAAAACCAAGTGACAATTTTATAATGCGAAATCGTTGTGCATCTTCTGGATACTCTCAATTGTTTTGAGTTGAGTCGATGTTAAATATATGATGTGGGAGGAAAAGGGGTGAATATCCTTGATTGTGGACTGCATGATTGTGTTGTAGTGCCGGATATTAAATAAATGTGTTGGTAGATCGTAGCTCTTTATTAATAGGTTGTGATTCCTATCAGACTGCTATGCGGTGGTGGACATGCAGATTCAGACCTGCCATAGAAAAATCCCATCTATAGAAAATTTTAAAAAATGCAGGTTCAAGTTATATATTGAATATAAATTGAGTCTCAGAATTTTTGAACGGAAGTATGTTCAAAGTTTCAATGCTTAAATCTTACATGCAAACAATTAATTAGCTTATTGGATCCCTCCTCCCTATACATAGCATCTTCGGATTGCAATCTATTAGAGCTTTGAAACATTTGCTTTGTCATTTGTTTACCGTGTCTATGGATCTTAGTCTCCTACCTGACCTTTCAAGATCTGGGTGTTTCTTGTCTAAAATGGTTACTTTTATTGTTGGGTGTAGGAAGCTGCGAACCCCTTTGAATACTGTGACATAGTCACAACCACAACCCACAAGAGCTTGAGGGGTCCTAGGGCTGGCATGATCTTCTACAGGAAGGGGCCTAAACCAGCCAAGAAGGGTCAGCCAGAGGATGCCGTTTACGACTTTGAAGACAAGATCAATTTTGCTGTTTTCCCCTCCCTTCAGGGTGGTCCTCACAATCACCAGATTGGTGCTCTGGCTGTTGCTCTGAAGCAGGCCATGGCTCCTGGGTTCAAGGTCTATGCCAAACAAGTCAAGGCCAATGCAGTTGCCCTTGGAAACTACCTGATGAGCAAGGGATACAAGCTTGTCACTGGAGGAACTGAGAACCACCTTGTCCTCTGGGATCTTCGGCCTCTTGGGTTGACTGGTAAAAGAAATGAGTTACTTGGTTTAGAAAAAGTAACTGTTGTGGGCATTGATTTCACTAATGCAGTTCTGATTTATCAATGGTGTTCCTGCAGGCAATAAGGTGGAAAAGCTTTGTGACTTGTGTAATATTACTGTGAACAAGAATGCTGTGTTTGGTGACAGCAGTGCCTTGGCTCCCGGAGGAGTACGAATTGGTAAGAAATACCGTATAAAAACAATTTGATTTTTTGGGGTTATTTGATGATTGTATTTGAGAAAAAGCCAAGGATTTCATAAATTATGCTGTTAGGTTCTCATCCTCCCAAGGATCATTGTCTTTCATTACTTCTCTGTTAATGGTTGTATGCATATCTTGTGCGAATGACTTTTAAGACAGAACTTGAGCTATATGACAGTTCGATGTCTTATATTATACTGAAATAAGATAACATTCTTCGACATTTCTGTCAAAACCACCTTATGGCAATTAAACTACTTCTCTCACTTGATAATATCCCTTGCGCAATTATTACTTATCAAAAAAATATCCTTTGCAATTATTGCTCGTGTTTTTTTGATAGGTACCCCGGCCATGACTTCAAGAGGGTTGGTTGAGAAGGACTTCGAGCAGATAGCAGAGTTTCTTCACCGAGCTGTGTGCATCACCTTGAACATCCAGAAGGAGTATGGAAAGCTATTGAAGGACTTCAACAAGGGCCTGGTGAAGAACAAGGACATTGAGGCCCTCAAGGCTGATGTTGAGAAGTTTTCGGCATCCTTTGACATGCCCGGCTTCCTGACGTCTGAGATGAAGTACAAGGATTAGGTTTAGAGCTTATTCATTGCCATTATTACAGCTCGTTGTTATAAGGTGCATGAAAAAGGAGGGAAAAGAAAAGCGTCGTTTGCTTTTTTGGCATCGTAGGTTAGCCTGCCGTTTATTTCGTGTCTTGTGCCTTTTGTTGTTGTGTGCGTTATGAGAGTTTGATATCGATCATATCCTCTCAATAACAACCTGTGTTTTTTTTTTTTGTTTTTTTTTTTTTTATATAAAAAAAAAATATATATTTCTTTTGTCTCATGGGGAAATGAGTAGAAATCTTGTCCTAATTCTCCGTACTAATGGTCAATAAATTGCAAATTTGTTTAGTTTTTCTTTTCCTTATTCTTTGGAAGCAGTGATTGGTAAAATGAGATTTCGATTTCGATTTTTGTTAGAAGCGTCGGTCGTTATTTGTCTCAACGCGTTGTCATTTAACCGTTTGGCCCTTTTTCCATGATGCTCGCAGCTTATTTCATCCATTATATACTTGTTTATGTCCAATGTTGATCTTGTGCAAATGAGTAATGTTTTAAGGATGATTTGTATCATTTCAAACGTCATGGGACTTTTATATTATCATTGAATTAAAATTTAACAATGATCATTTTAAATTCAATAGTAATTGACATTTGGGTGGATAGTTACTACAATGGATGGAATTTGTACCCTACAATAAAAAAAAAATAAAAAATTGGCAAAGTTTTGTGGAGGGTTTTGGGTTTTGAATTTTGAAAAGGGTAAAAATTGAAAAGTGATTAATTTTTTTTTAAAAATTAATTCAAGTTTTTTTTTTCTTCCCTTTTTTTTTTTAAAAGAAAAAATTTAAAATTTTAAGTTTTATATATTTATATTTTTTTTTTATTATTAAAAGTGACACATGTCATAATTTTATTGGTGATGAAGTGATACATTAATGAAATCCGTAAAGTGTTTTGATGAAATTTGACTACAGTGACTAAGGGTCTATTTGGGTTTGCGATTTTAAAAAGTGAGATTTAAAAATAGCGATTTTAAAATGTGCGATTTAAAAAAATGATTTTTAAAAACGCAATTAAACGTTTGGCAAAATCGCAGTTTAGTCATTAAAATCGCAGGTTAGCCTTTTAAAATACTGTATTTTCAAAAAAGTACCACATTGCCTGCGATTTGAATAAGTACTTTTCTACGTTTTCAAATCGCAATTTTTTAAAAACACAGTTTTCAAATAGTTCATTTTCTGCGATTTGATTTAAAATCGCAATTTTTCTCTACGAAATCGCAATCTCAAACGCATCTTAAATTGTTATTTTAGTCTACTTCGAGGATCTTTGAATTGTTTTTTATATGGCAGTGAGCGATTCTGTATAGGGGTATACATGCAGACAGTTATTAACAATCCACATTCGTAATTATTAACTATTCGTACATGCATACGTGGTTAGCAAAAATTACTATTTACATATACGGATGCGGATAACGGTTTTAGCATATGAAGATGCGGTTACGCATATGGTTAATAATCGCATTTGCATAACATTTATAATAATAATAATAATAAATTTACCAAAATAATGTCGTTTTGAATTAGGTATAGGTTATATTTACATTTGTTTGATTGATTGTGTTATTTTCTAGTGTAACACTTAGGCCAAAAGACAAAAATATTGTGAAATCATTTTTAAAACAAGGCTTTAAAAAAATTAAAATAAGCCCAAAACACTAAAAACTGTCATACATTATTTTCAAAATTATTTAAAATATGGCCTAATAGAGGCCCAAAAAAGGCAAAAAATACCCATTACATAATATGCAGATAGCAAATAATATCCACACGGACGCGGTTAGTAAAAACATGACGCGGATGCGAATATCTAAAAGTGATATCTGTATTTTGCAAAAGCGGTTACAGATATTGCAAATAATCGCATCCTCATTCGCATGTACACCTTTAATTATGTATATATTTAGGAAGCACAAAGTAATTGTTGTAAAAGAATCCCCAAATATTTTGTTGTTGTCCATAAAACATTTGGCATGCACCTATATTCATTTTTCTTCATGTCACTCCCGATTATCAATCGTTTGTTTAGTGTTTTTTACACAAAGGGTTTTTTTTTTTTTTTTTTTTTTTTTTTTTTTTTTTCCTATCTTTGTACGTCGTTTGTATCTAATTTCGTAGCCAGAAAAACTTCTACAGTTAGTTTCATGTCTTGGAAAAAATACCCCGAGTTTTTGGGAGGTTGATTGGTAAAATTCCTAAGCTTTGTTACATCTTGAAGCCTTCTAATTATTTAAAAAGCCTCAAACTGTATAACATAGGCCCTGAATATAAGTTAAAGGAAAGCCCAAAATAGGCCCCAAAGACCAATTTCTATAAAAAGGTTATGCACGGCTGTTATGAGTTTAAAAAACATCTAACCGACGTTTATTGTAAAACCGTTAATTGTCTAAAGCGAAGCGGTTGTTGTTTACGGCTAAAGAGAATAACTGCTAACCGCAACTACCAGTACATTCCTAATATATGCTTCTTCTCAATTTATTTATTCTTTTTCTGTTATTGGTGTAGGAGATAGTGTTAAGATTGCATAACTTGCGTTCTTTTTCTTTGTAGATACCATGTTTATTTTCCTTTTTCTTTAGCTTATTTTTTTGATCTTTGCAGTGTGGTTTTGGTTCTGGACGATCAGTTGCTCCGATTAAAGCTGGTTTCGTCGCTCGTGTTGGCAGTAGGAATGTCGAGACGTGATCTGGCTAGGGTTCTTTATCTAATAGGAGATTCAAAGTTGAGTGGTTCATAAACCTCTACTCAAAATTTTTGAATTTTCTGTCTGCTTGCAAATCTAACCCTTTTGTTTGAGTAGAAGTCTGTTTATATATATATATAGTTTTTTTTTTATTTTTTTTTTATTTTTTATTTGTAATTCAAGTATTTTTAATTTTCTTGTAATTGGCCGAAATTTCTTAATATATTATTTGGTATTTTTTTGAATTAAGTTTATGAGTTTTTCAATTGTATTTTTATAGAATTTTAAAAAAAATACAAAAAGAGCCTAAACGAGCCCTAATAGAGCCGAGCTGCCCAAATAAGGCTCGAACGGGCTTTTAAACTGAGATTGGGCTTGAATTGGACTCGGATAAGATTGTCCAAAAATAAATGTTCTAGCTTGAGCTTGAGCTTGAGCCGAGCGGAGCGTAGACCAGGCTCGACTCGAATTTTTTTTTTTCAACAAGCTCGATATCAAGTTCGAATAGAGCTCAATTGAGCAGAGCTCAGAGAAGCATTTTTTAACCCGGCTCATTTAGGAGTCCTAAACTAGCCAGTACCTGAAATAGCAAAGCTCTGGCATATTAAAAAAGAAAAAAAGATGTTAATCTCAAAAAAAAAAAAAAAAAAAAAAAAGGAAGAAAAACTTGTCTGTGAATTTCTTCTTACCCACTATTTATTGAATAGTCTTTTCTTTCATTTTGGTGGTAACTTTTTGGAATATTCATAATATAGAAAGAGCCCCAAGGAACACCATCATGGATGAGGCAGGTCATTTGGAGGGTACTATAAATCTGTTTGAATATAAGATATGCATGCAAGGGTAGCGTAACATATATGAACAAAACTCAATTTGGAATAAGCATTTTAACAAATCCTTCGTTTCTATTCAATGCATTCTTTTCATCTATGTTGTATGAGAAATGCTAGAGGTATCAATTTTATTTTATCAAGAAATGAGTATCAAGATGATGTGGAGCTTATTCATTGGTACCCGTAGCATTTCTTTTTATTAATTGTTTTAATCATCTCTAATGGATAAGCTCCACATCATCTTGGTACTCATCTCTTAGTAAAAAAATTGATACTTCTAGCATTTTTCAAGTTGTATAGCATTATAGCATTTTGTTTGGCAAGACTTATTGTAAGAAATTTAACCAACAATCCCAAAGAGTAGTAGAATATAATCTATTGGGACAATCGATTGGATTAGGTTTTATAAAGTAGAGATTAGTAGTTCCAATCTCCTCATGAGTCATGATCGATCACCTCCCTTTGGACCATTTACTCACAAAAGGGGGAGCGGGGGAATCCATATATATAGTGACAGTGACACTAAAAAAAAATCCGAAAAAGAGAAGCCAAGGATATGAGCTTTAGTTGATCGAAGTCGTAAAGATTATTTCTGAATTGAGAGGGCTCGCAAAGCCGCATTTGTTCATTCTTGTGCACCGGACTCCATCCTTGATCTTTTAGGGCAATTTTCTTCATTAGACGAATCATTGCTTGGTCCTGCCTCATTATCATCACGACCTCTCTTGTCACCCACCATACCCATTTTGCCATCTCTAGCAGTATCAGAATTGATGTATTGGACCACACTTGCATGTTTATTTATTATATTTGGCTCATCAACTACTAGGTGAATTCCACACTTCTTCACTCGAACGGGTTCCAAACTACTGATGCACACCTCGATTTCCTTTCCACTTGCTATCTCAGCTTGATCTTTTCTCAATGGTAGATGGCTGAGACACAAATGATCACTTTCAAGGAAAAAAGGAACGGAATAGAATGTTGACTCAAAAATATTTTGGCGGCTTGCGATACTAATGCCACCCACAAAGTTTCGCCTGTCTCGGAGAACGACAACGCAAACAAGCAACCCCTGGATTTCACCATTTGAAAGTGAAGGTACGTGAAGCGATACTGACCACTTTTTTTTTCGCCATCCAATTGTTTGATGGCTGAACCAATTTGGGACGTCGCTACCAGGGAGCAAAATGGTAAGCTTCACACCACGCTTGGACAGACTCTGTTTTGTTTTTTGTTTTTTTTGTTTTTAAAAAAAATAGATATATATTAAACGTTATATATATATATATATATATATAGAGAGAGAGAGAGAGAGAGAGAGAGAGAGAGAGAGAGAGAGAACCTGGAGAAGCCTCTTCCTAAAATCATATCCTAGATTGTGGCACTCTTCCATGTCAATGACAGCTTCAGATTCCAAACTTTCCACGCCCTCGATCTCAACCAGTTTGTCGCAGCGATAAAATATAAATCTTTGTGGACTTTTCAGCTTCGACAGATTTGAAACTCGTTCCATTGATGTGCATCCCCCTGCAAACAACCTTTTTATACTTGGGGGGAGTTCTGAAATTGATTGAAGACTCGTGCACTGTAATAAGCACAATATTGTTAATTTAGGAAGGTGGCTGATGCAATGAGGTAGATTACGAAAATTGTTTCCTGCTAAATCCAATTCCTCTAGTGAAGATAAGCACCCAAGATCAATTGGAATCCCATCTTCAGACAGATTGCACTCTCTCAAAACTAGTTTTCTCAAAGACCATAGTCCAGAAAGGGAAGCTGGGAGCAAATGCGTGGGATTGGAGCTTTTTGGCAATAGCCACGATGAGAAACGCGATGACCAAGATTTTGAGGCTTGTCCTTTACATCCCGATAATGATAGAGTTTTGAGATTCTTCAGAAGGCTAAATGAGGCAGGGAGTTGGATAATAGCAGTTTCGTCTACATTCAGTTCCGTTAGAGCCATCATATTCTCGAATTGCTCTGGCAGCTTATCAAGTTTTGAGCAGCCACACAAGTTAAGAGTTTGAAGAGATTTTAAGTTACAAGTACTCCGTGGAAGATCCCTTAAGTTTTGGCATCCTTTTAAATTTAGCAAAATGAGTCCTTTTAGATTTCCAATGCTCTCATGAAGCTTAACCAAATTTGTGCAACCTTCAAGTATCAGTATCTCCAAATTTGGGACTTGTAAGAAGTTTGGTGACTCGACGAGATGTTTGGACTTGCTGAGATTAAGGACTTTCAACTTGTTGAGTATCTGTCAAAACAAAATCGTTAAAATAAAAGAAAAGAAAATTCTGACTTATATATTTAACAATACCGCCGAAATAAAAGGAAATGTAAGATTTACTGTACTTTGATTCCCTTCCAGACTTGTTTGACATTACTAGCCTGCATGTCAAGGATAACAAGATTCTCTAAATGAAAATTTGATGGTAGAAATTTAAGAGGGCACTTATGCCAACAAAGCCATCTTAGCCCTTCAGAAAGATGTTTATAGCATCCTGAGAGATTTACACCATCGATTTGGAGCAATCTCAATTTTTTCATTTTTGCAAATGCTTCAGCTTTAAAATGTACATCTTCTTCAAGTATAGATATATTTAGTATGAGACCCTCCACTGCTTCTGATCCCTGGAGAAATAGACAACATATAGGATTAGTAACTCACATTCTCATGTTACGTAGGCCTAGATATTTTCACTATAATTAAAAGGATTAGTTACACACCATTGATTTGGAGCAATCTCAATATTTTCATTTGTTTGTATATAAATGATTATGATTCTTACCATTTGTTTCTTTAGCACGTGTAAGACATCCTCACGAAACCACAATCTGCTACGGTTTTCTAGATCGTTGGATGACCTTTCACGAACAACCTCTCTTCCCATATCTCGAATTAGATCATGCATACTCAACTCATTTTCGTCATTGATTGTCACGAGAGACCTCTCAATGAGAATATTAATACCAATATCCGGAAAAAAACCACAACCATCAAATATTTTGATGGCATAATCTTTGTTCATACCAACAAAGAAACACGCAATATCAAGGAATGTGTCCTTCACAGTATCATCATGTAGTGAATCAAAGCTCATTCTAAGTATTTTCTGAATCTCGTGATTAGGAAATTTTTGTAATTTTTTCAATGCATCTTTCCATTCAATTGTGCTTCTTTTTGATAAAGAGCAACCCAAAATTTCAAGAGCTAATGGAAGCCCTCCCGCATAATTAACTACACTAATTGAAAGCTCGCAATAATCTTCTATTGGATGAGCCATCCTAAAGGCATGCCAACTAAAAAGTTGAAGAGATTCCTCATGATCCAATTCCTCGACCTTATATTTTTCGTGTACTCCAAGTTTAGTCAGCAAATGTTCATCTCGAGTTGTTAAAATGACTCTACTTCCAGGACCAAACCAATCAGAGCTTCCAACTAATGAATTGAGTTGTTTGATGTGATCCACATCATCAAGGATAACAAGAACTCTTTTAAAACGAAATCTTGCCTTAATCAAATTGATTCCTCTATCAACATTGGCAATCTTCAAATTCTTGGTTTTTAAGACATCAGAAAGAAGTTGTTCTTGCAAATGAACTAAACCATTGAGCTGTTCTGAAATTTCTTTAATATTTAAAAGACAACTGCTTCCTTCAAACCCATTAAAAATTTGGTTATAAACCGCTTTGGCTAAGGTTGTTTTACCGATTCCACCCATGCCATAGATGCCTACAATGCGAACATCACTTGTTCCAAGATTTAATAAAGCTTTCATCTTTTCAACACGATAATCCATACTTATCGGATGTTTGGCAATATCCATGCAGGCATTGTTCACTCTACACAAAACTTCTTCAACAATTTTTTCTATCAACCTAGATTCGTACCTGATAATTATAATTTTTTTTTAAAAAAAAAAAACAGAAGAACAACATAAGCACAAGAAAAGAAAATGAAGAAAATTATATGAGTCATAGGAGTCAAAAGGATATTATCATTTCAGTCATTTGAGACTAGTTTTCGTGGTAAACACAAGCCCATTCCGGTGTCTTGTTCGAACAAAAAACACAAATCTTGCCCAAAGAATGGAAACAACATGATAAATTAAGTGGGAATAGAATGGATAGAGTTAGGAGCAGCTTTAAGTAGTTCTCATGAAACAGTTTTCTAGTTTTAAAAATTAGAAAAACAGAGACATAAATGGAAAATGCCACAACTCAAAAAAATAGCTTTTTTTTTTTTTTAAAAAAAAAAAAAAAACATTTATATTAACAATGTCTTTACCTGTGTTTACTTTTTTGGTAAGTCATAATCAATTGAATTAAACCACAATGGGAAACTATACGAACAAAGATTTCCTCCAAATTAGGTTAGAGAAATCTCCTCCAACCGAGTCTATAAAAATGTCATTTGTCTATTTTGCATGTGAGAAATAAATTTTTTTATAGGACGTTTGTAGTAAACTCATACAAATCTGCTTCTAAAAGTGACATGTGTCATTTAAGCTACTAAAAAAGTATGTGAGAAAGACATGCTATTAAAATAAGATGTACTTTTCATATGCAAATGACACATGTCACTTTTAAAAGCTAGTTTGTAGAAAATTTATGTCCATTTTTAAATAGTAAGTATAAAGTAGGAAGAGACACATGTTTTTTTAATAAAATTTCTTTCAACTCTGCCCTTACAATTTAAAAATCATGTGTTTCTCATATGCAAACAGTATACATAACATTTTTATAAACTGAATTAGAGAAAGTTCCTCCAACCTAGTTCGGAAGAAAACCTGTCCACATATCTTTTTGATGATTAACCCCAATCCCGACCAACACCATGTAAATGTTGATTTGTTAAAATTGAGTTTAATTTCAGAACAACGTAAGGACTTGATAGAATCTAATACCCCATAACTCTATGCATCTTGATCTGAGATCCAAAATTGCCTATCACTATAAAATTTGTATTACTTTTCCAATAAACAAAGATAAATGTGGATCAGGAGTCATAAAGTTAAACAGAAATGATGATACAGGAGTCATCGCAGTCTCAGTTACTCATCATTTATTAGGTTTTGTCTAAATAAAAGATGTATTTCGAGAATGATTGAAGCATCCCACAGTAGTTTGAACTTATTTAATTTAGATTGATGGAAGTTTAGATTACCATTGGATTCTAGCTAAAATAACCTTGAGATTTTGTTCTTTAAATTGTGTCAATCTAGTTTTAGCTCAACCTCAATTTTATTTTGTTATCAATAACATTAACAGAAAAACAAAAGACAAAAGACAAAATAAAATAAAAATTAATAATGCATCAAAAAGCATAAGAGACCGTAACATATAATACCCGTTTGCAACGTTTTGGAGATCCCAACCGGAATAGTCTGCAGCTTCAGTAAGAGCTGCTCTCCACTTCTTTACCCTTTCCATCTCCGCCCAAAATTGCTTTTCATGCCTAGAAAATGCTTCTGCAAAAGTTCCGGCCTGTTTTCGCATATCTGAAGGGTTCACGTCATAAAATATGGGAAGAAGAGTTTGGCCTATGAAATTCTTACAGTTTAGGATCTCCACAAGCTCATCAAGGCACCAACGGGAAGAAGCATAGCCTTGGGATAAAACAACAATGGAAATCCTTGATCCTTGAATAGCTTTGAGCAGTTCTGTAGAGATGTGGTTCCCTCTAGGAAGCTCGTCGTCATCTCGAAAGGTGCGGATTCCAGCTTTCACCAAGGCGGTGTAGAGGTGATCGGTGAAGGTTTTGCGGGTGTTTTCACCTCTGAAACTCAAGAAGACGTCGTAATTCCATCGAGGTTTGGAAGGTGAAGGAAGGGTTTGAGCAGCCATGGATAAGCAGGTGCTTTGCTGTAAACTTAAAGTTGAGGTTGACTGGACTGCGCAAGGGGGCTCTTCTGAGTTTATAGGATGGGTGGACTGGTAGAGCCAGCACATAGCACGTGAAATCAACAATTTTTCTTCTTTTTGACGTACATTGAAGAAGTAATACCTTTTACTGGTGCAATTCTTTTCAATTTACTTTTCTTTTCTTTTTTTTTACTTGCAAATCTTGCATCTCTTCGAGGAGACAAGGGTAATGATTTATTAAGTATTTAAATTGCCTGTATTAGAGAAATACAAAAAGCTATAATAGAGAAATTATTCATAATATTCTCTAATTTCTGTATTGTTGACAATACAAACATCAATAAAAAGTCCTAGCAAATAAATTTAACAACGATTGATATAGTACTGTTTCTACACAAGAATTTTCAATGTATATTAACATTTACAACATTAGTTATCTTTGGGCTGATATAATATAGGGAGTTAATTATTCTCATATCTTTTTATGGTGCCCTCGGTCAGCCCTTGTTTGGTGTCCATAAAGAGAAACAAAAATATTGCCTTCTTTTAATATATTCAATTAACCAACCCTTTTTTTTTTTGAAGAGCAATTAATCAACCTTGATTATTCTTTAAATTTTTCTTTTAAAATGGGTAACAAAATAATTGTCCCAAGTAATTCTATTCATCACTCCATTATTCCCACACATTTTCTATAGGTGATGTGGTGTGATTTTTAAAATAAAAAAAAAAAGAAAATAATTGGGTGAATTAATAATAAGGGTGATGAATAAAAGAGACATGATATTCTTTTTTACTCTTGTCTACGTTGTCAGCAATTTTTTTTATTTTCTTTTTGCTTATTTTCTTGTTTTGTCTATGTCTATAGAAGTTCAAATAAATAAATAAATATATAAACAAGAAAAAGTTTATGTGGCTGAAAACGAGTTGGATGTAGGGCCGTAAGCGAGTAAAACTACTCGTGAACATGCTCGGGTTCGGATCAGATTAGCTCGGCTCAGGATCAGTTCGTTTATTAAACGAACAGAGCTTGAACAAAAAATTCAGGCTTGTATAAATTTAGGCCCGGCTCGTATAACTTCATTTGTAATATTTTTATGATATTAATTTTAATTTTGTAATAAGAATATGTTAAGTATTTAACAAAAAAAAAAATGTTCTTCGTAATGTAATATACATAAGTTGAATTATTGTAACTGTGAATCTGGATATAGATATATATATATAAGTGCATTTATGTATATATGAATGTATAAATATATTATAAGATGAACATATAAAATTGATATTAGATTATTTAAGATTGAGTTAATTTATCTAATTACTCAAACAATAAATTTTAACCATAATTAATTAACTAATAATTAATATTAATTTTAAAAACAATTAAACAATCGTGACATTTACTTTATCTATGGAATGACTAAATAAATTGAGTAGCTCGTGAACAAATTCAAATTCATTAAAAAAATAAATGAATAAAATTTGAACAAATTATTTAGTTTAATGATAAAGTCGAACTCCTCGTATTCGAAAAAAAATCAACAAATTAAACTTAAACATTTAATACTCGGAACTACCGCCATAAATAGGATGCATAGTTCACAAGAAAGCAGTAAAGCACCATTAGTGTCGTACGTTGTTGCTTTTAGGGGTTGCGGATTGTGGGACCACAAATCAAATCAAATTCTCATTTTACTCAAAACCGGCGTTAACATTGGTTAAAAAAAAATAAAAAAATTCTCTCTTCTTTTTCATTTCTTATCTCACAAAAAAACAAGAAAAAAAAAAAACAAAAGAGTTTGATTTGTTAACGGTAATCTACATAATATTTTATAACTTTCAAAATCTTATTTATCTTGATTTTCACAATCAATAGATAAAAGAAATATACCATAATTTATAGTAATGAAAGTCTTCTCAAAGCTCAAACACTAAGAAATAATTTTTTTCACTTGATTTTCTTAAGATATACAAAGTTGATAAATATTGTGCATATTTATAAGATTGAGAGATGACCGATTCCCTTATTTATCATCATTAATTCTACTTTCCATCAAAGTAAGAATTAAGTAAAAAACTTCTCTTATTTAATTAACCAATAGTTTATTAAGGAGATTAATTAACCTTAGAGTAATGATTGAAGACCACTCAAAGATACAACTTTTCACCACCTTGCTTATGTGGTGGAAAAATAGACTTTTGAACCTGTTTAACCAATAATTTTTTTTTTCGCTTTTCGCTTTTCGCTTTTCGCCTTTCAGAGAGATGTACACATCAATCGGATCAAAGTCTAGGGAGTACTATGCCTCGCCGAGAAGGTCTTTAGATCCGTCGGCGCGAGAACCGGGAAAAGGTGCCATTCGGGAAGGTCTTAGATATCGTCAGCATGAGGGTCTAGGGTGTAACACCCCAAAAATTAATTAATTATGGTAATTAATTTAAAGTATTACTCGTAGCGCCTTCAAATTAATTAACTAGTAATTAACATCAAGTATTACCTAAACCAATACATATTAGAGTCAAATATAGCGAAAAGCGAAAAAAAATTCCAACACAATCGCTAATAAAAGGTAAAAAGATGAGAGATGAGAGATGAGAGAGGTAAGAGGAAAGAGGAAAGAGGAAAGAAAAACATTTTGTATTAAAATAATTGATAAGAAAACTCTTTTGGTTCCTTACACATTGGGTAGAAGTGTAGCATTCTCAATGCTTAGGAAACTGATAGGGTATCTGCTGTGGATAGTTTTTTGTGATTTTTTTTTTTTTTGCATTTATCCTATATGTAGGGAAGGGAAGGTGTTGGAATGCTCTCATCTCTCATCTTTTTGCCTTTTATTGGGGATTGTGTTGAAATTTTGTGAAAACTGTGAGGGTAGCTACAAACTTATATTTATATAAAAAAAATATTTAATTGATATAAGAAAAGATAAATGAAACTATTGTGAAGTGTATTTTGATAGAGAAGTAAAAAGTAGTTTTATTCTATAAATTTAAGAAAAATTAAAAAAAAAAATCTAATGTAAATGCTCTAAGGCCTGTGTCTTGATATGTCTTGATAACCTTTATTTATTTATTTTTCTTTTATAATTTTTTATGAGGCGTTTTCACGAAATGGAAGATGTTTTGAATTTTTTGTTAGTGTTTTGTATAAAAAGTTGTTTGTTAATGTTTTGACTTATATACATATATATATATATATATATATATATATATATAAAATAAAAAGGAAAGAGAGAATGAGTTAAGTGTTAACCTCAAGAGATTGGCTGAAGTAGTGAAGGCCTTGACTTGAAAGCATCCTTATCAAGTTTAAGGTTCACAAACAATTCTTTAGAGGCCACACCTGCGACGAAGCCGTGATTTACCATTCATGTGGGTAGAGAGAGGGAGAGCCCTGCATGATTCAAGGATTTGCCTTTTATGAGTGGATGCACAAAGTAACCTGCTCCCAGCTCTCCCTTGGAGGGTTCTCCGCCATAAAATTGAAGGGAAGAAAAAAAAAACAATAGTCTATCCGACAGCTAATAACAGATCCCACAATACCTAATCTCGGCCACCAAACCCATGGTCAAATTGCCATAATTCTTGTCACGTCTCCAACAACTTCTTAGCTCTGTGACTTCCTCGCCACAGCTTAGAGGCAGAGTGTAATTGGCATTATTAGGGCTAGCTGAATATTGAATGTTTAACTATAGTTCGTTTATATTTTGTTTCGTACACGAATCGAGTTCAAGTTTATCATCAAATTAAAATATAATGTTCAAATTTGATTCAGTTATTTTTTGAAGAAGCTCGAACTTATTTTTGACCTGCTCAATTAACCAACTCATTCTTTATATAAAATGAATATTATTTGTAACACCCTGATCTAATACATAATTCTAGCATTGCGTATTCTGTACAGAACCTTCAAATGCCGCTGCATCCCAAAAGACACACAAGACTCGTTTGGAGAAACCTCAATCAAATATCTCCTGGGCTTCAATTATACTGTGCTGACTGAAAAATGAGAGCGGGACACGTTAGGGTGATTGGCCTCCATGCATAAAGATGAAATCAAGTCCAACAGAAAAAAGTAACAAAGAAACCAAAAAAAAAAAAAAAAGTGGAAGTAAAATCAGATCAAGACAAAATTATGGTCTTACTGGTCGTCCTTTGCGACCCGATAATACTTTTCTGCGTGCTGCCGTTGACCAATTAGTTGGGCAAAACGCTCATCATGAGTAATCACTATCAGCTGAAAATTCTCCTGGCCCTTTCTGTCCTCCATAATTCTGCAGGAAGACGACAGAAGATGGGTAAATGCCGGCCTTCGTCCGGTAATGGACTCTCAAGTGAAGATATAGTATGTTCATACCTCAGAAGAGCTGCAGCAAGACTCTCGGAATTTGGGCCATCCAAGTTCGTGGTTGGTTCATCTAGTGCTAGTATACCACAGTTGAGGCAGAAAGTCTCGGCTAAAGCCAGCCGTATGATCAAGGAAGCAAGGACCTGAACTAAACCATTAGTTTCCCATTTCTTGTAAAAGAAAGAGGTGGTAGATTAAAGAAAGCGTTCAATGATCACTCACCTTCTGCCCAGCACTACACCTTCCCCTCATTTCTAACTCAGTATCACCAGTTTGCATAAGAACCTGTATAAAAAATGTGACAGAAACAAATAGAATTAACAATTAACAAAGAATAAAAAGTTCTGCCGAGGAATCATAGGAAAAAAAGAAGACGATGAGAACAGTTTGAAAAGAATTTCCATACCCTGTAGCTGTAGGAGCGAGTCCCAGAACCTTCAGCATCAGAATGGATGCTAATGTAATCTATGTCTTGTCCTCTGTATGTTTGTTGCCACAACTCTCTTATTATTTTATTTATTTCTTCCATTTTCATTGTGTGGAATCGCATAAGTGCTCTGAAAGGAAACGGATCAAAGAAAACATAATTATTTACTAAAACAATGTCATTTTACATAAATACTTTCATGAGTAGTTTAGCATCAGTACTTAGAACTATAATATTATGCCTTAATCTAATCCACCACGAGCTGTCTATTGCCCAAGAGAATTCCATCAAGTAAAAAAATAAAAACAAATTAGATAATTAAGAAGCGTGTTCTAGAAGTTGCAATATGATGCTGAGCACTAGATGGACAGACAACCAGAAATAAATGGGTCATCCCACTGGATCCACTATCAACGGTGCATTTAAAACGATAATGCGAGGTTATGTAAAAATATTGGGCCTGATTGATAGATTAATTTTAAAGCATCAAAAATGGTGAGCAAAATATGTTAGACAACTAAGAAACAAACACTCATCAACTGGGCGTAGTTATGTCCCAAAGAACTTACCTGCAGGCTGCAGTAACAAAGTTGAGATAGATGCACAAAAATGTAAGATAGAGAAAAGAGATATTTATGTTTGTAAGAAAACCAGAGTAGCACCGTTAGTGGACAATACTGATGGAAAAAACTGAGTCTAGTAACTGATTTTTCTTTTTCTTTTGGAAAATTATTGAAACACTCATGAGTCTTAGACATTTATCAAATCACTCCCCGAGTTTCTATTTTTCCCCTTTTAGCTCCTTGAATTTGTACATGTTATCCCGTCAATTTTTTGGATGGAGCTCATATAAAATTATAATTCTACCCTTTTCAAAAGAGAAAAAAATAAAAAAGAAAAAAAAAATCATAGGGGTGGCTTGCGCGGCCACCCCCAACAGTGTGGGGTGGCTTACAGCCACCCCCTAACTCATGGGCCACTCCTTTGATTTTTGGGCCATTTTATTTTTTACTTTCTTTTGAATAAAGGTAGAATTATATTTTTATATAGAGTCTGTCAAGAAAATTGACAGAATTTGTACAGAATAATCGATTTGATAACCGGGACAAATTCAAGGAGCTAAAGATAAAAATAGAAACCGAGTGATTTGATAAAGTCTCAAAACAAAGTGATCGATTCATTAATTTTCCCCTTTTCTTTTTCTTTTTGATTTGTAAGTTACATGCGTACTTGATGGATTTTGAATGGCTACTCTACAATCACTTTGTTCTTAAATGAAAAAGAAGTGTCATTTGAGCTAGAGCTCATTGGCCAAAACCAGTAAAGTAGAAGGATTGGTGGGCAAAAAAAGCATGGATCACGGCAGAGAGATGGATGATGTCCTATGACTGTTGGATGACCATTGGTCCAAAATGTTGAAGCCTTAAGAAAGAACGAGGACAATGATTATTTAGCATACCACAAACTACACCCTCTTCATGTCTTGGCCAGCCCAACAAACCAGACAATTGTGGGCCTCACACATACATAATAATAGAAGAATTTACTAGAAGATCACAGACTCAAGGTAAGGTATCTCATAAACAATAAGACTGCACCTTGGTGAACCATCACTGACAGAAGCTTGACTTGTTAAGAAGAGGGCTAACAATGTGTATCAAGCATACCACACACTAAAACGCCCTTCACATGCAAGCTTATCAGCAAACCTGAAAAGATACGGACCTTGTACATATGGAGTGGGAGAATATACCAGGAAGAGGTCACTAAGACATGAACTATGGACCTCATAAACATCAAGGGTCTATCCACTTGTCGGTGAAACATCAGAAAAAAGTTTTAGTTATTAGGAAGCAGGACAACAATGTATATTAAATATACAACACGATACCAGATTCTAAAGAGGATACACCTTGGACGGAGCAGACTTGTAAAAACAATACATGTAGACAATTCCAACAGCTAAGAGTTTTCCTTGAGTAAAATACGAAGAGAACTTATTTTTTCTTAATAATAAGTTACACACACCCGGTGGATCTTGAACTCACGAACCCTCCATTTTGTACTTACAAGAAGAGTTGCCATTTGAGCTAGAGCTCATTGGCTAAAATGCAAAGATAAATTATATTACCGCAAGTAACAAAAAAATTGGTTTAAGAATTCTGGCATCACCTACCTTAACTGAACAAAATTTAGAAAGAATTTAAAACACATTTAAAATATAATAGCTTAAAAAAAGACATATATATTAAGCGTACTTGTCAAGTGCACTGTAGTATCTATCCAGGTCCTTGTTTGCCATCTCAGATGTCTGTCACAAAATGTTTTCCAGTTATTAATACACTGGTTTGAGTAATAAGGAGAACACCTTTAAGCAATCTGGAGAAAAACATTTAACCTTAAGCTGGATTAGCTGATTAAAGTACCGATTGTCAATATCCTTGTATTGTGCCTGTTTAAGATCAATTTTGTTTTTCGAAACGTTACTTTGGTAGACAGCCACCGTTCCTTGGTACCTGTGTAACTGTTATGAAAATTAAGGTGTTAAATCTTTTCATTTAAATAAAGAAAGTGGCTTGAAGACAATAATTTGACAATAATGAGAAGTAAATTTAAAAGCATAAAAGAGTTGTACAAGATAGAAACCTCATAAATAAATATGCATTGCAATAACAAGAAAGCATCCAACAACTGCCACATTCAAGTGACTTTTCAGCTTAGACTTCATAGCATTTTAGAATGTGTGAACATTGCAACCACAACTTTCTTAGATACTGTAATTAGGTCTTTGTTAATTAAACTTACCTTCCACTACTTTTTCTCCTTTGCCCCCTCCTCTCTCCGTATGTCTGTATAGCTGGTAGACCAAAACTAGGACTAAAGAACCAAAGAGACTTACCAACGATGTATTAACAAGCTTTTCCAATGGTTGTTCCCACCCAAGTGCACTCTCTCTCTCTCTCTCTCTTCTCCTTCGGATGGAAAAGTGAAGTCCCAAATAAAGTTCAGAAACATTAAATGGTGGCGAACAATTCAGTTTTTTATGTTACCACTCCCGAATCAACACGTCAGTAGGACTATATGTCCATGTTTTTTTTTTATAAGTATATGGGACAAACTTTTTGATAAGTAGGACTATATGTCCATGTTAAGAAGTGGACATCAACTACTTAAAGGGAGGTAAACATACAAAAATGGTGTCTGTAGGATTTAAATACCTCTGAAAGAAGTCTCTCTCTTTCCTGTGAGAGCTTTCCAAGTTCAGCTTCAAATGTTGAAACCCCACCGATCTTCAATATTCTTTCTTCCAGTGATTCAATCTCATGGGTAAGCTCATCTACTTCAGCCTTTGTTTTCCTATAATTCAAGTTGTCCTCAATATTTCGTCTTAACTGATCTTGATTCCTCATCAAGTCTTTACTTTTGTTTAATTCAGCTAAAATTTCCTGCTTCCTAATGTCGCAACTTTGAAGTTGAGATTCTGATAGAGATTGCTTTTCTTGCATTTCTTTCAACCTGTCTCCTTTCTTTAAATCATAATACCTGGTTGAACAATGTGATGGTCAAGATCAATGGCATTAGAAACTTTACACATCAAATCTCGGGTTCACAATGCTTACTCTTTAATTCTAGAAGCAATTTTAAGTAGACTCTCGACTTCCTGCTGGTAATTTCTTTTTTGTTCAGCCTGCTCCTCATATTCACAATTAAGTTTAGCTTTCAATTCATTGTAGTCGCTCAGTAATTTATCTTTCTCCTTTGATAAAGGGCCAAGAGCCTCCCCCAAATGCTGAAATTAACAAGAAGATCAGTGCATTATGCAGTTCAATACAACAACAAAACTTTCTTTACAAGAAAACTGCACAAATAAATGGAAATATCAGAAACAGCAGAGCAAAGAGGCCTAGGTTAGTGAACTTGTGGCCCCAAGAGACATACACCAATAAGTATTAAGCTAGGTTTCACATATAACTAAAGACAAGCAAAACCACCTACGTGACCAAACTTACTGAAATGGAAAATTAGAAATATATATGCATATCATTGCAATTAACTGATGCATCCCTTAATCAATGGCATCACAAACTAAAGAATTACAAACTCTATTATACGACAAAAATAAAAAGAACCCTATCTCTACTTCAACTATTACTTATCCAACCCACCTCATGTATTTATGCAAAAGCCCCAATTTTCTCAGGATATAAAGTGGACAAGCATAAATGGAGAGAAATTAGAGCTCCCCACAAAAATAATATTCTCAATAAAAAAAAAAAAAAATCACTTCAGAGCCTCGCAACCTCTACGAGAGTTTGAGCATTTTTTGGGTGGTCACATTCAACCTTTTCAGAACCTAGTTACATAACCATAGATATGATCATGAATACCATTAACTGAAAAAGCAACCAAGTAGATTTATTACACGTCTGAGGATGGAATTTCATGTTGAGTTACATAGATACCCTCACGTTGACAAAAAAAAATCGTCCAATGTGCAAATGATGATTGAAGCCAATAACAGAGTGACTCTTTTTCAGGGGGTGGGGATGGGAGGAAGCAACAGATAGGCCAAGACAAGTTTGATGGAAAGGGCATACCAATTCAGATCTCAGAAAATTGTTTCTTAGTCAGACTCCCACATGTTATTTCCTCATTCTCATACTGTCCATCCAAACTAGTTTTCCAGTTTCATTTACTAGGTAATTTTTCGACACAATCATTGATTTTCATGAGAATTAAACTCTTTGATCACCTTTTTTCTACACGATTCTGTTTGTAGTGCACAGCTTCTCCCTCCCTCCCTCCCTCTCTCTCTCTCTCTTCCTTTTTTTTGTCTTTTTTTCTTTTTTTACCTCAATTTTCAAAATAAGAATTGACTATCCAGCTTCCCTGTGAAAGATCAACAGATTAAATACCAAGCCCACCAATGTGTCAAATTATTATTATTTTAAGAAAAGAGAAATTGAAACAACAAAAGTTTTGTCAATACAGAGGAGAATGGGATTCAAGCTTAACAGAAGGAAAAAAAAAATTAAAAAAAAAAAAACAAGAACAAAATATCACTAATTGCTAAACTGTGGGTAATGAAAGAACTAACTATTTTTTCAAAACAAAATGGAAACATTTGGAGGGAAACAGATATCCATATGCAAAACACACTATATAAAATTACATTCTTGAAATGCACAAAGAGACAGCAAATCCGAGTTCAACTCAAGTAGGAATTTTTCACTGTATTTCTAGATACATTTAGTAATATTCCCTACAAAAATAATTATCCATGACGATCATATATTCATGAAAATACCAATAGTAGGGGAGTAAGCCATACATATAATGCTGATAGATTACTATGATATGTGAAGACAATTACCATTGGCATGAGAATTATACACGGACAAAAGCAAAATATTGACAAATGATATAGCTAATACCAATAAATATCTTAGATGGACAAACAACCTTATCATCAAAATCAACTTGACTTTTTTCCTCAGTTAAACGCTCTAACTCTTCTTCTGCCTTTTTAACATCACGCAATGTATTAGCTGCTTTGACTTTCTCCTCCCTTAGAGTGTGCCACCGAATTTGGATGTTGGATAAATCATTTTCCATATACCTCTGCTCATCCCTCAACTTCTCCAGTTCATTATGCAAACCATCCCTAGTAGTCAACAATTAAAATAGTTTAAAAAAAAAAAAATCTCAAATGCAAACAGAAGCAATAAAGTATTGCAAGATGCCAACAAGAATTCAATAATAAATACATATTAAAAAAATATGTGGAGCTAAATACTAAGAAATAATTAACAAATCTACGTCCATGTCACATAAATTGAATGTGCTTACAAATGATCATAATCAAATTGGCTGAGGAAAAAAAGAGAGGAAAGTTCAAGTCATGTACTTTGTGCTTTGCAACGTATTCAGCTCTAACTGAATTTCTTCCATGGTTCTCACGCCTTGCCCTCGAAAATCAAGCTTATACTCTAAATCATCGACTTGCTTTTGCCCATTTTGAATTTCTTGGAAGAACCTGTCAGCAGTTTCAACAGGTTGCACCAAGACCTCAACTGAGTCCTTATCAGCCTTTACTTGAGCTAAAACACCTAACACCTACACAGGAGAACAGCCATTATTGGAGCTGAAACACATGACAGTTTTAAGAAAAAGATTTTTTGACTTAGCAAATAAAGAAACTTCCTGCACAATGAAAAAAAATGTCAAATAAGACAATATTGACACATATTAAAGCAATGTAAGGAAACCTCATTCATGAGGCACTCCACATGCCCCTCTTGTGGACAAGTTACAGATAAGAGAGAAAAAGGAGGAGAACGAACGAAAGGAAACAGCAGTCAAATTGTTTTAGTTCTGAGATAGAGTAGGAAAGGGGTTTATTCCTTCATTCGCAGTTATGGATGTAATCTCTGTTTGTTTGATTCAAATTCTAGCAAAATGATCATAACATACTGAATGCCACAACTAATAAAGTCAATTCATCAGAACCATGTGTCCTTTACTCTTGTGCTGGTGGAAGAAATATTTTCACACCATTCTGCTCAATCAAGGGATGTATCTTCTGTTTGATCAAAAGCAATTGCATCATTTCTCACAGCCTCAACCAACTTGTGGTCCTCTCAGTGCCTATGACTCAAACAAGTCACTCCTTAATGTTACATCTTAATGAACATGACATGATCATCATGGTCATCTTCAAAACATGATGCAAAAAGATCTTTTCTTTTCTTTCTTTTTTCTTTTTAACTAAGCAACCACCTGCTCTTAACTAGAAGTACCATTGGTTGTACTTTTTCTGTTTGTTTTGAAAACAGTTGAATTCTAGTAAAATGACCATAGCATACTTATAGGTTACCAATGATATAGACAACTCAACCCATCGGTGCCTCATCTGAAACACTCTTGTATCGGCATTCGGCAGCACAAATACTTCTCAACATTCTGCTCTATCAAGGTGCATGTCATCTGTTTGATCAAAAGAAATTGAAGGTCATTTTCCACAGCCTTAACTGACAGCCTCTTAGCCCTTCCTCCAGTCCTTGTAGTGACTCTAAGTTGAACCAAGTTACTCCTTGGTGTACAAGCAATGGTCTTAATGAACATGACACAATCATCATAATCATCCTCAAAACACAGATAATCAGATCTCTCTCTCTCTCTCTCTCTCTCTCTCTCTCTCTCTCTGTGTTACATGCACAAAAAAAAGAAAAGAAAAGAAAAAAAAGCACCTACTCTTAACCGAAGTTCTATTTCTTCATTGACATGGCAATTTCCAACTGTATATGGTATTATTAAAACTTCTGTTGATCAATCTAAACTATCTTAGCCAATACATTTTTTTAAGACTTGAGTGCAATAAAGAGTTAACCTCCGCCCCCCGACCACCCCCCAAAAAAAAAGAAAAAAATCACATGAAGAAGTGACCATATCCTTACAAATTTACAGTTAAGTCATCCTTGAGAAGAAACTTTACAAACCCAACACACTGAGCAACATGAGGTGAAAAACAATATGCAAAATGATCAAGTTTCATGTGCTAGCAGATACTCGATTCTTTTACACACTACAAGCTAAGATACTGAGGCAGTATGCAGTAAGGGAAAATACAGTACTAAAAATAGAACTTCAACATTTGGAGGTTATAGTGAAAAATGCACATATGTCACATGCTTCCCTAAAAGTTGGCAGTATTTGGAGAGATATTTAAAAGCAAAATGTGCCAGAATTGATAATTACATCATCAAGGGCCTGAGTCTTTTGATCCAGCTCTTCAGTCAGCTCAAGCAAATCTTTCTCAGCATTAGGAATTGTTTCCTTTCCAATTTTAAGATATTCTTCATAAACCATACGAAGCTTGTCCAACTGCTGAAAATAAGAGTCAGCATTTGAGGACTCCACAGCCAACACTTTCATATGCTCAGCGGAACTTGCTGCCTTCACTCTTTGCTGTAATTCACAGGGAAATATCAGCAAGAACTATAAGAATCTCAAGGAGCTAAAGCGACCTGAGTTAACGGAAATCCCAGTGGAAGACCAAGCATTTGAAAAATAGTGTGTGCACTACAGTCCAATGAAAAACCTGCTTTAAAATTTTGGATAATGAACATACCAACCTTTTTAACAAAGTCATCTTCCTCTTCCGCAGAGAAAGGGCGCTCACAGCAAGGGCAAACATGATGAGCACGGGCAACCCTTTCAAAAGGATCAAACATTTGCCGCATACCATCTGCAATGTTGTATTTGCTGCAGGAGATGCGCCACATACGGTATTAGCACCTTAACAACCACAAAAGTGATGTATGATCATTCAGATATGCATCAAATATCATTGTCTATGAAGTAAATACCAGGCACCTTTTCTGGACATCTTTTTTCTCCTTAGCTGACTCCAAGACTCGGAGGTAAATATCTATGCTAAGAGATTGCTGATCCAAGGACTGAAGTTTGGATTCAATAAATCTCTTCCTTGCTGCATGAAAATCAAATTATGAAGCATTATGGAGCAAATGATTTGGTGAATTTATTTAATCTAGTCATTTATATATATATGGATGACAAATGTTTGTTACACGGTTACCAGATAAGTAGAGTGACATTAGATTTGTTGGCATTACACAATTACTACAACAAGACTGGTAGTATCCCAGGAAATCTCTGAAACAAAGAGCTGTTATGAAGCTGTGAGTAATACTTACACTCCATATCCTTGGAATATTTGGACAGATTAGTATTAACTTCTTGTATTTTAATTTGCAACATATTCACCTCCTTCTCAGCTTCACGGGATTTTGTATTCAAGTCATCAAACTCCATTCCAATGGCCCTACACCAGGAATCATAGCAACTTAAGAGAAGTAGTAATGCATATATAAAATAATAATAATAATAATAATAAGCATGATTCAAAACAAGAGTAATGAACACCCATAAAGTTTGCCAGGTGCCTCTAATAAGACCTAAGACCCTCCAGCACAAGACAACCATAAAACAAGTCACTTAAAATTAAATAACCGATAGTGAAAACAGAAACATGCAACGAATATGAGTGCAAATTTTCAAGGAACAGCGTAAAAGTGCCTATCGAAACTGAAATGCCTTGACAATAGTTTGGGATTTAAGCAGGTCCTTCAAACAAGACCTCGGCAGGTTAAAGCAGGGATCTATCACACAGTTTCAAGATCAGGGTCAGAAAGAGGATCCTAGAGTCCTAAAGACCAACTGTTATGCAAATTGATAGTTGCTCCCAAGCCTCGTCTCTAGATCTGACACTTGCACATAAACCAGCACAAATTCTAGAATCAGATTGGAATTAATCATTTAGACTTCATTGTTTTACAGCCTTATCCATATGTTCCAAGGAAATAAACTCTTTGATTCTCTGAGAAAAATTACGCTAAAATAGCTTCCCTACTTTCTTTTTTTTAAAAAAAATAAAAATAAAAATCATTTGAATCAAATGCTAATGATCTCTTCATCTATACAATTGTCTCCAAAAACTCCAATTGATCTATTAAAAATTCCAATTGTCTCTATTTGCATGGGAAAATCCAAGATGCCCACCAAGACAGAATGAAAGGTTAGTGTTATGGACTCATGAAATTGGGCCCTAATTGGAGCTATGTTTGCTAATGATTTTGAAAAGTGTTTTTTTTTTGTGTTTTGAGTTGAAAAAGTTTTTTATGTGAAAGAAGGTTGAGAAGTGTTTTCGGCGAGGTCCATATTTGAAAAGTATTGCCTGTGAGGTCCAAAGAAAAAATATAGTTTGGTAAACTTCTTAGTGATTAGTGTTTTCAAAGAAGCAAACACTACACATGCTTATTTTGAGAAAACACACTTTTTTTTCTGCAGGTGTGGAGGTTGACTTCTTAAAAAAGAAAATTAAAAAAAAAATAGAGGTTACCACGGCCACCCTCAGCGGAGGAGAGAGGATGGCCGCTCGACCCTTGATCTACTTACTGCAGCCCAAGAATAAAAACATTATTGTAACTAGTTCTATAGAGGAGTAGCCACCTATCACCTATCTTTGGTTAGTTTAGATTTTCCAAGGACTGTAATAGATCGCTTATGGATTCCTTAAATCAGCTCAAACATCTATTAGTGATGTTTAGGGATTTCCAGATGTGGTAAAACACCTCGCGTGTGCGCACTTAATGGGGAGAAATATGAGTAATATATATTACACTATTTCTCGACTAAATGGGAGAAAGCAAGCAAGAACGAAAGATAGCACCCATAGCTAATAAGAATAAGGGCAAGAAGGAAGTACGAAAGAAGCATTCACATCCAAATCTGAATCCGAAGCCAGCAGATACATCAGCGCACCGCCATTCATTCCTATCCCGGGTGGTAGAGCTTTCTCGTTGATCGTTTGTTGATCGTCGTTCTTTTTCATTAATGAAATTCGAATCCTCTTTTCGGATATGTTATTTAGTTGATGGAGTTGCACACACAGAAATAGTGTAACATATTTAACTCCATTAAGTGCGCCCGGGCGAGGTGTTTACGTAAGTAAACTCACAAGGAAAGAAGACAGATGAGTTGCCTCGCGCGCACGTACGTAATAGTACGTGCGTATGCATGTGTGTGTATGCGCTTGCCACGCTTCATCTTAAACTTACGTAGAACAAAACAAAAAATTAATTACCAATCATCATAATGATTTTGATTATATGTTTTTGTTAGTATATAATTATTATTACAGAACTTATAATTTTTTTTTTTCCAAAAAAGATTACAAAGAAATTCTAGATCAAACTATGGTACATGCTTTGAAAATAGTACTAAAAATAACAGAAAAAATATAATGAGAGATTTTTCAAGAAAAGAGAATTCGAGAGCAAAGTCTTCATGTTGTGGGATGCTAGGAAGTTTATAGCTTATACACGTGTGCACACACAGAGACATCCAACAAGTCTATTACAAATCCTTGATTTGGCATTTCACCTTCCCAGTCCCAAGCCACATCAAAGAGGCCAAAGCCCAAAGGGGTGTATGAGATAAACAACTGACATTAATGCTCCAATCAGTCCTGCAAGAATATGCTTGAAGCTAAGAAAATTCCGCCCCTGGATGGAACTTTTGCTATCTATACTGATTACAACGCAACCCTCTTTTATTTATTGTTGTTATTCATGCTATGTTCCCATTTCCAACCTGAAAGGTTTAACCTGGTTCAACAGTGTGGAAGATAGGCAAGAAATGAACAAACGATCAAAAACCTAAGTGAATCTATGAATTTTTTCTCAAATAAAAATCTTATGACTAATAAAACAGCCACAAGATAGAAGTGAAAGATCAAGAGCACTTGTGAAACGAAAATTTCTCTCATAGCCATAATCTTCTCCTTTATATGTTCAAAGCTAATCCAAATATATTCAACAGGTGATTCCCCAACTGTAGTTAACCAGATCTTCTGAAAAGTTATATTTCAAACACATTCCTCAAGTGACTAAATAGTGTCAATTGATGGCAACAACAGCAACTTTGATTAATTATTGGCAATGCATAGCCTGGGAGAAGACCTATGAGTACCAGGCATTCCAATGATATTGGCAGGATAACAACAGAAACGTGATGTAGTGGAAAATGTGAGAAATAATACATTAGGAAGATGAAGCTAGAGTATCCTAGATTTTGGAAGAAGCTTCTCGGGCTCCTCAGGTCAAACTTGGACCGGGTTTCAATGACCATGGCCCAGTTCTTTGGGCTGGGTCTGAAGCCGAAACTCTCTCTAGGTGTCAAGTGCTCGGGTTGGGTTTAAGCCCATCCTGAAGAAGGCTAGAGGGTTTGTAACTGCAGGGCGTGAGCTCACTTCTGTAGTGTCAGAGTCCGGTTTGGGTCCGAGTTCAGTTTCGGATCCAGTACAGGTCCAAATGCAGTTTCAGATCCAGGTTACTTCTGTGGTTTCCTCGGTGGCTGTTCAGGAGAAGATTCTCACTAATCAAACGATGATTAACCCCCAGGTACACAGTCATGTGGATTTGGGGCGTGGGCTGGCGATGTCTAAGCCTCTAAACTTCTACTTCCGCAAGTCCAAGGCTAAGAGAGGTCCGAAGGTGGTTGTTAGTGCTGCCACAGAAGAGTGGTTGTCAGGTACTCTTGGCCTTACGAGTATGCCCCCTCCTGTAGCTCAGGAGGCTGTGGCATTGGAAAATGTTGATGCTGGGTGGTGGAAGAGGAAGGAAGCAGGGCTGGTTCTGGGTGCTAGATCTGCTTTGGGTTCTGCTGGTTCAGGGTTTTCTCTTCCTCAATCTTCGCTTGAGGTGGGTTCACCGAAAGGTAGGGTTCCTGCACAATTATCCTTGGAAGAAGACTCCACACCTAAGACTTTGATTCAGTATAAGCGCAAATGCAAGGACATGAGGAAGCCGAAGTTGGTTGTGGGTCAAGGAGAGCATGATGATGTGGGCTTTTTCAAGTGGGGGTTTCTCAAGTCGAGCTCGTCCTTTCCTTCCTTGGCAGATCGCGGCGATTCTGCGTCGTCCCACTTCTCTAGCTCATTGCTTGATGCTCTTTCGGTGGTTGAGTCTGCGGGTGGTGTCTAGCTTTTCTCTCCTTTGGAGTGATCTCTATTATGCTCCATAGTGGGGTTCGGGTCCAAGGGGCAAGAGGATAAGACTCTGGCTTTTCTCTCTGCCCTTGATGAGGAGCATATTCAGGAGGATAAACTTGTGGGTTGAGAGCTTAGGGGTTTGGATTTTTTTGTGGGATGTTGTTTGGGGCGAGTCAGTGTTGAGGTGTTTGTTTCTCATATACTAGGCGCACCTTATACTGTTATTTATAAAATTTGCACTTATTAAAAAAATAAATAGCTTCGCAAATGATAATGAAAACAGAAAGGGTAGATTATAGGTTAAGTCACGTAATGGAACCTTATTTGATTCTGATCTTAGTAATAGATTCACAGGGCCAGAGTTACATTAACAGAGAACTGACTGCAGAAATATCATTTTATAGAAAAGTCAATAATCGATAAAACAAATAGGTGAACAACCTTAGGGCCTGAGTAATTTCCTTTTTCAAATCCTTATCAGGTGGAAGCCTCCCTTTCAGGACTCCTCTAATTCTGTCCTTGTACTCATCGATTCTGTAAAGAAATTAGAAAGAAAACACCACCAGCTTCAAAACACGAGAATACAAGGTAACTGAAAACTTAAGCAAAGAAGCAGAAAAGAGATCTGACTAACATCTTTTTGTGTTTCTTCTTGTGATTCTCCAACTCTGCCTTCTTCAGAGACAGTTTCACTCTGTCCTCAGAATCAGCAGCCATAATGTCTTTCTCTCGATTAACAGCCTTAATCTTTTGCTCTATGCTATATAGCTCACTCTGCTTTTGACGTATGTTTGATTCAAATTCTCTTTCAGCAAGCTGATTCGTTTTTCTCTCAACCTCAATACGCTGCATGATAAGGAGAAGCATTACTTGAATACAACATAATCTGTTCAGTAAGATTAAGGCTGTGAATTCCAAGTGAGACTAGCAAGCAGGGTCACCTCACCATGTTTTTTTCTCTTTCGTCAATGTGAGAAAGATTAACATTAGAAATTTGGAGTTCAAATGAATCCCGTTCATTTTCCTTCTCTTCTATGCGTTTCAAAATGCCACTCTGCATGGATCACGAAGAAAAAACCCTACATGAAATGTGTAGGAATTGGCAATTGCAAAAGTTATAAAACATATGCACTTTTTAAGCACAAACCTTGATATCTAATTTGGCCTGTTTTTGCGCCTCAATATTTTTCCATCTGTCATTTGCATCCATATAGCGGTCCCATGCTGTCTTAAGTTCATATTCATTTGATTTCTGAAATAACATCATTCCCAGTCAATGCATCCCAGAATGGTTGCTATAAAGCATTAGAGCTCTTATCTTGGATTTTAAAGGGTAAATTCATTTTCTGAGTTAAATTAAAATCATTTTGATCTCTGATAGTTTAATTTCAAAAAAGAATGTTGAGGAACATACATATGTATACTCCTACAAAGAAATATACATCTAGCCAAAAAAAGTCACCTTTTTATCCTCCATATCCTTCTCAAGATCCATCAACCTAGATTTGGTTCGATTTATGAGGCTCAAAGCACCTTCATCACTGAAGGGGGTATTTGGAAGAGACCCTAGATTATGCCTTGCATAAAGTTTTTGAACGGTGGAATCTCGTTCATTCTTCAAGGACATATGAGCCTGAAGTAAAAAGTAAAAGAGATGATCAGAAACACATTCCACACGAATTGGATGACTTCTAGATTTTTTTAAAAAAAAGTTTGAATTACTTCAGCTTCAGTTTGTAGCTTGCTAATCTCCCAGATATATTCATTAATTGTCTTCTTAAGAAAAGAACTTTTAGTCTCTGTGTCATTCATTTCCCTCTCTAACTTGCTTATTTTAGATTCCAAAAGTGCAATCCTTTCTTCAAACTTGGTTTTCCATTCCTTCAACTCTTCATCAGTATCTGAAAAAAAATGTTTAGAATCCCTCAATTGGTCCCTAGAGAAACAAAAGTACAGCATAACAAAAAGCACCAGTACAAAGGGGAAAAAAAGTATGAGAACACCAGCAAAAATAAATTGCAAGAATTGAGACAGATTATCCCGCATATGCTTAAAGCATTAAAGACCTTCATTCTCCTCAGCAAGAGCAGCATACTGTTTCTGCTGCTCCTTAAACAATGTGCTTCTTTCGGCAGTCTTTGTTGATATCTGATCCTGTAGTTTCCGCAAATCTTTCAGCATTGTTTCAGTATGATGAATTTTAGCATCCACATTTTGGATGCTTTCCTCCAATTCCTGCATTTGTACGTTCAGAGATTCTGTTTTCTCTTGATCTTGAGCAATGCTTTCCCGAAGCTGTAAGAACACAACATCATCAACAAAACCACTCCATCAAAATCTGGGCACATTGGATATTGAACATCAAAATTTTCTTGTATAAACAGTACAACTGAAAAACTATCAAGTTTCATAACAACTAAAGCAAGGATAAAAAGAAACTATATCAGCACTTCTACAACTCTCCACCCCCCCCACCCCCCCCCCCCCCCCAACCCACCCACCAAAGAAAAGTTCAGAAAAAGGAATTTTAATAAATTAATAAGACTAAGAATCAGTTGATCACTTGTGTAATGATAGAAACTTAAATGCTAACAATCACTTGCCTTATATCCTAATACAAGCTTAAGAATTCATTATAAGCCGGAAGTGAAGCAAAAACAGATAACCTGCAAATATATAAATATTTGTGTGTGTGTGTCTATCAAATTGTCTTAGTAAGACAAAGAAGAGTAAACCTTATATGCAGCATCTTTCAAAGTTTGAAGATTCTCCAATTTGAGCTTGTAGGTCTTGATTTCTTGAGCCTGATCCTTGTGAAGTTTTTTTATGACCTCCAATGCCTTTGTATATCTGCTTAATAATACATGACCATGTATAATTACTTAAAGTCATAAACACCAATGTAATTAACAAAATCAAATAAAGTAAGCATGGGAAAACAGAAGGAAAAATTGAAACAAAAAAATGCATGTAGGACTGCATGAAGGTTATACCAGCAGGCTCCGAGTGCAGTAATTATATAAGTTTTCGCAAATGGTTTCAAAGAAATAATTGTGATTATAATTATCATTGAAAACAACAAAAATGCGGTTGGCTGGGTGGAAGCAAAGATGAATTTATCTTAAGGAGGAGGAATTACTTTTATTCAAAGTACTCTTTCAAGTTTGCCATCCTATTTAATGTCACTATTCCCTATGCCGGTGGGTGTAGCAAAAAGATTAGAGCCATGACAAGGAAATTTCTTGAGGGGCCAGTGATGAATAAGTATCATTTGATAGATTGGGATACAGCTTGTTCTCCCATTCAATCAGAATGCATGGGTGTAAAGGAGCTATGTACTTTTGATCAAGCACAGTTGGGCAAGTAGCTTGGGAGATATGCTACAGAGTGGAGACATTTTTTGGAGGGTAGTGGTGCTGAAATATGGAAACGAGTGGCGACACAGGTGTACGACAGAAAAGCATTAAGAGGGGGACTAGGAGGAGTTCTCCAAGCATATTAGTTTTGTAGTGGGGATTGGGCACTGAATTCCCTTTTGAAATGATCTATGGTGGTAGAAGATTCCAGTAAATTCTTTAAGTCCCTGAGCTTTTCAGTACACGGAGGATAGAAATGTATGTATGGCTGGTAACTCAACAGTAGACTCTTTTGGCATCCACAGTTTTAAACGGATATACAAGATATTGAGTTGATGAAGCAACTTATGGAGTAGAGTCTGTTAACATCAATAGGGAGCACAGTGACAAGGGGTGCTGGAGTTTGACGAGGAGTAATAAGTTTGAGATAGAATCTTATTATCAGACTTTGAGAGGTGGTTTGCAGGCAAGCAATCAATGGAGGAATATTTGGCAAGCAAAGTTCCAGTAAAAGTAACTTTTTTTTTCGTTGAAATGAACAACAGCTAGAGGAAAATTCTGACAGTGCATAATCTGACAGCAGTTGGCTTTAATAAGCACCAAAATAGAGTGATATTGAATGCAGCCCCTTTATGTTTAACATAGCATATTTGGCGCAAGCTAAAAGGAAGGACGTTTGAAGACATTGAACTCTTAGTGACGAAGTTGAAGATGCTGTTTCTGAGATCGTTGTTTGATTCGCCGACAACAACTAGTAGCTTATCTACTTCTTCATTTTTGGATGTTTTTGCCCTTTGTAACTTTAGACCTTAAAGTTTTTGCATTAGAACTTATGTGAGGAAAAAAAATGTAAAAAGGATGAACATCTACTACATGACATGACTGTATGAGTGATGAGATGAGAGTGTACCTGAGGATCTAATCAAGCTAATATTCAATATTAGGACAGAGAGCATGTAATTATCTAGGTTCCCTAATTCTTCTCTGCCGTACCTTTTGTACGTAAGTTCAACAGTGCTTCAAAAACAAGAGTTGCGCTCTTTAAATGCCCTAAGAAATAGGCATAAGTCATTGATTCACTGTTCAGGCAAAATTGGTTATTTTCTGGTGTACCTGAGGATCTAATCTAGCTAATATTCAATATTAGGACAGAGGGCGTGTAATTATCTAGGTTCCCTAATTCTTCTCTGCCGTACCTTTTGTACGTAAGTTACATAGTGCTTCAAAAACAAGAGTCACACTCTTTAAACGCCCTAAGAAATAGGCGTAAGTCATCGATTCACTCTTTAGGCAAAATTGGTTATTTCCCGGTGTTTGGTTGCAAACCTGAAAATGGACTGAGATGGCGTCATTTGTTGTTGTGGTGGTGTATTGGAAGTCCTTGGTCTCTTTGGTTGGTGGAGAATGTTTTACGAAAACGAAATGCATAAAACATTTTACGCCCCATTATCCTTGTTTTCCTTGGTCAACCGAAAATGTTTTTCATTTGACCAAAATTTTCAGCTGCCCCAAACACCTGGAAGTGGAGAAAACATTTTCTAAAAATGTTTTTACACCGAAACAAACAGGGCCTTAATATAAACTGACTTCAACATAGCATAATTCACAAAAACTTTTTTAACATTCTCATATAGACAATTGATGGTGTCCAAACAAGATAATACAAATGATGTACAACTATATAAGTTACCTCATTTTCTTTCTAAAGACTCAAAGAAGATAAACAATACCGGGTTGCAGAGAAGATATCATCAAACTTCTTTTTTAATGTGGAAGGATCTTGCAATGGCCAATTAGCTTCATCTTGGTGTACAAATACCACATTTTCCAGAATAGCCTTTGAAACACCCATTAAAGCGGGGATCTCCCGATCCATGTCAGCACATCTATAGCTAAGGCAAACTTTCTGCAGCTCAGCCACATAGAGGATAAATTCCAGTTGATGTTAGACTTACAGAAAACAGCAAAAATATTGCATAAAAATAGATAATCATTTTAGCCAAATACAACATACACACTACTTTGGCAATGATAAAGTCTTCTCTCAGGACAGTGTAGTATATTTAAAGATGTAACTGAGTACAGCAATAATAACGAACATATCAATTCAATTCAAGCACTTAGTCAATCATGAATAATACTATCCAATCCAGTTTGTCAAAAAAGCATAAATTATAATCAGAAAAGATACGGGCAGACCAAAAACTTACCTCACCAGTGTGAGGGTTTATTGTTTGAAGCACACTCTCAATTGCCTTATACTCCATCTTCGACGCCTTCTGCGTCAGCTGAAACGACCTAATGCACACCACATCCTTACCCACCGCTGTCTTGAATCGAAGCTTAATTTGCCCTTTTGTCTCTGTTTCCCCTGCAACCTAAAATCATCCCCAAAAGGAAAAATATAGGGCCTCTTTGAAGACAAAGTAATATGAAAACAAGCTCCTTTTGGTTAAATGAAGACTTAAAAATAAATTAAAACAAGCTCCTTTTGGTTAATTGCAGGAAAAGAAAAAGGATGTCCTTTTTTCTGGGTAACAACGGAAAACCCGTACGCACAGCTACCCACACAGGGATTATATTGTACTAAAACCATGAGCACTTGAGTTCTCTCTCGCCCAAACACTAGGAAGTCAGGGATTCGAACCTTGGCCAACAATATGGGAGCATACCCACTTGTTAGCTGAGACGGCCCCAGGGAACAACGAAAACGGAAATTGCTTGCGCGAAAAACCCAAAAAGAAAAAAAGAACATTAAAACCTCCATTCAACTGAACCTGATATAAATGCTGAGCTCAAATAAGTCAGTTAAGTATGTACCCAGTTTTTAGGAAAATAAAAACAACCATAGGCTAAATATTATCATTTTCCTCAGTTTTCCCGACAGCCAGACAGAAATGGAACAATAATATCATAGTGAATGAGGAATGGAGAGAAAGAGACCTTGGGGTCGTGAATGAAACTGTGGCCGGACCTCGCATTGGGAGGCAGCTCCCCGGTGCACGAAAGCTTCAAGCACTCTATGATGGTCTGCAGAATCAAATCCAAAAAACGCTTAAAACACACCAGAACGATGACAAATATTATAAAATATACATGAAGCCTGAAGGAGTGCGAGGGTTGAGAAGGAAATTACGGTTTTGCCAGCTCCGTTGGGGCCGACGATTAGGGTTAAGGGCTTGAAGAAGGTGATGACGTTCTTGTTCTCCGGGTCGAAGCTCCGGATGCCTTTGATTAGCATCTTATCCACGGTGCTCATCTTTCTTAGTGCTTATTACTTTCTATTCTATTATTTCAGAATGGAATGTGAGATTGGAGGAGCTGAGCTGATGATGAACATAACAATCATCAAAGTGTCGCAGGGAGTACTGTTGGGGACGGCGAAGGAGGGAAAAAGGGGCCGACTATTACTGCTTGTCTCTACTCTCGAGGTTTATGAATTATTAATAGAAAAAATAAAATTAAAAGATAAAAGGGAGAAAAAAACTTGGAGTGCTTTTTTTTAAAAAAAAAAAAAGTTTTGAAAAAAAAAAAAACTTATTTGTTGTGAAAAATACTCTTTTTATTAAATTATTATCTTTTTCACTTCTGTTTTATGTTTCCAAACCAAAAATATTAACAAATAAATTTAAACACAAAAATAAAACTTATTTTCATCATTAGCTTGCAATATAACATATTTTCTAACAAAAATAAAATAAAAACATCCTCGAAACGGAGCCCGGTGATAATTTGATATATTTTGATTGAATAATAGTAAAGTTGTACTTCTCCTCTCAATTAATAGAAGTAGAAAGCACAAATATAAGTTATATAATATTTAATTCAATTACTCTTTTCTCGTGTGTTATCAAGAAAAATGCTATGTACTACAATTCTAACTAACATTAATACAACAATGTTAATATGACACTGCAACCATCTATTAGGACTTTTTATTATTATTATTATTTAATAATAATTCATTTAAAAGTTAATTGACAATATCATATCATAAATGTTAAAATTGACCCTTGTTTGATTGTTATTTCATCAAGAAATAATAAAGAAAGCATTTTGTTAAACAAAAAATAAAAAACGAGTGCGAATACACCAATTTTTGACAAATGAAAAGAGTAATTTTACTTTTTACACTCATTTTACATTCATTTTAAGTGATTTTTCATTTGATTTTCTTAAGTGGCTTTACCTAAAATATGCCGCATGAGTCGATGGATGGATGTGATAAATGTATGTAATGAATAACATTAATCTTATAGAGTAATGCTAGAGTAGCAAAGGTCTTTTGGATCGATTATTGTTTTTTAAAAAAAATAAAAAATAAAGAGTTAATTAGATCGCTACATACTATAGTTATATAATAAAAAAAATGTCTTATATAA
Source organism: Alnus glutinosa (assembly GCF_958979055.1). Classification (NCBI taxonomy): domain Eukaryota; kingdom Viridiplantae; phylum Streptophyta; class Magnoliopsida; order Fagales; family Betulaceae; genus Alnus; species Alnus glutinosa. The sequence continues at coordinate 10,372,639 of NC_084886.1, forward strand.
GATTTAGGCTGCGTTTGGGATTGCGATCTCACAAAAAAAAAAAAAAAACGATTATAAACAAAATCATAAAAAATGAATCGTTTTGGAATTATGTTTTTTAAAAATTGCGATTTGAAAATGTAAAAAACTGCTTTTTCAAATCGCAGGTAATGAAATGTTTTTTTTAAAACGCATAATTTTAAATGCTAACATGTAATTTTAAAAGTTAAATTACAATTTTATTAAACATTTAACTGCATTATTAAAAATATTTTTTTCATATAATACATTTTAAAATTATTATTTTTAAATAGCATTTTTTAAAAATCCCAAAACCAAACCGACGTTAACTTGCTCAAATGGGAAAATGGAGTCGTTTATTCCCTCCATTTTGTTTTTCTCAAACAAGGTTTATACTTCCCTGTTCCCTTCCATTCATTTCCTATTCAAATCGTAAATTTACACAGAGAACTCTGTTGTAGATTCGTTAGCATATAATTCAATTTGGTTGAACAAATGAAGAAAAATACCTGAAGCTCTCAATCTCGCGCTTGATTCAAATAATCCCTTCCCCTCCACTCTCACAAAGGATTGCTACAAAATGGAGTGGGATCAACCCTTGACAGAGCAAGATCTCCAAGCCATCGACGCCGCCTTACAGTCCGCCACTTCCTCTTTTCGCAACAAGAAACAACGATGCAGCCCTGATGTCCGAGACCACGCCGTAATATCTGATCCCCCCAAGACTCTCCGTCGATTGCCCAGTTCCCTTGCCGCCCTCCAACACCCAAATCCACTTCTATCCCCTTGCCAAGGTACTCATATATCATATTTATGATAGCTGAAAATTTACTTTTCTTTTTGTGGTTTGGTTGTTGAGAAATTTGGGGACAGCAGGAAAAGATAACAACATCTTTGAGTATTTATTTTGTTTTGTTTTATGAAGCGGTGAATGTGAGGACGAGATACCCAGCGTTGAAGTTTGGGGGTCGCATTGTGTACAGCAGGACCGCCATCGAGGTAGAGAATGCTGCAGAGGAGCTGTTGAAGAACCTCGAAGCAGGGAAAAGAGAGTCGGGTCAAGTCGTACTTGGATTCGACATTGAGTGGCGACCCACTTTCCAAAGAGGTCAGTTCAGTAGTTTCCCTGGGGCACTCTTTCGTTTTTGTTGATTGGGGTCTAGTCTCTGCAAGTTGGTGCATATTCATATTGTTTAAGGCAAATGTGTCATTGTAGCGCTTGAATTTATGAAGTTTTGTGGGTTTTGGTTATTGGGTGGTTTAATTAAGGGCAAGGATTTTTATCAGATATCTTATCGGGTATCCTTTTCTAACTTGCGTTTGGAGAGTACTTCAGAATTTTAGAGAGAATAATGCAAGGTTGGTTATGCTGTTAATCTTGAGAATTTGATTTTAATCCCTGTTGTGTACCCGCTATGGGTTTTCAATGGAGTTGGGAGAAAATATATGACGACTTAGGCTGTATAGTGGGTAAGTATTGTTGTTGGGAACGGAGAAAGGTCCTTTCTTTGTTGTGTTTTTTTGTGCTCCTGCTAACCCAGCTGTTGATTTATGGTTGTTTATAACAGTATCATTCCCAGTTATGCTGGACTAAGATCTTCCATATATGCCAAGAGTTGAAATTGGATCATAATGGTTGCCCACAGTGAGATCAACAGTCAGTTGCTTCAGCTTGGACTGCTATTAGGGATTGTTTCCATGCTGTTCATTGGTTTTACTTCGTTTGGTAATAAAACATTATCCCTAAGTGTGCTTTCTATAGTTGGCTGGCTGAGAACTTTGGGCAAGCATTATATCCATAGTGTTACAGAGATTGTTATCTGCTTTTTCTTTAGTCCTAGAGTGCATGTCTTAGAGCATGTACTTTCTGTTTACACATTTGATAAATCTGTTTGGGGGAAGAATGATATTAGACTATCAGGCGAACTGGAGCTGCTTATGGCCATATAACCTGGGATTGCTTAGTTTATATGTTGGGGATTTTTGGTTTTGAAGAGAGATGGAAGAAACAGAGGCAAGACGACCTGTTTTCAACTTTTCTATTCATTCTAGCCATGAAGATCCTTGGTAAAATTTTGTTTAGAGCAGTGGATGGTGGTTATTTATATGGATTCCAGGTTGAGCATGGACCTAAAGGAGTTATAACAACTACTCACTTCTTGTTTGCTATTGATGCCGTATTGTTTTGCAATGCTACTACTAAAAATCTTGGTTAAATCAGGTCTATCCTCTGTTTTGCAGCTGTTTTGTGTTTGAAGGTGAACATAGGTAAAAGTGAGTTTGTCCTTGTGGGGACGCACCAAGAAACAAGAGAGAAACAACAAAGATCTTGCGGCAGTGTGAGAGAAAAATAGAGAGATCAGCCACCATCTGTTTCAGCAAAAGAAGAGTTTGTATTTTTGTCTTTTGTATTCTCCTTTGGGGAATAATCTCTATTGTGTGATAGTGAGATTTGGGTGTATTAGGGTTTTAGGTTTTGAGTGATTTTCTCTCTACTATTTGTACTCCATCCTTAATAGTGAATTTCCTTCAGGTCGTCTCCGCCAGTGGATATAGGCTTGTTAAACTGAACCACTTAAATTTTGGTGTCTTTGTGATTGCTTGTTTTTTTGCTTTCTTCTTATTTTTCGCATCTTACGGGTCTTGGGAAATAGGATAAATTTCCTGACAACTAGTATTGCAGGGGTTGAGGAGCTTACGAAAGTTTTTGTTGTAAAGCGGGTTCTTTACCCCCGACTTATCTTGGGTTGCCATTTAAATCTCCTTGAAGGCTAATGCAATATGGAAACAATTTTAGAAATGATATAGAGGCAGTTGGCAGGTCAGAAGAAATTATACTTGTTTAAAGGAGGAAGGCCCGCTCTTATCAAAAGTATGTTTGCTAGTTTACCCACTTACGTTCTATCCCTGTTTACTATTCATTCTCATTTGGCTGATAGATTGGTGAAAGTAGAAGAGAATGTCAATTAGTGTGTTGGGGGTGGTTTGTTGTTCTATTAAGGCTGCAGACTGGGGACTTAGAAAATTGAGTGCCTTCAGTGATGTGGTGAGGAGGGGCATCACCTTTAGTGATGTGCCATCAGAATTATGGGGAGTCCTAGGGATAGGTGACGTCAGACTTGGTGTGGAGACCTTTTTTTTTTTATAAGTAAGGCTGGTTAGAGAGGGTTTGTTTGGATTTTATCAAATGTGGAGGGGGATGGATAGTAGGAGGGTATGCTTTTGGCATGAATGCGGTGTGGATTGACTCTTGTTTGATCTCTTATATTATATTCCAAAGTTTTTATGTGCATTCTTGGACTGGGAACCCTTATTGGTCGACTCTCTGTTTGATCTCTTATATTTTGATCTTCTATATGGTGGATGGGTCGATAGAATCTCTTATATTCTCTAACTCATATGCATTCTTGGACTGGGATTTGATATCCATTCTTGAATGAGGCATTGAGAGGAACCAATACGATACATTTTCCATGGAAGAGTACATGACGTGGTAAAGTACCATAGAAAGTTGCTTTTTTCTTTTGGACAGATACTTTGGGTAAGATTTTAACCATAGCCTCAGTAAAAAGGAATATTACATTAGGGAACAGTTGTTGCATTTGCAAATTTAATAGTGAGTCAATTGACAATTTTCTGCTACGTTGTTTCGTTGTAAGAGAGTTATGGTTGTTAATATTTGCTTTATTGGGGGTACACTGGTTTATGCCTTTGAAGGCTATTGAAGAGTACTTCAGTCAGAAAGGGATGTTTTGGTGGTACATTACTAGTTGTACATGTAATGTTATCCCTCTTTGTCTCACCTGGGCTATTTGGAGAGAGAGGAATAATCGGTCGTTCAATGGTGTAGAGCTTCTAGGATTGAGATGGATTCCCATTTCTTGAGTCATTGTATGATTGGATGACTGCCTTAAGTATTTGTGTTTCTTCTTTTTTAGGTTTTCATGAATTTTTTACTTTTAAGTTGTAATCTCTATGTGGACCTTTTGTATATACATTATACATATGAGTTTTTTCTCTTTCTAATAAAATTCTTTTATTACTTATCAAAAAAAAAAAAAAAGCAGGGAAACACTTTTAGCAAAAACATGTTATTTACTTGCATGCTATAATAATTGAAAATAAAAGTATATAGATACTTTGGGGCTCGAGCAAATTTTATAGCATCTCTAGCCAGTATCCCGCCATCTCTCATATTTGAAGTTTTATCCTGGATTGTGGCTCAGAAGAACACCTTGAATTTGCTTTAGGAGCCCATAAAATGTCATCACTAATGATTAACAATCCATTGCTTCTTGTATTGGTACTGAGAAGTTAGCTGATGACCTTCTGTTTGACTGCTTATTGGTCTATTATTTTACATTGCGCATCCTTTTTTCTCCAATAAGGATTTTCATCGGAACTACTAAAGCACTGTGTCTACTTTTCTCCCAGGATATGGGGGCAGACAAGGTAGAGCGCTATGAAATTCTGCTATGCTTTTTGACCATGCAGATATTTTAGAATAAAACAGGAGCAGAATGTCCAATTGTTAGTTTTGGATAAACATTTCCAACATGTGGTCTAGCACTGAGTCAAACAGAATTAAGAGTAAGGGGATATTAATTGAAATGCTGCTGAGTGGTTATGAAACCCAACTTTTTGTGAGATTCAATCCAATTAAATAATAAAAAGCTTTGTCTTAACATAGATTTTTGTTGCTGGGTCATCATTGAAATAACCTTTACCCTGCAGGTGTTTCGACTGGGAAGGCTGCAGTTTTGCAGATATGTGTGGACACTAGTCATTGCCATGTGATGCATATTTTTCATTCTGGAATTACTCAAAGTTTGCAATTTCTCCTTGAGGATCCTATTATTTTGAAGGTTTCTAAGTTCTAACATATCTAATCTCTTATCCAAAAATTGTCTGCATTTTCTTCATGAATACTGCCATCTTCATTTTTTATTTATTTTCTGAGGCTGGATTATATGCAATTTATAGTTGGATAATATAACGTTTGATAGCTGCACAGGTTGGAGTCGGCATTGCCAATGATGCTGTCAAGGTTTTTAAAGACTATAATGCATCCATAAAAGCTGTGGAAGATCTTTCCTATCTCGCTAACCAAAAGCTTGGTGGCGATCCCCGGAAATGGAGTCTTGCATCCCTAACTGAGATGCTTATATCCAAAGAGGTTATCTTTCTAGTTTTCTTTGAGAATTGATTTCTTTACTATCTGCAATTCTACATTGATTATATTTTCTATTCTTTTGCAATCTCAAGTAGTTACTGAACAGATAGATACCAATTGTGCCCATATCCACATTTATTTCTCTTAAAAGACCCATCCACACTATTAACTTGAACAAACTCTTGCCCATCATTAATAAGAGGCACATTCGTTTTTGGTAGAAAAATTTTACCTGGGACCTTGAGATCCCAAAAGCGAAAAATTAAAATAGGATCTTTTTTAATTTTCAGGGTAGTTCCTGCAAAATTTCACTGGCAGATCATCCGCCATGGGTATATTGGGTTTGTAGGAGAAAGTTTTGATAGCTGGACATGTGAGTATTTGCTGATGTAGCAATTAATCACAAATTTACGGCTACTTACAAAAATAAATAAATAAAATAAAATAAAATTACAAATTTATGGCTAGCACTTTGTTGTAGTTGGTAGCTGTTTTACCAGAAATTCTAAAATGAGTAGGACTCAAGTTTAGTAAATTTTAGGATCATTTTGAAAATTCAAACTATGAGACAAGTGATATACTATACAAATCACCTGAAAATGTTCTCCACTCTTTCATCTCCAATATCCATCTTGCCCTCTTTCTCTCTCTCTCTCTCTCTCTCTGGTTATTTGTAATCCTAACCTAACCCATGGTTTTCCTTAGTCGAAAGAATTTTGTGGACATGTTGACACCACCATAACTAGCGAATCGAACCGTTATAGTATACAAATGCATTTGAGTTCTCTAGCCCCTTCATTGTATTAGCATCATAATCTGCTTTGCAGATAGAGGTAAACAGCTTGGGTTGGATCTCACTAGAGTTTCAAAACTATTGCAGCTTCAAAAGCCCGACAAAATTAGGCTAGGAAACTGGGAGACTAAATTTCTGTCGAAGGAGCAATTAGAGTATGCTGCCACTGATGCTTTTGCTTCTTGGTATCTCTATCAGGTAACCACTTCATCTTCTCATGTTAACCAAAGAAAAACTCTAAATTTTTCTTATTACACAGGTCTTAAAAGGCCTCTCAAACAGAGAAGATGTTGCTCCAGACAAAGGAATTGAGGATTTGAAAAGTGTGGCATCATAATGTTCAGCAAAACCTTTTCTGCTTTTATCAAACTCAGCCATATATTTGAATGGCCTCAAATCATTTATTGACTAGCAGATGAGGCTCATGTTCATGCATGCATGTTCTTATTTAGAAGATTGGTATTGAATTTGATGTGAGTTTCCCTTGTTTTGAAATGAGAAATTGATTTTGATTAACAATTGAATAGTATTTTCATTTTCTTTTTATTTTCCACCAAGGTCAATGAAACTCAGATTCATCCAAAATCTGAACTTCTTTCATGAACATTCCAAAATGTCACAAATTGGACCGTAGCATGCTGCACTAATGAGCTTAATGGGAAAGGTACACTATTAGTCCTCTCTGCATGTGCGTGGGCCTGCCGCTACATGGCGATGGCGTCTCATTGAATTAAATCAAATCTCTCTCTCTCTCTCACAGTTTTCTCATGGGTATTGCGGTGAGCATGTGATGGGACAGATGACATCCAACATGACATTTGTTACCATTCTATATATTTATTTGTTACCAATTTTGTCGTTTCCCCAAAAGGGTCTTCCTACTTTTTTAATTTTTTAGGTTTCAACTTTCAACCAATTGAGAGCAATACAAAAGAGAAATCAAAATTGATTCTTGTTGTTTCCCCAAAAGTTGCTTGTTTATCAAGTTTGGTCCAAAGCAATAAGATATTCGCATTTTGATCCAGCTGCTCTACTGCTATTATTCCCCCTCATAGAAACCAATCAGAGTCCTCCAATCCTTGGATACACAGTTTAGGCAACAATGGATGAAAAATGGCTTGGGGCAAAGTTATACACAAATTTGTAGAGTGATAGTTTTGAATTTACCGTATGGTAAAAAATATGATGACCGCGCCTATATACTTAAGACTATAAAATTACGTGCATAGTAATTTACATAATCTTTAACATTAAAATAAAGAGAAATGCTAAATACTATACCCCATTAACACGCCTAAGTAAAATATTGTTGCCCATATAAAATAGCTACAGTTAGTGGAAGCTCTGAAGAAGGATTGGCCATGTTGGAGCAGCTTTGGACATCTAATTGGGGATATTAGGACATGCTTTCATAGGATGCAGTGTTATTCTTTTCATCATGTCAGAATGGAGGCAAATACTGTTGCCCATGCCTTGGCCAAGTTAGCTCTTTCACAGTCTCTGAATGAAGTTTGAAGGAAGGATTGTCATTTACTCTTTCGGAATGTACTCCTTGTTAAGCAATGAACTATTTGATTGTTTAATGAAGTTACCATTTTCTCAAAAAAAAAATAAAAATAAAAATAAAAATAAAAAAGAGGGAAGGGGGTAAAATAGCTACGGTTGGTTGTCCCTCCTACCCCTTTTCCTTAAAATAAAAAATAAAATAAAATAAATAAATAAAAAGAAAAAAAAAAAAGGTCATTTTTGTAATAGATTAAAAGTTGTAAAGATATTTGAAGTCTTCTTCCTATATAATGTACTTTTTTAAGGATGATTACTGATAAGTAACATTTTGAATTCTAGAAACTATAAATATTAGAATCGGTAAATGAACACTGCCATTTAGTGTTGTTTATCCACCGAGAAAGTCAACACAACAACAGTATTATTGAATTTTGGAAATATAAGTATAGTATTGTTAAACTAATATTTATTTATTTATTTCTTTTTCTTTTTCATTTTTCATTTTGTTCGTTGGAGGCCCTTTGTGCTTGTGGGCTACATAGGAATACGATTGAAGACATTCCAAGGATAGGCCCGAGGAATAAAAGTACTAAAGTTCATTTTCTAGTACTCTTTTAATTACTCTTCATATTCTCTCAAACCTTTTTCTTTTTTCTTTTTTCAATAACCAAAAATGAAAAGAATATACATATATATATATATATATATATATATATATATATATATATATATATATATATATATATATATATATATATATATATATATATAGTCTTTTATTTTCTTTTGTAAAATGTAAAGAATGAACAGAGTTTTTAAAAAATAAGATGAGTAGAAATAATGAAAAAATAATAATAATAATTATTATAAATAGTGGTGACATAATGCATGACGTGGAGAACAATAACTAAGTTGAAAAAGAATACTAAATATAGACATTTTTTTAATTTTTAATATGAGTTTTAGAGAGCTTCCACTTATAATATTTAAATGGAATATTTGACATTTGAACTGAAAAATAAAATAAATAAATAAATAAAAGACAACTGAACTGAAGAATGAAATTACATGGATTTAATTAGTCAAACCAACCATTTTGTCCACCAAAGACTTACAGCTGGATTAACTATTTTAGTTATCCAATAAAAATATTTTAATAAATTCTTCGCGCGTGATACCGACAATTAGCGAACATATATAGGCAAAAGATTCTGCCTCCTTGCCTTAGGTTAATGGCTTAATTAGCAATTGACGGTAATTAATACACGATTACCCCACTCAAATGTTGATCAGATACGCTTCTCATCTCTCGAAGCCAGTCTACCGACAATATGAGAGGAAGAGAGAGAGAGAGAGAGGGGACTAATTATTGATTAACACGTGGCATTGTCTGAAAAGGAGATGCAAAAATGTCAAAAATTGAGGCTCCGCCACTACCACTACCAGCCAGGCATCTTCATTTGTGGTCTTTTTATCACAAAAAAGTATTCCAATTTCCGTAGCCTGCCGTTGCATAACGTACATATATATATGTGGGGGGCCAATAGAAGGACAACCTCCAGGCACGACAGATTCATTATCGTACATATTTAACAAACGCATGCCTTACATTAATCCTCCTGCTCGGAAGCGGCACACATATCTAATCTAGCAGACTAGCACCCTGATTCCTCTCAATATGAACATCATATAATCTGCCTTGTAATTGACCCAATTCCAATTTTAATTAATATTTCCCCTTTTTTCAATAGTCAAATACAAGGTCTTGAATCTTATACATTTCCATAGATTCTATATGAATTTCAATTATTTCTTTATGCTACTAACATATAAGTCATTCATAATTTTCCTTTTTTTCAAATTAAAAATAAATTAACCTATTTTTTTCTTTTAGTAAAAGATAAAGTTCTTCCAAAGTGTCCATGAATAATAAAAAGCCATAGCTAAAATATAAAACAAATGAAATCCTTCGCTGAATGGTCTGGAAATTTTGTTTCGGGATAAGCGATTGGATCTGTTTTTTTTTTTTAATCATTCTTTTGCCTTATAAGTATGATAAGCTCAACGAATAATCTGCCTTTATAATTGACCCATTAAAAATTTGCTTCTTTTCCCATACCCCATGTAAGGGTTAATGGACGTCTTTTATTTCGAGTAATGTTATATATCATTAAGCTAAATTGACATTGTCAATCCATTAAACTAATATTAAAAAATAAATTTAAATAACCAAATATTTTATCAAAATAGTATAAGAAGAACATGAGTATGACGTTTAGAATTATTCTCAACAAACAAAATCACATCACTCCAATAAATCGAGATGGATAAAAGTGTAGTACTGCAGATTATGTAAGTAGTCAAAAATTAGTTATTCCCAATTCCTAACACTCTCATGCATAATAAATAAAAAAAATCAAAAATAAAATAAAAAATCAATCCGAATCCATATCCCTTCAAGCTTGCAAGAAATGAACCCCTAACATTAAAAATGTAATTAAAGTACATTTTCTATATTTAAACAAATTAGAGTTAAACATTTTCTGTTCCCATTTAGAGCTTTTGAAAAGGATGTGAACCAATTATATTGAAGTGCCTGGGTCCGGGTGGGGTTGTAACAAAATGGGAAGTACAATATCATTTAACTCCAGATTTTCAATTTGACTCAATATCACCAAATAAAATGTGAGTGAATAATGAATATTAATGGGTCTCTCTCTCTCTCTCTTTCCAGTTTCCCCCCCAAGTGCCCCAAACCCATGTGACAGAGAGACCGACTTCTCACGGAATGATAGGGCAGGAGGCCCCCCCCCCAAGAAAGAAAGGAAGGAAAGGCGTGCTATCGATGAACCTTCCTCTCGTTTCCCTTCCGGCATCTTCCACCAATTGGAAAAGCACATGATGTGGGTACCATCTGTGGACCCCTCCCAAGTCCCAACTCTTCAACCCCAATTATTTTTCCTTTATTTATTATCGTCCTTTTTTTTTTTTTTTTGTAAAAAAAGATAAGCAGAACATATTACAAGAAATTACATAATCTAAATAAAAACAGACCAAAAAAAAAAAAAAAAAATTGTTGAGTGCCAACAAATAGTACAAATAATAATAACGATAATAAACTAGTAAAAAAAAAAAAACCTTGGGGGGGGGGGGGGGGGGGGGACTGATTTGGTCCCGGTGGCATTATCAGAAATCAATAGACCCTAGGATTTGCTGGAAATTACAAAGTTAACCTTACATGTTTTTGTTTTATACTGGCATGTGGGATGTCGTCGGTGAGGTTAATGGAGAAGATGTGATTTATCTAATCACATGCAGGAACAGACGTGGCAATTATGGCGATGGAGAAATAATATAAATAAAAAGTAGTAATTATTTTGATGGGAGTGATGTGAAATATAATTGTGTATATTCCAAATTTTTCTCATTCATTTTAAGTCCTATTCAATTATTTATTCTGAAAAGTAAAAAAGAAAAAATAATAATAATTGTTATCAATTTTAGAATTAATTGCTCTGATGACAATAAAGGGTTTTAAATTCTTATAGCTAACTCATTCATTTGAGTTTACAACATTTATAGATTATGAGCCTTTTAAATTATTTGTTTAAATTTGAGAGAATTTAAACAGATGATTGTGAAATACTCTATTTATGAAATTTATCTGACCGAATAAATAGTTAAACAGTTAAATTATTATTTGATCATAAGTGGTTTCTTATCATCATTTGCTCGAATTCTCTTAAATTTGAATAAATAATTATAAAGGATCATAATCAGTCATTTCGACGGCTATTGAAGTTTTGGATTGTTTGAGACAAATGTAGGTGCAAATCAGTAAAAGAAACAAATCACTATCTAGATTTGAATATACCAAACTTAAGATTTTGAGTGATTGGTGGAACAATTAATAAAAGCCTTGAAAGCTACTGCATTAATTCTTATATTTTATATATATAAATGAAAGACTATTCTAACAAACCTAGTAAATACTTTCGTAAAGAGAAATGTTAGGTTATATTATCTTGTCTATCTTTTTCGTACGAACCTAATAAATATTTTGTTGTAAAAAGAAATGTTAGGTTTTATTATGTTGTCTATCTTTTTCGTACGAAATTAAAATATGTAAATTTATTATTAAATTTTACAGATTTAAACTTTAATGATGTATTTGTAAAAAAAAAAAAATGTAAAAATATACCAAACACATCTCGTATAATGTAATTTTATTCCGATTTTCAAGACCATTAATAACCGGTCCTCGTCTAGACAGCAGTTACTAGGTCTATAGTTTGAGTTTCATCTCTTACAGACCTGGAGGGGGAAAGAATATAGGACATTTCATTTTACGGTGAAAATGGCGCCGTAGAATAATGCAGAAGTTATTGTCAGAAATTGCTTAAAATAAGACCCCGTTCGAGTTGATCCAAAAACCTTAAAAAACCATGTCGGTAACAAACAGTCAGCAGAGACTAACAACCTTAATAAGTTAAGAGAGATAATCGTCCAGTCAATAATGCAAAAAACTTTAACATTGACTTCAAGTAGCAGCCATTAACCATGCAACTTGCACACGTGGTTTTTCTATTGTTTTCTACGACATTCATTAACACTAGCTGTTCCAACTAGTCTTACCTAGCTTCACTTCCCATTGTTTCAAATCAGCTGACTACCCACAAGTTGGTAAGATTGATATATTTCCTTCTCTCTCTCTCTCTCTCTCTTTTTTCGCTAGTATTTTTCATTTTCTGTTGAAACAATTTTTAGGTGTTGGACTAAGATATTTTGAAGGGGGTGCGTATCCTTACTTTTTAAGGTCTTGCAAAAGAAGAGAAATTAGATAAAAGTGCTTGTCGGAGAGGACCGACAGAAGATAACTCTAATGCCTAAGTCAGATGTATGAGATATGGCGTAAAGAATTAAAGGAAGTTAGAATATTTAAAAAGAGATTTCTTATCTTTCTCTCCCTCGCTTATATGTATTAGTTAAACGTTCAGAGTGGCCATGCTAGCTATTTCCTGTCATTCCCTATACTTAGGTTTGGTGGTTAAGCGGTCAAATTCGGTATATTTACCTAACATGATAACGTTTTCCCTTGATTTAAAGAACTCAAGGTAGACTGATTACACTCAAGCACTATAAGCTACTTCTATATGTGACATGTTAGTATCCTGAGATCATATATATGTATATAATGAAAGTCTTGTCAAATCATTGTAAGAGTTTTTTACCTACCGAACAACAAATAAGTCTTTATATTGAGGGAAATAATTTGTGGTGGACAACTAACGGTCCCCCAACCCCCTCTTTATATTAAAATAATAAATTTTAATGCAAAAATGTCCTTTGATAATGTCATTTGATGTTACATCAAATGACATTTTTACATTAAAATACACTTATTTAATGAAAAAAAGGAGGCACGGTCCCCTGCATATCAGGGCCTGTATCAATCAGTCATGTTGATCGAGTTTTAATCGATGAGGCGTGACCTTGGTCGACGATAGAGGATTATTTTTTCATAATTGAGAGCAGTTAACGAGCTCCGATCATGAATGAGTTTATCCGAGTGGATCTCCGGATAATTAACTAAGGAATTAGCTAGGTCCGCATATTGGGCCGGATTCCCAACAATTTCTTTCATGGAATAGAAAAGAAGCACTCCCTATCAGTTTACTGTTTATATATAATGGAGGGTTATTATGGTAAATAGGGGTATGAATGAGGGGCATTTTGTTGAGCACGTTTTATAGGGCACTTTCCATCTGTAATTAGCAGATCGCGAAGGGAGTTAAGAAGAAGAAAAAGAAAGTGGCGTCCAACCAACACCAACCCATCTCTCTCTCTCTCTCTCTCTCTCCCTCTCTCTCTCCTTTATATATTAATCTTTCCACACCCTTCAAAGCCTCAGGGCTCAACCTCAATCCAGCTCTCACAAACTCACACTCACTCATACTGTCATACATACTTTTGGGTTCCTTTCTCTCTTTGGAACGAAACAAAACAAAAAACAAAACAAGAGGCAGAAAAAAAAAAAAAAAAAAGAGAGAAAAAGAAAAAGAAAAGACAAGAAGCAGAGGAGCTAGCAGCTAGCAAATTATGGCTTCCCCACCAGACACAAGCAAGACCATAAAGCTAGAGCGGTACAACAGCTACCTCCGGAGAGTGAATAGCACAAAGCTCCTCAACGCCTCCTCCAAGATTTTATTCCGAGCCACCCTCCTCATCGCCCTTGCGCTCATCTTCTACTTCACAATCAACTACCCACCACTTTCCGATAACCCCCACCATGTCCACGCCCACCACAACTTCCTCTCCACAGCCCTCTACGGAAGCCGATCCGGAGGCGCCGCCTGGGAGAAACAAGTGCGCCACTCGTCCACCCCGCGCCGCCCCAACGGCATGTCCATCCTTGTCACCGGCGCTGCAGGCTTCATCGGTGCCCACTGCTCCCTCGCCTTGAAAAAGCGCGGCGATGGCGTGCTCGGCCTCGACAACTTCAACGACTACTACGACCCTTCGTTGAAGCGCGCCAGGCAAGCGCTCCTGCTCAGACACCAAGTCTTCATTGTGGAGGGAGATTTGAACGACGGCCCATTGCTCACCAAGCTATTCGACGTCGTTCCGTTCACGCACATCCTCCACCTGGCCGCCCAAGCTGGCGTTCGGTACGCCATGCAGAATCCGCAGTCGTACGTGAGCTCCAACATTGCTGGATTTGTGAATCTCCTGGAAGTGGCGAAGGCTGTGAATCCTCAACCGGCAATCGTCTGGGCCTCGTCCAGCTCCGTCTACGGCCTCAACACCGAAAACCCATTCTCCGAACTGCACCGGACCGACCAGCCCGCCAGTCTCTACGCTGCCACCAAGAAGGCCGGCGAAGAATTCGCCCACACCTACAACCACATCTACGGCCTCTCCCTCACCGGCCTGAGATTCTTCACGGTGTACGGGCCTTGGGGCAGACCGGACATGGCGTATTTCTTCTTCACAAAGGACATCTTACAAGGTAAGACCATTGACGTGTACCAGACACAAGATGAGAAGGAGGTGGCGCGTGATTTCACGTACATCGACGACGTCGTGAAAGGATGCGTCGGGGCGCTGGACACGGCGGAGAAGAGCACCGGCAGCGGTGGCAAGAAGCGTGGCCCGGCGCAGCTGAGAGTCTACAATCTGGGGAACACGTCGCCGGTGCCGGTCGGAAAGTTGGTGTCCATATTGGAGAGTTTGCTGAACACCAAGGCGAAGAAGCACGTGATCAAGATGCCGAGGAACGGAGACGTGCCCTATACCCATGCCAATGTGAGCTTGGCGTTAAGGGACTTCGGGTACAAGCCCACCACGGATTTGGCCGCCGGATTGAGGAAGTTCGTCAAGTGGTATGTCAATTACTATGGGATTGAATCGAAGATAAAGAAGGCAAGCAGGATCAGCAATGAGCATCCGGAAGAATCCGATTGATGATCGATCTCCGTAATCGATCATCACATGGCCGGCCGGGTGACTTTTTGTTTTTCCTGTTGAATTAATTTCAGTTTCTTTTCTTCTTAAATATATCTTGGTAATTAAGTTATTGTTGCATGGGGATCAAATTGTACTTGAAGCTGTTCTTGGTGTAACATAGAGATATAAATTTGTTATAGGAGATGATCGATGAAATAATTTGTTGGGAGGGAGATCGATGGAGGTGTAGATCTGAGGTGGGGGTGGGGAGGGTGGTGTAATAATGTGGGTGGGGTCTAGCTGCTAAAAAAGGTTGCAGATCTCAGCCGTTGCTTTGATATAAAAGAAAGAAATTTGTGATTGAACAACAACAATGATAACGATCGATGGCCTCAAGGATCTTGTATGCTTTTTTATAATTGTTTATTATATATCTTTATATATATATATATATCTGTGGCCTTTTTGTTCTTTGTTAATTTGTTCATATATATATATATATATATATAACTTGGTTAATTAATAGAAGCTAATTTCAATTTGCTTTTGAAGATGCTCTCGTGATATATATACATATATATATATATATATATATATATATATATATATAGTCAAACTCCTTGGTGTAAAAAGATGGCAAATTATGAAGGTAGTTTACAGTACGTTAGAATATTAGATGTCGGTTAAAAGAACCAAATAGGGAGCTAGGAAAAAGAAGGAAAACAAATTAGGATACAAAAGGGGCGGGCGATGGGGATTAACCTTCTACCAAGATGGAATTGATTGGATATTTGGATTTCATGGCCCCACTTTTACGCGTAAAATGAACTCGATCGATCCATTTGGTTAATGTGATTGTCAATCGATCTTTTTCACTGAATTAAGTTGACAGGCGATGTGTAATTCTCATTAACTAGTTATCTGATCACGTACAGTAATTTCTCTTTTTATTGGTAATATTATTGCATTAATCTCATATCAAATTACTAATACGTACAAATAGCAGTTTTAATCCGTTTTTAGTAATATTCCTGAGTTTCTATTACGAGTAAGCTTTATTAATTAGGAATTTTTTTTTTTAGAATGATTTCCAAAAGTATACGTGATTAGACTATACATGTAATATATGTCTTATATATACAAACGGTCATAATTTATTGCTTTCATCTTTAATTTGACAACTACATGTAATATATATATGTCATGTCCCCCCGGCCAGTACTCCTATATATATATATATATATATAGAGAGAGAGAGAGAGAGAGAGAGGGATGCGTATTATAGAAAATATATACACAAGCATATAGGATAAAATGAAAATAAGATAGATAAATAGATATATAGGAATATTAATTAGAGAAGAGAAAGATTAAAGTAAAAAAGGATTTAATTAAGATATATATTTATAGGCGGGATAGAATGAGAAAAAGGAATGCATATGATGGAGCCTGATTGACTGATATGGATCCGGCCAGATCGAGTCGGTCCCAATTTAATTGGGATTAAGATTTAGTTTAATTGAGTTCATAATTAAGTACTCTTTACAAAGCGGCTTGTGCAACTTCGGGGAGTTTTAAGAAGCAAAAAATTAAGGACGTTGCTTCTCAAAGAGCTTTTTAAAATTCTGAAAATTAAATCTCCTACTCTCCAAACTAGCCCAAAGCTAGCTAGTTAATGGAAAATGTAAATTAGCTACCTACGTACCAATTAAATTGTTTTATATGTAGCACAATTAACCATAATTAAGATTATACAATGTTAACCAGCTTCTGAGCTAAACAAACTCCAAAGCAGGAACAGACAAAACTAAACCAAAGGAGCCATTCTAGACAAAAATTTGGCCAAAACCCGGGTCCTCACTTCCCATCTAATTCTGGAAATAATCTGCTCCTCAGTTCTAAGAGTTTTTTCCATGAAGAATAGCATTTTTTGTTGGAAATAATTTTGGATGGTACATAAAATTCTGATTGAAATAAAATAATATCAATATGAAAATGAACAAATAAATAAATAATTGTTTCACAAATAATTGGTTGAAAATATTATTGCTGATAGTAGACCATATTAATCCGAAGTAATAATAATAAAATAAATACAGTGCAAGAGATTAAAAATAAAACAAGAAAATATCCCACAATGCTATAAAATCACGCAATAGCATTGTCCTTAAAGGTTGATTCGTGCCTCCAGGAGTATATAACTTTGTGTGATCGGATCTCTTGACATGCAACCTTCTAGGATTAGATTGTAGTGTCTATCTTCGTTAATGACACACTTCTGAAAACGAAAATCATATAGAATAACCCTTTGATCAAAGTGAATAGAAGGCTTCAAAATGTACCAAATAGCTTTATCACTTGATCACTGTATGATATTGAAAAAACAAGAAGAAACAATTTCTACGTAACAGTGTAAGACGTACATTCACCCACTTGTGATTGAAGAAAATTTGTTTCTTTTATAAACAAAATAAGTGTTGACTTTCAAAGGATTATGAGGGTGAATCAATGACAAACAGTCATATCCGTTAGAAATCGAGAGTAATAAAACTTGATAATGGCCAAACGGTACGTAAAACAATGTAAAGCCAAATTTGTAAAACGGTCACAAACGGTAAAAAACAAATCAATGGGTTTAATGACTAATAAAAAAAAGGTTTAAAATATTAATGCATTTTAATGGCCAAACGGTTAAAGCAACATTTGATGATTTGTAAACACAAATCAATTATATTTTGAGATTTTATGACTAATTGTCATAATTCGTTAAGAAGAAAAAAAATAAACGGTCAAAACACTTTAAGATCAAATTATAAAACTAGTTTTAAATATATTTATAACAAATACAACATTTCTTTGAAGCTACAATTACTACAAGTGATCGATACACAGCTGCCCCAAAGCAAAGCTTACGAACACGTACAACTCTTCAAACATCTACCCTATATCTTGAGCACCTAAGTTGTCACAAACTCAAGTACTAGGTCAGTCAAGAGATTTGATCCTCAACCAACAACCTACGTACTTGCCAATTGAGGCCCAGAATAATCCAATCTAAATCATATATAATACAATATCTTTAATTATGATGGGGATGGAACTGGTAATTAGGTTATACAAAATTTTGATTTGTCAATTTTGAGTTAATTCCAAAATTTGGACATGCTAGCTTGACCTTTTATGTTTTTTTTTTTCTTCATTATTGTGGCAATTTCCGATGTCGATCTAAACAAACTCGACAAATGTTTGGTCGTGTATATCAAACTCATGAATCTTCTTTTACATGACAAAGTGAGTGATGCCAAAAAAGAAAATATATATATATATATATATAAATTAGGAGAATGCGCATATATGAGTGCAGAATATTCGCCAACAATGTAGCACTGAAATGAAATAAAATATAATAAAGTAAAATGATGAAGAAGCTAGCTTAGCTTGGAGCTGACACTGGGTTGAATTGGACGTGTATATTTCTGACTTTAAGCCCGCAAATTTTGCAGAAATCCGTGGATGGGGGATATCATATATATATATATATATATGAAGACTCTAATTTTGTCTGAAATCAATTGATTTATTCTTTAAAATTTGAGATTTATTTGTAATTAATTTCAATTTCAAGGTCAAATTAAGAATAATCCGTGTTTCAAATCTCACACTGCATTTGTTAGATAGATTCGGGGTGGGTTAGCACTTAGCAGTATGATCCACAGATCCAGGTAAGGATGGCGTACGTGTTTTTTCTATTCTAAGTGGACTCTGGCCTCTGGTCAATGTAGGTTTTTATTTTTTTTTTCTTTAATCACAAAAATAGAATTTATAGAAAGAAATTATTAGTGAGGATATATACAGAAAGTCAAACAGAATTATTATTATTATTATTTGAAGAAAGGAAGTCAAACTGATTTAGTGCCAAAGATACACCAAGATTACTGCAGGTTTTAGTTTGCACAAAACTGCGGATTATAATATATGCATATGCATCTTATATACCAAACTCTTTATAAATACTTTATATTATATAAAATACAAAATAATAGAATTAATTAAGATATATCGTCTTATAACATATATAATTAATTCTCTATAATTAGATTAAACCACCTCAAATCTCTTTATATTCTCTTTCTCCTTTCTCTTTAAAATATTATTTCGCATATTAATTTTATAATTGTGTTGTAAGGAATCGGTTTGAGCTGTCCGATCATTTTCTTTCTCTCCTATCAAATTATTCAACAAAAAGCTTACAACAGGAGCAAAGGACCATGTTCTTTTCTTCAAAACTAAAGGACAAAGTGTACGTATCAAGAAAACAAATTATTAAGTATATTGATTGATTGGCGATACTACGCATATATAAATTGAAGGGAGTATATATATATATATATAATAATTAATATTCTCTTCATTCATCAAAAGAAAATTTCTCTTGGATTTTCACTCACAATTAAATTTAAATATTAAAATCGAGTTTCGTCTATCATTTTATGATGCATGGAAGAAAAAAAAAGAAACTTTAGTACGTGGATGTCAAATTGACGGTCGAAATTTTACATGTCGGTTGTAATTGGATAGAGGATGTGATCGAGGGGGTCTGGTGGGGCATTTCTCTATCCAGAGAGATCGAGAGCTCTCTCTCTTTTTCATATGGGGCTGCAAATCTCCTACTGGCCTCTTCCAATCATGTCTGCTATGATTATATAATTTTAAGAAAGATAAAGAACATTCATATTCTTCCGAAGAAGAAGAACAGGTCATCAAAATGCCTTGTCCCTTGATCTTTCCTTTTCTTCTCTTTTTTTTTTTTTTTTGAGTGAGAAAAGATGGTAATTTGGCACGTGAAAATGCGCATTGTATTACAGACAGCCAAAAATTGCAATCATCAATCCAAGTCAATTTTTACATGGAACACAAAATTAAAGATTGTGAAGACTGAAGAGGGGGTAGGAATAGGATAACAGTGAACGTGTCTCAGTCACGTTAAAACGTTTTCATACACAGAGAGAGAGAGAGAGAGAGAGAGAGAGGACGAGAGGTACGGTGTATGCAAAGGACCACAAAGAGCAACTGAGAGAAGTCAATCTTTTAGTAAAGGATTGCACAGATTAATATGAAGCATACCAGAAAAAGACACTGAAAAAGGTTGCTTCATTTTTCTTTTTCTTTTTTTTTTTCTGAATGCAATAAATAATTGGATAAAAGTTTGTGGGACGATTGACGGAGACCTACCAGTAACCGTGTCCACACATACCTCAACTTGTTTCCACGTATGCAGACCCCACATTCACACTCATTTCGAACATGTTTCGGATGCTCACCGACACCATTCGAAATTGCTCAATTTCGGATAATTACAAATAAATAAAAAAAGAGAAAAACTTGCCCTTATCTTCAAGGGGCCGGCAATAGCCTATAACTCATTTAATGAGCGAGCTCTCAACTCAACTATGGTCGTCGTCTTCTTCTTTTTTCACTTCATTTAATGCAATTTACAAACTTATTCTAAATTTCATATTTCAATAAATAAATAAAACAATAGGATAAGACAACTTTCATGACAATCTATACATGGACCCCGCTACAAGCTTACGTGTATCTTTTTATTATTATTATTATTATTATTATTGTATCAATAAAGCAAGAACAAAATAAAAACAAATATTATAACATAATAAATTAATTGCCAGAAAATGCGAATAAATATCTACCCCATCCATGATCCATCTATACTTAGCAAGTCGCCGGACCATATACTTGTCGTCGTCGTCGTCGTCGTAGGTCACCACTCACCAGGTTGACGGCTGATTTTTCAAAACCATTGATTTTATTCAAATTTTTTGCTGGCATTCGACGCGACATTACTTTAAAAAAACGAAAAGCCGTTGCAAAGGATGACTTCAAGGCCCATGAGCCCCTCCTGTCGGTTTATTTACTCCGGAATTGAGGAACAAGAATCTTTGGAAACAAGAAGAATTTTAACTCTATTTGTTAAAGCATTCGAGTTTTTCAAAAACAAATTAAGTTTTATTTATTTTTTTATTTTTTAAAAGTCAAACTATTTAAACTTTTTTTTTTTTAATTTTATTTATCCCGAAATTTGAATATTAAATTATAGTTAAATTTAAATTTAAAAAATCGAACCTCTAAACATGCCATTACGTTTTTTTAAGTAATTGTCTGAAACTGAATTATGGTAAAAATTAACATTTGATATAATACTGAAAAAATTCTTGAAAATAAAAAATAATGGTAAATTATATTTTATTTATCACAATTACTTTTATTTATATACAAATAAACCCTGAATGGTTGAACTGTCCCTCGTACAGCATTTTAGGCGGAGAACATTACTTTAAACTATTAGTTTATTCAACTAACAAAATACCAAAAATATGGTCAAATACTCCTAAAAAGATGATGATTTAATAAATTTTTTTTTTTTTTTTTTTATGATATTTGAATGGGATCTTAAAAACACATCAGTTATATACGGGTTACACACCCCTCCTCTCACATGAGATGAAACCTACATGTGATGAATCCCACCTCATGTGCGAGTGGATGTATAACCAATATGTAACTAATGTTTTTTTAGTATTATCCTATTTGAATATTCTTGTCTTAAATCTAGTTTGTTCGGAAACAAATCTGCTCTTTAACTATTTTTATACATAAATTAACAGAAAATGAAAGCTTTATAACTTTATAGCAAGTGGTTAAAAATTTAAAAAAAAAAAAAAAATGTTACTCAAAAAATAAAAAATAAAAAATGTCACTCAAAAAATATTTAAAGAACACGCAGATTATGGACTGGTCCTGAACCATGCAGATCGCAAGGTGGAAGTCTGTACTGTGTTGATTCTGGACTGATTTAGACTCCACTGAAGCAGGAGCACAATGAGTCAATGAGCTAGCTTAGGGTTTCGGCTCGCCGAGAATCAAGAAACTAATGTAGCTGGTTTGGCCTCATTAGAAATCTCTTACAGTTTAAGCTCTAATTCTCTGGACTTTTCAATGTTTGAGAGAGAGAGAAGACGATGGGAAGACTAAAAAAACTAAAAATAAAAATCAATAGTTGTGGTTATAGGATGACACAGCCCATTACAATGGGCGCCGGTCTAATTAAAGTATGGGTGGCTTGCAACGAGACTGCACAGACCTTAAAAGTGCAGCTCATGAAAAACCCCCCCACCACCAAAAAGAAATGGTGGACAAAATAAAATTCTTCAAGAGATAAATATTATACAACCAACATGGTACTCACCTTCTGGGGCTCAAGTATTATAACCTCTCAAATACAGGTAATGGTGAAACGCCACAAAATTTATCTTCACAAATCTTGGCAAAACAATTTTGACTTCTACAAATGAGCTAAAAAATGCATAACTATGTAGGGAGCAACTAAGCAGCAGCAGGTCTTTTTTTTGTAGAAATTGATAAAGCCGATTGAACTTTACTCTTCCACAAAAAGCACCTTAAAGAAAGATGTTTGCTCAAGGCTTATAAAGCCTACAACCCAGGCATACCTTGGCAATACGAGACTCTTAACAAACACAGAATTAATTCACTTCGAAACAAGCTAGAGACTGTAATTTTAATCAACCATGTTGCCTGTGCATTAAGGTTCAGAGGCGGCAGTATTCCCACCAAACACAAAAAAAAAAAGACAGGCATCTCAAGCCAATCAATGTAATTTCAAACCGCAATGATTCATAGGTGGATGACAGTTTTAAAGAAAAAATAGCAGATGGAACTGAACAAGACCACAAGAAGTTTCATTGTTGCAAATAAAGCCACTTTGACCAGCAGCGCGCAGTGAAGAGACTGCAATATATGCTTTTCACAATCATCGCATGCAACATAAAACTCAAGCCAGAATGCACAGCTCTATGACAACTTACCCTGCTCATACATGTAATAAGCAATAACCAAGACAAATTTGTATCAACCAGCCCAACTCCAAAGTTTAGATAATTTATCCAATTGAAAATTCAAGAAACCATAATTTAGAAGGAGCAGCAACTAGAAACTGAAACAAGCGCATTTGCAGCATAACCGCAACCTCTTAATAGCCCCCATCACCACCACCAAAACCTCTACCTCCACCATAACCACCACCACCACCACCACCACCACCACCATCATAGCCGCCACCACTGCCAATAGATCGAGGGCCAGCCGGACTGTCATTGGCATAACTCACACGAATGTTTTGCCCATTTAGCTCCTGAAAGTTTAAGCTGTGAGTCATAATTATAATGGCAAAAGTTAACATCTCATAATGACTTTATTTCGGACCTGGCCATCCATCGCAGACATTGCTGAGGTGGCAGGTTCATCGCTGGAGTAGTTAATAAACCCAAATCCCCTAGACCTACCAGTCTCTCTATCGATGATAACCCTTGCTGCACACCAAAATACAAGGATGCGGAAACCACTATTGACAATAGAACACAGCCTAATTTAACTTCAGGGTAGAGGGAAAATGTGAGCGGGAGAAGGAAAGAAGCAAAGATTCTTGCCTACTATTGCTGTATATCACACATAAAAAGATTCAACAAAACAAAAGTAAATGGAGCATGAAATCAGAATAACCAGCTCTTCGTTTTATTTTATGGAAGTCAGCACCAATCACTTATATCATGCAGCCTCGTAGAAACTCAATATTTTTCCATTAATAAGAAATGCAACACTCTCACTAGTTGGAAATAATAATTCTTTTTCTGACAGGCAATCAACAAGTTGATATTTTAGATATCATGCAGCATCTAAGTGCATATACATTATTACTACCAAAACCAAGCAATATATACAAGCCAAGGGCTTGAAAAACTATTAAATAATTGATGCATGTTGTGATCTAATAGAACCTAGCCTTAAGCGACTAATCATCGGTTGATTATATGAAAAAACTACCAACACAGAACGTAAAAAAACTCACCCTCAACCACCTCACCAAAGCCAGCAAATGCATCCTTAAGAGACTGATCATCAGTTGAGTATGAAAGACCTTAAAAACCACCGTTATAAGAATAAGTTTCAAAGACTTCATATCATAACTCTACTAAAATCTATAATCAAAATGCTGTAAGAACATTTAGTAATACCTCCAATAAAAAGCTTGCTTGATGACATGTAGCGAACATAATTAAGCATAGATGTGATGGATGCTTGTCCATTCTGAGAAACGCTATGCCTCAAAAGGCTCCCAACTTTGTTACAAAATGCCATATTAATTGACTGTTCTCAGGTACCACATACACAACAGCAGCAACAAAAATAGAATCACTTTAATAACTCATGATGGGGATATCAAACAAAGAAAAGCAAACTGAAAATAGATACACCAAATCATGCAAAATTCTAAACATAGCTTCCAATAGAGAAAAATTAATTGATAGACATGAACACAGGGTCGTTCATTTAAGAGTTAATAAATGACTTTCTAATTCTTCTCATCTCAATCCATCTCAAGTACTAAGTATGAAATTTCACAATTCAGTGACAAACACTGCCGCAAAGAGTGGAATGAGTTAATTGAGACACATTGACAAGAAATAGGGTCAATATGAAATCAGTAAAGATAGGCTGGTCAGAACGTATCAAAATGAGCGGGCAAGCCAATTAAAACAGGAACCTATCAAGCTATCCAAATTTCATTTTCCCATGCAGAAGACCCTGAATTTGGCAAAGAATCAATGAATCTTACCAACAAATTTTAAAAACCCAGAAAGGATCGGGCTTAACAAGCAGGATTTTAGGAGCTCCATACAGCACAAACAAGGTTAAAGAAACACAATCCCAAGAATTATTAGTTATTGTATCTTCTGGTTTATTGTGTAGCCTAAACAAGATTCCAGACACACTTAACTATTTGACTTGATCAATATAACGGCACTTCAACCTGTGAGTGAACCACAGAAAAGAAAACGAGAACAGATTGTTGGGTAGGTCACTTGATCCCAGCAGTAGTAGTTATTTCCATGATGGAGACATAATTAAATCTCAAACTTTAGTATGTTGACAACAGACATTACCAGCTAAGTTAGCTAAACACCTCCAAAGAGGAAAAATCGTATATTTAACAAACACAATGCATCATTTAGTTAAGACATGCTTTTAAAAATGTCCAAAACCATTATTTTCCTTGATTTTGTGAGCTGGAAACCAAATCTTAAAACTTCAACCTATTCGAATAGGGCAGTAATTTAAAAAGTTATTATTAAGTAAGCATCAGACGACTTATTACAAGTTAACACCATCCACGAGAAATCATGGAGACACCGTTTTGAGAGGGTCAACCTATCCGCGGTGGATTTTTCAATTTCCTCTTTGTAGGAAAGGCGCGCCCGCGCACACACACACACAAATATGAATACATGTATGCCATGCATGTATATATAAATACATGCATACACATAAAGAAAAATGAAATGTTTTTCCCTGTTGAGAGATATAAATCGCCCGAGAAGAAAATAAAAACTGCAACACATAGATTTCCCGTCTTTCATAAGCTAAACAAAGGGTAACAGCTTAAGGTTTCATTTCCATCATTTCTACTTGATTTCTTTCGGCATCCAAACAAAGCCTTATTTTCTTCCATTTCCCCCAAGGCTTCTTTGCAACCAAACAAAGAGTGAACAAAATCCCACAAATCCCAAGCCTTTCAAATTTTTTAACTTTTGGGCTGATCACGAGTCTTTCCTGGATTGGGTGGCTGAAGGGTGGGCTACGGAAGTTGAGGGGTACTCTATGTATCAGCTCTATGTCTGGCTCAAAGCTGTCAAGGCCATTTTAAAGCTCAAAAATCTTGAGGTTTTTGGGGGGTTACGGCAAAAGGTTGATAGAGCTAGGTGTGAGTTGGCATTGGCTCAATCGGGCTTCATTAACTCTCATGGGAGCAGGGATTGGTCTCTTAGAGAAAAGGATTGCCTTCATGCATACCTTTCTCTTGTAAATGCTGAGGAGAATTTTCTCAAACAGAAATCTCGGAATCAGTGGTTAAATTTGGGGGATGGTAACTCAGCCTACTTTCACAATCTTGTTAAAGTCATAAATGCTTCTAATCTTGTGAAAGTCCTTAAGGATGATCAAGGTTCTACTGTCTCGAAGCCTCATCTTATTAAGGAGCTTGCTGTTGGCTTTTATGAGAAACTCACTCATTGGTCATTCTTCTCATTTCTTTTTGGATTCAAAAGCTGACAGAGTCTCTCAACTTATCCAGAAGAGGTTTTCTACTTCTTGCATTGATGGCATGCAAGCTACTGTTTCTAGGGAGGAGGTGCGGAGGACTGTTTTTTCCATGAAGGCCAGTAAAGCCCTGGGCCTGGATGGCTTTTCTGCTGGTTTCTTTCAGAAGGCATGGCCTATTGTTGGTAGGGATGTTACTGATGCAATCCTAGAGTTTTTCTACTCAGGGAGGTAACTGAGAGAGGCTAATGCTACAATTATCACCTTAGTCCCTAAGAGGAAATAGCCTGCTGTGATGGGTGATTTTAGGCCTATCTCATGCTGTAACATTGTGTATAAGGTGATTACTAAGATCCTTGCCAATCAGGGATTAGTTAAAAGGTTTTACCTGAGCGAGAGAGAGAGAGAGAGAGAGAGAGATGACGCAGAAGAGCGGGAGCGGCAAGGGTTTAAGCAAAGAGAAAACCCGAGTGAGAGAGACGGCTAATAATATCTTGGGGTTTTAAAGCAGTGAAGGTGGGGGGTGGGGGTTGTTTGAAAGAAATCAAAATTTTAAATAAATAAATAAATAAAAAAAGGAAGTGAGAGAAAATTTTATTAGTTTTTTATTAAATTGTTGGGGACTCATTTTGAACTATTTTAACAAATTAAATTGACGCACCAAAATAGTTTTTGGCTATTTTGGTGAGCAAATTTGCTGAAAATACACAAAAATCATTCACAACAGCCTCACCAATTTAACCAAAAGATTTTGGTGAGTGAACAGTACTCACCAATTTTGATGAGTACTGTACACTCACCAAACCATTAAAAAAATAGGGGTAATTACCTTTTTCCCCCCATGAACTACCGGCCTATGTCATTTTGCCCCCACGAACTACCACTTCGACCAAAAGAGAGCATCAAACTACTATTTTTACACACTTTGGCCCCTTCCGTCAGGAATCCCGTTAACTTGGATGGAATATGCCATTTTTTACCGTTAATTTTGATTTAAAGACCAAAATGCTCTCTACAGTAATTAATAAAAAAATATTAAAATTAATATATTAAAAAAAAAAAAAAAAAAAAAAAAAAAAAAAAAAAAAAAACCTGAAGGAAAAGGGGTGGCTGCCGCCACCCCTAAGGTGGCGGGGTGGCCTGCGAGCCACCCCCAGAGGTGGCCAGAGCCACCTTTAGGGGTGGCTCGCGGGCTACTCACGGCCTCTGGGGAGGCTGCCGTCACCCCCTTTTCCTTCATTTTTTTTTTTTTTTTTTTTTTTAAGATGAGGATATTTAGGTCATTTTTTAAATTGAGTTAGGGCATTTAAGTCTTTGCATGAATTAGACTGACAAAAGGGGGCAAAGTGTGTAAAAATAGTAGTTTGATGCTCTCTTTTGGTCGAAGTAGTAGTTTGTGGGGGCAAAATTACACAGGCCGGTAGTTCATGGAGGGAAAAGGTAATTACCCCAAAAAAATATAAAAAAATTCATTTATCTCTTTTTTTTCTTTTTTTTTAGGGTTAAATAAGGTATTGGTACATGTGGTTTCATTTTTTTTTTTATTTTTTACCCTCTATGCTTCATTTTTTATCACAGCTGGTACTTGTGTCATGAAAAAAGACGGAAATGATACTTCCGTTCAAATTTCTATCCAAAAACTAACGGTTGTCCACGTCAGCGCCACGTAACACATATAAAAACTCAACACATGTCTAGATGCCACATCAGTGCTGACTTGGCTGCCACATTTTTTTTTAAGCCTTAAAAAAAAAAAAAAAAAAAAAAAAAAAAAAAAAAGAAAAAAAAAAAGAAAGAAAAGAAAGAAAGAAAGAAAGAAAGAAAGAAGAAGAAGAAGATTGGAAAAAATCATTAGAGGTGGCTTTTGGGCAAGATGGGGCTGGCCAGCCACCCCTATTTTGGCGGTGGAGGTGGCTGAGTGTGGTTTGGGGTGGCCGAACCACCCCCACCCATACCCTTAAAGGGTCAAACCCCCTAAATTTTGTTTTTTTTTTCTTTGGTTATTGGAGGTAGCCGAACCACTCTTGCAGTCCTTGAGGGTGGTTCGGCCACCTCCAAAGGCTAAACCCCTTAATTTTTATTTTTTTTTGCCATTGGGAGTGGCTTTCTTGCCCAAAGGGGTGGCTCCTAACGATTTGTTCAATCTTTTTTTTTTTTAAGCCTTAAAATAAATAAATATATATATATATGAGGCAGCCAAGTCAGTGTAGATGTGGAGACTTACGTGGCATCTAGACACGTGTCGTGTTTTTAAATGTGTTATGTGGCGCTGACTGGACAACCTTTAGTTTTTTGACGAAAATTTGAACGAATGTACTATTTCCGTCTTTTTATATAGCCCAGGTACCAACTGTGACAAAAAACGAAGCACAAGGGGGCAAAACTCTGCAATTAAGCATGCTTCTGCTAGAGTAGTACAAGGACGGGTAACCTCCTAGGAAGTCTGTTTTGGGGAGCCAAAAGCGGATAGTATTGTGTCATTGGGGGTGGGTCATTACAGGCCCACTGCTACTAACTCTCAAGCATGGGCTTGAGTTTTATCCCATAAGGCCAAATGCTCATTTAACTTTATTTAAGCCTTTTGTAATTAATTCTACGAGCCCAAAACTCTTTAATTGCTTAAGCCCTTGGGCCTTGTGGAATAAATTCAGAAACCCAATCTTCTCTAAGTAATGAGCCACTTAGGAATCAAATTCCTTTGGCCCATGTTTTATTAAATAAAACAATCGAAATAAATATATGTATAGTCGAGGCTCAAAATAAATAGTCAATTTATATCAGCTCAAAGAGAAACTTAAAGGAAAAAAATGCAATTAGTTTCAAATAGGTCTGTGACAATATCACACGACACAATTTTAATCACAATTGATTCCACTAAACAAATGTGACTGCACTCTAATATGTATTTTCAAATTAATGAATCAATCCACGTGACGTACGTATTTATTACATATTACTCATCTATAGAATCATTTCATAATCGAACTAAAGTCAATACATTATTATTTTGTTCACTACATATTTTCCTTGAAAACCTAAATTAATTACATGATATATTATTTTTATACCTTGTAAGATTTCATCTCACTTTGCACAAAACAAAGTTTCAGTAAATATCATTGAAACACTCAGCCCGAGCTTTAGGATAATCACTTCCATTAAATCTACATAAAGATGAATATTTCTTATTGATTTGTTCCATGACAAAGGATTTGGATTCCTTCTCGAAGAAAGCATTCCTACAATGCTACATGCAATCATCCAATGCACAGATATGTCAACCACTGATTTGATCTCATTCTTAAACATCGAAGATACCTACACTTTACATATGAGTTCACAATCTTCTAAAGATTTAGAGTAACTGTTATAAGTCATTGTGCACGTACATCATTCTTTATCCCAATATTGAAATATGATGACTCACGTAGTCCATTTGGTGCATGACACTACCTTGCTCTTACACCAAAATTTTGACCCCGAAGCCTTTCATTCTTCTCTTAATTAAGATAGATCGTTAAGGTTGACATATTATAATTTATATGGATTTTTCAGTTCCATTTACGACTATAAACAATTTTTTATAAATTATAAGGACCTATGACTATAATCTTTTATAAATTTCAACAATTATGTTCTTAAAGTTTGTCCTTCAAATCGGCCATTTTGTTAACCTACTATCTAAATAATTGATGGCACATTTGCAATGTGAACAATTTGTCACATTACACCTACTAACAAGATCACATTATGTACCGGGGGGTGGGGGCAAAACTAGGCCAAAGTAGGGTGGGGTGAAAGTGGTTGCCACTCGGCCCACTCCCTCCAGTGAAACCTTTGAGGTCAGTCAAACTATCCCTATTAAAGTGGGGAGAAGTGTCGAGCCATGCATTCTTAAGGATGTTTTTGGGGGTGATTTGACGATCCCCACTTGTTGGTACTTTTTGATAGAAGTGATTATATTTTAAAATCACTGATATAAAACCAAGAGAAATGTGCGACTACTACCATATTTAAAGAGATGGTCTAAACTAAAACCTAGTCTACCAAACTTATGTCAATTAAGAATTACTAAATTACTACTGCATCTCTAATTTATTGATATTTTTTACTGAAAAAAAAAAAAATTTTGATTTGGATTGGGAGAAACGGATGAAGAAGAGTTTAAATGGGTAAAAAGTTCCTCATGTTTGGATATTTAATGAGTGCCGTAAAAAAATTACAGCATATGTGATGTAGTCTTTTGGATAAAAACATATTTAGCCCATAGGTTTTGATCTGATTTATATTTAGGTGTTGTTTTATATTTATTTTGAAAATTTTGTTTGGTTAGTTTTTCAAGTTAAATTGTACTCGGGTTTTACCCGACCCTTTTTAATCCAACTAAAAAAACTAACTCAACTAAAAAATAAAAATAAATAAATAAAAACCCAATGTGCATCTAAGGGTGGTGGCCGGACCACCCCTAGGTGTCCAGGGGTGGATCAGCCACCTCAAAATTAATATGAAGCAAACCAAAAAGAGAAATGCTTATGTATACACTACAATCTCACCCCTTCCTACGTGGACTAAAGAAAAGCAAAAAAAAATGGCAAAAAAAATCGGGCCATCCCACTCTCTCTACAAAGAGAAATGATAGTTGTACAACTTTGTACAATTCTAACAACCTTTTTTTTATGATCAACCATTGGATCTATTTTTTTACATGTGGACTATAAATATCTAATGGTTAATATTAACAAATAATTGTTAAAGTTGTACAAAAATTGAACAAAAATTGTGTAAGAAACATTATTCATCTGCAAAAGTCTCTCTGCTACATCTCACAAAAGTAACTCAAAAAACAACTTGCTACAGTAACTCAAAAATCACTCTTTTCTCTCTCTCTCTCTCTCTCAACCACCTGCTACATCTCTACAATACTCAGTAAATATAGCTCTTGTCCGTCCGGACGGCCCATGTCCACCGTTCGGACGGCGCCCAGGTATATTTTGCCTGACGCTCATTTGAGCCCCCAGCCTATAAATAGAGGCCCCTGGGCATTGAGAACTGCAAGAATTCGGTGTGAATTCCATTAGAGCTCAGAGAAGTCATCAATCCCTCTGAAGCTGTTTTACAAATGTGTTGTGCTATAAACCGAAGTCTATCTTAGAGGTCAGCTCTAAGATAAAGGATTCCATTGAAGACCCCTTCAGGTAAAAGAACCTGGTTGGGAAGCGTTCGTGTTAGGTTACACGTCAGAGATCAAGGTATGACCACTGCATCGGTATATGTGAGTGTTACTATCTTGTATCTAGCTTTATCTTCTGAATAGTAGAATTCCTGAGTTTGGCTGCCTCGGAGTGGTTTTTCTCTTGATTGAGTTTCCACTTCGTCAACAAAATCTGCGTGTCATTTATTTTCCGCTGTGCTTTAATTTTTGTTGACACTTATGCACACACTTTATTTTTAGAAGTCAATTTCAATTTTCAAGACACATTGACAAGAAATAGGGTCAATATGAAATCAGTAAAGATAGGCTGGTCAGAACGTATCAAAATGAGCGGGCAAGCCAATTAAAACAGGAACCTATCAAGCTATCCAAATTTCATTTTCCCATGCAGAAGACCCTGAATTTGGCAAAGAATCAATGAATCTTACCAACAAATTTTAAAAACCCAGAAAGGATCGGGCTTAACAAGCAGGATTTTAGGAGCTCCATACAGCACAAACAAGGTTAAAGAAACACAATCCCAAGAAGTATTAGTTATTGTATATTCTGGTTTATTGTGTAGCCTAAACAAGATTACAGACACACTTAACTATTTGACTTGATCAATATAACAGCACTTCAACCTGTGAGTGAACCACAGAAAAGAAAACGAGAACAGATTGTTGGGTAGGTCACTTGATCCCAGCAGTAGTAGTTATTTCCATGGTGAAGACATAATTAAATCTCAAACTTTAGTATGTTGACAGCAGACATTACCAGCTAAGTTAGCTAAACACCTCCAAAGAGGAAAAATCGTATATTTAACAAACACAATGCATCATATAGTTAAGACAGGCTTTTAAAAATGTCCAAAACCATTATTTTCCTTGGTTTTGTGAGCTGGGAACAAATCTTAAAACTTCAACCTATTCGAATAGGGCAGTAATTTAAAAAGTTATTATTAAGTAAGCATCAGACGACTTATTACAAGTTAACACCATCCACGAGAAATCATGGAGACACCGTTTTGAGAGGGTCAACCTATCCGCGGTGGATTTTTCAATTTCCTCTTTGTAGGAAAGACACACACACACACAAATATTATTACATGTATGCCATGCATGTATATATAAATACATGCATACACATAAAGAAAAACGAAATGTTTTTCCCTGTTGAGAGATATAAATCGCCCGAGAAGAAAATAAAAACTGCAACACATAGATTTCCCATCTTTCATAAGCTAAACAAAGAAAAAACAAAGGGTAACAGCTTAAGGTTTCATTTCCATCATTTCTACTTGATTTCTTTCGGCATCCAAACAGAGCCTTATTTTCTTCCATTTCCCCCGAGGCTTCTTTGCAACCAAACAAAGAGTGAACAAAATCCCACAAATCCCAAGCCTTTCAAATTTTTTAACTTTTGGGCTGATCATGAGTCTTTCCTGGATTGGGTGGCTGAAAAATCTTGAGGTTTTTGGGGGGTGACGTCAAAAGGTTGATCGAGCTAGGTGTGAGTTGGCATTGGCTCAATCAGGCTTCATTAACTCTCATGGGAGCAGGGATTGGTCTCTTAGAGAAAAGGATTGCCTTCATGCATACCTTTCTCTTGTAAATGTTGAGGAGAATTTTCTCAAACAGAAATCCCGGAATCAGTGGTTAAATTTGGGGGATGGTAACTCAGCCTACTTTCACAATCTTGTTAAAGTCATAAATGCTTCAAATCTTGTGAAAGTCCTTAAGGATGATCAAGGTTCTACTGTCTCGGAGCCTCATCTTATTAAGGAGCTTACTGTTCGCTTTTATGAGAAACTCCTTGGTCATTCTTCTCATTTCTTTTCGGATTCAAAAGCTGACAGAGTCTTTCAACTTATCCAGAAGAGGTTTTCTACTTTTTGCATTGATGGCATGCAAGCTGCTGTTTCTAGGGAGGAGGTGCGGAGGACTGTTTTTTCCATGAAGGCCAGTAAAGCCCTGGGCCTGGATGGCTTTTCTGCTGGTTTCTTTCAGAAGGCATGGCCTATTGTTGGTAGGGATGTTACTGATGCAATCCTAGAGTTTTTCTACTCAGGGAGGTAACTGAGAGAGGCTAATGCTACAATTATCACCTTAGTCCCTAAGAGGAAATAGCCTGCTGTGATGGGTGATTTTAGGCCTATCTCATGCTGTAACATTGTGTATAAGGTGATTACTAAGATCCTTGCCAATCAGTTACGTCCAGGTCTGAATGATATAGTCAGCTGGAATCAAGGGGCGTTTATTCCTCAGAGGAGTATTGCAGAAAACATCCTCCTTGCCCAGGAGCTCGTGAGTGACTATCATAAAAGCAAAGGTAAGGCTAGGTGTGCTTTAAAAATTGATCTCATGAAGGCTTATGACTCTATTAGCTGGAGGTTTATTCTTCACTGTTTGTCTTGTTTTGGTGCCCCTATAAAGTATGTTACTTGGGTGAGAGCTTGCATTTCCAACCCCTCTTTTTTATTGCTCTTAATGGTTCTTTGGTAGGCAATATCCAAGGAAGGAAAGGGCTTAGACAAGGTGATTCGATCTCACCTTATTTGTTTGTGTTGGCCATGGAGGTGTTATCTAGGCTGTTGGCTGAGGCCTCTATGGATGTGGAGCGTTTTAGGTTTCATCCTAAATTCCAGAAGTTGAAGCTCACACACTTGTGCTTTGCTGATGATCTCTTGATCTTTTCTGCTGCTGAGCTTTAGTCCATTCGAACTATTCATAGTATTTTATGTGAGTTTGAAGAACTTTTTGGACTTAAAGCCAATCCTTCTAAAAGCTCATTCTTCTGTTCGGGTGTATCAAAAGATGATAAAGCTGCTTTATTAGAGGTGTTGCAAATGCCGGAGGGATCTCTTCCTGTCTGGTATTTAGGGGTTCCTCTCATTACTAAGCAGTTATCGGCTATTGATTGTGAGGTTTTAGTAGCCCGTATCTCGGGGAGGATTGACTCTTGGTTGGTGAGGCATCTTTCCTTTGCAGGTCGATTACAAATGATTTCTTCGGTGCTCTTTAGCCTTCAAGTGTATTGGACTAGAATCTTTATTCTGCCAAAGAAGATCATCCGGCTCCTTGAACAGAAGTTTAATAGATTTCTTTGGTGTGGAAAAGATTCTAAGGCCAAGGCTAAAGTGGCTTGGGATAACCTATGCTGTCCTAAAACTGAGGGGGTTCTTGGCATCAAGAGGCTTGAAGAATGGAATAGGGGTGCTATGTTGAAACATATTTTGAGTCTTTTTGCTCAATCCGGATCTCTTTGGGTTGCTTGGGTGCATTCTTATTGGCTTAAGGGGAGTAGCTTGTGGAATATAGCTATCCCCAAAGTGTGTTCTTGGAGCTAGAAAAAACTGCTCAATCTCCGTGAGTTGGCTAAGGAGTTCATCAGTTTCAAAGTGGGAGAGGGTCATTCCATCTTTCTTTGGCTTGATTGTTGGCATCCAGCTGGGAGATTGTTGGACACTTATGGCTACCGCATTGTGTATGACACTGGTAGTAATCTAGATGCTCGTGTTTCCTCAGTTCTTATTGATAGGCGTTGGGTTTGGCCTCCCACTCGGTCTGATCTCCTTGTGGAGACTCAGAACCGGTTGTTTGATGTTGCTATTGGGGAAAGAGACATTCCGGTATGGAAGACTTCTAAAGGGATCTACTCCTGCTATGAAACATGGAACCGTCTTAGGACTAAGTTTACGGAAGTTGCTTGGAGTCATGTGGTCTGGTTTCCCTTGGCAAGCCCTAGACATGCGTTTCTCTTATGGTTTGTTTTCAGGGGTGCTCTCGCTACCAAGGAGAGAATGTGTTGTTGGGGTTATGAGGGCAACACTTTATGCAGATTCTGTTATGGGGGGCAAGAGTCTATGGATCATCTTTTCTTCCATTGTAGCTTTTGTCAGCGTATTTGGAGAAATTTGATGGCCTTGTGCTTGGTTCAGCAGCCTTTTACCGAATGGGACGATGTTGTGAGTTGGTCGTGTTCCCTTAAAGGTCGTAGCTTGCAGGTTCTAGTTTGTAAGTTGTGATTGGCGGCTGTTATTTATCATTTGCGGAGGTTGAGGAATGACTTGTGTCATGGGAATACCCCAAGGACCGAAGAAACTCTTGTTGCCCAAATTCAATGGGAAGTGAGAAGTAGACTTTTGTTTCGACGGAAGGGTGGGAGATCGGCCATGGCTACTCGGCTGATGCAAATTTGGAGATTGTAGATGTTTTGTAGTTGTTTTGAGCTGTTGGTAGATTGCTGGCTGCTTTACTGTAAGGCTAGTTTAGCTTGTGTTGATTTTTTTTTGGTGAGATTCCAGTTTTAACTGGAGAGATTGTACGTACAGTGTTTGGTTTATAAAGTGTTAGTTCATACCAAAAAAAAAAAAAAAAAAAAATGCCACAAATAAAAGAATCAAACATACCAAACGAACAACTAAACCCACAAATGTAAATACGTATATGTCCATTTAGGAAGAGATTAAGGTTAGGGTTTAGTTAAAAGGTTTTACCTAAACGAGAGAGAGAGAGAGAGAGAGAGAGAGAGAGAGAGAGAGAGAGAGAGAGAGAGAGAGAGAGAGAGAGAGAGAGAGAGAGAGAGAGATGACACAGAAGAGCGGGAGCGGCAAGGGTTTAAGCAAAGAGAAAACCCGAGTGAGAGAGACGGCTAATAATATCTTGGGGTTTTAAAGCGGTGAAGTTTTTTTGGGGGGAGGGGGGGGTGTTGTTTGTTTGATGAAAGAAATAAAAATTAAAAAAAAAAAGAAAAAAAAAAAAAGAAAGAAGAAGAAGCGAGAGAAAATTTTATTAAATTGTTGGGGACTCATTTTGAACTATTTTAACAAATTAAATTGACTCACCAAAATAGTTTTTGGCTATTTTGGTGAGCCAATTTGCTGAAAATACACAAAAATCACTCCTAACAGCCTCACCAATTTAGCCAAAAGATTTTGGTGAGTGAACAGTACTCGCCAATTTTGATGAGTACTGTTCACTCACCAAACTATTAAAAAAATATAAAAAATTTCATTTCTCTCTCTCTCTCTCTCTCTCTTTTTTGGGGGGTTAAATAGGGTATTGGTACATGTGGTTTCATTTTTTTATTTTTTACCCCTATGCTTCATTTTTTATTACAGTTGGTACTTGTGTCATGAGAAAAGACGGAAATGATACTTCCGTCCAAATTTCTATCCAAAAACTAATGGTTGTCCACGTCAGCGCCACGTAACACATATAAAAACTCGACACATGTCCAGATGCACATCAATGCTGACTTGGCTACCACATTTTTTTTAAGGCTTTAAAAAAATTAAATAAAAAAAAATATAAAAAAAAGAAAGAAAGAAAGAAAGAAAGAAAGAAGAAGAAGAAGAAGAATGGAAAAAATCATTAGAGGTGGCTTTTGGGCAAGATGGGGTTGGCCAACCACCCCTATTTTGGCAATGGAGGTGGCTGAGTGTTGTTTGAGGTGGCCGAACCACCCCACCCATACCCTTAAAGGGCCAAACCCCTAAATTTTGTTTTTTTTT
This sequence comes from Alnus glutinosa, assembly GCF_958979055.1. Taxonomy (NCBI): domain Eukaryota; kingdom Viridiplantae; phylum Streptophyta; class Magnoliopsida; order Fagales; family Betulaceae; genus Alnus; species Alnus glutinosa. The sequence goes on from NC_084886.1 coordinate 10,409,456, forward strand.
TTTTCTTTGGTTATTGGAGGTAGCCGAACCACTCTTGCAGTCATTGAGGGTGGTTCGGCCACCTCCAAGGGCTAAACCCCTTTTATTTTTTAATTTTTTAATTTTTTGCCATTGGGAGTGGCTTTCTTGCCCAAAGGGGTGGCTCCTAACGATTTGTTCAATCTTTTTTTTTAAGCCTTAAAATAAAAAGATATATATGCAGCAGCCAAGTCAGTGTAGATGTGGAGACTTACGTGGCATCTAGACACGTGTCGCGTTTTTATGTGTGTTACGTGGCGCTGACGTGAACAACCTTTAGTTTTTTGACGAAAATTTGAACGAATGTACTATTTCCGTCTTTTTCTATAGTCCAGGTACCAACTGTGACAAAAACGAAGCACAAGGGGGCAAAACTCTGCAATTAAGCGTGCTTCTGCAAGAGTAGTACAAGGACGGGTAACCTCCTAGGAAGTCTGTTTTTGGAAAGCCAAAAGCGGACAGTATTGTGTCATTGGGGGTGGGTCATTACAGGCCCACTGCTACTAACTCTCAAGCATGGGCTTGGGTTTTATCCCATAAGGCCAAATGCTCATTTAACTTTATTTAAGCCTTTTGGAATTAATTCTACGAGCCCAAAACTCTTTAATTGCTTAAGCCCTTGGGAAATAAATTCAGAAACCCAATATTCTCTAAGTAATGAGCCACTTAAGAATCAAATTCCTTTAGCCCATGTTTTATTAAATAAAACAATCCAAATAAATAAATGCATAGCCGAGGCTCAAAACAAATAGTCAATTTATATCAGCTCAAAGAAGAACCTAAAGGAAAAAATGCAATTAGTTTCAAATAGGTCTGTGACAATATCACACGACACAATTTTAATCACAATTGATTCCACTAAACAAATGTGACTGCACTCTAATATGTATTTTCAAATTAATTAATCAATCCACGTGACGTATGTATTTATTACATATTACTCCTCTATAGAATCATTTCGTAATCGAACTAAAGTCAATACATTGTTATTTTGTTCACTACATCTTTTCCTTGATAACCTAAATTAATTACATGATATATTATTTTTATACCTTGTAAGATTTCATCTCACTTTGCTCAAAACAAAGTTTCAGTAAATATCATTGAAACACTCAGCCCGAGCTTTAGGATAATCACTTCCATTAAATCTACATAAAGATGAATATTCCTTATTGATTTGTTCCATGACAAAGGATTTGGATTCCTTCTCGAAGAAAGCGTTCATACAATGCTACATGCAATCACCCAATGCACAGATATGTCAACCACTGATTTGATCTCATTCTTAAGCATCAAAGATATCTACACTTTACATCTAAGTTCACAATCTTCTCAAGATTTAGGGTAACTGTTATAAGTCATCGTGCACGTACATCATTCTTTATCCCAATATTGAAATAATGATGACTCACGTAGTCTGTTTGGTGCATGACACTACCTTGCTCTTACACCAAAATATTAACCCGAAGCCCTTCATTATTTTCCTAATCAAGATAGATCGTTAAGGTTGGCATATTATAATCTATATGGATTTGTCAGTTCCATTTACGACTATAAACAATTTTTTATAAATTATAAGGACCTATGACTATGATCTTTTATAAATTTCAACAATTATGTTCTTAAAGTTTATGTCTTTCAAATCGGCCATTTTGTTAACCTACTATCTAAATAATTGATAGCACAATTGCAATGTGGACAATTTGTCACATTACACCTACTAACAAGATCACATTATGTACCGGGGGGTGGGGGCAAAACTAGGCCAAAGTAGGGTGGGGTGAAAGTGGTTGCCACTTGGCCCACTCCCTCCGGTGAAACCTTTGAGGTCAGTCAAACTATCCCTATTAAAGTGGGGAGAAGTGTCGAGCCATGCATTCTTAAGGATGTTTTTGGGGGTGATTTGACGATCCCCACTTGTTGGTACTTTTTGATAGAAGTGATTATATTTTAAAATCACTGATATAAAACCAAGAGAAATGTGCGACTACTACCATATTTAAAGAGATGGTCTAAACTAAAACCTAGTCTACCAAACTTATGTCAATTAAGAATTACTAAATTACTACTGCATCTCTAATTTATTGATATTTTTTACTGAAAAAAAAAAAAAAATGATTTGGATTGGGAGAAACGGATGAAGAATAGTTTAAATGGGTAAAAAGTTCCTCATGTTTGGATATTTAATGAGTGCCGTAAAAAAATTACAGCATATGTGCTGTAGTCTTTTGGATAAAAACATATTTAGCCAATAGGTTTTGATCTGATTTATATTTAGGTGTTGTTTTATATTTATTTTGAAAATTTTGTTTGGTTAGTTTTTCAAGTTAAATTGTACTCGGGTTTTACCCGACCCTTTTTAATCCAACTAAAAAAACTAACTCAACTAAAAAATAAAAATAAATAAATAAAAACCCAATGTGCATCTAAGGGTGGTGGTCGGACCACCCCGTGGTGGCCGGACCACCCCTAGGTGTCCAGGGGTGGATTAACCACCTCAAAATTAATATGAAGCAAACCAAAAAGAGAAATGCTTGTGTATACACTACAATCTCACCCCTTCCTACGTGGACTAAAGAAAAGCAAAAAAAAATCGCAAAAAAAATCGGGCCATCCCACTCTCTCTACAAAGAGAAATGATAGTTGTACAACTTTGTACAATTCTAAACTTTTTTTTTATGATCAACCATTGGATCTATTTTTTTACATGTGGACTATAAATATCTAATGGTTAATATTAACAAATAATTGTTAAAGTTGTACAAAAATTAAACAAAAATTGTGTAAGAAACATTATTCATCTGCAAAAGTCTCTCTGCTACATCTCACAAAAGTAACTCAAAAAACAACTTGCTACAGTAACTCAAAAATCACTCTTTTCTCTCTCTCTCTCTCTCTCTCTTCTTGTCACAAACGCTCTCTCGCCGAAAACTCTCTCTCTCTCTACGGATCTCGTTAGAGCAGGCTTTCTCTCGCCGGAATATCGCTGAGAAATCTCTCTCTCGCCGGAGGTCAGTCACTTTACTTTTTAGTGTTTTGTTTTGTTCTATCTCACCAGATCTGGTCTTCGTTACTCGCTAGATGCATTAAGGGATTTAAAAATTTGTTTGGCTTGATTAATAGTTCAACCGATCTTATTTTGCCGGACTCAAAGCTAGTGGGATACTTCCCCTCAACCCATCCACATTGGATGTTGTTTCTGCTAGGACTGGTAAAAATGCCTCAGTATTAAGAAGCTATAATCATCACAAGCCTGGATGAAGTTATTTGTAATTAATATCTAATGAGCTTATCAAATACAATGTCCAATCCATTTTGGAATTATAATTTCAAAGATAATATGTCAAAAGATGTGTGCTGACAAAAATTTGCATGTTGAGCATGTAATATCCTTTTCTCTGCAAGTAGTTGAGGATGGAATGCATTATGCACTGGTCCTGGACCATACAGATCGCAAGGTGGAAGCCTGTACAGTGTTGATTCTGGACCGATTTAAAGCTCGAATAACGCAGAAGCACAATGAGTCAATGAGCTTAGGGTTTCGGCTACCCGAGCTTCAAGAAACTCATGTAGCTTTACAAGCCAGCTTTGGCCTCATAAAAAATCTTAGCAGTTTAAGCTCGAATTCTCTGGACTTCTCATTGTTTTCAATGTTTGAGAGAGAAGACGATGGGAAGATTTATTTATTTTTTAAAAAAAAAAAAATCAATAGTTGAGGTTATAGGTTGACACAGCCAATTACAATGGGCGCCGGTCCAATTAAAGTATGGCTGGGATGCAACGAGACTGCACACCCCTTAAGAGTGCAGCTGATAAAAAAACCCTCACCACCAAAAAGAAATGCTGGAAAAATAAAATTCTTCAAAAGATAAATACACAACCAACATAGTACTCAGCTTCTGGGTAATGGTGAAAGGCCACAAAATTTAGCTTCACAAATCCTGGCAAAACAATTTTGACTCCCGACAAATGAGCAAAAAAATGCATAAATATGAATGGAGCAGCTAATCAGCAGCAGGATTTTTTTTTTTTTAGAAATAGACCAATTAATTTACTCCATGAAACACGCTAGAGACTCTAATTTTTTTTGGGAAGTACAAGCCAGACACTGTAATTTCAATCAACCATGATGCCTGAGAGCAGTAAGGCTCATAGGCGGCAGTATTCCCACCAAACACACGAATAAAAAACAGAGGGGCATCCCGAGCCAAGCAAACTAATTTCAAACCGCAATGATTCATAGGTGGATGACAGTTGCGATGAAAAAATAGCAGATGGAACTGAACAAGACCACAAGAAATTTCTTTGTTGCAAAGAAAGCCACTTTGACCAGCAGTAAAGAGAGTGCAATATTATGCTTTTCACAAGCATCACATGCAACATAAAACTAAAGCCAGAATGCACAGCTCTATGATAACTTACCCTGCTCATACATGTAATAAGCAATAACCAAGACAAATTGTATCAACCAGCCCTCCTACTCAAAAGTTTAGATAACTTATCCAATTGAAAATTCAAGAAACCATAATATTGAAGGAGCACCAACTAGCAACAAAAACAAGCACATTTGCAGCATAACCACAACCTCTTAATAGCCCCCATCACCACCACCAAAACCTCTATCACCACGATAACCACCACCACCACCACCACCACCATAACCACCACCGCCGCCAAAAGATCGAGGGCCAGACGGTTTGTCATTGGCATAACTCACACGAATGTTTCGCCCATTTAGCTCCTGAAAGTTTAAGATGTAAGTCATAATTTTTTTTTTTTTGATAAGTAGTTTCAGATGTAAGTCATAATTAGGCAAAAGCTAACATCTCCTAAAGACTTTATTTCGGACCTGGCCATCCATCGCAGACAGTGCTGAGGTGGCAGATTCATCGCTGGAGTAGTTAATAAACCCAAATCCCCTAGACCTACCAGTCTCTCTATCGATGATAACCCTTGCTGCACAGCAAAACCACCACTGAGAATACAAGGATGTGGAAACCACTATTGACAATAGAACAGAGCCTAATTTAACTTCAGGGTAGAGGGAAAAAGAGAGCGGGAGAAGGGAAGAAAGAAAGATTCTTGCCTACTATTTTTGTATATCCCACATAAAGATTGAAGAAAACAAAAGTAAATGGAGCATGAAATCAGAATAACCAGCTCTTTGTTTTCTTTTATGGAAGTCGGCACCAATCACGTATATCATGCAGCCAAGCACAAACTCAATAAATTTTCATTAATAAGAAAGGCAACACTCTTACCAGTTGGGAATAATAATTCTTTTTTCTGACAGGTAATCACCAACATAAGTCAATATTTTAGATATCATGCAGCATTTAAGTGAATATATTATTACTACCAAAACCAAGCAATAAATACAAGCCGGGCTTGAAAAACTATTAAAGAATTGATGCATGTTGTGATATAATAGAACCTAGCCTTAAGCGACTAATCATCGGTTGATTATATGAAAAAACTACCAACACAGAACATAAAAAAACTCACCCTCAACCACCTCACCAAAGCCAGCAAATGCATCCTTAAGAGACTGATCATCGGTTGAGTATGAAAGACCTTAAAAACCACCGTTATAAGAACAAGTTTCAAAGACTTCATATCATAACTCTACTAAAATCTATAATCAAAATGCTGTAAGAACATTTACTAATACCTCCAATAAAAAGCTTGCTTGATGACATGTAGCGAACAGAATTAAGCATAGATGCGATGGATGCTTGTCCATTCTGAGAAACACTATGCCTCAAAAGGCTCCCAACTTTGTTACAAAATGCCATATATATTTGACTATTCTCAGGTACCACATACAACAGCAGCAACAAAAATAGAATCAGTTTAATAACTCATGACAGGGATATCAAACAAAGAAAAGCAAACTGAAAATAGATACACCAAATCATGCAAAGTTCTAAATATTGCTTCCAATAGAGAAAAACTAATTGATAGACATGAACACAGGGTCATTCATTTAAGAGTTAATAAATGACTTTTTATAATTCATCTCATCTCAATCCACCTCAAGTACTAAGTATGAAATTTCACAATTCAGCGACAAACATTGCCGCAAAGAGTAGAATGAGTTAACTGAGACACATTGACAAGAAATAGGGTCAATATTAAATCAGTAAAGATAGGCTAGTCAGAACCTATCAACGTGAGCAGGCAAGCCAATTAAAACAGGAACCTATCAAGTATCAAGCTATCCAAATTTTATTTTCCAGCGCAGAAGACCCTGAATTTGGCAAAGAATCAATTAACCTTACCAACAAATTTTAAAAACCCAGAAAGGATCAGGCTTAACAAGCAGGATATTAGGAGTTCCATACAGCACAAACAAGGTTAAAGAAACACAATCCCAAGAAGTATTAGTTATTGTATCTTATGGTTAATTGTGTAGCCTAACAAGATTTCAAACACACTTTAACTATTTGACTTGATCAATATAACAGCACTTCAACTTCAACTTGTGAGCGAACCACAGAAAAGAAAACGAGAACAGATTGTTGGGTAGGTCACTTGATCCCAGCAGTAGTAGTTATTTCCATGGTGAAGACATAATTAAATCTCAAATCTTTACTATATTGACAACAGACATTACCAGCTAAGTTAGCTAAACACCTCCAAAAAGGCAAAATCGTAAATTTAATGAACACAACGCATCATAGTAAAGACAAGCTTTTAAAAATTTCCAAAACCATTCTTCTCCTTGATTTTCTGAGCTGGAAACCAAGTCTTAAAACTTCAACCTATTAGAACAGGGCAGCAATTTAAAAAGTTATTATTAAGTAAGCATCAGGCGGCTTGTTACAAGTAGTTAACACGGTTCATCCACGATAAATCATGGAGACACCGTTTTGAGAGGGCCAACCTATCCGCGGTGGATTTTTCAATTTCCTCTTTGTAGGAAAGACACACACACACACACAAATATGAATACGTGTATGCCATGCATGTATATATAAATATATGCAAACACATAAAGAAAAACAAAATGTTTTTCCCTGTTGAGAGATATAAATCGCCCGAGAAGAAAATAAAAACGGCAACACATAGATTTCCCATCTTTCATAAGCTAAACGAAGAAAAAACAAAGGTAACAGCTTAAGGTTTCATTTCCATCATTTCTACTTGATTTCTTTCGGCATCCAAACAGAGCATTAATTTCTTCCATTTCCCCCAAGGCTTCTGGGCAACCAAACAAAGAGTGAACAAAATCCCACAAACAAAAGAGCCAAACATACCAAACGAACAACTAAATCCACAAATGTAAATACTTATATGTCCATTTACGAAGAGATTGAGGTTAGGTTTTAGTAAAAGGCTTTACCTGAGCGAGAGAGAGAGAGAGAGAGACGACGGAGAAGAGCGGGGGCGGCTAGGGTTTAAGGAAAGAGAAAACCCGAGCGAGGGAGAGACGGCTAAATATGTCTTGGGGTTTTAAAGAGGTGAAGTTGTGGCCTGTGGGGGTTTGGTTCGCATGTAATCGTTCGCATTTGACACATTTCTCAGATGTACGAGCTACGAATTTTGATGTGGGATATGTATGAATTGAAATGTAGCGAAGTGTCTCCATTGCCCCCAAAAATAAAAGGGGTAATTGCACCGTTAGTCCCTGTGGTATGTCATAATTATTTTTTACTCCTTATGGTTTAAAAAGTTCATGTGAGGTCCCTGTGCTATGCAATAATTATGTTTTACTCCCTAGGTCGATTTTTCGTCCACTATTTTGACGGAATCTGTTAGCTCTACATGTCAGCGCCACGTGTCGCCAATAAGATGGCGACACGTGTCCATCTTAATAAAAAAATATAAATTTATTAAAAAATAAATAAAAATACTTATTTAAAAAAAAAAAAGTTTATTTATTTATTTATTAATAAATTTATATTTTTTATTAAGATGGACACATGTCGCCATCTTATTGGCGACACGTGGCGCTGACATGGCATTTGATGAAATCTGTTAAAAAATTTAACAGAATTTGACGTTAGGGATCAATTTGTAATTATTGCATAGCACAGGGACCTCCCATGAACTCTTTAAACCATAGGGAGTGAAAAATAATTATGGCATACTACAGGGACCAACGGTGCAATTATCCCAAAATAAAATGGCACTATAGGATGCTTTGCTTACTTCAAAGAGAAATTGAACGAGAGAGAGTATTTTCCGATTAGTGCTATGATTGTTTCGATGTAAAACGATATTTTTGAAGAAAAAAAATTTGGTGTTTGGCTCTTACGAAAAAATACCAACAACAAAAAATTACCGGTAACGAGATTCTATCATTGACCGGCATAATTCTGGCCACTTTTACAGAATTCTGGCTACTGTTGCCGGATTTCGGCGATGGAGGCCAAAAATCGAGCGGCAATGGTTTCGCCGAAATCTGGTCGTACTGGTCAGATTTTAGCACAGTACAGTCGAATTCCCATCGTACTGGTCAAATTCCGGCCAGTTTGGTCAGAATTTGGCAACGGTGGTCGAACGTCGTTAGATTTCAGCACAAATTACCAGATTCCGGCCTGTTTTACAAGAATCTGGCTTTTCGGATTCCAGCAACCAGTCAATGCCGCCAGATTCCTACAATCGGATAACAAAATTCGAGGACCTTCGGCGGTAGACTTGAGCTACCAACAAACTTCAATATTTGGCGATGGTGCATTCCCACAGACATTCATGCAAGAATAAAAAATAGTTTATATCCAGAAAACGATTTACAGTTTCCAAAGCTGTAAATTGTTTTCCAAAAATTAAATAAGCTTTTACGGTCACACTAAAAATGATTTTCGTTGTCCATCATTTTCGGTTACACTAAACACTGGAAAATACATAAAATATTTTTTATTTTACACTCAAAACAAATTGAGCATTAGATAAATTTTAGGGGTAATCACCTTTTCTCTCCATGAACTACCGGCATGTGTCATTTCGCCCCCACGAACTACCACTTCGACCAAAAAAGAGCATCAAACTACCATCTTTACATACTTTGCCCCCTTCTGTAATACCCCAAATTTTTATTAGACAATATATTTATAAAACAAATAGTAATAATATATATATATATATAACTTATTAAGTAAGTAACTTACTCAATAAGTAGAAAAAAAAAAAAAAAAAAAGTCCACAACTTGCACGGCAAGTTGTTTTCTCTTTTATTTATTTTCTTCTCTTTCTTTTCTCATCATCTTCATTCTTCATTTAGTTATTTCTTCTTCTTTCTTCCTTCCTCTTCTGTTCTTCTTCTCGCCAGACCCATCAAGAAATTGAGAGAGAAAGAGAGTGAGTTGAGAGCTGAGAGATGAGAGATGCAGACGGGAGAGAGAGAACCCGAGAGAGATTGAGTGGAAGAGAGACGAAGTGGGAAGAGGCCGTGACCCGTCGACCCAGGTGTGCGATACCGATGGCCAGAACCAAAAACCGGCGAGGCAGTGCGATTCCGGTGGAGCTCAGGCCGATCGTGGAGGACTCGAGTGACCGAGACCCGTGCGACCCGCCAGCCAAACCCAACGGATCCGGGAGAAACCGTGCAACCCAAACCTTCCGGAGGTCCGATTCTCCATGTCCGGCAGCCAAACGCCGATTTCCGGCGGGCTAAGGCGATTTTTCCGGCCGATCCAAGAAGACCCGAAGCCCCTTATCCAAAACCCGACCCGGTGACCCGCCAGACCCGAGAGGAGAACCCGGTTCTTCTTGTGCATTTTTCCGGCGACTTTACCGGCGAAATCAATGGCTTTTCCGGTGGATTTTCTATGAAAATCCTTGGGGTAATTTCTTATAGCCTATGATGTTTTATTTTTAGGGGTTAATTTGCTTATTATGGAATTAGGGTTTGATTAATTTGGGGCTTTTCAAATGATTGTGTTTAAATAGGTTGATTGGGTGTTTGTGGTACTTTGTTTTCTGCTCTTGGCTGATTCAGTGGGTGTATGAGTGCTTTGGCAGATTTGAGTTATTGTGTGTCTTAACCGATTAAGTAGTGTTTGGATTTATGATGCTTTTGGACAAATGGTTTTGAGGTTAAAATTGTCTCTGTTGTGACTGTGATGGACTGATTGGAGGTGTTCGGCCATGCTTTAATTTTGGGTAGACTCTCCTAATTTGGCAGTGTGTGTAGTTGTTAGACTTGTAATATTTCATGTTGAACTTTAGTTGCTAGAATTATTTTGAGATGTTTTATTTGGAGTAGCTGAGTGGGTGTGTTTTACTGTGGAGGATTTTCTGTGTTGAGGTGCTGGCCGGTTAGTGTTGGTGTGTTCACTGTGGAGGGCCGTGAGTATGGACTGATGTTTGGGTGGATTTTTTTTATGAGTTCGGTTTAATATTGGTTGGTTTGAATTATGGAGTTTTGGACTATGGATTTGATGATTTAAGAAAGTTCATTTTTGGGGATTTATGTGAATAGGCCAAATGATTTCTTGCTTCTTATAGGTTGGAATTGCTAACTATTGAAGATTTAGTTCACTAAGGTAGTGATGTTAGTTAGATTACTCTGATTTTCAAGAAAAGTCATAAGTTATAATTTCAGATATCTGTGGTAATTTGGGTAGAGATTTTGTATTAATAGAAAGTATCTGAATAATTATGATTATGCAGTACGTAGGATGTTATATAGGATATTTCGAATTTTAGAATATTCTTCTAAGCTTCTTCTTTCAATTTATTAGGTAAAAGCTCGATCCCGATGCTAATGGAAAGTCCAGGTAAGGGGATACAACACCGAAAAACCCCCAACAAGATTTTACTATAAATCTTTTGAAAAAGTGTTAGGGAATTTTACAAAGCGTTGCTCATGTGATTTTAATGCCAAGCTTTATTACTCATATGATATTGTTTAATAATTTTGAGCATAAATCACAGTTATGGTTAAGAGCATTTTTAAGAATTATGAATTATGCATACTCATAGAGATAATAAAGAGCATTTCAAAGATATGATTACAGAGAATTTCAAAGTATATGATTCTATTCATGAATTCAGTTTTGAAAGGAAAGAGAATCTAAAGTTAAATTCTGCACATGACTACAGTTATAAAGGCGGCTCTTACAGTTTTGAAATAAAGTTTACAGTTATAACAGAGCCTACAATATTACAGAAAACGTTCATGTGCAGTAATTGTTTAACCCTGAGGCACTACTATAGTTAGATTCGGTACCATATAGGGTAGCATGGCAAGCATACTAAAATACGGTGTGTGCTACTGGCCGGGGTTGGCCTTCACCTAGGGAAGATCCCCAACCCGGCGACTCTTCTCTGTGACGACAGGCTGAGTCTATAGGTCTTTTGGACAAAGCCAACGTGCACCGCTCACGGGAACTGGTGGTGTAGAGTCTATAAAGGGATAAACCACAGATAAAGGATTAAAGAGAAAACTGATAAAAAGAATTTACTGAATCATTAGAAAATCTGTTTAATTGTTCATCTTGTTAATCTGCATAAACTGTCATTCTTATACCATTATTCATATTTTTCAAATTCTATTTAATTGTTCATATGCTATGCCACCTGTCCTAAAACAATACATTTCATTTTATGAATCATGATTTAATATGTGTTTTCTTATAAAACATAAACAGCCTAGTATATCACTTCTCAGACAATTTTTCATAACTTGAATCTCTAACTTATACTCAATCCAAAATCACATATCATATTCATACTTCTAAACATCATCGTAATCTTAATATATTCAAAAACACTTAAATCATCTAAAATAAATTAAAATCAACATACTATTGGTTTAGGTTGTAAATCAATTTACATTATGCAATTCATCATATATGAAATTAATTCTTATCAGTGAGTAGAATAAATCTGTCATTATGTCAATGACTAAAGAGTATGTCAAGAAGGTTTTACAGCATGTTTTATTTTCCTAGTGTTGTATTTTCCTTACTGAGTTGTCGAACTCACCCCTTTCCAGATGACAAACAGTAAGACGAAGTCTTTTCCTTGTAAGGGTGTAGACCTCGCTAAGAGCATTAGTTCGTGATGAACCGGCCAAACCCTAGTATTGTATAGTATGTTTTGTTCTTTTTGGAGTTCATGACCTTGTAAAGAATTATTAATAGAAAGGTTTAATAAAGTAGGAGATTTAAATTTATATGTTGTAAATGTACGCTTCCATTTAAATGTTCTTAGCACTCAAGTTCGCGTTTCCCTTATATCCCAAAACGGGGGCGTGACACCTTCCGTCAGTCTAATTCATGCAAAGACTTAAATGCCCTAACTCAATTTAAAAAATTACCTAAATATCATCATCTTAAACAAACAAAAAAAAAAAAAAAAAAAAAAAAAAAAAAAAAAAAAAAACTGAAGGAAAAGGGGGTGGCTCGTGGCCCACCCCGGCCTAAGGGGTGGCCGCACGACCTCCCCATAACCTGGGATGGCCGCACGGCCACCCTAGGTCTTTTCTAGGGTGGCCGCGTGGCCACCCCAAAGGCCGTGGGTGGCCCGCAAGCCACCCCTAAAGGTGGCTCCGACCACCTCTGGGGTGGCCGCGCGGCCACCCTAGAAAAGACCTAGGGTGGCTCGCAAGCCACCCGACCACCTCAGGGGTGGCTGCCGCCACCCCTTTTCCTTCAGTTTTTTTTTTTTTTTTAAAAAAATATATTAATTTTAATATTTTTTATTAATTACTGTAGAGTGCATTTTGGTCTTTAAATCGAACTTAACGATAAAAAATGGCATATTCCATCAAAGTTAACGGGATTTTCTGACGGAAGGGGGCAAAATATGTAAAGATGGTAGTTTGATACTCTTTTTTTGTCGAAGTGGTAGTTCGTGGGGGCAAAATGACACAGGCCGGTAGTTCATGGGGGGAAAGGTAATTACCCCTAAATTTTATGTAAAATAGAGAAAAATTATTTTTGATTTGGATTAAATTTCAGTATTTATATATATAAAAATACATACATATTGGATTGGGAGAATAGACCTTATTGGTGCACAACAGTTGTGCAACTGTTGTGCACCTTTGTAGAGACATGGGTAGGTCCCACCACATGGATCTCACCCCATATCTCTAGAGACCTGCACAAATGAGTCTTTTTTCTTGGGAGAATGGGTGAAGGAGAGTTGAAATGGATAAAAAGTTCCTCGTGTTTGGATATTTAATGATGTATTTGGCTTTAAGTGTTGTAAAACAATTATTGCATATATTGATTGTAGTTTTAAGGGAAAAAATATATCTAGCCCCTAGGTTGTGATTTGATTTATATTTAGGTTTTGTTTTATATTTGATTATGTTTGAAAAAATTGTTTAAGTCGGTTTTCAAGTTAAAATTGTACTTAGGTTATACTTAACTCGTTTTGAATCCAACTCAAAAAAAGTTAACCCAACTCAAGAATAATAATAATAATAATAAATAAATAAAAAAAAACTTAGGGGTGGTCGATTATATTCGATTCAATTTACACTCCAAACATCTTTTTTTCCAATTTTGTTTTAAATTCTCTAAACCATCAAAACATAATTTAAAAAATCAATTTTCTCAGTATTCACACTTTTGAATATAATACCAAAAAATAAAAAACAAAAAATCGAACATTCAAACAAGCCCTTAGTCATTGGGTTTCTAATTACAGAAATAAAATCTTTAAGTTTTGTCAAAGTTTTAAATAGACTATTCTGTAACTTTACCATAAAAGCTAATGGTTTGCCATTTGGTGTTTCATTTGATAGGCCAATGTATATGGCATAACCTAATGTTAAAGTCACACCATCAAGTGTCAAGTCATCATAAAAAATAATAATTATTAAAAAAAAAAAAGAAAAAAAGAAAGGGAAGAGAAAGAGAAGAAGGGGAGGAAGAAAACACCAAACTCAAAAACCTTTTTCTTGGTCGTTCAAATGATCATCATGGATGCATCATGCCGCATCCTATTTTCAACGACAGATAAGCACCGATTTCGTTTTTTGCATTTTGTACATGACAGGAACATTCTAGGTAAAACAACGTCAAAATGGGTTTCTATAACGCAACCTCTTTCTTTCTTTTTTTGAAGTCAACCTAGACTTTTATAAAACAATCATAAAGAGGATTCTAAATCCTTACAAACAGCATCCGAAATAGAGCTTAGAATAGACTCTACCCAGACATGAGAAACCTTATGCTTTACAGTCATTGTAGCCAATTGGTGAGCAACTTCATTCCCTGTTCTATGAACAAACTGGACCTGCCAATGAGGGAAAGACGACAACAACAATCTGGTGTCCGCAACAATACTGGCAAAAGAACCTGGATGGGCTTTGTCAACCAAAAGAGCTTGGACAATCGTTTGGGAATCCCCCTCAAATATGACAGCGTTAAAACCTATAGCGTTGCACAACTCAACACCTTGCCTAGCCTCAAACGCCTTAGCCACAGTAGGATATGTGAGATAAGCCATAGTATGACACAACGAAACCCGCACTTGTCCTCGAGAATCATGGGCAACCAGACCCACACCCATAAGACCATTTTGTTGATCCGTTGCAACATCCCAGTTGAGTTTTATCCACCCCGTCGGCGGCCTTAACCAATAAGACTGCAATAACTGCGGAGGACAAAGGGGCTGAGCAGAGGATCCCCCTGCAGCTTGAAACTCCTGAAACTCTTGTCTTACACATTCCACCAAGCACCTAGGGGACAAAACAGAACCTCCAAGGATGATCCGGTTACGCTGGATCCACACCTTATGAGCAATTACAGCCACCAACTCCAGGTCAGTATGATCCACTCTAGAGCTTATATAATGTAAAATGGATAGAAAGTCACCATCTGTGATCACACACTTCTGAATTTTCCTTGGTCCCATAGCCCAAACCGCACTTACCACCTTACATTGCCACAGTAGATGTCCACTCGTCTCAACTTCAACCCCACATAACTGGCAGAATGGGTCTAGGACAACTTCCCGATGATATAATTTCTCCCTCGTGGGGAGAATATCATTACACCCATGCCACATAAATAGTTGTGTAGATCTAGGCACTCCGAGTTTCCAAATGGTCTTCCACATTGGATGTGATTTCATCCCACTGGAACAGGTACCACAAGCTCTCACTTTACGCTCAAACTCTAGATGGTAGGCACTCTTCACAGAGAAACACCCATTCTTTGTAACCGCCCAAATAACGTTATCAACTTGTGATCTAAGGGAAACAACCATGCCACAAATGAGCCCAGCAACATCCTTCGAGAATATAAATTCCACAAGAGGGACATTCCACCAATTCACTGCATGATTAATCAGGGCATGCACTTTCGCTTCACCGTCAAGAACACAAACAGGGGATTGAATAAGATGAATTTGAGTATGAGGGAGCCATTTGTCCCCCCATATACGGATCTTCTCTACATTTCCCACTTTCCACTACAAACCCTCATATACTAAACTCCTTGCATTCCAAATGCTACACCAAGCAAAAAAAGCGCCTCTCCCAAGACAATAATCTAAAAAATTGCCCCCAACAAAATACTTCGCTCGATAAACCCGTGCTACCAAAGAATCCGGTTGGGATAGCAACCTCCACCTCTGCTTAGCCAAAAGAGCAAGATTAAAAGCCTCAAACTCCTTATAACCCAAACCACCAGACTCACGGTTCTTCCCTAGCATTTTCCAATTCATCCAAGTGATCTTTGAAGTGTTCTCCTTAAACCCCCACCAAAACTTAGACATAAGAGAATTGATCTCTTTGCAAAGGGTTTTAGGAAATTGAAAAACACTAATCATATAAGTGGGAATCGCCTGCCTTTAAAAGTTTCTCTTTGCCAACATGAGATAAGAACTTATCTTTCCAGCCATTCAGTCTTGCCCAAATTATACCCTCGATTCCTTGGAACACACTCACCTTGGACCTACCTATAAGAGTTGGAAGGCCAAGATAGGTCTCATACCTCTGAGAAGAGGCAACCCCAACAGCCCTAAGAAGGATAGTCTAGATTGCTGGCTTGGTATTCCAACTAAAAAACAAGAAAGTTTTATCTCGGTTAATTTTTCTGACCTGAGGCAGCCTCATAACACTCTAGGACCTCTTGTATTTCCCCCCATTCCTTTAGATTCACACTGCAAAACAGCACACTATCATCCGCGAAAAACAGATGATTGATGGTAGGACCCCCACGAGTAATATAAATGCCTGAAATACTTCCCACCCAAGCCTTATGATGTAATAACGAACTCATCGCCTCCGCACACAAAATAAAAAAAAAAATAGGGCGAAAAAGGGTCACCTTGGCGGAGCCCTCTAGAAGGAACAATCTTCCCATGAGGTTGTCCATTAATAAGAATGGAATAGGATACCGTTCGTACACAAGTCATAAGGAGCCGAATCCAGTGGTGTGCAAACCCCATCTTTACCAGGACCGCCTCCAAAAAATCCCATTCAATCCTATCGTAAGCTTTGCTCATATCAAGCCTAATCGCCATGTAACCCTCCTTACCTTTTATCCATGTGTCCATAGTATGCAAGGTTTCAAAAGCAACGAGAATATTATCCGTAATAAGCCTTCCGGGAATAAAAACACTTTGCTCAGGGGAAATAACATGGGGAATGACCTGTTTGAACCTATTAACTAAGACCTTTGCAATGAATTTGTAAAAAACATTGCAAAGACTTATAGGTTGGTACTCCGTAAGCCTAGAAGATGAATTAACCTTAGGGATTAAAACAGTATTAGTAGAATTGATAGCCCCATCAAAATCCCCCCCATTGAGAAAATGTGATGCTTCTTTACTAACCTCATTCCCTGTGATATGCCAAGACTTTTGATAAAATTCAGCATTGTATCCATCCGGCCCCGGGGATTTAAGAGGATGCATTTGTGAGAGAGCCTCATGGACCTCTTCCTCAATGAAAGGCCTCAATAACTGACCATTCAAATCATCGTTAAACCGGGCCTCAACATTAGCCAAACACTCATGCACTTGAACCGGACCTTGACTAGTGTAAAGATGTGCAAAGTAATCAACGCAAACCCGACGAATATCAGCCTTTTTCTTCCAGACAGTCCCCTGCTTATCACAAATATGTTGTATACTATTTGTCTTTCTCCGCTGATTAGCCCAAGAATGGAAATATTTTGTGTTCCGATCCCCACTTTTGTACCAACTTTGTTTGGCCCTTTGTTTCCACTCAACATCTTCAATTTTCAAAAGCTCATCAATATCACATTAGAGTGATTTGATGTCCGAGAGAAGGGCTGGACTTGCCCTGTGTTGAAGCTCCTCCAAAAGCTTATTCTTTCGCTTAAGTTGTTGAGCCACATTTCCAAACTTCGTCCCACTCCACCAACGGAAAGCCTTTTGACAAGAGAGTAATCTTCGTTGGACTTCCCTCATTGGATCATCCCGCAACCCCACATCATGCCAAGCAGTGTCAATGACATCCATGCATTCCGCATCAGTTGTCCAACAATCCTTAAACTTAAACCCCCTGTGAAAAGAGACCAGATCCGAAGACTCCTTTGCAAACCGAACTTGAACGGGGCTGTGGTCAAAAGTGCGGGCTGCCAAGTTATACACAGAAACCTCCTTAAACAGGGAACATCATTATGAATTTGCCACTGAACGATCCAACCTCTCTGTTGTGAACATATCATCATCCTTACGGTTACTCCATGTGAACTTCGGCCCTTGGAACCCTAGGTCACTCAATTGACACTCCCCCAATGCATCTCGAAAACCATCCATCTGACTCTCACCACGAACGGCTACACCCCTCTTCTCTGTGGGGTCCAAAATCTCATTAAAATCCCCTACATATAGCCACGGTATGGGGAGATGAGTCTTCAAATATTTTAAAAGTTTCCAAGATTCCACCCTTCTTGCACTCACCGAATAGCCGTAAAAGCCTGCGAACTTCCAGCAATTACTATCAACTCCATCCTTAACAATTGCATTAATATGTCTACCTGAGAAATTATAAATTTCAACCTCCCTTTCCTCCTTCCAAAGCAGGGCCAAACCCCCACTATCCCAACCGGCTCCACCACAAAACAACCAGCAAAACCAAGTTTTACGCGTAGCCATTCCATACGAAATTTCGAACTCAAAGTTTCCATTAAAACACAAATCGGGGATGCATCTCCTTCACTATCTGGTGAAGGTCACGAACTGACCGAGGGGTCCTAAGCCCTCGGCAGTTCCAGCTTAGCGTATTCATTGCAACGGGCCGGGCTATACACCAGCCACTGCTATCGCCTTATCAACATTGCCCTTTCCCACCACAGGTGATTTCTTGGCCCGGGTCCCATGGACAAGGGTGGTTGCATCCAAAGCTTCCTACCTACGCTTCCCCGAGGGTGAAAGGTCCACTTGAGATAGTGTAGCTGCATTTGAAGAACGCCGCACTTGTTTTTTCCATGCACGGGAAGAATACCTAACAGTAGCCCCCGATTCACTCCCGTCCAATGGATCTCGTGGAGGAGACTGACTTGCCTGCAAGGTAGGAGAACCAAGCACAGAAGATGCTTCGTCCAGAGGATCTTCAGAAGATAAAAGGGAGGCAGAGCAATCAACACTCCTCTGCAAACTAGTAGAAAACGGGATAGCCCAGTCCTTGCTGCAGAGGCACTTGTGAATCTCCCACAACAGCCACTACATCACGTGGCTCCCCACTACATTCTGCATGAAGAGAATGAGCAGACACGTGGTCCACACTGACAGCTGGAAGCCCATCTAAAGCCACCTCTGCACCAACCGTTCCAAAGCCAGGAAAAACTGCTCCCTTAATAAAGGAAACATGGTGCAGTTGTAACCCGTTAAGAGGACGACACATGATGTAATCTCGAAACGACCGGCGGGGAGACCAACTTCGCTAACTGCCCGCAACTGCCACTTACACTAACTTCCCGCTTCGTTGGGCCCACCCTACCACCACCACATTTTGCCATCGTGTGTGGAGGAACGACAGTAGGATCATAAATGCCTTCAACTACCCGGGGAAGAGCAACCAAAATACTGCCACCCACCGAGTTGCTCCCAAGTGCTATCACTGGGGCAGAAAAGGGAACAAAAGGAATAGATACCCATTTGACGTCCCTCTACCAATCCCATACCTTTTAAAAGCTGTTGAAGCCCAGAGCCAGGATCCAAATTGCTGCTTATGATAAACACCCGCCATAAGACCACCCCCGAGACAAGATAGCCCTCAGGTCCATGACAAATGGTACCACACTGGAAACAAAAATGAGGAAGGCGTTCGTATTGGAAAGCAACCCAAGTTGTCGACTCTTTCAGTTTTAGGACATGACCTCTCGCGAGGGGCTTAGAAATGTCAAGACAAACCTTAACACGAAGGTATTCCCCCCAACCAATCCCATACTCATCTGATTCCACCTCTTCAACAAACCCCACAGAGTTGCCCAAACTGACCCCCATAGTCTCACTCATAAAAGCAAGTGGGAGATTAAACATCCAGACCCAAAAAGAGACCTTTTCAAATATCATTTATGCCGGGGGAACAGTACCACTGAAATCTTCTACAGCAAACAGGCTACCTTCAAACACCCAATGTCGGCCTTCAAGAACCCGTGACTTATCCCATAAGTGCTCAAACTCCACGAGGAAAATGTTCTCCCCCAACACCTTAAAACTGGACATCCCACTTGGTTGCCGCCCCTTGATCAGGGTGGATTTGGTCGCCTCATTTCCAATGATCCGATCAGCAAACAATTTCCCTACCACATAGGCTCGCCCCCGATCTGTGATAACAGGCAGGACCTGATCTAACATTGCCACCCTCATACTCTCCTATTCAGAAATAGAGAAATTCTTCCACAAATTGGAAAGTGTGTCCACCATAGAAACAAACAAACTTAAACCAAACCGTGATCAATCACCAACACTCAAACGAATGTAACACAAACTCTCAGTCCTAATCAAGGATGAGAAAATCCAACACCTTTCTCCTTTAGAATGCCATAAACTTCATAGAGAGATAAAACAGTTATTTTCATACACATGTGTTTCTATAACGCAACCTTAAATTATAGAGTTGAACACTTTCTTGGTCTATGGGTTTTGGCAACTTTATTTTTTAGTTCATGAATTTCAATTCGCATCACAGATGGTACCTCAATTTTGAAAAAAGACTAAATTAATACCTCAGTTAAGTTTCTTGTAAAAAATTAATGGTCCGCCACGTGTCAACCTCAGAGGTTGACACGTGGCACTATATAAAAAAAATTAAAAATATTTAAATTTAAAAAATGAAAAAAAAGAAAAAAAAATAAGAGGGTGGCTTGGCCAAAATGGGGTGGCCGAACCACCCCATTGGCCACCCCCAAGGGCCAAAACTGATCATGAATTTTTATTTTTTATTTTTTTGTCAAGGGGTGGCCGAACCACCCTCCACCCCAGACTGGCCAAAGGGGTGAAAAAACCACCCCCTTGTTTTTTTTTTTTTTTTCTAATTTTTTTTTAATCAATTTTTAAATATTTTTCATTTTTCATTTTTTTATATAGTGCCACGTGTCAACCTCTGGCGAGCCGTTAGTTTTTGGATGGAAAACTTGACTGAAGTACCCATTCGGTATTTTTCTCAAAATTAAGGTACCATATGTGATGCGAATTGAAACACAGGGACTAAAAAATAAAGTTGTCAAAACTCATTGACCAAATGTGTATTTAACCCTAAATTATAACACGATTGACCTTAATGGATTCTACTTTTTGTACCCCTCTTTTTTATAGTTATATGTTGATTAACAACAAATTATAAACTTCACTAAAATTGCCCTTGTTTACTCTCATAATTCTCATGCGCTACATATTAATTATGTAACTCTCATGCATTATTCACATGATTCTTATTTATTACATATTGATTATATAACTCTCGTAATTCTCATAAGTTACATATTGATTATGCAATTATTATATTCATGGCCTCATTCAACTATAAATAGGTCATTTTATGTACAATTTCTATTAAGTGAATAAGAGCAATAATGTAGCCATCAATGATTTATTTTGTGAATATAGGTCATAACCCGAACTACATAAATTATTTTGTCTATTTATTCATATCGCATTTTCCTTTATTTTCTTATACAATTATATTTTATTTCATGGTGTCAGAGCTATAAGCTAATGTCAGTATTCAATCCCAATGAAACTGTCAAGTTGCTTATATATATATATATATATATATATATATATATATATATATATATATATTTTCTTTGCCCATTGTTGGTTTGATTATTTGGTATATTGTTGGTCATTTGTTGACCTAGGCTCATCTTTTGGCCTTTTGTGGTATTGTTTAAAACTCAGGTTCGGCCTTTGTGGTACTCTTTAAAGACACATACCCATTTAAGACTCATAGTTGGCCTTATTTCAACCCATAGTTAGCTTTCGTTTATGGCATAGAAGTTGACATGTGACACTATATAAAAAAAATTAAAAAATATTTAAAAAATAATAAAATGAAAAAAATAAGGGGGTGGCCAAACCACCCCATCAGCCACTCCCAAGGGCCAAAACCGATCTTGAATTTTATTTTTTATTTTTTTTCAAGGGGTGGCCGAACCACCCCCCACCCCAGATCAGCCAAGGGGGTGAAAAAGCCACCCCCTTGTTTTTTTTTTTTTTTTTTTTTTTAAAAAAAAATTAATATTTTTTAATTAATTTTTTTATATAGTGCAACGTGTCAACCTCTGGCAAGCCGTTAGTTTTTTTATGGAAAACTTGACTGAGGTACCAATTCGATCTTTTTCTCAAAATTGAGGTATCATATGTTATGCGAATTGAAACTCATGGATTAAAACATAAAGTTGTCAAAACTCATGGACCAAATGTGTATTTAACCCTAAATTATAACACGGTCGACCTTAATGGATTCTACTTTTTGTACCCCTCTTTTTTATAATTATATGTTCATTAACAACAAATTATAAACTCCACTAAAATTGCCCTTGTTTACTCTCTTAATTCTCATGCGTTACATATTAATTATGTAACTCATGCATTATTTACATGATTCTCATATGTTACATATTGATTATATAACTCTCGTAATTCTCATAAGTTACGTATTGATTATGCAATTATTGTCTTCATGGCCTCATTAAACTGTAAATAAGTCATTTTATTATACAATTTCTATTAAGTGAATAAGAGCAATAATGTAGCCATCAATGATTTATTTTGTGAATATAGGTCATAAACCGAACTACATAAATTATTATGTCTATTTATTCATTTCACATTTTCCTTTATTTTCTTATACAATTATATTTTCTTTCATGGTGTCAGAGCTATAAGTTAATGCCAGTATTCAATCCTAATGATCCTGTCAAGTTGCTTATATATATATATATATATATATATATATATATATATATATATTTTTTTTTTTCTTTGCCCATTGTTGGTTGATTATTTGGTCTATTGTTGGTCATTTGTTGACCTAGACTCATCTTTTGGCCTTTTGTGGTATTGTTTAAAACTCAGGCTCGGCCTTTGTGATACTCTTTAAAGACACATACTCGTTTAAGACCCATAGTTGGCCTTATTTCAGCCCATAGTTAGCTTTCGTTTATGGCCTCTAGTTGGCCCATCTTTTTTTTTTTTTTTTTTTTTTTTTTTTTTTTTTTTTTGTTGCCTTTGTAGTAATATTGTTTAAAAATCAGGCTAATTTTAGTCTATAGTTGGTCTATTAAAATTTATGACGCATCGCCAATCATTGTCGCCGACTGCTCCGGTCATCGTCGTAGATCATTGTTATCTCTAACAAAAAAAAATTAAAAATAAAAAATCAAACTCAAGCTTCTAAATTTTTCAACCTTGAGTTTGAGAGGGGAAGTTAATGTATTATTTACTCTCATAATTATCATACGTTACATATTTATCATGTAACCCTCATAAATCTCACATGTTACATAGTGCTTATGTAAGTCTCATAATTCTCATAAGTTACATATTGATTATGTAATATTGTATTCATGGCCTCATTCAACTATAAATAGGTCATTTTATTGTACAGTTTATATTAAGTGAATATAGCAGCAATGTACCTCTTAAGGTTTTATTATTTTGATGTAAGTTATAGACCGAACCACATAAATTATTCTGTCTATTTATTCATTCCGCATTTTCTTTTATTTTCTTATACAATTATATTTTCCTTCATACATCGTTAATCCACAACTCTTTTCAATAAAACTTTCATTATCAGTGACTCTAGCTAATATACATATTTATTTGCTAATTGCACTATAAATTCCGATTATATTCAAAACATATGTGCATTTCGTTTAAAGGCAATTTGTATTTTTGAATTTTAAAGAAATGTACACGCTTGACAGGAAAAATAAATTAAAGAAAATTTTCCTCTAACGATCTGATTAAGAGGGCTCTGATTTTAAATAAATTTTGAAACTAAGATGTCATGTCAATCCATTGAAGAAAATAATGAAGGAGACGTGTCGGCAGCCATTGGCAAGGAAAAGCGCAACGATTGCTCGTCTTCTACCTCCAAAACCTTTGGCTTGTATTTAATGCATCTCGCGCACTGATGAAATGTGTACGAGTAAGTGCTAAGGTTTGGAGTGGGGACCTCAATTACATATTTTTATAAAGCACAAATTTTTTATTGGCCCAATATAATAAAATGAAAATAAAAATAAAAATGAAAATGAAAATGAAAATGAAAATGAAAAGGGTCTTTAAACTGGTTTCTACGCATAAGATTTAACCCGCGGCCGCACTACTTTAACGCGCGTGACGCCCAATCATATTATTAATGGGCCTTATTGACACCACTTATATTTTATTTGACAATATACATTTTTTTTTTTTTTTAAACAAGCTCCAGCATCCATTGTAGAAAAGAAACCCCAAAGGGGATTACAACAAGGCTAAGCCACAGAGCATTACAGGATAACAGAAAGCAGAAATCTCTGCCCAAAGGCAACAACAAGCCCGTAGGCCAAAGCAGTGAATGAAGCTAACGAAACTCCATCAACAAAGCCTGGAAAATCCAGACTTGAAGCAGCTACCGAAAGGGTAGATTGTGATCAAAGAAAGAATGTACAATAACAAATACAAACAGAGGAAAACCAAACAACAGCACCATGAGAACTGCAACCGAAGCACGGCCGTGAAAAGCACACACCTACTCCGGGAGCCCTTCCAGCATCGAGCGACCTCCAATAGCCCGGATCAACACAAAACGAAGCCGGATATGCAAACCGTGACCCACACGCGCTAAACTAGGGGGGACACTCCCCAGCACGTGCGGACCACGCGCCGCTCAGGAAAGCATCGCACAGCTCCATCGAGTGACTACCGACACCAGAGAAGGCCGGCGACCACAATAGAAAAGCTCCTGTCAACGAACACCCAGCCGAGGCTTGTAGATCTAGAAATAAAGCACAACTCCGCCGGAGACCGCCAACATCCGCCATTCCCATAGGCCAGAGTCTGGATCCAACAGTTTGCACCAACAACAGACAAAACAACAAAGAAAAATACTAACCTCACCGGATCTAACTCCGGGAGGGACCACGACTCCACAACCCTAAGGTTGGGAGAACAAAACACCCACCACTGGAGACCAGTGGGGGGACAAAAAAACCCATCCTAGCCCTCACGAGCTAGGGGGAAGACCAAACGCCAAGAGGGGGAGACGAGAAGCCTCCCCCCCCCCAGCGAACAAACTCGAAACTTTCCTCTCTGTCTCTAGAACCTTTCACAATATACAATTTATATGAATGATGTAGTTCCATTTAAAAATAAATATTAAAAAAAAAAAAATCCAACTTTCTACCTCATTAAACCCACTTTCCTTTTTAGGAAATTGTAGATTGAGAGTAAGTATAGTGTAATATCCCAATTTCGTATTGAGAAGATATAAATAAGTCATATAGAGTGAATGGTTTATAAAGATACTAATGGATGATAAGTCTCACATTACCTAATTACTAGAAAAAATTGAGTTTTATAAATGATTATAGAGAAGCTTCAAATTGACTAATAGTTTTGGGGTGATAGCGCAGATATAACTAAGCTTTTTCTTGGGTCGTTACAAATGGTATCAGAGTTACTAGTAATGTTAGGTCATGTGGTACTAGAACATCGCATGAGTTTAAAGGGAGAAGTTTGTAACACCACAGTCTCGTATTAGAAAAAGATGAATAGCTCACATAGAGTGAATGATATATAAAGATACTCATGGGTGTTAAGTCTTTTTTTTTTTTTTTTTTTTTTTTTTTTTTTTTTTTTTTTTTAACAAGTAGCATGTGCTATCATATATTGCTTCAAAGGCCCAAAGGCTTACATCATGATAAAAAGGTACAAGACTTTTAAACTCTAAGCCAGAAGGATATGACTTAAAAACAGTTGCCTAAGCAGTACACAAATCTTACATAAATTACATTTGAGCATCTCTTTACATTGAACGCTCACTCTCGAAATAAAAGAGGGTCGATCTAGCATTTAACCAACACAAATTCCAGTAAAATTTAAGCAATACAAAGACAGACTGTACGGGAGAAACATGGGGAATGCACAAACACAGGCAGAAAAACCCAAAAAAAGTCGCCGGCAGTGAAGCAAAGAGGCTGACTTCGCCGGAATGGCGGCACGTGTAGGACACGCACCGTCACCGGAGGCACCCAGCAGGAGATCCGACGCCGTGGGCCCCAGGCGCTGCAAAACATGGCCTAAAAAGGCAGAGCGTGGCCTTCACGCGCAAACAGAGAGCGAAGACTCCCTGGCGCAAGAGGGCCACGCGCTGAGCTCTGGCGACCAGCACGACCGATGCTTCCGGCAGCAAGGGCGGAGGACGACGGGGAACGCGACTGGGTGGAGCGTGTCTGGCAGGAGTCGACAGACGTGCGCAGATCTGGCTTCAAAATCCGAGAAAAAAATGAAGAAAATCCGGCCAATGCACACCGTCGACGACACAAGAAGCCGGCCACTCTCCAAACTGGACCACTTGAGATAAATCTTCCGGCCAGAACCAAAAGAAAGAAAACAAAACAAGAAAAAACACAACTCAATCCACCATAGCCCAGAAAAACTAGGAGAAAACAACTACCACCGGTTCAATCGGGGGGAACAAAACCTCCACTTGTTAAAAAACAAAGAAGGGACAAAAAACACAACCGGAATGAGGGAGGCATGAATCTCCCTCCCCGGCAGGAAACAAGCTCTCTAGAGGCTTTTTTTTTTTTTCTCTTGCTTTTAATGCATCAAAAGTTCATGGGTGTTAAGTCATACATTACATAATTACTGAATAAAATTGAGCATTATAAAGAACTATAAAAAAAACTTCAAATTAATTAATTATTTTAAAATAAAAACATAGATGTAGAAGAATTAAGATCTCCTCAAATTCTTTGCCCGAATTTGATACAATTCGAGCAGACAGTTGTGAGTGAGCATTTATGAGACCCACCTGACCAAATAAAAGTTGGGCTGCCCAACTGCTTATCCGGTCAGGTGAATCTCATAAATGCTTACTCACAACAACCTGCCCGAATTGTATCAAATTCGGACAAAGAATTTGAGGGGATCATGATTCGATGTAGAATGAGCCTTTTCACGTAGCCATTAGGCAATGGATTGCACCAATTTGGCAGGCGTGTGGTTCAATATATAGTCACCCTTGTCCATTTGCTTTGGCAAAGGCGCCCTGAGCAAGGGGAGCAACCCTTACTCATGAAGAGTCAATCATCTTTCTTCTAAAGGGCGTGTGAGAAAGTGACACGTAATCAGTATATGGTAATATGGACATATAGAGGTTGTGATAGGCTGGGGTGGTGCCACCTGGAGATGCAGCACTAGTAGAAAGATGGAAAGGAACCAAACCCACATGTGCTCAGGCAAATGGCTTCGCAGACCACAACTCCTTCCTTTTAGAACAATTCTGCTGCATGACGCGTGTCCATGGCGCGTGCTCACGGACACCCACTATTAATTTGTGTCCTTTTCAATGATCTGCGGACTACGAACAAATATTCTTTCCTATAAAGGTCTATTTATACGCCTTAAATTCGATTTCCAAAGATCACGTTTTGATTCATGGTATGGCATCTGCCAATATTCAATATTTCCTATAGATCAGGATTTCCATCAAACCTCAAGTTGAATTAAGATTATATATATATATATATATATATATATATATATATATATATATTAAGGTTTGGGTGTAACATCGAGGAGTTCAATCAGATTTCAAAAGAAAAATTAGTCTTGGATCAAATTTTTATTAATTTAGTTGAAAGTGAGAGGAAATATTTGGAATATTACTTGGAGAGCCTAGTTACCGACAAGCCTCAAAAGTCCGTTTGCCCGAGAGTCCAATGGACCCTTAAGAATATCTGGGCCTATAGCCTCGGTAGGTTTGCCAACCCATGACCCGATTAACTATCAAGTTGTGAGTGCATCTTTGCTCAAGTATAACGCCTAGCAGCTAATTTTTCCTCTGCCATTTTGTCTAATTGTTTGCTCATACCATATGTTTGTTCTTAATATCCTAATGAGAAAATTTTCACGTCAATAATAATTTATTGGCGAGAATCCTTAAAATCTTAAAAGGGAAAGGCAAAATTGATAGCCTATATAAAGGAGGCGAGGGTCCTCCTCCCATATATGCATTTCTCATCCTAATAAAATACCGCCTAAATTTCATCTCCGCTTATCTTTACTAACTTGAGCTTTGGTGTTGCTTTGCTAAATTTCATCGGTGAACGTCTCTAACCCTATTCTCTTTCTCTCTCTCCTCCTCGATGGGTAGTTTTTACTTACGGATGAAAAATTGCAAATATTGTTAGTTTAAGGGTGCGTTTGGGATTGCGATTTCATAGACAATAAGTGCGATTTTAAACCAAATCCCAGAACATAAATCGTTTGGGAACTGCGTTTTTAAAAGGTAAGATGGTATTTTTTTTAAAACGCAGAATTTTAAAGGTTAATTTGCGATTTTGCCAAACGCTTAACTGCGTTTTTAAAAATTACTTTTACCAAATTACACATTTTAAAATCATGATTTTAAATCGTAAACCCAAACGGACCCTAACTCAATATAATAATATACGAATTTTGGGTAAACTACAATAAGCGATGGTCTATTGAAGTTAACTGGGTTATATTCTTTTGACACATCATGGAAAACTGTATCATAAATAGGTGAAAATCTCTTGTATGATAGATAATGAAATGAAAATTCTAAAATTTCATATTTATTTCTGTCAAAAAATAAATAAATAAATAATGATTTAAGGTTGTTTTCTTGGCTTGTAGAGTGATACTATTGAGAGTATTGTATTGGCCGTATAATCATTTCACTTTATCTATTAAAGAGAAATGCAGAATTTGCATCCTATTCATGATTCAAATATAAGTGAAGAGTGGAAAGAAACTTAATCAACCTCAATGTGGCGCCGCCGCCCTGTCATTGTCTACTCCAAAAAAACTCTCATACAATCAAAATTGAATCATATATCATGCACATTAAGTAAAATTTAATGTTGTTTTTCATTACTTTTAGTTGTGCCCGTCCCTCAACCCTTGCAAAGGGGTCATGCCCTTTATTGTTTTGGTACTTTATTCACTTTATGCGGCTTAATTCTTGACTTTGTCTAAGGTAAAGAGGATCGAAATTTTTTTTTAATTCATTTTGAGTAAAAAACACACTCATTTCCTGACTAGTGTTTCAAGTTTTTTGGGCTTTTTTTTTTTTTTTTTTTTTTTTTTTTTGGGTTTATTGTTCGGGAGCTCATCCCTCTAGATATTTTATTATAACCCTGTCATTTGATGTATGACTGTTTTACTTTAAAAAAGAAAAAGAAAAAAAAAGAAAGTAAAATTGAATGGAGCATATGTTATCCTAATAGTGAATTAAATGCTTCCACTTATTTTGGATGATAGTTACTCCAATAGAATTAAACTTGGTTCAAAACTTGTTTCAACTTATTATAATTGTTAAAATATAAATTAAATGATTAATTCATTCGTTTTTTTAAGTAAGTTTTTTTGACTAAGTGATAATTTACCATAATATAAGATAAAAGGTATTGAATTTGAACATTGTCATTATCATTTACTCTATTTTAATTAAATATTTTACATGTTTAAAAATAAAAAGTTTGAACTACACATGAAAAAGAGCGTTAGAAATACGCATTGATTTAGCCTTACTTATATTTTAACTACCATTAAAATTTATCAAAAAATAATACTAAAAATTAAATAAAATTATCACGCATGTAAAAGCTAACATCCTTTACCCATAGCCATTTTGGTAATAGCATATTTATACGACTCATTATGTTATTGCTTTTTCAATATTTCCCACCATGGAATTTGTACAAAATTTGTTTTCATATTTATTCATACAATTTTTTCCCTCTAGAATTTTAACCATCATCAATAAGATGGTAAATATTATACCTTTTATAGCACTAGAAATTTTATTATCTTTTATAGATAGACAAAAAAACTCATAAAAATTTACTTGAAGATATTTTTGGCGTTCCATAAACCAAGGGAAAGCTATGGATATTGGATAACACTTTACTTTCTATTATTCTTATTTTATTCACAAAAAAAAGCTTTATCTTTTTCTCCTCTTTCTCCTATTCGAATGATATATATAAAAAAAAGAGAGAAATTATTGTAAAATTTATTTAAATATAAAACAAATTAGATTAATTTCATAAATTTAAGAAAAATATGCTGTTAGTGTTGTTATACATAATACGATTACTCCATAAAGAAGAATTATTATATACTTTCATGCAAGCCAAACCCTAAAAAGTATTTTCAACAGCAATTTAGAAGTATTTACTGATAAAGTTTATTGAACCTTACTCTTCTACAAAAGGCACTTTAAGGGAAGATGTTTGGTCAAGTCTTATAAAGCCCACAACCCAGATATACCTTGACAACATGTACAACAAGAAGGAAGACCCCAATATTATCAAAAGCCCTGAAACTCTGATATTATGATAGAATTCATTGAGCTTTACTCTTCTACAAAAGGTACCTTAAGGGAAGAGGTTTGCTCAAGGCTTATAAAGCCCACAACCCAGATATATTTTAGCAATGTGAGACTCTTAACACGCCCCCTCACGTGTGACACTATTTTTTAAACACGTGTACAACTGAAGGAAATGCTAATATTGTAAAAGGCCCTGAAGTTGCAATATCATGATAAAGTCTATTGAGCCTTATTCATTCACAACAAAAAGCACTTTAAAAGAAAATGTTTGTTGAAGGTTTATAAAGCCCACAACTCCTATAAGCCTAGCAATTTGGGACTCGGATTTACAAAATAATATGAAAAATCAATAAATTTGATGCACAAACGCAATCTTATTCAAAATTGTTTGTACATAGTACATAGAGAGCATCTCATGCGGTGTCACTGGACCAAGAAAATAAAAATAAATAGACGGAAAAAGTGGAGAGTGCTCAGAGTGGGAAAACATGCATAGGCAGAGCGCGTGGGACTTGATCAGGGAGCTGCCCTCTCTCTCTCTCTCTAAAGAGTTTATCTGTCTAGAGTGGCGTCTCACCAATATATAATTTGGGCCTCGCGATCGCTTGCTGACTCTTTTTTTCTTTCATTCTCGCGTGTAACTTCCGAACAAAACCTACTGGGAGAGAGAGAGGGAGAGAGGGTCTCTCTGAAACACACAAATACTCGAGAACAGGCACAAACACGAACACATTCTCTCGCACACAGACACTAACAAGGAGAACCCACTGGACACAGAAACACAAACCCAAAATCTAGACCCAGAAAAAAAAGGTGCTTCCTTGAAATCACTTGATATTCATCCTATCCATTCTTCTTCCTCGTCTCTAAGAAAGAAAAAAGAGTGAGAGATAGAGAGAAGAGTGAGAGATCTTGTCCTCCTACATTTGCCACTTTGTGGCGGACAAGGTAATCTTCAATCCCACGAAATCCTTAACTTTTTTCTCTCTCGAAATTCCAGAATTTTCTCCATAACGCTTGGAATCGAGCTTCCTTTTTCCGCTTTTGATCGGTACCTACAATTGCCTAGGTACCCAATAAAGTCTTTGACTCTCTCTCTCTCTCTCTCTCTCTCTCCCCTTTTCTATTTTCCAAATCTCAAATTTTGTTTCTTTTTTTAAATGTATTCGAGTAGTGAAACTAGGGTTTTTTTTTTTACTGGCAGTTTGTGCTGAGAAACGTGTTTGTTTTGGTGTTGGAATTCTAGGGTTTTGCGGATCGTAATCGAGCACTGGTTGAATTGCTCAATTTTGGACTGAATTAGGGTTTGATCAGAACACAGATTGGAGAGCAAAGGAGTTTGCTTGGCGATAGGCACGGGCTCCGATCTTCCACGGAATCGAAATTATGGATTTGACACTACTAGGTTTCAGTTCTCGAGTTCGTAGATTGCTTAGAAATAATGGTTGCCCATTGTTGCTCTAGGCATGGAAGAGGATTGCACGTATTGAATTGTGTTTAGACAGTGATCTAAGACTTTGGGGAATGGATTTTTTGGAGGACTAAGAGCTTCTGGGTTTTTGCTGTTTTGCGAGTTTGATTTTTCAGTAGGCAATGATTTTGGTGTTGGGATTTGCTTATAAGGAGGAGGTGATGATTTTGTATTGGCCCAGAAGGCAACACAGAGGTTCTGATTGCAGTTCACTGTTTTCGTTTCTCAAGAAACCGTTTGGTTTAACATAGTCGAGCTAAATCATTGACCAAAGAAGTTTTTTCAGTTTTTTCTATCTGGGTTTTGTTGAACTAGCTTAGTGTAGTATCACATTTGTTGCGATTGAGTGGGCGCTTAGTGTTATTCTTCTAAGGTGATTTCAGTGATATCTGCTTGACCCATATGTGCATTTAAGCTAAAGGGGAAGAAAGGTTGGTGTGTTTTGGAATTGGCTTTACTGGTAAGCTTATACAGGGATATTGAAGCTGGAAATGAATGTGGGGACATGGTGCATGGACAAGAGCATAGTTTCTGGTTCGTCCCCTTTACGGAACAGTGCTTTTGGAAAGTAATTCGAACATTTTTGTTTGTGGAAGGCGCTAGTGTAGTGTATTCCTGGATTTTGTGCAATGTCTCGCTGCTTTCCGTTCCCACCACCAGGATATGAAAAGAAGGCTACTAGGACGGAGGATGTGGACTTACTAAAAAAGGTTAATTAACTTTCTTTTGTCCATTAATACTCTATAATTGATGTAGCATTCATGGGGCATGGAAATTATTATTACTGTGAGTTGCACAGCACTGGATTAAACATCTACATTCAAATTGTCATAAAATCTCAGTTTTCATGTCATAGCTAGAGTCCATGCACTACTTGTCTTTCTGTAATTGCTTAATTATGGGTAGTTTTATTTATCTGACTGAAGACCTCTATTATTTAATTGAATGAATTAGTCTGCTGTATTTTGGAGGCAGTTTCTAGCCTAGTCCAACAAAAATAATGTACAACCTCTTATTCTATAAAAATTTAAATTTGAATTTCATTTAGAACTTAGAAGGTTACCTATTTATTTGCTATAGGATGTCACATTGTTTAGGTATCATAGTCGGCAAGTGATTCTATGTGAGGAACCCTGGAGTCCTACTACATTGGAAGTCTTCTTTTTGCAAGCTATACTTGATGTACCTACCACCTAGGATGGAGTCAGAATATTATGTGGAGGAGGGGAGAAACTGAAGATTTTACAAACTATGTGTGTGTGTGTGTTTTTTTTTCCTAAGGATATCAGCTCCTTTTGACATATTCATGTTTCATAATTTAGATCTGCTC